>NC_133657.1:80085531-80701086 GCF_009905375.1 Apium graveolens
TAGTTCGATCAGGATCCTGATCGAAATCGGTCAGGAATCCTGATCGATTTTTGATACATCCTGATCGATTTTAAGGCAGAAAATTAGGGAAAATCCAGAAATTAAGGATAAATCCCAGAAAATAAGGGAAAAGTCCAGAAAATTAGGGAAAAATCCAGAAATTAAGGATAAATCCCAGAAAATTAGGGAAAAATCCAGAAATTAAGGGAAAAACCCAGAAATTAAGGATAAATCCCAGAAAATTAGGGAAAAATCCAGAAATTAAGGATAAATCCCAGAAAATAAGGGAAAGTCTAGAAAATTAGGGGAAAATCCAGAAATTAAGGATAATCCCAGAAAATTAGGGGAAAATCCATAAGGAAAAAAACCTAGAAATTAAGGATAAATCCCAGAAAATTAGGGAAAAACCCAGAAATTAAGGGAAAATCCAGAAAATTAGGGAAAAATTCTTGGAAATTAAGATAATTCCTGAATTAAAGGAAAAATCGTTGTAAATGTGTAGGTCGCTCCACACTTTACGCAAAAACGAAACCCTGTAAGGGAATGAATAGACTTAACTTCTGCGAAACCTAATCAATGTTTCCCAAAAGTTGGGGGGCAAATGATAGGGATAATAAATCCTGATTGTATAATTAAATATTGCAAGGTGTGGGTTGCTAGGCCCAATAAGAAGATGTATGACGTTCAGACCAAAAAGGTCAACACATTGATCAGACCTGATGGACCAGATCAGGCCTGATGGAACAAGAAGGCCCAAAAGCCCTGATTATTTGTTATTTCGTAATTAAAAAATAAAGGAGGAAAACAGCTATTAAGATAAGTCCTAGTGGGGATATAAATCCTTGTAGATTTGCCTCAAGGGACCTAAAATGATAAGGAATCAGTTTCCTACTATCTAGGACTCCAAAGTCCATTCTAATTATGAGACTTGCCTACCATGTCTCCTATACCAAGTCCAATTCAAGGACTCTCAACATCTATATAAGGGGTCTCACCCCACAAATCAGGACTACGTTTTTGACTTGATGCTTGGCAATCAGCAAGGTACGTAGGCATCTTGTTAAGGCAGATTGAGTCACGAAACACAAGAGCAGTCAAATCGAGTTTCGCAGCTCACGTTCCTTAGTATTAAATACAGCAATTATATATATTAGTTTTTTATCCTAACATAAACATATTGTATGATATGATTAAAATATTCTATTACAAATTTATAATGTAAAAAAAAATCAATCAATCAAATAAATAAAATAAATTATAACATATATATTATATTTAGGTTATCATGCCAAATATAAGAATAAAATTAACTAAATATATAAGTATAAAGTACAATTTTTTGAAAATTATATTATTTATGAAAAATATAAAATTTATTTAGAAAATAAAATTATCTCTTTATAAATTAGTTAAATAAAGAATAATATTTTTAAAAAATAAATTATATAAAAAATAATAATCATCTGGTGCATGGTATAAGCCGGTGTTATTTAAATAGGGCAATACGAGCGTCCTGCTCCACTGCGGTCAGTAATGGTAGGTCGTGGTTTTTTACGAACATCCATTGGTGGGTTGTTTACAGCTCCAGGTCATGAGCTATTAACTAGACACTGATTTTACAACACGGCGAACCCATTTCGGAGAAATTAATAAACATGACAATATTTTGCTAGGCTTAAGGGTCATGCCTTAATTGTTTTAAATATAATTTAAAAACAATAATTTGAAAGGGTCCAAATTTAATTTTGCAACGGGCCTCTAACTTTTCAGCCCTGAAAATAAAACAGGCGGGATTCTTACACTTAACTATTTTATTATTTTATTATAGTGTGTTCACATTTGAATCTTGGATCATGTTATTCGGCTATAACTGATTCTGGTAAATGAGGTCTGGATCCAAATTAAATATAATCCAATACGTATTTTCATTTACTGTTCGGATACTTTATCCCCCGAACACGAGTCTAATATGATCCATTAATATTAATATTATTTATTTCAATTATTCAGATAACTATCAGTTAGCATAAAATAAGATATTAAAAATTGTAAAATGATAATTTAAATACTTAAAATATAAGGGGTTTAAATATATCATGTATATAAGATCGAGTTAAATATGAGTTATGGATCATAATTAAATATTCGGATAGCATTATTTATGAAAATAATATAATCATAATTTATCTGGGATTAACTTTTTCATCACAATTAAATTGTTATAAAATAAATATGAAATATATATCATATTTTCGAGAAAAATAAAATCACATATTGAAATAATCATGATTTCCCTGTAAGAATAAATTAAACAGTCTCGCACTCTCGTTACCTGCTATCTAGAATACGTATACTTCAACAAGTTGCCAAAGTATTCGTTGTTTACCCGACCTGTCCTGGTGTTTGTTAGTGATTAAAATACTGCAAACTATCCTTAAAGTAAAATAAGTTTGGCTGCAAATTTCGTGAATACAAAGAATGTACAAGTAACTCATTAATTAAAGAGTTTTTTATTAGTGCATGCACGCAATGAAAAGATCAGTCACTTTTTTTAATATCGTCTTACCTGCGCTCTGTATTAACATTTGAAACATGTGTACTGTACACTCTTTGAATTTATTTGGTCAAAAAACAGAATTTAATAAATATAAGTTGACTTATAAGCATGCTGTCAAAATTGAATTATTTAAATTAAATTTTCATTATGAACCACTGCACAAAATGAGAGATATTAAAGTACAGATTTGGCTATTTACGACGGTTTTTTTTAACTTAAACCGTCGTAATTGAGCCATTTACGACGGAAAAAAATCATCGTTTTTGGTCGAGTAGTAAGTTCGTTTTTTCATCACAAGATAAAATTACGTCGCAAGTTAGGAAACAGGGGCCCACATTCTCAATAAAATAATAAATCTACTTACGACGGAATATTTCGTCGTAAGTTATCAACATACGACGAATAATAATGTCGTATGTTAGTTACTTACGACGGAGAAACGTCGTATGTTTTCTTATAAGACCCATCTTTAATAAAATAAATATAAATTTACGACGCAATTATACGTCGTAAATTAGTAACTTACGACGGAATATGTGATGAACAACCGTCGTAAGTTTGTATTTCCAGAATAGGCAAATTCTGATTTTTCAGTTTACATCCCTTTTCGGCTTCCAATTTAAATTATAAGTCTGTTGAAGTCTAATGCAATCACAAACTTAACACAAACTCCAAATATGCCAAAAGTCTAATTTCATTTCCAGAAAATAGCAAACATAGCAAAAATGTGCAAGAACTACAAATATTGGACGAACACTAAATGATAAAAGCCAGAAACAGATCTCATATGATCTAGCGAGAAAACCTACATAAAAATTAATCTACTGACATGTCTACTTCTCCATAAGCGGTCTCAAGATGGGTTTGCTCGGCTTCCTGAACCTCATTTTCAGTCTTCCTACATTTCTTACACTTGCAGTACACGCTCATGAAAGTTCCGACAGCTCCATACATACTTCCTCCTACACTGGTCATAAAGCCCAGCATCAAACATCTTCCAGAAACTCTTCTCATTGAGCTCTGACACGGCATACTGTGGTTGGAACCCATGGTTTTCAATCAACCAGCTCTCAAGTGGCGCAAAGTCTGTCGAACTATTTGCCCCTTAACGAGTCCAGGAGCGTAGTAGACGGGTAAGAACTAGCAAAGCAAAAAAAAAAAGTCATCAGATCAATATTCAGTGCTAACAACAAGGTCAATGATTGAATTAAAGTAAAATGGACTCGCAGAATAAGTAATTGTTGGATCATGTTAAAATGGAATCCAGATGTACAATCAATCAGTCATTTCCAGAGATGGTGAAGACTTGTTTAAGTATAAGAGGGATGCTAACAGATATATGTATTTCAAAGGCTTAATTAAGATTAACTTTTAATAATTGGACAAATTAGCAAAATATTATGTCTTCGTGTGCTAATCTCAAATTAGCTTGACTAATGTTAAAATTCGAATGTAATTATTGCTTAATTACAATTATTACATTATGCTTAAATTCATATGTTTAAAATATGTGTATACTACTCCTTCTATAAGACAAATATTTGCAAGTTAAAAAAATAACCTGAGGTGTGAGCAATCTAAAGTCATCATCTTGTTCCTTAATGTTTATCACCATTTCATCCTTTGCCTGTTGCTCTTCTATCGCCTTCTTGGCGTCAATAGCTTTAGACTTTTTCTCAATATCAGACCCATCTAAATCTGAATTAGAATCGGAACCCTTCTCTACAAGACCAACTCAATTAGAAAACAATATACATTCATATCGTCATGTACTACCTGAAACCATTTTAGCCTACAACAAAAATACATACATAGAATTAGCTTAAACGATTCACCATACAATTGAAGCATATAACAATAAATTCATAATCTCATAATTCACCAAGCAATTAAGTAACATCGACAATAAACTACTAAGTACAGAGACAAATTAAGTAATTAGGTAATGACTAATTACTGTATATAAATAAAGAAATTTACCACTAATTGAACAAACTACAATGTATAGAGACAAAGTACTGATTACTTAATGAAAAATGAATTAATGATATCTGTTGGATCATGGAATCTTTGATACTTTGGAAGAAAATGGAATTAGACTTAACAGAGATTGAATCTTTGATATATATAACAGCTATTGGATCTTTGATATACTTTGCAAGCAGCAAGTGATTGAATCGGCGGCCGAAGACTTTAAAATTAGGTCTCAAGCTCAACTCAACCCTATATTCTGTTCCAATGGTCGACTTCACATGTTTGTTTGTTTAATATTTTACTAAATTTTATTGATTTATTACTAATTATAATATTAGTCCTATATTCCTATCTCTAAATTCTAATTACAATATTATAATATTTTTCAACGATCCAACCGTATGGATGTCAATAGATATATATATATAATATATATATTAGTGATATAACCAAAATTTCTTATCAAAATAATTTAATTTGGTTTGACATTTTAACAGTCAAGCTTCAGTTTGAATAGTACAGCTAACTAGTGTTGAATCCTGAATTAGTGTTACGATTATTTAAAAATATTTTTCAACGATCCAACCGTATGGATGTCAATATATATATATTAGTGATATAACCAAAATTTCATATCAAAATAATTTTATTTGGTTTGATATTTTAACAGTCAAGCATCAGTTTGACTAGTACAACTAACTAGTGTTGCATCTTGAATTAGTGTTTCAATTATTTTAAAAGTATTTTTCTATCCAACCGTATGGATGTCAATAGATAAATATATTAGTGATATAACCAAAATTTCATATCAAAATAATTTTATTTGGTTTGACATTTTAAAAGTCAAGCATCAGTTCGACTAGTACAGCTAACTAGTGTTGAATCCTGAATTAGTGTTACAATTATTTTAAAAATATTTTTCAACGATCCAACCGTATGAATGTCAATAGATATATATTAATGATGTAACCAAAATTTCATATCAAAATAATTTTATTTTGTTTGACATTTTAACAGTCAAGCATCAGTTCGACTAGTATAGCTAACTAGTGTTGAATCCTGAATTAGTGTTTCGATTATTTTAAAAATATTTTTCAACGATCAAACCTTATGGATGTCAATAGATATATATATTAGTGATATAACCAAAATTTCATATCAAAATAATTTTATTTAGGTTAACATTTTAACAGTCAAGCATCAGTTCGACTAGTACAACTAACTAGTGTTGAATCCTGAATTAGTGTTTCGATTATTTTAAAAATTTTTCAACGATCCGACCGTATGGATGTCAATATATATATATTAGTGATATAACCAAAATTTCATATCAAAATAATTTTATTTGGTTTGACATTTTAATAGTCAAGCATCAATTCGACTAGTATAACTAACTAGTGTTGAATCCTGAATTAGTGTTTCAGTTATTTAAAAATATTTTTCAACGATCCAACCGTATGGATATCAATAGATATATATATTAGTGATGTAACCAAAATTTCATATCAAAATAATTTTATTTGGTTTGACATTTTAACAGTCAAGATTCAGTTCGACTAATACATCTAACTAGTGTTGAATCCTGAATTAGTGTTTCGATTATTTTAAAAATATTTTTTAACGATCCAACTATATGGATGTCAATATATATATATATATATATATATGTGATATAACCAAAATTTCATATCAAAATAATTTAATTTGGTTTGACATTTAACAGTCAAGCTTCAGTTTGACTAGTACAGCTAACTAGTGTTGAATCCTCAATTAATGTTACGATTATTTTAAAAATATTTTTCAACGATCCAACTTTATAGATGTCAATAGATATATATTAGTTATATAACCAAAATTTCATATCAAAATAATTTTATTTGGTTTGACATTTTAACAGTCAAGCATCAGTTTGACTAGTACAGCTAACTAGTGTTGAATCTTGAATTAGTGTTTCGATTATTTTAAAAATATTTTTCAACGATCCAACCGTATTGTTGCCAATAGATAAATATGTTAGTGATATAACCAAAATTTCATATCAAAATAATTTTATTTGGTTTGACATTTTAACAGTCAAACATCAGTTCGACTAGTACAGCTAACTAATGTTGAATCCTGAATTAGTGTTATGATTATTTTAAAAATATTTTTCAACGATCCAATCGTATGGATGTCAATAGATTATATATTAGTGATGTACCCAAAATTTCATATCAAAATAATTTATTTGGTTTGACATTTTAACAGTCAAACATCAGTTCGACTAGTTCAGCTAACTAGTGTTGAATCCTGAATTAGTGTTTCGATTATTTTAAAAATATTTTTCAACGATCCAACCGGATGGATGTCAATAGATATATATTATGATATATCCAAAATTTCATATCAAAATAATTTTATTTGGTTTGACATTTTAAAAGTCAATCATCAGTTCGACTAGTACAACTAACTAGTGTTGAATCCTGAATTAGTGTTTCGATTATTTTAAAAAAATCAACGATCCAAATATATGGATTTCAATAGGTATAGATATTAGTGATGTAACCAAATTTCATATCAAAATAATTTTATTTGGTTTGACATTTTAACAGTCAAGCATCAGTTCGACTAGTATAGCTAACTAGTCAATATTATATTGACATTAATATGGTATATATGGTTTGATTTTTCATCGATACAACCGTATGGATGACAATATATATATATATATATATATATATTAGTGATATAATCAATGTTTCATAGTAAATTATTTTATAAAAATATTTAATTTTTTCTGAAATTCTTGAAATGTCACCCAAACAAATAAATGTTGACATTAATATGGTTGGATCATGAACTAATATTTTTTAAAAATTGAAATTATCAAAAATCATGTGCTAATTTGAGAAAAGTCAAATTTACCGCCAAAATTTTGAGAAAAGTCAAATTTACCGCCAAAAATTTTTGGGAAAAAGTTAAATTTTCCTCTTTGATAACTTACGACGAATTTTAATTTCCGTCGTAAATAGGTTGTTCCTGTTGGGTATAATTCTAACTACACAGCAACAATGGGCAGTTATATATAAATAACAAGAACATGGCAAATAACCAACTAACGAAACAAACACGAAGGTAATAACAAACTATAAAGACTGTAACTGACAAAGAAAGTAAAGAAAACTTATCTCTTATCGCTTTCCAAATTCTGATAAGAAGAAGAACACAACAGATGAGTCGCCAAACCCTTAAAGAGGACTTGACTGTTCTTGAAGAGATTATTGCCCCCCACTTAAGCTGTGATGGAATGCAGCAATATCGCTTACAGGATAAAACAATAACAGATCAATCTGACCACAGAACCAACAATGATCAAAGGCGACTCGCACCTCAGTTTGCCCAAAAAACCTATGCAACTCATATATGTTTGCGAGGTAGGCACCGAGACTTGTATCATTTTAATCTCAAGTATACCTCTCAATATATAGGCATCTCAAGTTGCTCTTCTTCTATTTTACTCGATGTGGTACACCAAGTAACAAAACAGAAAAAGTAAACAAAATGGGTTTTCCTTATTATTTATATTATATCCTGATTAATTAATATTAATATTATAAAATATATTCAGAGTATGATTAAAATAATCCTTACTCAATAAATTTTATATTAATAATTAATAATAAATATAAATAATTAAACTTGTAGAAAAGAAAATATAAGAGTTCCCACTAGCACTAGGCCACACAAGCATTCCACTTATGCTAGTAGTTGTAAACAACACTAACACAAGATGCTATAAACTCATATCTTTCTTTTACAATACCAATGTGGGACAAAATCCCCATAACCCATTTCAAACAAGCAACTTTGTCTCAATATTTCATGAATTCCACTAAGAAAATATCTTAGATCCAAATATGAAAGTTTAAGTCCTCATGTCAAGGAACAACCTCCAAGTGTTAGTTTCCGGAAATCATATCAAGAACATATATAAATTATGTCTCAAACTTTCCATTTTTTAACAATCCCCCATAAATCCATAATTAAATTGCATACCAGATTTTATCATGACTTGCTTTTCAGAGTCGGTACCCTCCCGGGTTTGAACCCTCCTAAGTCCTCTACTTCGATGGCTACCGGATACAGATGGAATGTTTCACCTTGAATCTTTACCCTTTGGGTGTAACCACACTCCATAGACGACGACAAGTCAAAGGCTATGGTGTCAATCTACGGCTTTGAGACATTAATGGTCATGTCTCGATCCTGTTCGTCGAATGTTTCGAGGAATAACCCTTTCCTCTAATTGCGACCACACAATTAATTCGCTTAGCTGGGCATCTCCAGAGATGTACTGCTATTATCTCGTGAAACGACTTGACCCCATTCAGAGTTCAAATAACTCTTGCTAACTAGCAGTTCAAGTACCTCTTAAGGTTTATAGAGAATAGACTCAGATACATAAGTATCTAAATGTATATGGTAGAGGTACTACCAATTCATCCTTACAAATTGTTATTACCACATTGAATACACTTCGAGGGATCTCCTCTCAGGTGTATTGGGTTCCCGCTGTTGATGAATTATGATGGGTTACCAGTCCAATCCCCAACCTCGACTCAAGGACTATAGCATGCTCAAGCCCTTTAGTCAGCGGATCAGCTATATTATCCTGAGTTCCTTTGAACTCTATAGCAATAATCCTATCAGACACAACACCCCTTATAGACTTTAGTCTAACTTGGATGTGTCTCTTTGTTTTAGCATTATACTTTACACTTCTGACTTTGTCGATAGTTGTACGGCTATTACAATGAACAGAAATGGCAGGAAGCGGCTTGCTTACTACAGGTAACATACTCATGAGTCCATGTAACCATTCAGCCTCTGTCCCCGTGGCATCAAGTGCACACAACTCAGCCTCAAAAGTAGACCGAGTAATCAAAGTCTGTCTAGAAGACTTTCAGGACACTGCTCCACCCGCAAGGGTAAACACATATCCAGTCACTCTATTGGAACCAGATTTCTTAGCTATCCAACTTGCATCACTGTACCCCTCGAGTACCCCCGGAAATCTCCGATAATGCAAGCCAAGGGAAATAGTTCCCTTCAAATATCTAAGAACTCTATCCAGTGCCTCCCAATGAGTCTTGTTTGGACAACTTGTATATCTAGCCAACTTAGACACAGGATAAGATATCTGGCCTAGTCACATTAGCAAGATATTGCAAACTCCCAATAATCTAAGAATACTTTAACTGAGACACAGGAACTCCTGAACTATTCTTGACTAAGGCAACTTTTGAATCATATGGTGTACTAGCGATTCTATAATTTGAATAACCAGGGTTTGGTTATATGGAGTTCCCTATTTCATTAGAGTCCTTGAAGTCCATATGTTCTGCAAGTAAAATATAGCTTAAATTGTTGCAAAATATATTATTTTTCGAATGATATTCTAAAAATACAATTTTATTGAAAATGCAGATTGCATATATTTTACAAGTAGAACGTTGTAAAATATATTATTATACAAAACATGCTTAGTTTGCAGAACATAAATGTTCATGTTGCAGAACATACATATTTACTTGTAAATATATGAGATTTGCGTGATTTTATTGAAGTATGATATTTTTGAAACATGTTTTGCAAGATAACACGTTTTAAAAGATATTTTATTTACAGAACATAGATGGACTCCGAGGACTCCAATTAAAAGGTGGACTCCATAGAACTTTACTCATAACCATACTTCTCAAGTATAGATTTCTCTATATAATGAGATTGTGACAAAGTTATTCCATCAGTTGACTAAGTCAACTTGATCCCAAGAATCACACTAGCATCACCCATATCCTTCATCTCAAAGTGCATCTTCAAGAAACTCTTTGTCTTGTTAATAATCTCAATATTGGTTCCAAAATAAGATATCATCTACATACAAGCACACGATCACACAATCATTATCTCTAACCTTATAGTAGACACACTTGTCACTTTCATTAACTAAAAAATTCGATGTCTAAAACAGTTTCATCAAATTTTTTATGCTAGTCTATAGGTGTTTGTTTAAGGCCATAGATGGACTTGACTAGTCTACATACTTTACTCTCATTACCAGAAGCAACAAATCCCTCAGGCTGATCCATATAAATCTCTTCTTCAAGGTCACCATGAAGAAAACTGTCTTTACATCCATTTGATGGATGATAAGACTATGTACAGAAGCCAATGCAATAAGCATTCTGATTGTTGTCATTCGGGCAACTGGAGAATATGTATCAAAATAATCAATGCCTTCCCTTTGCCTAAAGCCCTTAGCAACTAGCCTAGCCTTGTACTTATTTATTGAGTCATCAGGGTTTAGCTTCCTCTTGAAGATCCATTTACATCCAATAGTAGAACACCCTGGAGGGAGATCAACTAACTCCCATGTTCCATTTGAAACAATTGAGTCAATTTCACTCTTTAAAGCGCCTTTCCAATGCCTTGACTCCGAAGAATCCTTGGCTTGACGGAAAGTTAAAGGCTCATCCTCGACATTGTAAGTGATAAAGTCACTTCCAAAGTCCTTGACTACCTTTGCACGCTTACTCCTTCTAGGTTCCTCTACTTTGTTAGGAGTAGAGCTACTACCAGGATCCACCCCCACATTTGTCATCTTTTCCACATGATCAGGAATAGAACTTGATGTGTGAGTGGGATCATCCTCAGAACTACCCAAAGATATACCAGTCTTCATTGGGAATACTTCCTCAAAGAAAGTTGCATCACGAAACTCAACTATCATTCGCCACAATACCATCTATGTCAGATTTTAATACTAAAAATCTCATAGCAGTTGTGGTTTCAAGATAGCCTAGAAAGATACAATCAACAGTTTTCGGACCTAGTTTCTTTCTCTTGTGTTCAGGAAAAGCACCTTAGCAAGGCACCCACACACACGAAGATAACTCAAACTTGTCCTACGCTTTCTCCATAATTCATATGGTGTCTTGTTCATATGTTTCAGAGGGACTCTATTCAGAATATGGCAAGCCGTACTCAGAGCCTCTCCCCACATGTACTTAGGCAACCCAGAATTAATTAGCATACTGTTAATCATGTCTTTAAAAGTTCTGTTCTTTCGTTCTGCCACCCATTAGACTCAGGTGTGTATGGTGGAGTAACCTCATGAACTATACCATTGTTTGCACAAAATTCATTAAACAAGGTACTCGTATACTCACCACCTCTATCAGACCTCAAACGTTTAAGTACTTTTCCAATTTGTGTTTCAGCTTCATTTTTATACATAATGAATTTATCTAGTGCTTCATCTTATGTTTAAGCAAATAAACATAACAATATCTACTACAATCATCTATAAAGGTAATGAAATATCTACAGTGATCCTTAGTCAACACACCACCAAATTCACATATGTCTGAGTGCACTAAATCTAACAAGTATGAATCCCTAACAACATTATGAAAAGGTTTCCTTGTTTGTTTAGCAGTTACACATACTTGACACTTAGATTTCTTATTAACGGCGTACTTTGGAATCAACTCTAAATTCATCATATTCTTTAGATCACCAAAATTTAAATGACCAAGTCGTAAGTGCCACAGATCAGATGATTCTACACAATTAACAGAAGGTGCAACACTATCATTAATAAAACCACCCAAAACGGGTTCAACATTTATTAAAACAAACCATTAGACAAGTAACCCTTGCCAAAGAATGTACCAGTATGAGTAATAACTACTTTATTACACTTCAAAGAAAGTTCAAAGCTGTTTTTAACTAAACAACTTCCACTTATAATATTTCTACGAATAGAGGGAACATGATACACTCTAGTGAGAGATAGAATCCGCCCAGAAGCAAACTTCAGGTCCACGTTTCCTATTCCAAGCACTTGTGCAACACTAGCATTCCCCATCGTCACTGTCACTCCATGACTCTGTTGATAAGATACACAAGCTAATATCAGCACAAATATGTACATTAGCTCCAGTATCAATCAACCACTCATGTGACAGATAAGCGGAAAGTAGTACAGGGTTGTAAGTAACATACCCGTCATCGGTTCCAGAGGCAACAACCTCACCAATGACCATGTTAGCTACTGGCCCACTCGTGGTTCCAAGTCCAAGCACAGTATTTGCTTGAGCTACCACTCCAGCTTTCTTAGCTTTCTTACTTGGACAGTCCTTGCTCCAATGACCAACCTCCACAAAACCAACATGGTTTGTTCGTCTTTGGTTTCTTATCCTTGTTCTTGTCAAGTTTAGTGTTAGCCTTCTTAGTGACTACCTTTCTTTTCTGTCCTACAGTCACTACATTTACCTTCGAGCTCCCATGTTCCACAGGCAACACATGTCCCTGTTTGGACTTGTGCTGCTCCTGTACTGAGATGTCCAACATCAAGTTAGTCCATGTGATCTCTCCTTTCTGTCTTTTCAGGGAGAGAGCAAACTCTTCCCAAGACTTAGGGAGCTTTTCAATCACAGACATCACTCGAAACTTCTCAAGCAAGACCATACCGGACTCACCCAAATCATGAACTAACATCTCAAACTCATGAACCTGTTCAGTCATGGATTTTCCATCCACCAGCTTAAAATCAAGAAACCTAGCCACATAATACTTCTCAAATCCTTGAGAATCAGTATTATGGGTTTGGTCCAGCTTATCCCATAAGACTTTAGCAGTATAGGCATCTGATGAATAAACATCGAACAAGGTGTTCTCCAAGGATGCCAAAATTGGCTGCCCTAGCCACCCCATCCTTCTCAGCCCATAAAACATAAACCTTAACAGATTCAGCTTTCTCTTGATCCAACCCAGGAGGATCATACTGTACCACTAATCATAGACCCTTAACCGTTAACCAGAGCTTCATTTTTTTCTGCCAACGAGAAAAAGAAGCTCCACCACTGAATTTATTAGGCATACCCGATAAATCAATTGGATGGGGAAAACGATACGTGGTCCAGTCAATGGTAGTAGTACCACCAGAACCAAAACCAGTCTCAACAATTTTAGGAACATCAGCAGTTTCGTTAACCATCTTTCTAATTAACTATATATAACTATAATCTCTTCAAGATTGTTGGGTATAATTCTAACTACACAGCAAAATGGGCAGTTATATATAATAACAAGAACATGGCAAATAACCAACTAACGAAACAAAACACGAAGGCAATAACAAACTATAAAGACTGTAACTGACAAAGAAAGTAAAGAAAACTTATCTTTTATCGCTTTCCAAATTCTGATAAGAAGAAGAACACAACAGCTGAGTCGCCAAACCCTTCAAGAGGACTTGACTGTTCTTGAAGAGATTATTGGCCCCCACTTAAGCTGTGATGGAATGCAGCAATATCGCTTCCAGGATAAAACAACAGATCAATCTGGCCACAGAAACAACAATGATCAACGGCGACTCGCACCTTAGTTTGCCCAAAAAACCTATGCAACTCATATATGTTTGCGAGGTAGGCACCGAGACTTGTATCATTTTAATCTCAAGTATACCTCTCAATATATAGCATCTCAAGTTGCTCTTCTTCTATTTTACTCGATGTGGTACACCAAGTAACAAAACAGAAAAAGTAAACAAAATGGGTTTTCCTTATTATTTATATTATATCCTGATTAATTAATATTAATATTACAAAATATATTCAGAGTATGATTAAAATAATCCTTACTCAATATATTTTATATTAATAATTAAATAATAAATATAAATAATTAAACTTGTAATAGAAAAGAAAAATATAAGAGTTCCCACTAGCACTAGGCCACACAAACATTCCACTTATGCTAGTAGTTGTACACAACACTAACACAAGATGCTATATAAACTCAATATCTTTCTTTTACAATACCAATGTGGAACAAAATCCCCATAACCCATTTCAAACAAGCAACTTTGTCTCAATATATTCATGGATTCCACTAAGAAAATATCTTAGATCCAAATATGAAAGTTTAAGTCCTCATGTCAAGGAACAACCTCCAAGTGTTAGTTTCCGGAAATCATATCAAGAACATATAAAATATGTCTCAAACTTTCCATTTTCTAACAGTTCCAATATTTTCCGTCACAAATATTTCGTCGTAAATTTAGATGAAATATTTTTAATTTAATTTCAAGTTAAAATTTTAATAAAAATATTTAACTTACGACGAAATGTTCAAATCGTCGTAACTTCAAATGATTTTTATTTTCCCACCAAAATGTTTTAGTAAAAAGTTGAATTTCCCTCTTTGATAACTTACGACGAATTTCAATTTCCGTCGTAAATTTGACAATCCGATTTTTTCCATCGCAAATATTTCGTTTTAAATTTAGATAAAATATTTTTTTATTCAATTTCAATTTAAAATTTTAATAAAAATAATTAACTTACGACGAAATGTTTAAATCGTCGCAACTTCAAATTATTTTTGTTTAATCGTGTCGTGCATAACTTTATAAATAAAATACTAAACTTACGACGGTTTTGGGTTTTGTCGTAAATAATTACGACGTTTTAGTTTTTTTCGTCGTAAGTTGGGCGCGCATTTTTTTCAATCGTAAGTTGGCCGTCGTAATTGGCCCATTTTGTTTTAGTTGTAGAACAAAAAGTATTGACAAAATGGAGAAAACTTGAACACTTTCAAAAATTTAATGGTAAACATGGTAAAAGCACATGAATAGAAAGTATTACGTGACTAAAACTTGTATGAACAGAATAATAGAACATATAAGGAGAATAAATAAAACACTAGCCTGGATTAAAATTTGTAATTAGGAGCCTTCTCACAGAAAATCCGAAAGATACAACCAGTTCATGAGATATCATTGATTCCGTTTGTTTTTATAACCAGAGAAAAGAGTAAGATTTATCAGTACAAAAAAAACATCCAATTGTCCATTGTTCTATCCGGTTGCGTCCTCCTCAATAAATTTTCCTTATACTTCTCATGTATTTTAAAATTATTATAAATATAATTTTATAATATTTTTTTTTTAATTTTCATTTTCTGTATAAAAATTTAAATATTATATTTTTATTTAAAAAAATATTTAAAATTATTTTAAAAATCATATTTTACAAGAATATAAAATACGTGCTAATGCATGTAGACAGAGGAAATACTTATTAGACTCTTTGAACTTTTTTTGGATTGCTTTTATAAAAAGCGAGATTGTAAAAGTTAAATGATTGTATGGTAATATTTTTCATATTTTATTTTTGATTTAAAAAATGTGATGAGGTTTGATAGAGAAATCGCCAATTCCTTTTCGTAAAAATTGAAAAATATTTTTTTTAAAGAATGGGAGACTTGTTTTCTCTAAAAACATATTTTGGGACAAAACATTTTTCATAAAAGCAAATTTTAAAGTTTACCAAATAGCATTTTAACTGTTTTTAGGAAAAAATTGTTATTATTATGTGCAACAAGAATAACAAATATATTCTTAATTAAATAATGTAATTGTATTGGTTGTGAAAATGAATCATGTGCATAAAAACCTAATAAAATATGATAAATTGTCAAATGCGCTGAATGATTTGCCACTACTTTCCACATAGCATTCCATTATGCACTAGTTATCTTGTGAGTGAAGTGTATTGGGACGATCTTATGTAAAGGTTTGAGCTCATAAAGATTGGTAATGCATGTTTTTAATTGGAGAGTTTGTAGGCGGAGAAAATAAAATGTGTCCAATAGTGACTCCACCTACGATCAATCATCTATCATGCAAAAGGCCGGATACCAAAGATCTTACCGACATGATCAACAAGATATACATAACCCTACCTCTCTATCATCATAATTGTCCCTCGGAAATGCCCTGAAGCAAAGTCAAATTTTAAGCGTTATTATTATTTTGTGGACTGTTTATGAAACAAAAGAAATCGGAATCTTATTGCATAGACTTTCTTAAATTAACTTTATTTGTTCGGCTGCTTGACGGAATATTGAAAATTTTGATTTTTTATCTATTAATTTTTCAAATTCAGTCATTCATGAAAAGTTATAAAGAGTCTTTGCAAGAAACTATTAGTGGTGCTAATCTACGGTGAAGCTCGTAAGTTGATGGATTTCAGAGATGACCCGGACAATACTCACTACTAGAAAAACCGGCTAAATTCAATCGATTAAATTCCACCGGCCGAAAATTCAACCGGATCCAGTTGAATACGCAGTCAAGATGATATGAGCTTTGACCCAAACTTAATTTCAACCGGACAAATTCAACCGACACTAATTCAACCGAATAAAATCAACCGATGTCAAATTCAACTGTATTCGGTTGATTTTGGACAAACAATTATTTCAGAAAAAAGATAAAATCAACCGTTTAAATTCAACCGAAATAAATTCAACAGTTTCTAGTTGAATTTGTATAGAGCTCTTTTCGTTTAAGCGGGAAACTTCCCTCCAAAAAATAGTTTCAGCCGATTAAATTCAACTGAAATAAATTCAACCGTTTCTGGTTGAATTTGTATAAGACTCTTTTCATTTAAGCGGGAAATTTCCCACCAAATTGTAAATTCAACCAATACTAAATCCGGTTGAATTTATATTTGCGAGAGTCTTCCCTGTACTTTATTTTTGGGTTATAAAAACAACAGAATGTGGTTGTTTTTAATAAAAATGCTGATTTTTATAAGAAATGATAAATAACTATATATTGATTTCTAAAAGTAATGTATGATAAAAAAGACATCTAAATGTACAGTTTAAAATTATATGAGCCAATACTAACAATAAAACTAGTAACCTTTATAATTATGAATTTGTATTCAACTACTCAGTCAACTCCTTTAATAAAAAAATAGCAAGTATTTAATAATTTTTATAAATTCATAAAAAATTAGTATGGAGTTAATTATGCATGTGTCCCCTAAATAGTAACAAAGACTTGATTTTATAAAAAAATAAAATTTTTTAAGGTCCGTGTTACTATTTAAATATAAAAAATTATTCTATTTATTTTTAAAGTCATCAAGAAATCAAGAAATATACTTTAAAGTTTATTCTAACTAATAATAACAAAAGGTATAGTAATTAGCTGCTCAATGAATCGGTGACGCATTTATTTACAAGCCACCTAACCCTTATTTTCAACCATTTTTGGTTGAATTTATTTCATAAATTTGTAAACCCTACTGTCAGTATCCTTTCTTTTTCGTCGTCTCCATTCCTTTTGCCTCTTTACAATTTTCTCTCATATCTTTGCCTCCCTCAAACTTCAATTTTACAAATTTTCATGTCCAAGTAAGTTTTGTTTCATAATTATTTTAGATCTTGTTGTGATAATTGTATCAATTTTGTTAGTTATGCCAATATTACATGTTTTTTTTGGTATAAATTGATGTTGACTATCTTACTTAGATTGAAAAAATTATTGTTATTATTACTTGTTATTAAATATGTTAAAATAATTGAGAAATAATGAGCTATAAATTGATACTATCAATTATATTAATTATTGAGAAATATATAAGTTATTATTTATATAAATAAATAATAATTTATATATATAATAATTAGCTTCTTGGTTTTACTACAATTACTAAATTAAATTACATGTAATATTTTTAGATGTCATCTGATCGAAGATGGATGAATGAGAGGTTCGATGCAAGAAATAATATAACGGAGGAATACAAACTTGGTGTACAAAATTTTATTAGAGTTGCTTAAAAAGGGGATGTTGATTCAAAGGGGAGGATAAGATGTCCATGTAAAGAGTGTGGAAATATATGGTATAAGTTACCTGATAATGTAACTTATGATTTGTATCGACACGGCATTATGGAGTCATACACTAGATGGATTTTTCATGGTGAGAAGGATAGCTCCGGTGATGAAGGCGAGACTTGTAGAGATGATGATATGTATGATGCGCATGACATGCTTAGAGACTTTGCAGATGCACATGAAAATTTTGGGAATGGTGAGGAGGAACCCAATGCAACAGCAAATTTTTTTTATGATATGTTGGATGGTGCTTCTGAACCACTTTATCCAAATTGCTCTAGTTCTACCACTTTATCATTCGTGAACAAGTTGTTGTATTTTAAGAACAAACATGGTTGTAGTAATAAGGGGTTTGATGAGTTACTTCAACTTATTGGATCAGTTTTTCCCGAGAATCACAATCTACCCGAGACCTATTATGATGTGAAAAAGATGATAAGTGGATTGAATATGGGATACGAAAATATTGATGCTTGTGAGAATGATTGCATGTTATTTTACAAGGAAAACAGTAAGAAGACATGTTGTGACATATGTCATACAAATCGATTTAAGGATCGAAAAGATAGTGAGAAGAAGTCGATTCCAAGAAAGATCTTGCGATACTTTCCACTAGTACCGAGACTACAACGTTTATACATGTCTGAGCAAACTACTAAGTGTATGACGTGGCACCATGACAGAGTTGTAGTTGAAGGTCAATTATCTCATGCAGCAGATGGAGATGAATGGAAAGCCTTTGATGCTAGATTTCCGAGGTTTGCAAAAGAGGCACGGAATATCAGACTTGGCCTTTCTAGTGATGGATTTGACCCATTTCATGATCCACTAGCAAGGGATTACACTGTATGGCCTGTGGTTATGGTTGTTTATAACCTTCCACCATCTATGTGCATGAAAGCTCCATACATGTTCATGCCTCTCATTATTCCCGGTCCCACTGATCCTACAAAAGACCTACATGTTTATCTCCGTCCTTTAATTGATGAACTGAAGATGTTATGGCATACAGGGGTGGAGACATATGATAGGTCATCACGCACAAATTTTCAGATGAGGGCAGCACTAATGTGGACGATTAGCGACTTTCCAGCACTTGCAATGTTAAGTGGATGGTCAACAAAGGGTAAATTATCATGTCATGTATGTAGTGGAGACGTTAAAGGCTTTCAACTCAAGAATGGTGGTAAAACTTCTTTCTTTGGCACTGCTCGATATTTTTTGGAACCGGGTGATCCTTTGAGGAATAGCACAAAGTTTGGAAAACGAGAGGTACGATCTATTACAGCTCGACATTCGGGAACAAGGGCAAAGACTACATGTGATCTTATACAGTTTCCTCCTCCGGGAAAGTTAACCAAAAGAAGACCCAGAGATTATGGTGTGGCTCAAAATTGGACTCATTATTCTCCATTTTTTGAGCTCCCGTATTGGGAGACACTTAATCTTCGACACAATATTGATGTCATGCACACCGAAAAGAATGTGTTTGAAAACATATTCTACACAATGCTGAATGATAAGAACAAGACAAAAGATAACTTAAAAGCAAGGCATGATTGTGAGGAACTTGGTATTAGGCGTGAGTTGTGGACTCCGGATGGGAAGACAATGCCACCTGCTCCATATGCACTCGTGAGGGAACAAGTTGATAAGTTGTTAGGCTGGATTCTAACACTTAAACTTCCGGATGGGTATGTTTTAAATATATCTAGGTGTGTGAATCTTGAAAAACATACTATTCAGAGGATGAAATCACATGACTGTCATATTTTTATGCAAAAATTGTTGCCCATTGTTTGTCGTGACTTGCTACCAAGACAAGTTGGTGATGCCATTATTGAGTTGTCTAACTTCTTTCAAGATCTGTGCTCATCTACCTTGAGATACTCTGATTTGTTAAAAATGGAGAAAGATGTAGTGAGGATCATGTCTAAGTTCGAAACCATTTATATTCCTGGTTTCTTTGACCCGATGGAGCATTTGCCGCTACATTTAGCTACTGAGTGTAAGTTGGGTGGTCCTGTTACATATAGATGGATGTATCCTTTTGAAAGATTCTTGCATGGATTGAAGATGAAAGTAAGGAACAAAGCATATCCGGAGGGTTCAATGGCTGAACGCTACATCGAAGAGGAGTGTGTGCACTTTTGCTCACTATATTTTGAATCTGAAATTGAAGCAGTGCATAATCATCTCCGTCATTTTGAGGCATCTAAAAAGTGCATTGATCCCAACTTGTTAAGTGTTTACACACATCCCACGAAACCCATTGTAAGAAAAGGACATAGAATCATGAGCGTGGATGAAGATAGACTTATCAAATACTATGTTCTTATTAATACACCGGAGGTTGCAAAGTACTTGAGGTAATATTTTTTAACTCATATTATTTTGTTCTTTTCATTTTATTTTATCTTATTAGTTATTGTTATTTTATAGTGAATTTCACAAGTTGGTGCACAAACAATACCCCGAATTTGATGATGTAGCAAATGAAAGATTTCAAAAAGATCGATTCACAAATTGGTTTGAAAAAAGGGTATGTGTCTAAATACATTTATACAAAAATTTGTTATTGTCTTTAAATAGTGTAGCGCACTTACATATATGGTTCATTCATTATATAACTAGGTAGCGGATTATCCAAAACTCAAACAAAAATTTAAGGATTTGATAAGGGGTCCAATGCGTGACGTTGATATTTATAATGGTTGCCATTGCAATGGTTATAAATTTGGATGTGCAAAGTCTAATGAACGCACTTCACCAAATTCCGGTGTGCTTGTTATTGGTAAGAAATATAATATATTCTTGAATTTTATTTAATATACATTATCATTTTATTATCTTACTCATTATATTGATGTATTATTTGTACTTAATAATGTATTCATTTATATGTAGGAACTTCTTATAAAGAGAGTTTTCAAAACAATTATGGTCGACTTGAAGAAATTCTTGAGCTTCACTACCATAATGGACATAAAGTTGTATTATTCAAATGTCATTGGTTTGATCATACAACACATGTCAAAGTGGATAGAAATAGGATGACTACGGTGGACATTAGATCAACGTTAAATGCCGAAGATGTGTTCATTTTGGCGAGTCAAGCTCATCAAGTTTATTATGCTCAAAGTATTTCAAGTGCAAAATCACCATGGTACACGGTTTTAACAACGAAAAGTCATTTTGTCAATGAAGAAGTGGCATCAAAGAAGAGCTCGCTCTCAAATGATGATGCTTTACAAAATGATGTTTCAAATGCTTCATCATCTCACGTCGAACCGGTGGTTATTCATGATCCTAAGAATTTTTTTATTGACTTGAGGTTTGTTGAGAATGATTACTCCATGGATGACTACAATGAAGAACAAGATAATAATAAGGACGAATACGTGAATGTTGATGATGAAGAAAGTGAGAGCGATGATGATATGCCTTAGTCTAATTTCTTTTTAAGTAATATCAAATTTGTACTAAGACGGAGATTATTGCAATTATTTTGCTTAATGTTTAAATTTATATATTATAATGATTAGATTTATATATTACATGTATTATTAAACTAATTTATGTTTTTTTAAATTAGCAGGATACAACTTCCCGTAGCTATTCCAGGTTTATGTAGCATATTTAAAACAACCAATTTTGGTTGTTTTAATTTATTGATCTAAACAACTAATGTCCTGTACCCCTAGGTCATATATATTAGGCTTGTATCTTATTCCCCTTTCCTATCACAGCGCCGCTCTCAAGAATTTTTTACAAATCTCTCTCAAATCTTCCACAAGCTTATTACAAACTTCTTCCAAATATGATGTCCGTCTCAACAGGTATGATTTCAACTTCGTTTTAATCACGATTTTGAATGGGTTTTTGATTTCGATTTTCAACTTCGTTTTGGTCACAATTTTTTTGGATTTGTGTGAATAAATTGGTGTAATAATGGGGTTTTAATTTATTTTAGCTAATTTTGAATTAGGGCTTTTAGCTGTTGTTGTTTTATTCTCTAATTACGGATGATAGCTGATTTTATGGGCATTTCTTATTAGTTTAATTAGGGCTTATGTGTTTTTGGTCAGGGGTGTATGTTTGTGTTCGTGTGTTTAGTCAGGGGTATAGTTTTTTTTTTATTTTTTATAACTATAAAATGTTTAACTTGCTAAATCTTTTCTCATCCTGATTATTTTCTCATCTTTATGACAGTTAGGGCTAGTGCTATTGGGAGTGCTATGAGTAGGGTCACTGAAAGAGGGGAAGATAGAAGACAAAGCAACTATGTAGGGGGTCGGGGTGGAGGTCGGGGTCGGGGTCGAGGCCAAGGCCGGGGTCAGGGAGGCACTAGAGGAGTTGCTGGAGGTAATGAAGATGAGCATGAGGAGGATAGTGAAGAAGAAAATGATGACAGTGAGGGAGATGACCTAATTATGGGTAATGCTACTGCATTTGAGAGAGCTGCACGCAGGGTGTCTGATGGTGATTACAAAAAGAAGCCCAAACCTGGAGAACCCAAACTTGGAGTAGTAATCATCATAAACAAAAAAAAGTAATATATATATATCTATAAATATATATTATGTCCTGTTAAATTTTGCAAAAAATTATTACTCTAATATTTATAGAATTGCCTTTATTTTAACAGCATCAAGCAGTCTCGTTACAAGAAGACACTTAGGGCAATTGTAAGAACGCGTTGGGATTTTGATACTGCAAAACAAAAAGGACGTGCTCGAGAGATTTTTCTAAATGAGTGCATAAAGGAGTTTAAGGTATGAAAATATATACACATTTTCAGCACTTGTTATTTTTCATTTGTAGATTTAATAATGCTTAGCCTTCAAATATATTTATGTAGTAGATAGCATTATATCCTAAGAATTTTGTTTATGAACCTGGATGAATCTCTATATTTTAAAATGATTTGTTTACTACTTACAAGGTGTGTGTCTCTGTTATGTGAGTAGAGTTTTGTTTAATAAATCATATTCATTAAGCGACAGTGATCAAAATTCAAATGATATTGTCAGGTTTATATTATTAAGATATCTTTTTGGTAGTTAAAAATTTTTCTTGTTCCCATCTGTTTACTCTTTGCTTAAAACTGGTAAAATAACACATGGACTTTCTTTTTTAATATTTTTGTTTGAAAGGAATATTATGAGTATCCACCAGAATACAGAGGCGATGAAATTAAAGAGTTGGAAGGGGATGCAGTGGTCAGGTTGCATTTAAAAAATAATGTAAAATGTTATATGAATACTTGGAAGGCTTACGGTTTGAAAATGGTGGCGGAGGCGCATAAAAGGGGAGACACAAGTGCAAACCTACGTAATTGCATCCCCTATTTCTTATCTGAACGTGCATGGAATGGTCTGGTTGATTACTGGGAGACAGAGGGATTTTCTAAGATGTCAGAAAATGGCAAGAAAAATGTTAAGCAATTAGAGATTAAGCACTGCACTGGAGCAAAGCCATTTGATCATCGTTATGAGGTATAATGTTATATAATTAGGTCAACTTATTACGCTTTTTTGTAATGTGTTTGTTCAATTTTTTTCAGGAACTAGAGGAAAAATTGGAAAGACCTCTCACTGTCTTGGAAAAGTTCGATGCTTCCTATAAGAAAAAAGGAAAAGCAGAAGAAATAGGGAAAAAACTTAAAGTATGTTTTTCCTGCACTTGTTTCTTTCAAAATTATGCTTCAAAATATTCTTCTGTTCTCTATTAGTACATCATAATATAATTTTATTTAATTTTCACATAAATCTGTGCAATCCAGATTTAAAAATTTTCCTACCTATGTGAGTTCTATTACACCTAATTTTTCCTATTGTTTCGGACTTCAGATTTTTAATTAACATTTAGTCCTGCTTATTCTAAAAAATATTGCTTACTCTAGGCTGTTAGTATGTGTTGTGATACAATATATGCTCATGTACGTGATGGCTTCTGGTCCTCCAATTATATTAATGGTTTATGTATTATAGGTTGTTATGGAGCGTGATATGCAAGAGGGAAGTTCTCAGGAGGGCAATTTACCATCTCAGGAATCTCAAAGAAAACGGGAAGTCGAGCAATTATTGGAGGTTAATCCTTCAAAAAAGGGAAAAGTGGTTATGTTTCCACGTCATTCACTTTCAGAGCTTCTTGGAATGGACGGGGTTGTCAAATATACAAATTCTAAGTCTACTCTAGCTTGCATTCCAGAACGCATTCCAAGCAGTGCATATAATATTATTGGGAAAGTCATGACAGAGGTGACCAACATGGTTGAGGCACTAGAGGAGATAGAGGTGACACGTGCTAGACTTGACAAAGAGGTGCAGAACTTGGCTACTCGTGCTTTTCCAAACAGAGATGATCCTGCTTCTAAAATTTTATGGGAAGAGTATATCCGTATAGCAGCACAAATGGCATCTCCTCTATTTGAGCGTTATAAAAAGACTATTCGAGAGGTAATGATATAAACATAATGCTTTTATATGATATTGTAGCCAAGAACTAGTTTTGCTACAAGGTTAATTAAACATTTGATTTAGCTAAATTATAAGCACTTGCAGAAAGATGAACATGGATATGCTTTCAGTTTGAGTTTGTCGTATTTATTCTTTTAGTTGTTGTTGTGTCTTAGAGTTGAAGCGTGATTCTTGCTCATACATGAAATAGTTTGTTAAAATGTTCGCATGTTACTTTAAAATAGTCTAACTTTTAACCAAATTGATCTCAATGTTAACTGGTACCTTCATGATTGAAAAGGTGATAATGTACTTCCATGCGAGAATGTGTAATTAGCCTAACACCTTGATGTCATTTTACTTAAATATTAACTCTTTGCATAACCTGCCCCCCTAACAACTAGTTTTGCTACTACGTTAAACATTTGATTATTATCTGATACATCTAAATTGTGAGCACTCGTAGAGAGATCGATGAACATGTATGTGTTTGAGTATGCCGTATTTATGCTTTTAGTTGCTGATTTGTCTTAGAGTTGAATAGTGATTTTTGGTGATACGCGAGATAGTTTTTTAAAATGTTGTATGTTATTTTAAAATTAATCTAACCTTTAATCAAATTGATCTCAATGTTACCTCGTACCTTCAAGATTATAAATATAATAATTTACTTCTATCCAAGAACATATAATTAGCCTAGAACCTTAATGTCATTTCATAGCCAAGAACTAGTTTTGCTATTAGGTTAACCATAATGCTGTTATATGTTTTGTAGCCAAGAATTAGTGCTCATAGTTTTATATGATTTTGATATCTCCCTCGCTTTTATATGATTTTTACTAGTTAAATAATTGTGCATTATTTTTGTAACCTGGTTGAGTCTCACTGCTAATTTACCAGAACCAAGTTAATTAGAAGTTGTATTAACAAAATGCAATTCCGGTGTTCAAGTGATAAAGTTTGCATATTATTGTGTACAAAGTTAGTATTATTAAATTTGGAAGTTTTTGAATACATATTTGTGTAATTTCTGTAGTTGTAAAAAATAGAAAATAGAATAAAAAGAAATAGAGGAGTTATTTAGGAAGGTTGTTAACAATATTTTCGCCTCAGTGTTGGAACAGATTTTCACTCCAGTGAGCAAAATCTGAGACACTTGGATTTTTAATTTTATTCAGTGAGGTCTAGCTCTTGCAGGAGATATACATATATCAATTCTTTATGTCATTTTTTCTTGTGGTTGTTTTAATAATTTTGTTGTATTGTACATTTTTATTATTTTTTGACTACTGCTGCTTTAAACTACAAGCTAAATTCATTTAACCTGTATTATTTAGATACATATAAGTAGTTAACTATTTTGGTGAATATGAGCAAAAGCTGTCTACCTATATTGTTGGCAACCTAGTCTAAATAGATTGTCTGATTCTTATTTGCAGAATAATGCATCAGATCATGTGGAGCTGCAGGAAGATGACAATGATATCCATTTAGAGGAGTTGGAGACCCGCTTCCCTCTTTAGGCTGAAGATAATTGTTTGTGATATCTTTGGTCTGAGAACCTTTTAAAACATTTTCTTTTGTTTAAAATTTTTTAGTACTTATTTTAATCTAGACATGGAAGGTATCGAGCTAATCCAACATTATGTATGATTTAGTAATATGTATGGATTTTATTTTGGACCTATTTCTTGATGGTTTTTGTTGCGGTAATAATCATGTCTTATGTATATATTAGAATTGTACATGCATCAACTGCAAAAAAATTATATGATGTAGTATATGGTTAAGCAACTTCAACATGATCTAGTTGAATTTAACACACGGGGCCTAAAAATTATCAATTACATTTGGTTGTTTTTGGGAGGACTAAATCCAACAAGATTTGGTTGAATATAATATACAGACCCATGGTAAGATAATATAATCAACGAAAAGTGGTTGATTTTAAAAAATTAAAATTCAACGATTTTCGGTTGATTTTACCATCATTGGCGGGAAATTTTTTTCAGGGTGAAATTTAAATTTTGAAATTTAAATTTTGAAGTTCAATTTTTTTGAAATGACTAAATTTATTTTCAACTAGAGATGGTTGAAATAAGTCTCACTAAAATTAACGGAAAACGGTTGAATATAAACTTAAATTCAACCGGATTGCTAATTTCAACGGCCTTAAGTTCAACGGGAAGGTTCCGGTTGAATTTATATTAAAATCAACCACTTCCGGTTGAAATTATTCTAAATTCAACCGGATTTTTCCGGTTGCTTTTAGCCGCTTTTACTGTACCTTTATCACCTATTTAGGGATATAATTTCGTAAATTTAGCTCTAACAAAAACTTTTTATTCGTAAATTTAGCTTTTTCTTCGACATAAACAATCGGGAACAAATGTTTTCAAAAATTCTAAACACATCATGCACAAAGTGTGTGCTAGGTGTTGGATAAAGCATGGTACTCAAATATGTTATACATTTTTTATGTACGTGTATGCATATATATTATGTATATTTAAAATAAAAAAATTAGCAAATAACATTTAAAATTTTATTTTTAAGATTAAAATTTGGAATTACAAAAGTTTTTTGAAAAATATTATATGCTTAAATAATTTTTGTTATCAACAAGCTACGTTGATTCTTGAAACACTTGCTGTGGAATAAAAGAGTATGTTAGTAATTAATACTAGGATTTGTGAGTTTCGAGCTTTAATTGCTGCCTACGTATCTTTGTAGAGTAGAGAATTAAGCCAAAAACATAATTCTAAGTTGAGGGGTAGAGCACTTTATATAGAGGTGAGTTTAGGGTTAGACTTGTGTTCAGAGGCATGGTGGACATGTCTTTAAATTAAATGGTAATTAGGAGTCCTATAAGGGAAGGAACTCGAGCACCTTCTCTGTAGGACTTTGAATTCGTTTTGGACATATGTCTCCGCTCTTCCAGCCGAAAAGGGAGACTGGGAAAGAGCAGGGCTTGAACTTGGGCCTAGTCCGTGAACAACTTATGTTCGTGGACCTTGACGACCTCTGCTGGTGGGCCTTGACTACATGGGCCGTTTTGAGTCTGCTACTTGAACCAGACAGGTCTATACTGAACTTCAGACAAGATTCCCAAATGTATTTAATGTGGCATTTAATGTGTTTTTATGATGTATTTTCTATCCATATCATTTGCCCCTAACTTCCGAGAGTACTGCTCGAGTTTTCGTGGAAGTTATAATGGTCTTTACGTGACTCGGGGTACTTTTGTCCCTTCTTAGGTTTCGGACCTTCATGGGTGTCAGCCCTTCATGGGTGTTACCGTGTTATCGTAAAGTTTGGAGCGACCTACATGTTTACAACGACTTATATAGTGCGAGTATACACACTTAAGGCCTTTGCACATGCTAATTGGATAGTGTTTAACACTAAACAGTCCTAATCAGGACTAAAAAGCGAGAGTTTATTATCCCTTAACCTTCATCAAGGTTAATTATAGGGTGAAAACTGCTAATAGGCCCTAATCGAGGCTAATCATCCCTAATCGGGGGCTAATTATTATGTATAAATTGCTAGCTAGGCTTAAAAGAGCCTAATTTTAAGCTAGAATGCACTAATTAGCCTTAATCGAGGCTAATCTGCCCTAGTCAGGGCTAATTTTTCTTAATCAGGACTAATTAGCATGTATAAGACATTAATTATCCCTAATCCATACTAATCACGTGAGTGAATAGGGTAAACGACCCTAATCGGGGCTAATTTCATCACACGAGTCACTAATTCCCCCTAATTCGAGTTAATTATGTGTAATATACACTAATCGGCTCTAATTGGGGCTAATCTTAAAATCCTAAATATTTAAAAAAATTTGACTTTTTTCTATTTTTCCCATTTTTGCAAAAAATTTCAAAAAAATTTGTAGGGGGTCGCCGGAACTTTGCGGGACCTCATGCAGGAGGCCTTGAAGGAGGTCTTGCTCGGCCTCAAGGCCCCTTTGTATCATGTTCGGCCAATCCTGGTCGGCTAGGGGAAAGACCTCTTGCCCCTTGCTGACCAAGGGTGTTTGCTCCAATTTTTTTATTTTTTATTTTTTGCAGAACCTTCTATCTGAACTTTATCCCTTCATGTATTCTACTAGGCTTTTCTTTCTCTTGATTTTCCATGGAATTTATCCCATGGTGGTCCTAGAGTCCCTTGTGATTCTTCTATCCTTGTTTCAGTGAACATATGGTACTCATTCTACTGAACATTTTGTACTCGTTCTACTAAACGTTCTGTACTCTGTTGAAATTGTTCTATAGGATCTCATGTACTCCATTAAACTTATTCGAACTTGTTTTATCAGATGTTTTGTACTCCAACGAACTTGTTCTCGTAGAAGTTTTAATCTTCGCGAAACTTACTTCCGCTGAGAGTTATTCTTTCCAAGTAATTTTCCAAGAAATTTCACAGGAGGGTCTCCAAAATAACTTCTGAAGGCCTTAGGGCACTCGAACAGAGCCTCCTGGTCGGCCTCAAGGCTCCATTTGTAGCTTGGTCGGACAGGCCTGCTCTTGGTAGGCCTTGGGGCCACTCTTAGGGTGGTCTGGTCGGCCGGAAGGAAAAGTTCTCCGAACTTGCTACAGTGAATGCTTTACTCTTTAAGAAACTTATTTCCGTGAACCCTCTGGTCTTCACGGAACTTGTTCTCGCTTACGCTCTAATCTGTATAGAACTCGTTCTCGTGACCGTCATAGTCTTCGTGAAACTTGTTTCCATTGTAGGACAACCTTTTTTACGAATTTGCAAAAAAATTCACAGGAGGGCCACCAACAACTTCAGAAGGCCCCAAGGCTCTCTTCCGGAGGCTCCTGGTGAGCCTTAAGGCTTTATTTGTAGCATAGTCGGCTAGGTCTGCTCTTGGTAGGGCTCAGAGCTCTCCTACAGAGGCTCCTGGTCGGCCTCAAGGATTCATTTTTAGCCTGGACGACCAGGTCTGCTCTTTGTAGGCCTCAGAGCTCTCCTACAGAGGCTCCTGGTCGGCCTCAGGGATTCATTTATAGCCTTATCGGCCAGGCCTACTCTTAGTAGGTCTTGGGGGTCTCTTGCAGGGTAGTCTGATCAGTCACGAGGAGAACGTTTTGTTCTCGTACTCGTGAGCACTATGGCCTTCACGAAACTTGTTCATCTGAGACCCTAATGTTGTTCTAATCTTTGTAAGCTTTTCTAATCATGGTGATTAGCATAATCAGCCCATAGCTAAGACTAATTACTTGTGTTTAGCCTCAGCCAGTCTTTTATCAGAGGACTGATACGATAAGTTGTGTCCTGCATCATTTTCTTCTTTTATTATATCGCCCTTTCTAATTTTTCGATTGTTTTTCTCCACTATTTTCCAGTATTTTTTGAGAGGTACCTGATAACGCGAACCAGGCAGAGTTATGGTCTGTTGTAGCAGGTAACTCTTTCCCCATAAAAGAAGATCAGAAGTGTTCATTTTCATTCACACTTTCATTTCTCAACTTCTCAAATTCTCTCAAGCCTTTTACAGGCTCCCAACTTTTCAAGCTTTTCAAAGATGTCTCAAGGTCAAGATCCTAGAAGATCTTCTCTCTCCAAGAAGGAGGTTATGCACAAGAGGGCTACGATTCGCTCTCTGCAAGGTATAACTTTTATTTCCCTTTTCTCTATTAACCTTTGTTCTAACAGTCTGAAAAGCATGCTGGATAAAAGGGCGGATAAGTACCCAAGTACTATCCATTTTGATGCATTTCACCACAGAAGTATGCTTTGTGAAGGGCATGTCGAAGAGATCAGGCCGGGTTATCCTTGGCCCAAGTGTTTAGAGGTTCGTAAGGCTAAGCCTAGTGAAAGGGATTACAATCTCAGTCCCCAGAGTCTATTTACATACAAGGCATCCCTGAAGTTCGGGCTAAGGTTTCCACCACGCACCTTCATCCTGAGACTTCTGGACCAGCTCAAGATTCATCCGTGTCAGCTTTACCCCAACGAGTGGGCTTTTATCATTCTCTTCATAGTGAGGTGCCATGACTTGGGCATCCAATTGAGCGTAACAATGTTTCGAAGCATCTTCATGATAAAAGTTCTCATATGAACAGACATGGCTGGCTCATAATACAATAAGACCTCATGTTCCTTCACAGTGAACACGAGTTCTCTTCATGACTCAAACTACAATTGGAATAAGAAGTTTATGATCTTAGAATGGAAGGATGGAGACTCGGGGTGTACTTTAGACGTGACTTCAGCAGTCCAGTTGACAATTCTCACTTCATCCTCAACCTTTTGGATGCTGAGCTTCTTGCCCGTGACCTACTTATTGATGATGACGGGAGAACCCCCTTTTGGGAGTTCGTTATAGAAACTAAGCTCGTCGAGGCTAGCATTAGCAGCCTCTCTAAAGAGGGTATTTATTTTTATTCTACTTCAACTTTGTACAAGTTTATTATTATATCTGCTTTCTTTTCATCTTGTTTCAGCTGCTGAGGCTCTTGATACCGTGGCCACCAAGAGCGACATGATCATGAGAAGAATGGCTTGGGACGTAGTCAAGCAAGCGAACTGTGTCCCTAAGATTCCTACTTTCCTTGAAGTATCTGGATCTGGTCAGAAGAGGACTAAAGACTTCGACGGGAGTGCAAGGATCCCTTGGAAACCTTCTAGGGGTATCTCCCCCAATGACTTGGTGCTCAGCAGTTCAGGCCTAGCATTCGAGTGGTCGAAGAACTGTGTTACTCCCTGTGACCTTCTAATTGTCTCCTCTGGCGAAAAACTACTTGCAGACGAAATGTTGAGGCTCAATCCTTGTATCAGGTACATTTTAACTTGCATAAACTTTCATTTAAGTGCACTTATTAAACAATTTTATAGGAACCACCCCTACAAGGGGTTCTGCTTGGCCAACAGGCCCCATTTCATGCTGGTCGGTGAAGGCTGGTCGGCTTAGGGGCAGGACCCTCTGCAGGCCAAGGGTGTCTAGTCGGTCAGGTCTTGTGTTTGGGGACTCAGCCCTTATGACTTAAACTTTTTATAACTCCATTTTATATTCTCCTTGCCAGACCAATACTTACTTAGCCACGTCCTCCACTCAGAGCATAAAGATACGAAGTGTCTTTGCAGCACTGCAGTCCTCAATAAATAAGATGAAGATCTCTTCGGATAAGTGGGAGTCCAAAGCTCACGAAGCGGAGGACAAGATTGCTTCCTTCGAGAGAAAGTTCTCTAAAGTGGAGGAGAAAAGGAAGAAGGAGTGCAAAGAGCTCGTGGACTCATACCATAGATGCTCATCATTTACTAAGCTGATGGATGAGCACGATGATGAGATGTGCCCCGTTAACCTGGCTTAAGGTAGGAAGAGGGGAGTCAAAGATGTTCATGGCATATATCCAGACGTGGTTGTCCTGAGTCTCCTCTAGTGCCCCTGGGAGTTACCTGTTATGGACCCCTCCGGGAAGGCCTCCGGATCTGTTCCTGTGACTTCCCGCATGAGGTCTCAATTCAGTTCAAGTCGCGGGGGTTCCAGTTCTAAAGGTAAGGCCCCTTCGGGTAGTCCTATCTCCAAAGCAGCCCTTTATGGGAGAAATAGGGAGCCGGTTGCAGGGAGCATCAACTCCTCCTCCGAGGCAGGTCTGGAAGAGGAAGAGGATGAAGAAGAGGGGAATAGCGAGGAGGAGGGCTCTTCAGAAGAGTGATTTTTATGTCCTTGCATGGCTTTGGTTGCCACATGTGGCTATATTTTCAGACTTTGTTTATTCAGATTATTATTGACTTTTATCCTATTGGTCCTTCGGGATTTAACTTATAATCCTTCGGGATCCTTATATAGGCATTCTGTTTGATTTCGTTTCATACTTGTCTTTTATTTTCGGTATTTGGTCCTTCGGGACTTGCATTCTTTAGATGCTTGTACTTAAATAAATTGGTAGATAAGATGATAGAAATAAACTTGCATAAGTAGATAATTTATATTTATCTAATGCTAAGTATTAAGAACATATCACAAACTTCCTAAATATAATAAACCTTCAGGTTTGAAGCGTGCCAATTATGGGGCACTTCGTCACTGTTCAGGGTTTCCAACTTGTAGGAACCTCGTCCTAAAAGGCCCTTCCCAGTTAGGGGCTAGATTTCCTCCCCCCCGACTCCTGATGCCTCAATATTTCTTATAACCAAGTCTCCTTGCTGAAAGAACCTCTCTTTGACCCTTCTATTATAATAGAGGGAGGTTCTTCATTGATGCTCTGCATTGCGGGCATTAACTTCATCTCTGAACTCTTCAATGAGATTGAAAGCGAGTCTCATGCCTTCTTCATTGGTCTCTGGTTCATAAGCTTTGATCCTAGGGGATCCATGTGTGATCTCAAGGGGCACCACGACCTCATCTTCGTAAGCCATCATGAATGGAGTAGCTACAGTTGTTACTTTGCAGGTGGTGCTATATGCCCATAGTATAGGTAGCAGCTCATCTGCCCAAGTGTTCCTTAAATGTTTGACCCTTTTCTTAAGTCCATCAAATATGATTATGTTAGCAACTTCCGCCTGCCCATTTGCTTGTGGTTGTGCAACCGAGGTGAAGCAAAGCTCTATGCTTTTATTAACGTAATATTCTCTGAATTCTGCATTATCAAATTCTCGCCTATTATCTGTAACAAAGATACATGGGATTCCAAATCGGGAAATCACATTTTTCCAGAAAAATTGGGAAGTTTCTTGGTGGTTATCTTGGATAGTGCCTTAGCCTCAATCCACTTTATGAAGTAATCTATGGCTACCACAATGAACTTCCTCTGTCCCGATGCTACAGGGAATGGTCCAAGTATATCCATTCCCCATATAGCAAAAGGGATGAGTGTGCTAATAGATGTAAGCCTCTGTGGGGGCTGTCATATTATTGGGGCATGCCTCTGGTACCTGTCACATTTCTTCACGTAAGCCTTTGCATCGAATAGCATAGTCGTCTAGTAGAATCCCAATCGAGTTATCTTGTGAGCGAGGGCCCTGGCCCCAAGTGTTATCCACAAATCCCTTCATGGGCTTCTTTAAGCGCCTTCTCTGCTTCAAGAGGTCTCAAGCACTTTATGTATGAAATAACAAAGGACCTTTTGTAGAGAAGGCTTTCAATTAATGAATATCTCAATGCTCTCACCGACAACTTACGTGCCTCCTGGGCATCATCGGGGAACCATCCAGTCTCAATGTGGGTTTTGATCAGATCTATCCAACAATTTGCCATACCAAACAGTGCTATCAGATTTATAACATGTATACTGGGGGTCTTCAGGACCTGGAAGTAGATACTTCTTGGATAATTCTCGATTTCGGATGCGGCGAACTGCGATAGGGCATCAGCCGTAGTGTTCTCCTATCTCGGAACATGTTCTGCGTACCATTCATCAAACTGAGTCAGTATTCCATTCACGACTCTTAGGTACTTGGCCATAGTATTATCTTTGGCCTCAAACTCTCCATTGACTTGAACAACTACAAGTCTTGAGTCTCCACAAACTTTCAGGTTTTTGGCCCTCACGGCTCTAGCCAAGCCTAAGACGGCTATCAATGCTTCATATTCTGCTTCGTTGTTGGTAGTTGGAAAGTCCAACTTCAAAGCATATTCAGTAATGAACCCATTGGGGATTTGCAAGACTAGGCCTGCACCACCAGATTTTGTTTTGGATGCTCCGTCAAAATGGAGAACCCAATACTCTTTCAGGGTCATTTCTTTATCCTTCTCTTTCTCTTTCTCTCCTCCTTCTGGGGTTACTATCTCTTGCTCCCCCTGACTTCTTGGTTTTTAATAGTGCATTCGACCACAAAGTCTGCTAAGGCCTGAGCCTTGATGGTCATTCGGGGCTTGTACTTGATGTAAATTTTCCTAACTCAGTTGCCCACTTAATGAGCCTTCCACTGGCCTTCGGGATATGAAGAATGCTCCTCAAGGGTAGGTCCGTCAGTACTTCGATCTTGTGAGCTTGAAAGTATGGTCTCAACTTCCTCGAGGTTGTGATGAGGGAAAACGCAAACTTCTCTATGGTGGAGTAGTTCAACTCTGCTCCGTGGAGCACTTTGCTTACATAGCATACAAGCTTATGGATTTTCTATTCTTCCTTTATGAAGACTGCACTCACAGCTTGTTCAGATACCGCCATGTACAAATATAGGGTGTCCTCCGGACTTGGTTTGGCTAGTAATGGGGCTTCAGTCATGTACTTTTTTAGCTGTTCAAAAGCCTCTTAGCTCTCAGCTGTCTATTCAAAATTCTTCACCTTCTTAAGGGTTTTGAAAAAGGGCAGACATTTGTCTCCATATTTGGAGATGAACCTCCCTTGAGCTGCGATTCTCCCTGTCAGCTTCTGAACGTCCTTGATGGAGTGTGACGGCTTCATGTACAGGATGGTTTTGATCTTGTCGGGGGTAGCAGTCCTTAGGACAATCATCATTCAAGTCAGTGAAGTCAATGCACATCCTCCACTTCCCACTGGCCTTCTTAACCATTACGGAGTTGGCCAACCATTCAGGGAATTGCACTTCCTCAATGAATCCAGCTTCTAGGAGCTTCTCGACCTCCTGTTTAATGGCTTCAAGCCTATCATGGGCATAAGTTCTCTTCTTCTACTTTACAGCCTTCTGATTTTGATCGACGTTCAGCTTATGAGTTATTAGGTTCGGGTCAATCCTTGGCATATCAGCTGATATCCAAACAAATACATCACTATTCTTTTGTAGGAAAGTTGTTAATTGGTCCTTCAAGGACTTGTCCAAAGATGCTCCAATATACGTGACTTTCTTCGGGTCTAAGGAGTCTAGGGGAATCGGGACCAAGTCCTCTGCTGGTTTTCCTCGAAGTTCTTCATTTTCACGGACATCCATGTCTTCTATGGGGAGGACCTACCCCCCAGTCCCATCGGGCCTAAGTGCTGCAACATAGCAACTGTGGGCAATTTTCTGATCTACTTTCGCCTCTCCAACACCATTCTTAGTTGAGAACCAATACCGTGTTGTAGGTTAAAAGCACGGCCTTAAACGCATGGATCCCTATTCTACCCATGATGCCATTGTAAGTAGAGGCCGCCTTAACAACCTGAAAGTTCAACATTTGTGTGGCCTTCTTAGGCTCTTCCCCGATAGTTATGGGAAGTTGTATTGCTCCTTCGACTTTGCATTCTACATGGTTAAACCTGTAGATGGGTGCGTCAGATTGAGTTAGTTGAGAATCACTGTAGCCAATCCTTATGAATGTGTCATGGATAAAATATTAACGGAAGCTCCATTGTCCACCAGGACCCTTATAACAGGAGAATTTCCAATCACCGGAGTGATAACCAGAGGATCATCCTGTGGAAATTTTAAACCTTCAAGGTCTTGGTCACCAAATTCAAGCATCATCTCGGGCTTAGAACGCTTAGACGGTTCTCTAACTATGCTCATAACCTCTCTCGCATTAGCTTTTCAAGAATTCCTTGTAGTCCCAACTGCTGTAGGACCTCCTGAGATCATATTGATTACTAGCCCTCGGGGATGTGGGTTGTTATCTCTATCGTTACCCCTTCGATCATCGTCTCTTCAATCATTGTCTCTTTTCTAGCCTCCAGCCTCTTCACCTTTACTGAAACGTCCAAACTTTCTATTAGTGTTTGTGCCCTAGAGACAACAATATGATGTTCTAGTTTAAGACATTTGGATTATTAATATTTATGTTCTATCGATTATTTTTTTATATTTATTAATTCTTAATTTACTATAATATGAATGTTAAATTAATAAATATACTTGGAATATGATATGCAATTCTATATCTCTAAGTACGTGACTTAGAAATGAGATTATGAGAATAGTATCAATAATCCCAAAGGTCCCTGATCGAGTATTATTATAGAGGACAATAATAATGCATTAAGACTAATATGTTTTTTGACTGATGATCACATCTCATTGATCATAGGTATGGTGATTCTAAAGTCAAAACACAGGCACATGTATTAGATACATGGTGTTGGATTGACCCGTTGTGAGATACTATATGTTTATAGTGTCATAAGTTATTGTCACACCTTAGACCTGAAGTCATTATATTTCTATACGAGAATTAATATACTTTAATTCTATTAAAAGTTATCCTTGACCGGGTAATGATAAAAGTGGACATTGGGTATATTATGAATCTTATGAGAAATATGAATGATCTAGATGAGATTTAAGCCTCCTATTTTAGGAGTAATATTATTGGCCTTTTGTATGAGCTAAACTATGAAATGCGTGTGTTAGATATATTTGATAATGTCATGGCTAATGTGATTTATGTTTAGTTTTCAGATCTTGCTTAAACAGGATAAATCAGTACTTACTGGAAGTCAGGACTTAAGGATATCAGTACTTATATTATCAGGAGATAATCATCAGAAGATGGATATCAGAACTTAAGTACTGAAGGACGTTCAGATAAGGAAGGTAGCTGGTAAAGGAAAGAAGATCGAGACAAACATAAGAAGAGATATGCATGAAGATGGAATTCTATGAAGAATGGAATACTTGGAAGAAAAGATATCTGATTGATATATTTTAGGAAGCAGAATTATATTCCATATCAATTAGCGATTATCTTGTAACTGTGTAGTATATAAACACAGACATAGGGTTTACACTATAAGTGTTATCACAATCGAGAAGATTATTTATTTTATAACCCTAGCAGCTCTCGTGATATTTGTTCATCACTGAGAGAGAATAGTTCCATATTGTAACAGAGTTTATTGTTTCATTAAAGTTTATTTTCTGTTACTTGAGTTGTTAAAGTTCGATTTGATTGTACTATACACTGTATTCACCCCCTCTACAGTGTGTGTGTGACCTAACAAGTGGTATCAGAGCCTATCTGTTAACACACAAACAGTTTAAGATCCAAACACAATCATGTCTGAAGCAGAAACTCCAACTAAGCCCACCAAAGCCGAAGAAGCTCCAAAGACACAAATTCAAAGCCGATATGAGACTATTAGAGTTCCCATATTGAGACCATCTGAATATGCCATATGGAAGGTGAGGATGACCATATTTCTGGAAGCCACAGATCCTGAATATCTTGATAGAATCAAGGAAGGGCCTCACAAACCAACCAAGCTCGCTGTTGCAGTTGCAGGTGAAGCAGCAAAGTCTGTACCAAAGGAGAAGAGTGATTACACTGCTGAAGATATCGCATCAATTGCTAAGGATGCTAAGGTACGACACTTACTGCATAGTGCTATTGATAATGTAATGTCAAACAGGGTAATAAACTGTAAGACTTCAAAGGAGATATGGGATGCTTTGGAAACAAGATGTCAGGGAACGGATATGATCAAGAAAAACAGGAAGACAATACTCACTCAAGAGTATGAACACTTTGACTCAAAGGCTAATGAGTCATTGACTGATTTATATGATAGATTTATCAAACTCTTGAATGATTTGTCACTGGTTAATAAGGAGTATGATCTTGAAAATTCAAATCTTAAATTCCTGTTAGCTCTTCCTGAATGCTAGGATTTGAAGGCAACAACAATAAGAGACAACTATAATCTTGATGAAACAACTCTTGATGAAATTTATGGAATGCTCAAGACTCATGAACTTGAGATGGAACAAAGAAGCAAGAGTAAAGGAGGAAAGTCAAGGACAGTTGCTCTTAAGGCTGAAGAAGAATCCCCCAAGGCAGCTACCTCAAGGAAAGACAAGCGTAAAGCTCTCTTCACAAAGTCTGATACTGAGTCATCAAGTTCTGAAAGTGATGATGACTCAGAATCTGAAAGCTTTCCTGAGATGGATGTTGATGAAGAGATGATAAAGCTGTGTGCTCTTATGGTGAAAGGGATCACAAAGATTGCATACAGGAAGTTCAGGAAGGGAAAAAAGTTTTCCAGGAAAGGGACAAGTTCTGATAAGAAGAATTTCAGAAAATCTGAGGGAAGAGGAGGAAAGTCTGACAGAGGAGATTATACAAATGTCAAATGCTACAACTGTGGTGAGAAAGGCCACATATATCCTGATTGCAAGAAAGTGAAAAGTGACAAAGGCAAGGCTCTTGTCACAAAGAAGAAAAGCTGGACAGACACCTCAGATTCTGAAAGTGAGGAGAATTATGCCTTGATGGCAAATACTGAAAAGGCAAGTGCTGAAAGCACTTATGAAGCTGCTGAATTAAAGGTACCTCAAACTACTTATGCTTTTCATACTGATGATATTAATGAGTTGAGAAGATATCTTAAAACCATGTTCATTAGTTATAGAGATTAAACTTTAACATGTGAAAGATTAACTTCTGAAAATCTTGCTTGCAAAAAGAGGAATGATTATTTAGAAAAAGAGTTAGTCATGTTCCATCAAACTCAGAAAGATAGAGATGATGCTTTCTATGTTAGGGATGAAGTGCTTAAAATGAATGAATCTCTAAAAGCTGAGTTAGAAAAGGAAAGAGAGATTATCAGGACTTGGACTAACTCTGGAAGAACAACTCAGAATTTGTTAAGTAGTGAAACTGGAAAGAGGGCTTAGGTTATGAAGAGGATAAGAATGATAAAGGAACTGTAGATATTAAGCCTGTAGTTGTTAAACAAAAGCCAAAGTTAAAACCTGTTAAGTTTGTAGCTGTAAAGTCTAATAATGAGAAATCAGAAGTTAAAAAGGAATTAACTTCTGACAAACTAAAACAGGAAAAGACAACTGAAGTAAACGTTGGCTTAATAACTAAGAAGCAGCTTAAGCATAAGCTGAAAGATGTTAAGAATGCAAACAAGGCAAAATCACCTAGGAAAAATAGGAATGGAAAGGAAGGTGTGAATAAAAGCAATGATTATAAGCCTGTTCCTGAAGCTCCTAGGAAAACGTGTCATAACTGTGGATGTTCTAACCATCTGGCTTCTTTTTGCAGGAAAAATAAGAACATAAACTCCTTACCTGCAAAGTCAGGAGTTAAGAGTCAGTCTGTTAGATATAAGCCACAAAATCCTTATTTTCATTGTGGTAGTTTATGGCATTCCATTTATACTTGTAAGGAATATCATAGTCTGTACTATGATTATTATCAAATAAAACCTTCTTTAAAGAAAGTTACCATTGTTCCTTCTAGTGTAAGTTCTGATTCAAAGTCTGATAGTGTAAATTCTGATAAGAAAAATGTTAACATAAACTCTGATGCTAAATCCGCTGCAAATGTTAACAGACTTAATAAGGCCAAAGGATCCAAGCATGTCTGGGTCCTTAAAACTAATCATTAGTGGTCTTTGTGATTGCAGGGCAACAGGAAAAACATCCTAGTTCTGGACAGTGGATGTTCAGGATATATGACTGGAAATAAAGCCCTGCTATCAGACTTTGTGGAGAAGGCTGGTCCAAGTGTTTCTTATGGAGATGGCAACATTGGAAAAACATTGGGATATGGCAATATCAATCTTGGGAATGTCATCATTAAAGAAGTAGCTCTGGTCTCAGGACTCAAACACAATCTGCTGAGTGTCAGTCAAATCTGTGACAGAGGTTATCATGTGGATTTCTTTGAAGAACACTGTGAAGTTGTAAGTAAATCTACAAGCAAAGTTGTTCTGAAAGGATACAGGCGTGGTAACATCTATGAAGCCAAGCTTTCAACAAATACTGATGGTTTCGCAATCTGTCTGATGAGTAGAGCATCAATTGAAGAAAGCTGGAATTGGCACAATAAACTCTCTCATTTAAATTTCAACAATATAAATGAGTTAGTCAAGAAAGATCTTGTGAGAGGACTGCCAAAGTCAGTATTTGCTCCTGATGGCCTTTGTGATTCTTGTCAGAAGGCCAAACAAAGGAAATCTTCATTCAAGAGCAAGACTGAATCATCAATTCTTGAGCCTTATCACCTACTACATGTTGATCTATTTGGTCCAGTAAATGTCATGTCTATTGCAAAGAAGAAATATGCTATGGTCATAGTGGATGAGTTCACCAGATACACATGGGTGTATTTCTTGCACACAAAAAGTGAAACTGCATCTATCTTGATTGATCATGTCAAACATCTGGATAAATTGGTCAAAGATTCTGTGAAAACCATAAGGAGTGATAATGGCACTGAGTTGAAGAATTTGATAATGGAAGAGTTCTGCAAAAACCATGGAATCAAGCAGGAATTTTCTACTCCTGGAACTCCACAGCAAAATGGAGTTGTTGAAAGAAATAATAGAACTCTCATTGAAGCTGCATGTACAATGCTTGATGAAGCAAAGCTTCCAACCTATTTCTGGGCTGAAGCTGTGTAGACTGCTTATTTTACTCAGAATGCAACACTCATTAACAAGCAAGGAAAGACACCATATGAGATGGTGAAGAAAAAGAAGCAAAATCTGAAGTATTTTCATGTATTTGGATGCAAGTGTTTTGTTCTTAAGACTCATCCTGAACAACTATCCAAATTTGATCTAAAAGTTGATGAAGGAATCTTTGTTGGATATCCACTTTCCATAAAAGCCTTCAGAGTCTATAACTTGAGAACAAGAGTGGTCATGGAATCTATCAATGTGTCTTTTGATGATAAGAAGATTACTGGACTTGAAGATTTTATTGATCATGATCAGCTGAGATTTGAAAATGAAGACTCAAATTCTGATACTGAAAATCCTGACAATCTAAATCCTGATACTGCAAACTCTGATGGATTAAACTCTGATGTTATTGAAACTGTGGTGACTACGCCAAAGGAAGATGCACCTATGCAGGGGGAGCATACTCAAGATATAACCACATTTCAAGAAGCATCAGAACATACATCTGGCTCTTCAAGTTCTGATTCATCAAGTTCTGATAAGCCAAGTTCTGATAGTTCTGAAAATCTAAATTCTGAAGAATCCAACTCAGAGAGCATATTTTCAGGGGGAGCATCAGGAAATGTTAATGAAGACAACATGGATTATGGGGGAGCATCCAGTTCTAGAGAAAATCTTCCATCTGCAAGGAAGTGGACTAAATCACATACACCTGATTTGATAATTGGAAATCCTGATGCAGGTGTCAGAACTAGAACAGCTACTTCAAGTGAATGTCTTTACAATTCTTTTCTTTCTCAGACTGAGCCAAAGAAAGTGGAAGAAGCTCTTCAAGATGCTGATTGGGTGCAAGCAATGCAGGAAGAGTTAAATGAATTTGAAAGAAACAAAGTCTGGACCCTAGTGCCAAGACCAAAGAACAGATCTGTTGTTGGTACAAAATGGGTATTCAGAAACAAAACTGATAGTGATGGAATAATTACAAGGAATAAGTCAAGGCTGGTTGCAAAAGGATATTCTCAACAGGAGGGAATTGATTATGATGAAACATTTACACCAGTTGCAAGATTGGAAGCCATAAGGATATTTTTGGCTTATGCTGCTCATAAAAAGTTTACTGTCTTTCAAATGGATGTGAAAAGTGCTTTTCTCAATGGAGAATTGGAGGAAGAAGTATATGTTGAACAACCTCCAGGCTTTGTAGATTCCAAATATCCAGATTATGTCTACAGGCTTGATAAAGCACTTTATGGACTTAAGCAAGCTCCAAGAGCATGGTATGAGACTTTAGCTCAGTTTCTTCTGGAAAGTGGATTTAACAGAGGAACTATAGACAAAACACTGTTCTACCTCAACCATGGAAAGGACTTACTTCTGATCCAGATTTATGTTGATGATATCAACTTTGGTTCTACAAATGATAGACTTTGCAAGAAGTTTGCCAAACTGATACAGTCAAGGTATCAAATGAGTATGATGGGGGAACTTAGCTATTTTCTGGGCCTTCAAGTCAAGCAGAATGAAGAAGGCACTTTTATTTGTCAAACTAAGTACACCAGAAATTTGCTGAAGAAATTTGGAATGCAAGATTGTTCAAGTGCATCCACTCCCATGGCCACTGCAACAAAACTGGACAAGGATACTGGTAAATCAGTAGATATTACTGATTGCAGAGGTATGATTGGCTCACTACTCTATCTAACTGCTAGTAGACCTGATATCATGTATGCTACCTGTCTTTGTGCAAGATTTCAAGCAGATCCAAGAGAACCTCACTTAATAGCTGTGAAAAGAATTTTCAAGTATCTTAAGGGAACAGCTGATATGGGATTGTGGTATCCCAGAGAAACAGATTTTAAACTAATAGGTTACTTATATGCAGATTTTGCAGGTTCCAAAATTGACAGGAAAAGCACAAGTGGAAGCTGCCAATTTCTTGGAGGCAGATTGGTTTCTTGGTTTAGCAAGAAACAAAAGTCAATTTCCACATCAACTGCAGAAGCAAGGTACATTGCTGCAGGAAGCTGTTGTGCACAGATTCTTTGGATAAAGAATCAGTTACTGGATTATGGGTTAACATATTTCAAAATCCCTATTTACTGTGATAATCAAAGTGCTATTGCTATGACAGGTAATCCAGTTCAACACTCAATGACAAAGCACATCAGCATCAGGTACCACTTCATAAGGGAACATGTGGATGAAGGTACAGTGGAATTGCACTTTGTTCCAACAGATCAACAACTAGCAGATATCTTCACAAAACCACTATGTGAAGCTACTTTTACAAGATTAGTAAATGAACTTGGAATGGTTTCAGGTTCTTTCTCTAAATCTGCTTAGTTTTATTCTGATGCATCAGACTTTATGATCAGTATTTACAGAAATTACTCTCTTTTTGTATTCTGTGCTTAATTGAAAATTGCTTAAGTACTGACTAGTGTCTGATGTGACTTTCTAAACTCTGATAGTGATATGTCTGTTTAAGTAACTATTCTATCCTATGAAGATACCTGTGCTAGATGCTGACCTAGTTGTCTTAATAAACTAGAGATCCCATGTTAAAAGTAATTATTTCTGTGGAAATCTATTAACACAAGCAAATTATGATATTGAGCTTAGTTGAGTTTACTTTGTCTATCTTATTACTAAGTCACAAACTAGAATAATGCTTCTCATCTGTTAAGTTCTGATGCTAGTAAATCTGTTGAATGTACTAAGTGCTGATATACCTCACTTATCAAAAGAAAAAGAAAAAGAATCAAGGAATTAAAATCCGGTACTCCTTTGAGATCTAGAGTAAAAATGTGGAAGGGACGACCCAAGTGCATTGCTGGTATTAAGTAATATGCATCAGAAAAGCAAAATATTTTCTTGGTGACTTTTCACACTCTATGATTACTGGAAAAATACTATGATAATAGCATAAATTCTGATAAGCAGTCGTGACTCACTTACACAGAGAAGCCACTATAAAATGGAATTTAAAAAGATGCACAAAATTAGCACAAAACAGTTGAGGTGGACTCAAGCATGAACTCATTCAATAGTAGGCTTCAGAATAATGACAGATTTTTAGTAAAGTTTTAGTTATGCTTTATTTCTAAGATATACTGAAGTGAATCAGACTTTACTCTTTGTATGATATTTAGCTTAATGCACACACTAAACACTCCATATGAATGATAAAAATTACTGTAGTGATCTATGTTATTTTAGATGAACAGTTTATGTGTCACATTGCATAAATTCTGAGGATAAGTTCTGTTGAACGTTCTGATGATTAAGTTCTGAAGAATCAATATCAGAATTTGTGTGAAGAATTACAAAAATAGGCATTTATTTTTCGAGTTAAGAAATCATGTTCTGATAACTGTTAAGTTCTGATACTTTACTTGACTTATTTATGGATAAAATCTAAAAATAATCTCATTTTAAATCAGAATATGTTTGGGTAGAATATTAACAGTCAATCTAATTAGGGCTAGTACAACATGTACATGCACAATAATTTTTACTTGTTACTTGTGCGCATTAAACCCTGTCTTACACTTCCAATGACTGTTTTTCGTCTTCCCAGTCTAGGGAGACGAGGTAGAATTAATTCTACCTGTCAGCATTAAATTTCCTTGCGTCTCCTGGCATTCTCTTGCCTATATAAACAAACACTTCACAACAGTCTACACATAAATTCTTTTCTCACAAACTCACCTTCATTTTCTTCATACCAACAAAACCATGGTCAACTATAACATGTTTTTGAACTATGAAATATTCAACATGGAGCTGAGCTGTGAAGCCTGGCAACAAGAATGGCACGTCACTGCCATTCCTGATGAGATTTGGGACTCGGTTCCCCAGGAGGTTCTCACCCACCTCCTGTTCTTTTACATGGACTACCATCGCCATCTGGAGTGATTGGAGGAAGAAAGGCTGGAAACTCTCCGCCAGCAAGAGCGAATCATCAGACTCGCTATTCTTTTTGTAGAGAGTAGGAAGAAGAAATAATTTATTTTCTTCTTCCTGTTTTCCTTCTTCGTCAGCCTTGCCCTGCTTCTTGAGCTAGGACAAAGGCTGTTGATGTTAGGTTTAGAAGCTTAAGATAATCTTGTAAAGTTCTGATGTAATTTACATTTCATGAATGTATTCTCTTAATGTATTAATTGAATCTCTACTTTTTGTAAGTTTTTGTTTATGAGATGTTTGTAATTTAAATGCACTGATAAATCTTGATATATCCATATTCTGATGACGATTTTGATTTTGATTTAAATTAAGTTCCGATCTTACAATATCAGTACTTATTTACTTGATTTAATTTTGGTTATTCTCATACTTGAATTTCTTCTCAGAATATTGGTGTTGCAGTGAAAAATAATTGAATAAGTGGGAACAATTTCAATTTTGAATTAAAACTGATTTACCTCGATTAATGGAATTACTGGGTAAGTGGAACGGTTTTTCCTTGAAAAACTGCAAGTGGGTAAGTAATGATTACTGTTTTCCCGTGCCCATTAACTATTCATTATTACTGCATGTCTGACAGGTGTCCAACGGTTATATTTTTTTTTTCTTTCCAAGTATAAGTAAGACAGAGAGAAGATTTTCCAATCTTTTATTTACTTTTACACTTTATCTCTCTTTCTTTGCTTTTACTCTCTTTCATCTCCTGACGTTGGTTTTTCATACAGACATTTTCTCAAACACCTAACAGGCAACTCTTAATTTTCGATTTTTCTCATGGCACCTAAGGATTTGATCATTGATGGAGCTAAGTTTGTTCCAAATAACTATGCTGCAATTCTCGATCATGCTGAAGCTCCGTCTGAGTTGCATTTTTTGCAAGATCTTCTTGCACAAAGTGAAATTGGGTATGCATTGACCCAGCCTTCAGTCTTTTCAAGCCAACAAGTTTTGACGTTTTGGCGGACTGGGCACTTTGATAATGGTGGTACACATGGTACTCCCAGTATTATTTTCAAAGTGGATGATTCTACACATGTGGTAACTCCTGGTACAATTCGTAAGGCCCTACATTTACCAGAAGGATGTACTTTTTCAACCCCGGAGGAATCAGCTCTTCAAGAGTTAATGGCCAGTTTGGGGTATGAGCAGAGTTTGGCTAAGCTTGGGCAATTGAAACGGGCTCATATCAGAAAGGAATGGAGCTTCTTCTTCGACTGCATCACTAAAGCTTTTGGGAATAAGTGTTCCAACTTTGATGCCATTCCTATAATGAGTCAGCACATTGGGTATGCTATCATTAACCAAACTCATTTTGATTTTGCAAGTGTTGTGATAGGTTTCATAGGGGATAGGATGACAAAAGATAGAAATGTAGTTTATTTTGCTAGATTCTGTCAGCTTATATATAACTTTTGCTGTACTGGTCCCTCTCAACTAGCCAGTACCTTAACTCCACCATTCAAAATTGCAAAACGAGCCTTTAATGACCTGGTAAATGCTGACACTAAGAAAAAGGTGGTTAGACCTTTACAGATTCCTCAGTCTGTAAAACAGATCTTGGTAAATGCTGATCCTCAAACCTATAGATCTGTTTATCCTGATGTCCAACCTACCACCACCTCCCAAACACCACAGCAACCATCAGAACATACCACTGATCCATCTATACCTCAACCATCCCTCAGAACATATCTCAAATCATATCTCTCAACTTCACAGACAGCTCAACCTTTATTCTCAACACCTACTGTAAAGCCTTCATATTCCAAGCCAAAGAGGACAAAGACTGTTCCTCAAACACCTCAGAAGAGAAGGAGGATTGTTTTGAGAGATGAGTCTGATAGTGAGGAACAGGTTTCTACATCAGAACCTGTTGTCAAAGAAGCTGAGAAAGTTCCTTCTCAGAAGGATTCTGGAATTGGGGGATCTAAGCTTCTCAAAAGGATTAGAAGAATGACTTCTGCTGAAACTCCTAAGGAATTCCCACCTTCAAAGAGATACAAGAAACAGAGAGCTAAAAGGCCAGTTTCAGATGATGAGGAAGCAGCAGCTAAGGAAGCAGATCAAGAATCTCTGATCTCACAAGAACCAGAATCTGCTGAAGCCACTGCTTCTCCATTAACTCCACCTCAGAAAGCTACTACTGAAATGGCAAACACACCATCTGTGTCTCCTGTTCAAAAGACTATATCTCATGATGATCCAGGAACAAGTGCTGAAATTGATATTCAGAACCTGGTTGTGCCTGAGGTACTTTACTTAGAAGCTCCAACATCAATTAATCCATCCACAACATCTGTTACTGATGCTACTTAAACTCCAGAATTATCTACTACACCTTCTCTGCATCTAGATGATGATGATCAGAATATAGGTGAGCATCAGGATATGGCTGTTGATCAGAACTTGGAACCAGATCAGCACTTAGAAGATGATGCTGAAGCCTCAATTGCTTCTCATACTGTTGTTTTATCAGAAGATGCTGATTCTGTAAGTTCTGATGCTGCAAATGCTGATAATACTGGTGATGCTGCTCTAACTGCAGATGCTGATAAAGCAGGTCCTTCAGGACATGCACCTCAACAAACTGTTCCTAAATCTGAACTAGTTAAGAAGTTTGTTACAAGAGAAGCACCAGTGTCGTGGAGTGAAACTCCTGCAGGACAGGAGTGGACTAAGGAATGGAACTCAGTTACCTGTGTTCCATCTGCAAAGAATCTTGCTGAGCACTTGACAAAAGCTGATGAGATGTTAATTACCGATGATTTCAAAACACAGCTTCGAGTCACTGCATTGAGTACTAAACATCTACAAGGTCTTCATTCAACGACTCATGCAGAGATACATAAAGTTCAGGAAGAATTGATCAAGCAAGAACAAGTTCAGAAACTTGAAAAAAAAAATTCTTCCAACCTACCTTTGACAGAGTTTCTTATATTGAGAAGACTCAAGAGAAACAACAATCTCAGATTGATGATATTTTGAAAAATCAAGCTTCTCAGCAATCTCAACTTAATGAAATCCAAGCCTCAGTGGAATTGCTTGTCTCTCTTCTCTTAGCTGCTGATGCCAAAAAGGGGGAGAAAGTAATTAAGTCCAAATGCAAAACTGATAAGACACTGAAAGGGAAGGATGATGAAAAAGATGACCAAGGAACCTCTGGAATGGGTGGAGGTCATAGTCAAGGTAGAAGTTTCTCATCAAGAAAAACTGAAATCACAAGTCACAGGACAAGTTCTGATACTGGAAAAAGAATTACTTCTGCTACTGGTAAAAGGATAAGTTCTGATGAACTTTTAGATCTTGATGAAGAAATGTCAAGACAGTTATTTTTTCAGGAAAATCCAGGAATGGACTTGGAGAGTCTAATGGAAGAAGAAGCCAGACTTAAATCAGAAAAAGTTAAATCTAAATCTGAAGCTTCTTGTAAAAAGAAACTTCCAACACTCAAAGGCATTGTGATAAAAGAAAGAACAAATCCTGAAGCAATCATGGCTAAATCACAACTGCAGATAGATCCAAGGTCCAAGGGCAAAGAGAAAGTTGGTGAACCTATGATGAAGATGCTGATCTTGCTCTGACTTCAAGAAAAGTTTTTAAGACAACCTCTGACATGACTCAAGTTGTTCAGAGTCAAGAAATAGTTATTTCTGATAAATCAAAGAAACTCCTACCAGGATTCACTAAAGCCAAACAGACTCAATCTTTGAAGACTGCTGCAAGTGGTTTTGAAGCATGAGTGGTTACTAGAAAGGAGGCAAGAGATACAACTGGATTGGGAAGTGCTGATGAAAGAAGAATACATAACACTACCAATGATCCAACTTCCTTAAGTGAACCAGGTATTGGAGTAACTCCTATAAGATTGAATCAACTGGAATCTGTACAAATGGTTTACCATACCTACTTAAAAGAACACATCTTGTTGTACTTCATGACAGATGGTAGGGTTTATCATATAAGGGAAAATGCCATTCCACTGAATTATATTGAAGAACTGGAGCATGTATTATTCTTACTTCAAGTGAATGACAGAATAATAGAAAGTGCTGTAAATTATTTGAAGAATCAGATTCAGAGATAGAAAAGGCTTTATTCTGTTAAGTTTGACAACACATATCTTCCAAAGTACATAGATCACAAGGGTGATATAGTTGAGATGAAGCCCAACACTGCCAAGATTATAACTACTTTTCTGGGTTACAGGGCTGTGGAATTCAATCTTGAGTCTGATGAGGCATATTTGATGAGACTGGATCAGGATATAAAGAAAGCTAAAATTAATGATCTCAGGGCTGCAATCTTTCAAATTGGTGAAGATACTGCAGAACTTAAAGATGCTAAAAGGAGGATGATTGATGAACTCAGATATGCTGAGAGATGTTTGTTGAAGAACTATCTCAGAACAACTCCTGACATCAGAGAGATCAGAAGATGAAGCCAAGTCAAGATCTACAACTGCTTAAATTCTGATATGAATACAGACTGAAGTTGTTATCAGAAGTTAAAGATTGGTAAAGCTTTAAGGACTGTAAGTTGTAGTTATCTAGTCAAATTCTCATGCATTTATACTTAATGTTTTTGACATCATCAAATATGTGTTAAACTTGTATATTATGCTAATTTACAAGTTGGGGGAGATTGTTAGATATATTTGATAATGTCATGGCTAATGTGATTTATGTTTAGTTTTCAGATCTTACTTAAACAGGATAAATCAGTACTTACTGGAAGTCAAGACTTAAGGATATCAGTACTTATATTATCAAGAGATAATCATCAGAAGATGGATATCAGAACTTAAGTACTGAAGGACGTTCAGATAAGGAAGGCAGCTGGTTAAAGGAAAGAAGATCGAGACAAACATAAGAAGAGATATGCATGAAGATGGAATTCTATGAAGAATGGAATACTTGGAAGAAAAGATATCTGATTGATATATTTTAGGAAGCATAATTATATTCCATATCAATTAGCGATTATCTTGTAACTGTGTAGTATATAAACACAGACATAGGGTTTACACTATAAGTGTTATCACAATCGAGAAGATTATTTATTTTATAACCCTAGCAGCTCCCGTGATATTTGTTCATCACTGAGAGAGAACAATTGCATATTGTAACAGAGTTTATTGTTTCAATAAAGTTTGTTTTCTGTTACTTGAGTTATTAAAGTTCGATTTGATTGTACTATACACTGTATTCACCCCCTCTACAGTGTGTGTGACCTAACAGCGTGGCCACGCTCAAATATTGATTTGATATGATAGTCTACTCATTGATCAAAGAAACTTGGATTAAATATGATGAGGATGACAAATTACATGCCTCTAGTTTAATCTATAATATTTGGTTAAAGGGATTATATTATATTGTACATTATCACGGAAGGTTTAATCGAATCACCGATTTAATTATTTGTACTTGGGTAGCAATGATGTATTAATAGATGCCGCTCATTATTTATAATTTTAATATAAGATATTAAAATTATTACCAACATAATAATAACCAACAGGGTCACACACAAAGAACGCTTGAAGGAAAATTAATTTAAATTAAATAAGTAATTTTTTTTATGATATTAATCAAGTATGACTTAATTAATTAAATAAATAAAATAGAGAAATCACTTAAACTAATTCTGAATTAATTAATTAATTAATTAATTGTGACTTAATTAAATAATAAATTGAGATTTCGGATTAGTATTAATTATAATTAGATTATAATTAGAAAACTCATTCTTCTCTCTATATAAAATCTTTGAGGGCTAATTTATATATAAGGATACATGGTTTAAAAAACCCTAGTTGTTCAAGGTGTTGAGTGGCCATCGCAGCAGGCACATGAGGAGGAGGAAGGAGCTGATGTTGGAGCTGGTATGAGCATGACGCAGTATAGGCGTCTGGATAGGAGAATGGATGCGATGCATGACATCCACAACAGGTTTGCACGTGATCTCACCCAAACATTGGTGACAGCTTTCAGAGCCACCGGTGTTGACATCTAGTGGCTAGTATTTGGTGAGGACTCTGTGTATCCACCTCCAGACACGCCCGACACTCCACCCGTTGAGGGTGAGGATCCTGATTCAGATTAGGTATGCCTGATTTCTTACTATTACCTTCACTGAGGACAGTGAATATTTTAAGTTTGGGGGTAGTAGTTGAAGGAATATGTTTGTATGAGTCGCATATAGTTTGCATATTCATGATAGTTTAGTTCATATAGTTGTATATTTTGCCATGTAGTTTTTTTTTAATTTTATTTTTGGTAGATTTTATTTTAGTTGTTCATGAAGTTTCATGCATTTGCATAATAACATAATCCTTTAGATAATTCTTTCGATTGACTTGTGATATTGATGCTAGTGTAGTGATGTCGTATTTAGGGATGTTAAGTCTTATCGAATTGATTTGCATGCTAGAGACAATTGTATTTCACTAAGTCTTATAGGTTGCTAAAGTACTAGATCATGGTCATGGTTTGTTTGTTTGTCGGGTTTAGTCACTTGTTTATATTTAGAATTTAGGATATTCTCTTAATAATAAATTAGAATTGATTTTTAGAAATTAGAGAAAAATTGGATTTCATTGCTAAGTTGTTGTGGCTAGGTGTCAAATGGCTAGTAGCCGGATCATATTTATATGAGTAGTCTAGGGTTTAACGAGATGGAGCGAAACGCACTCATTCAGAAATTGTGAAAAAAAAGAAAAAAAAGAGAAAAAAAAGAAAAAAAAGAAAAAAAATAAGTGTTATGTATAATTGATCTCGAGTGGGCTCTTTAGTACTCGAGTTATTAAGTTTTTAGGGGACTTTGTGCCTAGTGACCTAAGGCTTTTATAGTCTGGGATCCGCTAACCTAACGCTCGCTACATGGGTACTATTGTATAAATCTTTTATGGACCTCACTCATTACACGGTCAAATAAGCATAAGTGTGTTGTTTTGTTTGAATAAAAGCATGAATCCATATAAAACTCCAATATAAGAATTGAAGTGTTATAAGTTATTTTGAGTCTAGCTTTTATTCTGTTTATAACCTTGTGATTGCTTTGATGAATAGTGAGTCATGATGATTGATCTACTGGCGATAATATATCTGTAAGCAGTTGCACACACGCACGTCTCTGGTTTGTAGATTGTTTGTGAGGTTTGATTGATCTTATGCGAATAACTGCATTTGTTGAGATGTTGCTTGTTGATTGGTTTAGTTATTCTATTGGGGATCGTTGCATTCATTTAGTTGCATTCATGCATTTTTATTTCTTGTTCTTTGAGTCTGTTTTATGCTTGAGGACAAGCATCGATTCAAGTTTGGGGGTATGTTGAGTGGCATTTATGACACTTTATTACACTCCGTAAAGCTTTGAATTGGTGTAAATGGACTCAAGTTGTTGGTGTTTTAATGTGTTTTCTAGTGTTTTTGCATTTCAGACATTATTCTAAGAATCAGGTGAATTAGCATTATTTTGGTGCTAATATGGTGTTAGAATGATGTCCAAAGAATAAAGCTCCGGAAGCCAACTCGATTGCAGCAGGAATCAAAGAAATTCAGAAGTTTTTCCAGAAGCACGGCGCGCCCGCGCTGGTCTAGCACGCGGCCGCGCCTATTTGTCAGAGAGCTTGCGTGCCCGCGCTGATGAAGCGCATGGCCGCGCCGGGTCGGGATACCAGAATCCTGATTCTAGTTGATTTACAATTGGAGGACTTCTATCTTGCATGGGCTGCTATATATACTTAAATAAAGGACGTTTTCTAAAGAGACGGATATACTAGAGCATAAGGAGAGCTGTAAGAAGACCGTGTTAGCACAATTCAATACAGATGAAGAAAATCTTCTTTTTACTTGTGAATCTTTGTTCTAAGTTGAATTTGGATGCTAGTTTTCTTATTCATGAACCTTACTCTGGTTTCGTACTTGGTTTTATTATTTATTCAGTATAAAGACTACATTTATTATACCATGCTTTCATAGGAACCCACGTTGATGATGAGTCCGATTATGGGCTAATCATTATCGTGGGGTTCTAGCGGATTTATTTATGGATTTTCTTAGTTAATTTATTTCGATACCTTAGTGTTTGGTGATTGTATGATAACCTAGTATTGGTTGTGCTTATTCGTCTTATGAGCGTCATGAACTTATAAGATAGCGTGTTAATCTTTAATGATGCGACAATGAATTTAAGGATTTAGAACTTGCCATGCTAGCATAGGTTCATGTATTGTTATGCATGATTCGTAGGTAATTTTAACCATCTTACTTGCCCTATGTAATAATGATAGGTAGCTTGTGCTTTAAACCTTTATGTTGTCAAATTCTATAGACATATAGGGTCTCAATATAATTGGTGTCTATTCAGCTTCTATCTATTTTGTGGATGTCTGATAGTATGGTATCCGTGTAACGAAAGTTGGCGTTTATCAGTATCGTGTTATCTGATTAGTGTCATCACCATTATATGCTAAGGTTAAGAATAATAAAGACTATTGAATGAAGTATTTAATGAAGTTAGAATCCCATATTTGTCATATATATTAATTTAACCATTCTTATTCTCTTAGTTATAATTGTTAGTTTAATTATTAGTTATAATCAAAAACCCAATTTGTTATTCGTCTTAGCATTAAATAATAGCCATATCATCGGTGCATAAGTGCATAAATTAATTAGTTAACCAAAGTCAGTCTATGTGGGAACGAACTAGAAATTATTCTATATTACTTGCGAACGCGTATACTTGCGTGTATTATTAGCGCGTGTTTAGTGACTAACACAAGGAGAAATAGGAAGAGAGGTAGAGATGGAGTTTTCGGGTGCTAATACACATCAATACTTCAAGAAAAGGTTCGTGTGGATACCATGGAGTGTAGATCGTGAGAGCGGGATACTTGGTGATTCAAGAAGGTTTGGAACTCCATTAATCCTCCATTAATGAACTCTTAAAGCTTCTTTAAGGTAAAGATTCTTACTACGAATTAAATATCTATTTTTGTATCGATCTTGCGTAGGGTTTCGATTTTATTCTAGTTTTAATTTAATTTTACATCATTTTCGTTGCGTTTATGTGCTCGAAACCCTTCAATGGCATCAGAGCTACTTGCGAAAAGTGTTTAATTCATTTATTTTTTACTGCTTTTACGATGTTAACATGTATACAATATTCTATGACTGTTTTGTATGTGATTTTGTATATTTTGCATGTTATTACGTTTATATAAACATATGTATGTATATGTTTTGAATATATGATATTCATGAGAATTGCATAATCATATGATGATTATATAATATGTATATAAACTGATATATACATGTTTTGTGTTTGTTCATATTATAAGAATCGTATTTGATACGATTTTGAATCGGATACAGCGGATTTGCTGAAATATGGTTCTGGTGTCCGATTTTCGCAAACAAATACCCTATTCGTTAGGTAATCTGAATGTAACTGATAGCTAAAGCTATCATCGACTGATCTATAAGGCATTTGACATCTTTTAGGCCTTGTAATCTGCGATTTAATGTTATCAGATTTAATTTTGAATTTTCTATTTTTTTCCATATTTGGTTTTTATGATTAGATCATGATGGGTATGATATGTTAAGATCTGATTATGTGTTTTAACATGTTCTTATGTATTAATTGAGCATGGTGGATGGTTATGTCTTATGAACTTAGGTTAATGGTTTTGGTTTTTTTAAATACGGCTTACATGTCGTTTGATCTTGTAATTATAAATCTCGAATGTAACTCGAGTTCTTCTTGTAAGTTCATTAGATTAGTTTTTATATTTCATTCGTGTAATGTACATGAAGACATGAATATTTCAAGATCAAGGAAGGGTAGTCCTATATGGAGGTTATCCAAGGAAGCAAAACAAGAAAGAAGACATGTAATAGTTAGTTTGTATTTATTTTTCACCTTAGATTGACCTAGATCTTTGTCATTAGCTTGATGAAGATCACATAGGATAAAGCCATAAACAACCACGTTTATTTATTGCACTTTACATATATATGCGCATATGATGAATGTATGTGTAGAGTAGTTTATAAATATGCATGCTTAATTAGATTAAGGATGTATGTATTAGATACGACACCCATGCCATGCTTGCTAAACAAGATAAAATCTGTAATGACTCAAGATTTTAAAATGAACAAACAATTATGAGATTCTCATGTTTATGAAACACAGAATAAAATACAAATTTTCTTTATTTCTGACATGGGGCAATTTTGTCAAAAGCGAGTTCATTAAACTTGTAAGGTTGTGGGTTTTAAACGAGACCGTTGTGACTCCCTCACTACCTGGAAATCAAACCATTGACGAATATTAATTTGAAGTATTTTATCCAAGGAAAAATTAGGAATCTTTTTATGATGGGATCATGATCATTTTAAAATTAACGAAACCCTAAAGTTAATATTAAGTTGATCAGATGCCTTCCCATGAGTCCAATGTGTTAACCCCTAGATCGATAAGGAGTAGGTTCGCCAAAGCGAAGTACTCCCATCTATCGTGGGATATGTGTTAAAGTATATTGATACATTTTGACTATTGGGTTTGACTTAAATAAGTTACCACAATAGGATTGTGAACTTAGAGGCATAGAATTTGGCGAGATTTATTAGATAAATATGAACACATGTTGTTCCACCAATCTATCCAAGAGTTATATAGATGATATAATTGACAAATGTTGTCTACCTAAATAATAATGTTTTAGGAGAAAGCCAAAGCCGACCTAACGCATGGTGAAATATGGATCTTGGCTCACTAGAAAGGATATAAAAGATATTCTTTCCGAATTAATAGTTAAGGCCATTGATTTGATATAAATATTGGAAGATATATATTGTGAATCTATATATGAATAATCACTTGAACATAATTTAGTGATCATTTGTAGACTAATTCATTTTATGTACTTTAATATTATAGATATCAAATGACAAATAACATAAATAACTTATCTATGTAATAATCCTTGAGAAGGACAAGATGACATGAAATGATTTCCTCAATTGACATGGGAACTTGAGGATTGTCCTCAGGTTCAAGGATGTCACTCAAACCCCTCCCTTATTTCTTCTAGCTGAGAATGAAACATGTGCTGAACAAAATGCTTACCAGAAACAAACTGATTATGCAACTGATGTTTCATGTTTCATGATTATAATTATGAGTGCTGAGCTTTAGAAGCAACAAGAGCATACTGATACTTATGATATGATTGAGCACCTTCAAAGGATGTTTGAAGGATAGGCTCGTCAGAAAGATTTGACAATAATAAGGCACCATACTTTTGTATTAATGGGAGAATGATATCCGATTGGACCACATGTTCTAAAGATGATAGGTATATATACCTTGATATTTTGGGTTTCAAGAATGGTCTAGAGACTCAGATTGATTTGATCAAACAGTCTTTGAACAACTTATATTCTCGGTTTGTTAAGAACAAAATAAATGAGATAGACATAACACTCATTGAGTTGTTAGGCATGTTTAGAATTGCTGAAAATAACACGGTAAAGTTATGAATTACGTCCATATTGATGGTGTACACATGGAATGCAAATGGGAAAGGAAAGTGAACAGGCAAGGTGAAGATTTGATCTTATTCGGTGCCAAACCAAAGTCCAATCCTAAAGGACTTTTTAAGCCTATTAGTGGTGTTGCTAAAGAAGACAATTATCACTTCTATGGTAATAACCGGATGAATGGAAGTTAAACTATCGAGCTTATTTGGAAGATCTAAAGAAGAAGACCATCAATGGTCAATCTTCATGTATCGGGTTAGAATTGGAGCAAAAGTTGGTACTCTAGTTGGAATAATTCGGTACCTAATTTTTCCCATAAGGCGAAGTTGTGAACTTGGTAAGTCGTTAATACGTTCCCGCCTTTAGCTGAGACATTATATAAATTTCTTATTAGGACAAGAAATGTTATTCATTTTAATGAAATAAACAACAGTTGTTTATTCTATTTCAATGATAAGGCTTATAATGTTGCACAATTAGTTAACAATTTATATGTTCTAAGATGACTCAAATCAAGCATTACCTCTAGAATTATCGTTTAAGCTATATTAATAAAAAACGCATTTCTGAGTTACATACAGATAGATAATTGGATAAGTTTGATTTTGATTATACAAAAGATGCGTACTTTGTCTCATTGGCAAAATGACTAAAGCTACTTTTACCTAATCAAGTGAAAGGGCTATCGAACAATTAGGACTTATACATAATGATCTATGTGGTTGAATACGTATGATGGAAAGGGGTGGCTTATACTACTTCATTGCAAATACTGATGATATATTTGGTTCTTATGAAGAACAAATCCGATTCTTTTGAAATGTTCAAAGAATATAAGGACGAAATAAAAAAGCAAACAGGGGAAAGTATAAAAGTTTTACGATCAGATTGTGGAGGAGAATACTTAAGCCTCAGTTTTAAGAGTTTCTTGAAAGAGTGTGATATTGTATCACAACTTACTCCTTTTGGAACACCTCAATGTAATAGGGATTCTGAGAGGAGAAATCGTACCTTGTTGGAAATACTGTGATGGATGATGAGTCAAGCAGATCTTTCAATCAGTTTATGGGGTTATGCTCTAGAAGCAGTTGCATATACACTTAACTGAGTTCTGACTAAAGCGGTTCAAAAAACTCCATATGAGATATGGACTGATAAACGTCATAGCATGTCATTTATGAAAATTTGGGGACTTGAACGTTTGTGAAATGTTTAGCCTCTGACAAGCTTGGACTAAATTAGATAGATGTTATTTTGTGAGATACCCAAGTGAGACTAAACGGTATAGTTTTTATAATTCTTCCGAGAAAAAAGTGTATATTTCTCGGACCGCTGTATTTCTTGAGGGAGAACTAATTTTGAAGAAAATCAGTGGGAGGATAACATATCTCAATGAAGATCGAGAACCACATGATAACATTTAACCAGAGTTGGAACGAGATCAGGATGTACATCAAAATGTTGAAAGTAATCATGTTCGGAAACACAGGTTGGTCGTAGATCTAGTAGGATTCACCATACTCCTGAGAGATATTATGAATTTCTCTTGACTCGAGATGGTGATGTGATTCTTACGGATAATGATGAGCCTCTCACCCACCAAGATGATATGAAAAGTCCAAAATCTAGGAGATGGCTTGAGGCCACGAAATTCGAGACGGAATCCATGTATTAAAGTAAAGTATTGACTTTAGTTGATCCACTCGAAGGGGTAAAACCTATAGGGTGCAAGTGGATTTTCAAAGAGAAAACTGACATGGATGGTAAAGTACAGACCTATAAGGTGCGACTAGTGGAAAAAGGTTTCAAAAAAAAAAATCATGGTATAGACTATGATGAGACTTTTTCACCAGTTTCTATGGTCAAGTCCATCAGGATATTGCTAGCAATAGCTTCTTACTTTGACTATGAGATTTGGAAAATGGATGTCAAAACCACTTTCTTGTATGAGAGCCTTGAAGAGGATGTATATATGATAAAACCTGAGGGTTTTGTCGATCCAAAGTTTGCTAAGATGGTCTGTAAGTTGCTCCTATCTACTTATAGATTGAAGCAAGCCTCAAGGAGATGAAATATTCATTTTGTTAAACCGTCAAAGAGTTTGGCTTTATTCAAACTGAAGATGAACCGTGTGTTTACAAGAAGGTTAGTGGGAGCCATGTGACATTCCTATTATTATATGTAGATGATATATAACAGATATGGAATGACATACCTTCTCTATAGGCTGTTAAGACTTAGTTGAGAAATAGTTTCTTGATGAAAGACTTAGGCGATGCTACCTATATATTTGGGATCAAGATCTATAGAGATAGTTTGAAGAGATTAATCGACCTAGTCGGAGTATATACATTGATAAAGTATTGCATCATTTTAGGATGCAGGAGACAAAAAAAGGATATGTTTCGATGTCTCATGGGATAGTGATCTCAAAAGATAATTGCCCCATAAATCATTAGGTAATAAGGGTCGTCTTAGAAAAGTTCCATATGCTTGAGTAATTAAATCTATCATGTATGCAATGATATTTTTAAGTACTTAAAGAGGATAGGGTCCAGAATATTTTTAAGTATTTTTAAAGATTTATTTTTGGTGTATGGAGAAGATAGGGAACTGGTTATAAAGGGTTACACTAATGCTAGTTTCTGAACCTAATTTCTGGACATACAAGGATGATTATGTGCTATGTCTGGTTTTTGTTTTGTCTAAATATAAGTGATGTTAGTTGGAATAGTTCACAGCAAAAACATTGATGATTCTGTCATGGAAGCCAAGTATATTGATGCTTTCAAAATAGCCAAAGAGACTGTTTAGACATGTCCTTAGGCGATATCACCTTATTAACGAGATTAATGATCAAGGAGATATAAATGTAAAGAGCATACTAATGATAATGTTGCAGACCCAATGATTAAGGCTTTATCGCAGTGGAAGCATGATGGTCACACTAGTTCCATGAGTGTTAGATATATGGGTGATTGCTCTAGTGCAAGTGGGAGATTATTAGTGTCTGTGCTCAAGACACAACACTATGATATTTTAGTTTATGAAATTTGAATTATTAATATTTATGTTCTATCAATTTTTCTTTTTATAATTTATTAATCCTTAATTTATTGTGATATAAATGTTAGATTAATAAATGTCCTTGGAATATGATATGCAATTCTATATCTCTAAGTACGTGACTTATAAATGAGATTATAAGAATAATATCAATATTCCTAAGGGTCCCTAGTCGAGTATTATTATAGGGGACAATAATAATGCATTAAGATTAATATGTTTTTTGACTGATGATCACATCTCATTGATCATAGGCATGGTGATACTAAAGTCAGAATACAGGAACATGTTTTAGATACATGGTGTTGGATTGACCCGTTGTGAGATACTACATGTTTATAGTGTCATAAGTTATTCTCACAGTGATAATGATGTAATGGTCCTTAGACCTGAAGTTAATATACTCCTATATGAGAATTAATATACTTTGATTCCATTAAAAGTTATCCTTGACCGGGTAATGATAAAAGTGGACATTGATAATGATGTAATGGTCTTTAGACCTGAAGCCAATATATTTCTATACGAGAATTAATATACTTTGATTCCATTAAAAGTTATCCTTGACCGGGTAATGATAAAAATGGACATTGGGTATATTATGAATTGTATGAGAAATATTAATGATCTATATTAAATAATAAATTAGGATTTTGGATCAGTATTAATTATAATTAGATTATAATTAGAAAACTCATTCTTCTCTCTATATAAACTCTTTGAGGGCTGATTTATATTTATAAGGATACATTATTTAAAAAACCCTAGAGGAGAAAGAGGAAGAGAGGTAGAGATGGAGTTTTCGGGTTCTAGTACACATCAATCCTTCAAGAAAAGCGTTCGTGGGGATATCCTAGAGCGTAGATCACGAGAGCGGGATACGTGGTGATTTAACAAGGTTTAAAACTCCATTAATCCTCCATTAATGAACTCTTAAATTTTCTTTAAGGTAAAGATTCTTAATACGAATTAAATATCTATTTTCGCATGGATCCTGCGCAGGGTTTCAATTTTATTCTGGTTTTAATTTAATTTTACATCATTTCTGTTGTATTTATGTGCTCGAAACCCTTCACTTTCCTCTTCGGATCAGATACTCAATTTCATCCTTGAGATGCCTACAATCATCAGTATCATGACCAACATCTTTGTGGTGCCTGCAGTTTCGACCCTTGTATTTTATCTCAGGGTCTCCCCTAAGTGGCTTTGGCCATTTGAACTCCTTGTCCTTCTCAATTTCCATAAGGATTTGGCTCCTCAGAGCATTCAGCCTTGCATACTCAGTGAACCTTGGTTGCTGATTCTTCTTAGAAGAGGAGTTAGAGCCTTTGCCAATTCTAGGATACTTGTCCTTAGCATCGTACTCCTGATTTATTTTCCGCTTCTTGTTTCCATCATGTTCATTACTCACATCTGTCTTCTTCATACTTTTCTCCAACTTGATATACTTTCCGGCCCTATCCCGCAGCTGCAACATGCTTTCAGGAGGGCGTTTGGCCAGGGACATCTTAAAGAACTCGTCTCTAGTCCCTTGTTATAGGGCTATCATATATAGCTTTCTTCAAGATCAGGGACCTTCAAAGCCTCATTCGTGTATCGGTTCCGGTAGTCTCTCAGGGATTCCTTTGCTTATTGGACTATGCCCATGAGAGAAGCCTAACTCTTCTTGTTTCGTCTATCACTAATAAATTTCTTAATGAAAGCTTGGCTCAAGTCTTTGAAAGATCCAATAGAGTTTGTGGATAGACGACTGTACCACCTTTAAGCCATACTCGATATGGTTTGAGGAAAGGCCCAACACTTGATATAGTCGTTCACGGGATGTAGAAACAGGGCATTAGAGAATGACCTGCCATGATTAACAGAGTTACCAGTACCATCTTATGGTTTGATGGTGGGCATCTTGAACTTCCTTGAGATGCGGGCATCCATGATCTCATTTGTGAATGGTGGATTCAGATCATCAGGGTCTCCTAGGGGCATAAGATCACTTGGATCAGCCCTCGGGGCAATAGCCCTTTTCGTATTGGACTATCCAGGTCTATGATTGGTGGAAAATCTCTTTGCCTCCCAGTAAGTGGATGTCTTGGGTTTAGGTGCACCTCTAAGTCGCACTTCAGCCTTTGGATTTCAGCTTCATGAGCCCTAATCCTCTCCTGGACATCTTGGGGATTCATCCCTTGAGTGATCCTGGGTCCCTGATTGGTATTAGGTATCGGCTCCTTACCAGCATGCCCTGCCTTGGAGTGACTCATCGTCCGATGATTCGGAGTATCTATCAGAGTAGGGTCCAGAAAATTCTTGATCCTCTAGATTAGGAGCCAAGCCACGTATGTATTGGGGCGACAGCCCTTGTGCTTTGCTCCGATTAGAGTGTCCACTTCCTCCAACCTCGGGGTATAGAGGCATCCTATAAGGGGGGTTAGTAGTCACAATCATTGAGTACTCATATCCAACGGGTTGAGGGTTCATAGGTGCATGTAATTGCTAATATTGAGGATTCATCACTTGAGGAGACGGGGGATTCGTCCCTTGTGGCTGAGCCTCGGTTGCCCCTATCAGGGTTCCCCCTTGGGTGGAGGCATATGTTGAGTGCGGTAGTACCTCTACCACTGATGCGATTATTCGCGATGGGACGTGAGTATCTGTTCCACTATTATTTTTGCTCTGTGTGTTCACCATTATTATTATAGTCTTCCCAAAGACGGCGCTAAATATTGTGGAATGAAAACTAGAGTACGTTAGTAATTAATGCTAGGGTTTGTGAGCTTCAAGATTTAATGGCCGCTCTTGCGTTTGGGAATATCGATCCTCGTAAGATGCCTACGTATCTCTGTGTAGTAGAGAATCAAGCCAAAATTATAGTTCTAGGTTGAAGGGTAGAGCCCTTTATATACAGGGGAGTCTAGGGTTAGATTTGTGTGGGGAGACTTGGTGGACTAGTCTCCAACTTAGATTGTGATTAGGAGTCCTATAAGAAAAAGAACTCCAGAACCTTCTCTGTAGGACTTTGAGTTCATTTTGGACACATGTCTCTGCTCTTCTAGCCATATTGGGCCTAGTCCGTGAACAACTTATGTTCGTGGACCTTGACGACCTCTGCTGTTGGGCCTTGACTACATGGCCATCTTGAGTCTGCTACGAGCTTGGACTAGACAGGTCTGCACTGCACTTTAGACAAGAAGCCCAAGTGTAATTAATGTGGAATTTAATGTGTCTTTAGGATGAATTTTCTATCCATATCAACACTTGTATCGAAATATTTTTGATAAAAATAATAATTACTTACTTTGAAAATTGATATGATTTCAAGGTAAACTCCTAATTTTAATTACTACTTTGAATATTAAATAAATTGAATTATGAATTATGTAAATTAATATATATCTTTATACATATATATATATATATAGAGAGAGAGAGAGAGAGTATTATTCTAATATAAACTATATTAAAATACAAACTAAAAATTACACTATACCCAATTTAAAAACACCATCCCCGTATAATTGAGGAATTTCATGAAATATAATATATAAAAATTATTAATTATTTGGTTCCATGAAAATTATGTGAAATACTTAGTGGATAATTGAATATAAATTACTCCAATTTGATGAGTGAACTTTACGATAAGTGTTAAAGTACGTGGCTGATAAGTAAGATGGACCATCCAATGAGACGTGACCCGTAAAAGTTGAATGTGCGAGAAAAATGAAATTTGTTCTTATAAAGAAAAAGGAATTTAGCAATTATATAGGAGTATATGTGAATATATAAGTTGTACGTTCTTATGTGATTATTTGAATAAAAGTATGTAAGGTAGTATAGTTATTTGAATTATTGTGTAATCGATAAATATGAAAAATAGGTTATAAATAAAGATTAAATAGAAAAATTAGTAAATGTAAGATTTTTTTGATTGGGATATGTGATTATATGTTACTTTACTTGTACACGATTGACTTTGTGGTCAGAATATTTTTAACATTTTTTAATAATTTATTATATGAAAAATATGGTTTATTTGACCTTAAAATATTTTTAGTAAATCATTGGACTATCTTTAATTCAAAAATTTTATTTTCTTATTTATTGAATGATTTTAGAGACTTTTTAAAAATACGAATTTAAATTCTTTCAGTATTTTGGTAATTTAGAATGATTTTATGAAAAGAAATTTTACATGGTGTGCTTTCTTGCAAAAATCATATAAAATAGATTGTTTATGCAAAAATTATTTAAAAATACCGGGTGATGGGTAATTTCGTTATCTTTATATTTTGATTATATTTTGTAATTAAAATTTATGGAAAATCAGAAAATGGGATTTTAAATTGTTTTGTGAAATTACGGGAGTGTCCCTAAGCTTATAAACCAGCAGGCCACCCCCTTCCCCTTCTCTTCTTCCTCCTTCGTCTCTCACTCTCTCTCTCACACACACACACACACACTCAAATCTTGTCTGTTTTAAAATTTAAAACCACCCCGATGTTGGGTTTTACTCCCTATACAATTACATGTGTTTGCATGTGTGTTTCTCTTCGATTATTCGAAATCCCAATTCAAGTTTGGTTCGGTTTTTACGAATTTCCGAAAAAAATTGATCATTTTGAGAATGATTCATGATATCAAACATGTTTGTGCAAATTTTAGTTTAAAATCGGTGATTTTTGAGTAGGAAACCCTGATTGGGGCACCACCGAAAATCGCCTCCACCGTTGATGAACTCTGGTGAACTGGTGATGGGCTGTGATGTTCAAACTATGCCCTACTAATTAAACTAAATTCAGATATGTTCTTGCATGTCATGATCGAAGAAATTTTAGATTTTGAAATTTTTAAATAGCTTAATTTTGGTTCAGTTTAGTTGATTGAAGGATGATTATAAGTCATTGTTTTAAAATGTATGTATCATTCGAGTTGCATGCATAGTTTATGAATTTTCAGAATTTATGATATGGAATTCTTGTATTTTTGGTGTTGAGTTTGGTTGATATTAAATATCATAACTTATTACGTGGTTTTATGATCGAAATTTCATTTATGTGCTATTTATAAAGTTTTTCAAGATGTGCATAAGCTTAGAAATTATGTTTCATGTCTCAGTTTTAAAGAAGTTAAGTTCTAGTGATGATTTTATTCGTGTATCGTATTGCAATGACTAATTGATTTGGTTGTTGTGGATATACGGTTAGCGTAATGACGAGTAGGTCATTCCCAAATTTCGGTAGAATTTGAAAAGTAAACTAGTATGGTATACTGTAGTATGCTTAGCATAAAATAATTGGCATTGAAATACTAATGAAAGTAAAAGGGATGTGGTATGTACTTTAATGTGATATACGAAATGTGATGAAGTGCTTATTTGATTCTGCGTACTTAAGCGAGATGAATATAAGTAACGTTGCGAATGTACGTGGTTATATATCTATTAAAATATCATGTATAGATTTAAAGAGTGATTATTTGAAGTTAAAAGGTGATTATGTGTTTATTTCATATTACATGAATACTTGGTTAAACTAAATATAGTTATATATATAGTTGTGTGCACATAAGAGTTGGTTATTCTAACTCAAATGGAGTATGAATGTTAGATGTTTAGAGGAAAATCGGTTGTGAATAAGACCCCTAATTAAGGTTATTGTTGTATTGTAAATTTGAAAAGCGAAGTCATTCGGAGTAGAAAAGGAAAGGAAATTCTAGGTGGCAGTAACCCGGTCTCTTTGAAAAAGGAAAGCATTTGAGGCAAGTAACTCCGTCTGTTCTCATAAATGATGAATGATTTGAAATGATAAAGGAAGTTGATTATATTGATACCATTACCCAAGTAATTGATATACTTTTGATTATCCTGTTTCATTGTGGATAATTACACAACCTATACCTTTTGACGTTTCATTCTCACTGTTAAAACCTAAGCTTATTGAGATCCCCATATTAATAATACATATGCTTTGTTGACACCCCTGCTTTGGTATTAGCTTTTTTCATATACATTGTGAATATCTATGTTTAACCTTGATCGCTCTTTAGCTTATGTTCTTTTCTTATACCTACGTTTACCATATTTGAATTCTTGAAATGAAACAAAGAATGATTTTCGGCTTGAAAGAGTTCGAATGATTTCAAAGGTCGGAAATTTTGTTAAAATGGAATTAAGTTTTAGAAATACATATTCCTTTTCGATATAAAGAGTTTCATAAATTCCTAAAGATTGGATACTTGCGTAAGTGGCTACCGGTAGTCTAGTTTTATAAGAGACTAGTGGGGCTCGTCTTATATTAAAGGTCAATATAGTGCCTTAGGTACCTTATGACCGGAATGGAGGTGAGTACGGGCTGATCACCCGTATTATGTTTAAAAGATGGATAAACCAATTGAACATTATTTAATTTATAACAATAAATTTTAAATTTTCATTTGTTCCTTAAGCACTATTTTTATTAACACTTATGATTAAACTTTTAAAAATGATCTTGAGACCTTCTAGATTTTGACGAACACTTGATTATAAAAGAGTTATCCTTCCAAAGTACTTGATCCTTCCAGAACCATGATCTTGAACCATTAAACCCCAGCCAAGAATTTGATTTATTACTATTAAGTTATTGTCAGGGTTTATACTTAGAATTGTTCTTAATAGAGATCGTGTATGAGTTTAACAGATTGGTAAACCTAAAATTTCTCGTCACGCCTATGAAAAAGAGCATAGGATTTTTCTTAGTTAGCATTTTCATTTTTGATTTGACTTGAGGAAGAGCAACAGATAGGTATGGGGGCATTTGATAATCACGTATTTTTGCATTACTTTATACCTATTTATTGATTACTTTTGCATTTTTAATAAATTAATTTATCACATTTCCATTATTTTGTAGATATATGTAAAAATGAGAAATATAAAAAAAGTATGAAAAAGGGACAAAAATGGAAGAAATCTAAAGCCAACAACTTGAAGAAAAATCTAAAAGAAAGAGTTGGTAAAAATCAAGGGCCAAGTTCAACACAACACACCTCCCACTTGGATGGCCAAGATTCACCTAACACTACCGTAAACCCTATTTTTAGCTGTAAATAACGCCCTTTCCCCATTGTATTATACATCTATTTTTATCTTATTTTACCCTAATTCTAGTAGAAGCCTCGCTTTTCAATTTTTAGTCTAGTTTACTTTCCATTGTAATAGCTAGCTCTTAATCTTTGTAAACACACTTTTATATATCAATTCAAACTTTCATCTTTAACTTTTACATCTTGTTCTTCATTTTACATTTTGTCTATGAAATTTTTCTCTAATTACAATAAAATAAATATATTTTGGGAATTGAAAAAAGCCATTTAATTTAATGTTTATAAATCTACTTTTGAGTATATTACTTTGAGCCCTTCTTAAATGTTCATTTTATTAGTGAGTTTGATAAGTTAAAGTTTAATATTTATTTTTATTGCTTGGTTGATTAATGGGGTTTGTGGATCTATACTTTGTTGTTTATTTTAACATAGCAGATGTAATTGGTTTGATGTTATACAAATAGATGTATTTTTGTAGTGTTTAAATTAACCTATTAAACTTTTACATCTAGAATTTTCTAATTGTGTTGGTCTCATTAAATTTCCGCCCATGGTCATTATTTTTAGACGTGTGTTTTAGTCATTATTTTTAGGAATGTGTTTCTTTTTCTGTAAAGTAAATACGTAATCGTTAGCCAGCCTTGTAAGTAGCTCTAATCAATTTCCATGGTCTTATTTTTTTTAATCTCACATGTCCTCAATTTTTGGTTGATTAGTCCATATCTATTGTAAGTCAAAAATTCTTTTCTGGCCCACATGAAAACTCCATGCCTAACTCTCTTTTTCTATCTTCTTTTCCATCACATATTTCGTATTATGGATTTTAACATGGTCATCAACTAATATCTAATTTCAAGGGATTAATTACATAAGTTATACTCCCCTCCGTCCCATTTTACATGTCCCTTTTGGAAAAAAAATGCATATTAAGAAAATGGTTGGTTGAATAACATTTTCAACAAAATACCTCATTAAATACATTGAAAAAAGAGAATAGATACTAATTTTAAAAAGTCAAATCTTGGAAATAACAAATCTAAGAATAATTTTGAAAAATTATGCTTAAATTTACATTGAAAGAAGAGAGGGACAAATAATTTGGGACAAATTTTTTTCTTTCAAAAGGGATATGTATATTGGGACAGAGGGAGTAGTAACTAATTTAATCTTGTGTATTTAATATTAATTTAATGTCATATATTTAGTCTTGTTGTTTTACGTGTTTCAAGTTTTTGGTCTCCAGGCCCATTATCTCTCTCTCTCTCTATCTATCTATCCATCTCCCTCTCTCTTGTTAATTAAATGATCCATGATTTTAATGACCCATTATTAATTCTAGTCCATGTTTTGTTTATCCTTGGTCCACTTATAGTTGGTAGTATCATTTACTAGCCCAATTTAATTTACATGCTCTTAGTTGTCATGAGAGTTAGTAAAATTTTATATGCGATTTTTATCAGTTTACAATTCGTTTAATCTCTTGAAAATATTTGACCTTTATAACACTACGCCATAAGTGGCCTAATATAATGCATTTCTACTGTTAAAATAGACCCGGAAAACATTATAATAGATCTAATGTAACACTAGGAGGAATTACACTTGCGAGCATTACATCAGGCCCCTACTGTAATACTTTAGGTATTTATTGAAACAGAAAGAAAAGTACTACAATAGACCCTTAATATAACATTGAAAGATTAATTGTAAAAGATTGTCAATGTTACATTAGGTTGAAATTAGTTTGAAAAAGTGGGTCCCACATAACCCATTGTAACACTCTTATTTATCTATTGTAACATTAGTTTATCGTAATTAAGTAACAGTAGCTTCAATTAATGAAAATGCAGTGATTAATTTCATAAATTTCGAGATTATCTTCTATGTTCAATAATCACACTAGCAGCAAAAAAAATAAAATCCAATATTACATGTCCATGGCATTATTATCAACTTCAATAACTACAATACATAATCAACTACATCCAACTACAACAAAACCACCTAAAATCACAATCATCAGCCACAACTCCAACACATTTTAAAGCAACGAAAAAGGTACAAAAGAAAAATAAAAAATGAAAAGATATCTAGGAAGTCCGTTGCTTTGAGTGATACGTGTATCATTATCGCCCTGTGTTATTTCTAGAGAACTAACAATGAGATTTACAGAAGGGGGGTTGAATGTAAATCTCAAAACTTTTTCAAGTTTTGAGCAGTTTATAAAGACTGTGTGTTCAAGATGAACAAGTGTGTGAATTGCTTTAAGCTGATACAGACAGATATATATTCAAACACAAATGTAAAGAACACAATAAACCTTTAAAAACTTTTCTGGTGGATTTGTTGTTCCACCAGAGATGGTATTTCAGAAATTCTGTGATCTAAGAATTTGATCACAGCTGCATCCTAGTACAAACTAGATAATTTTTCTCTCAAGATTTTTCTAAACAGCTCTGGAAAAATTCTTATCTAATTACTAGCTACTACTTGGTTTATATATTACCAAGTTTACAAGTGAAGACAAGGATATAATAAAATAATAAAGTAAGATCTCCACTTGTTTCTTCTCCAGTTCACTCCAGTGCTTTGTTGACTTAATGTCTCTTTATACTAGAGTAGAACGGCTGCTTTTTCTGATGTTCCTGAAATTAGGCTGCCACATTTCAGTTATCTCTGTTCACCCACGTGCCTCTGTTTGTAGGTACAACTACCACTTATCAACGGTTAATCAACAGAACATCCGTTGAAGCTTTCATCCGTTGATGCACTCATCCATTGAAGGATGTTATCCGTTGAAGCTTTAGAGACATCCGTTGAAGCTTAGCTTCTCATCCGTTGAAGGTCTTTAAGTCATCCGTTGATACCACTTCATTTATGCAAAATTACAAGGCATGAAATATTTACAATTGACCTTCCTATCTGCATATCTTCTAGTAGTCAACATGACTCATAGTTTCTCTCAACTTCTAAGAATTACATCTTAAATATAGAGACTGAAATATGCTACAACACTAGACTTATTTCTAAGTAAAGCTACACCATCAACGGATAGCCAAAGTGGTCTTATCCGTTGAGGCTACAGACACTGAATTTCTACTTAAGTGTTTTGTTAAACATATCATCAAACTAATGCACATATATTCCTAACAATCTCCCCCTATTTATGTCTATAAGAATTGTAGGCATAAATTCAGGGTTAACTTGATGATAACAAAACACTTAACAGATATATGAATTGAAACTAAGTAGAAATTTGAAAATGCTGCAAAAATGTATGTACTAGGAGGAAATTGAAGATTTACAGTATTTCCAAGGATACTCCTTTAGCCTGAGCAAATCATCTTTTTCTTCTTTGTTCCCTGGTTTTCTTTCCTAGCCCTTTGTCATTTTCCTCAATTTGGAGTTGGAGTTGTCTGAAGAATTCAGCTTCATCTTCAACACTGATATCCAACTTAGATTGCATTTCCTTGAGAGTTTCATTGCTGGAAATCTTGAGTTGGTCTTCAAGTCTGAAAAATCTTCTGACTCCTTTATCATCTCTAAATTCCATCAACCAATGAGGTGATTTGTGAATTGTAATTCCCCTTTCTTGAATGAGTAAAGTCCTGGGTAAAGCATTGGGCTCCCTCCAAGTTTTCCTTATATTGGCAATCTTGTTGAGAATTTCAGTCTTGGCAGTTCTGGTAAAGCCAGAATCCTTCTATATAGCTGAAAAGACTCTAATCAAGGTAGAGTAGCCTTCATTCAGAATCCTGTGGAGAGGCCATGTTCTTTCCCCAGCTCCTTTGTATCTGAACACTAATCTCTCTGGTAGCTGTCTGTAAGCAGCTATTCCTCTTACATCCTCCAGCTCATCCAGATAGAGTTCAATGTCTGAAATTTCTTTTATGTCACAGATGTGAACATAATCATCTTTAGAAATGGATGGCTTAGGCTTAGGCTTTTGTTTTTGAGTGAATTTCTTAGAGGTTATGGGAGGTGTAGATTTGGGTTTTCTTTTCTGTTTCTTTGGTAGTGGAAGAGTGGTTAGAAAGGTAGGCAATTTGATGGTGTCCCAATCAATAGGTTCCTCTTTTGGAATGATTGGTTCACCATGGATGTTTATAGTGGGATTAGCAATAAGAGGTTCAGGTATGGAAGGTAGTGGTTTAGATATAGATTTGGTTACTTCAGTATTATCTTCACTCCTTCTATGTGCCTTGGCCTTTCTTCTGTTTCCCTTCTGCCATTCCTCTCTTTCTTCCATACTCTCACCAAATATACTCCCAAAAACCTCATCTATGTTTGCAATCTTGTCTTCACCCCTGACTTCAATTCCTTTCTCTTCTTCAACTTGACTTGACTTTAGCTGTTGTTCAAGCTTTGCTTGTGCTCTTTTGTCAGCCTTTAGTTGCTTGACTTCTTCCTTCTTGGCTATTGAGAATTTGGGATGTCCTTGCATCACACATATGCTCTTTCCCTCTCTAGAGATAATAGCCCTATTTCTCCTTACAGCCTCATCCATGGTCTCTTTGAGATAAGCAATACTCCTACCTAAAAGCTTGTTCCCATCAGCTTTTGGAGGAGGAAGGTCCACTTCTTTTAAAGGATTCTTTGTAGAGTCCTTATTGGATCTTTTATTGGGCTTGAGAATTATAGCTTGTAGTTCTTTGGAAGAAGCTTCTCCATCCTTATGTCTCCCTACTGGCTTGAGCTCCATGTTGATTGGTTCAATCTTTGTGCTATATTTCACAGATGTTGATTTATCTTGTGTAGAGCCAAACAACAGTTGCAACCTTTCATCAATTCTCCTCCTTTGCTCTTTCACTTGAATTTCAGCTGCTGCTAGCTGAATCAAATCAATTCCATCAGGCTTTCCTTTGATTTGAATGATTGGAGAAGTAGTGATGGCAGGAACTAGCACTTTAGATATTTTGATTTTTGTAGATGGCTCTCCTTCCCCTTCCCTTTTACTCTCCCCCTTTTTGTTATCATCAAGGAGAGGGGTCAAGCCTTGTGCTTTTGCCAGCTGCATTAGGAGACTGGTTTGAGATTGTTGGTTGTTAAGAATGGTGGCCACAGAATCTTCAATAACTTGAACTCTGTCTTCCAACTTGGCCAGCCTTTTCTCAGTAACTGATTCCTTTTTCAATCTCAAAACCAAGTCCTGCAATGTACCATAGGGCATGACTGAATCCAATTTTTCAGAACTGTAGGATTTCAAGTCAGCAATATCCTTCCTGAGATCATCCATACTCAGATTCTGCTTTACTTGCTGCAACTTCATGAGATGCAGTGAGTCCAGGTGAGCTTGAAGGATAGCCTTGATACTTGCATGTGAAGTGTTCTGAATGGCCTGTTGAATAGTGTTGATTTGTTTGACTAAGGAGACATTGAATTCCCCTGATCTATACTCCTTTGTCAAGGCCCATTCAGGTAGATTTGGAATTGAACTAGGGCCTTCATCTCCCCCTAAGTTCATGCTTCCATCAAAAGAAACAGAGTCATCATCATCAAAATTTACTCCAAATTCCTCAGATGGCTCACCAGCTGTAGAAGGCATCTTTTTAATAGCAGCTTTATCCCTTTGAAGAGATTCTGTTGTGTGTACTAGATGTAGTGTCTTTTCTGCCTCCTCATTGCCCTGAGCAGCCAACATTTGATAGGCTGACACAGGATGAGTAAAAGTGTCAGCATCCAAGGAAATGTTATCAATTACAGCTTTGTAATGTTGCTGAAATTGTCTTTCCTTTTCAGCATCATCCACAATCATTGACTCAATAGCAATGGCTGGTTCCACCCTTATATCTACTGTACCTGCCTTTCTCTCTTTTTCTCTATTTTCTTGCATCAGGGGCTCCCCCTGGCTCACACAACTCACTCCCTCACCTTCACCTACTAAGGTGGTACTCCTCTCACTTACTTTTGCCATGCTGGAAGAAATAGCATGCATTTTTGAGCTCTCAATCTCTCCTTTTGCCTGGGAGCAACCGAGCCTCTCACTCAAATTTTCACACCCTTCCCTCAATCCTAAGAGTGATTGCACAGTATTCATGTCTTCTACACTTGGAATTGATTCAGTTATGTGTGGAGAGACTATCAACGGATGTGGAATATCCGTTGAAGGTGAAACTGATGTTATCAACGGATAACTGCTGTTAAGCTTATCCGTTGAAGAGCAACCACTTGTCAACGGATGAGTGATATCCGTTGAAGAAGGAAAAGAAGTTGAAATTGAAAGTGATATAACTGTTGAATCTGTGTAGATTGATTTGAGATGTGGTGACACAGATCCTTCAATTATATCTGAAAGAATTTGCGGGTGATCCAACAAATCATTTAAGAGATGATGATCACCTGTATTTGAGTGGGGCTCCTCCCTGAGTTGTAAAGAGGGAGAATCAGGAATTGATGGGAATAACATATCCACATCCAGAGATGGTGATGAAGTGTTTGGTGATTGATGTGTGATTATTGTGAGAGAATGGGGCTGTGACTCCACATTTATTGGAGCCACATCAAACTGAGTTTGAGAAGGCATAGATACAGATGGATGTATCTGTGCAGTGTGTGCACCCTGTGTAGAAGATTGGGTTCTAGCCTTCTTTCTTCTAATAAAAGCTTTTGTTGGTGAGTGTTTGGCTTCAGTGTCCCTCCCTCGTTTGTTCTGTGTTCCTGGTTGGGAACTATTTTCAATAGTAACATCCTTTTGGGAGGATGCAACTAGGGATGTGCTAGATACCTTTTCAACCACCACAGCTTTTTGAGAAACTGTGGCTTGGCTAGCTTAGGAAGCACTTAACTCTCCTTCCTTATCCTGGGGGTTTCTTTGATGTTCACCCCTCCCCTCACCACTCACACCCTGTTCACTCCCCTCAGGGTTAATGGTTGGTGTTACAACTGTTGTCTTTTGAGAAACAACAGAGGTGGTTTTCTTTGTCTTTGATTTTGAAAGTTTAGTTTTAGTGACCTTGGTAGAAATCTGTTGGGGCATTGTCACAGATTTCATGGCCACACTAGAAGATAAAGAAATAGAGGGGTTGGAAGAAGTAGGAGTTGTAGAAGCAATTACCTCACCTACCTGAGGTGCATTCATGATTGGTAAATATACCAATGGCACACTGCTGTTGAGATCCATTCTCAATAAATCTGCAAGAACTCTTTTCTCTTGTGCCCAGCACTTGAGTTTATTATTCTCATTGATTATGACCAAACCTTCAGCAACATGGTTAACCAATAACATAAAGAATCTAGCATAATAGATGTTATTAGGTCTATTAGCTTTGTTACCTAATCTAGTACCCAATTCTAGCATCACATAGTTGCTAAAGTTAAAATACCTATCAGAAACAAGCATATAGAGCATATTAACAAGAGATGAAGTTATGGCATCAAAATTACTAATTTTCCCAGAGAAAACCTTTATAAAGGCATCTCCAAGAAAACTCCATTCTTTCCTAAGGCCTTTTCTTCTAATACTCCCTAAACTAGCAGAGTTAAGAGAATAACCTATGGAATCTAACATGCTGGATACATCATTATCAGTGTGTGGTGTCATGGCATTGTTCTCAGGTAATTTAAAACATGCTTGTAAATCATCGCAGTTAATACAATGATTTTTACCTTTGAGAGTGAAGGAGATAGTCATATCTATGGAGTTGAACTCAGCAGTTGTCCAAATCTCCTCAACTACTTCACAGTAAATCGTTGGGGCTTCCAGCATTGCATAGCTAAGTTTACAGTTTTTGATGAAGTCCATCATTTTGTGATAGTCTGAATGGGCTTCATTCTTTTCTACCAAAGCTATGAAATTGTTCTTCTCATAGATGAACCCAGATTGAGACATAATTTTCACGACTGGTGCCATTGTTGTGAGTAGAAATTGCAGAGAATAACTTGAAGGTTTTGCAGAGAGAAAATGGTAAATGCTTGAAATTTTAAGAAAGCGTAAAGTAAAAATGAACAATCAGAAGGGCTTATATGCTTTCAAAAAAAAAAATTAGTAAAAGATTAATCAATAAGTATATGTTAGTGAATTTCAGCCGTTTAAGAATAAACTGTAAGTATTCTAACAACTACCTTTAAAACCAATACATACAGATGTATGTATGAGTATCAACGGTTAAGAAAATAGAATCAACGGCTGTGAAACACCTGAATCGACTGATGTGACATTTCAACGGATAAGGCAAATTGTCATCCGTTGAAAGGTACTTCAGTTTTATCCGTTGACGGATAAAAATTCCAGAAATGTATTTGTCTTTCAACGGATAATGAATATCCGTTGATAGAGTAATTTTGACTTTCAACGGATAGGAGACATCCGTTGATGGTATAAACTTTGTTAAAAGTCAAATTTGTTCTAGCAACTAATATATTTCAGGCTTCAACTCAAATTGCAATAAGGACATGAACTTTAAGAGTAATTAAGCATACCTATCTCACTTACTAATCTTGTGAATGTTGATTCATCAAGTGGCTTGGTAAATATGTCTGCAATTTGTTGTTCACTTGGAACAAAATGTAGTTCCACTGTACCATTCATGACATGCTCCCTAATGAAGTGGTACTTGATATCAATGTGCTTGGTTCTTGAGTGCTGTACAGGATTCTCTGTTATGGCTATGGCACTTGTGTTGTCACAAAAGATAGGAATTCTATCAACATGAAGTCCATAGTCAAGGAGTTGATTTCTCATCCATAACACTTGAGAGCAGCAACTTCCAGCAGCAATGTATTCAGCCTCAGCTGTAGAAGTAGAGACTGAAATTTGCTTTTTGCTAAACCATGATACAAGCTTGTTTCCCAGGAATTGGCAGGAGCCTGTTGTACTTTTCCTGTCTATTTTGCAACCTGCATAGTCTGCATCTGAATAACCAATTAGATCAAAGCCAGATTCTCTAGGATACCAAATACCTAAATTTGGTGTACCCTTGAGATATCTGAAAATCCTTTTGATAGCTATTAAGTGAGACTCCCTAGGATCAGCTTGAAATCTAGCACACAGACATGTAGCAAACATTATATCTGGTCTGCTAGCAGTTAAATATAAAAGTGAACCAACCATGCCTCTATAACTTGTAATGTCCACAGACCTTTCAGTCTTATTTAATTCAAGTTTGGTGGCAGTGGCCATGGGAGTTTTTGCAGATGAACATTCCATTAAGTCAAACTTCTTTAAAAGATCATGAATATATTTAGTTTGACTAATGAAAATTCCATTACTAACTTGTTTAATTTGTAAACCAAGAAAATAGGTTAGTTCTCCCATAAGGCTCATTTCATAATTACTTTGCATTAGCTTAGCAAACTTTTTACAAAGTTTATCATCTTTAGAACCAAATATTATGTCGTCTACATAAATTTGAACAAGTATACTAGAGCCATTAACATTCCTAAAGAAGAGAGTTTTATCAACAGTTCCTCTAGTGAAGTGATTCTCCAAAAGAAATTTTGATAAGGTTTCATACCAGGCTCTAGGTGCTTGCTTCAGTCCATAGAGTGCTTTCAACAGATAATATACATAGTCTGGAAAATTTGGATCTTCAAATCCTGGAGGTTGACTTACATAGACTTCTTCCTCTAATTTCCCATTTAGAAATGCACTCTTGACATCCATTTGATAGACTTTGAAATTGGCATGAGCTGCATAGGCTAGAAAAATTCTGATGGCTTCAAGTCTTGCAACAGGAGCATATGTCTCATCAAAATCTATTCCCTCTTGCTGAGAATAGCCTTTAGCAACCAATCTGGCTTTATTCCTTATGATAATGCCATTTTCATCCATCTTGTTTTTGAATACCCATTTTGTGTCAATAGGACTCTTGTTCTTTGGTTTGGGTACCAGCTTCCAAACTTGGTTTCTCTCAAATTGGTTTAGCTCTTCCTGCATAGCTAATATCCAATCTGGATCCAATAAGGCTTCTTCCACTTTCTTAGGTTCCTTCTGAGATAGAAAACTACTATACAGACATTCATCTTGAGTAGCTCTTCTTGTTTGCACTTTAGATGATGCATCACCAATGATCAGTTCAAAGGGATGATTCTTGGTCCATTTCCTTTGAAGTGGAAGATGTGCTCTAGATGAGGTGGCCTCAGTATTGTCATGATGTGAGACAGAGTGTTGACTAGTTGAAACTCCCCCTGAGTTGTTGGTCCTTTGCAGGGAACTTGGAGTTCTATCAACTGATGATGTAAATCGATTATCCGTTGATAAAATATGATCAACGGATGCTTCATTTAGTACTTCAACGGATGATACACCATGTCTTTCAACGGATACTGCATTGCCTCTATCAACGGATGCAGAATTTTGTGCATTATCCAAGGGCATGTTTTGAATCCCTTTTGAAGTGTTATCTCCATCAGTCTCCTCTTCACTATCATCACAATATATCTCAATGTTGTCAAATTTGAGTCTCTCATATTGTCCCTCATCTGTTAGTCCATCAATCTTTTTATCATCAAACACAACATGCACAGATTCCATAACAATGTTGGTTCTTAGATTGTAGACCCTATAAGATTTTCCAGCTGAATAACCAACAAATATCCCTTCATCAGCCTTTGCATCAAACTTCCCTTTATGGTCAGATTGATTCCTTAGTATAAAGCATTTACATCCAAAGACATGAAGAAAGTTTAGAGTTGGTTTTCTTCTCTTGAACAACTGATAAGGAGTCATGCCTTTAGCTTGATTGATCAAAGAGATATTTTGAGTGAAACAGGCACAATTAACAGCTTCAGCCCAGAAATATGTTGGTAACTTTGATTCTTCAAGCATTGTTCTGGCAGCCTCAATTAAAGATCTGTTCTTTCTTTCAACTACCCCATTTTGCTGAGGTGTTCTTGGAGCTGAGAACTCATGCATGATTCCATTTTCTTCACAGAACAGCCTCATTGATAAATTCTTGAACTCAGTTCCATTGTCACTCCTGATATTCCTAACCTTCAGGTCAGGATGATTATTGACTTGCCTGATGTGATTGATAATGATTTCACTTGCTTCATTCTTTGATCCAAGAAAATAGACCCATGAAAACTTTGAGAAATCATCTACAATCACTAAGCAATATCTTTTTCTTGCAATTGACAATACATTGACTGGTCCAAACAAATCCATATGTAGCAGCTGTAATGGTTCATCAATTGTTGTTTCAAGCTTCTTTTTGAATGATGCTTTCCTTTGTTTGCCTTTCTGACAAGCATCACACAAACCATCCCTTGAGAATTCAACAAGAGGAATTCCTCTTACTAGGTCCTTTTTGACTAGATCATTCATTGTCTTGAGATTCAAATGGGATAGCTTCTTGTGCCATAGCCAACTATCAACTGAACTTGCTTTGCTGAAGAGACAAGTAATAGATTCTGCATTTGCAAAGTTGAAGTCAGCTAAGTACACATTTCCTTTTCTAACTCCAGTTAGAACCACTTTGTTGTCTTTCTTACTAGTGACAACACAGGCTTCAGAATTGAAGGAAACTGTATTCCCTTTATCACATAGTTGACTGATGCTCAGTAAGTTATGTTTGAGACCATCAACTAATGCAACTTCATCAATGATGACATTCCTTTTTGAAATCAAGCCATATCCCATAGTAAACCCTTTGCTGTCATCTCCAAAGGTTATGCTAGGGCCAGCTCTTTCCTTAAACTCTGTGAGCAGGGAGAAATCTCCTGTCATGTGTCTTGAACAGCCACTGTCCAAGTACCATAGATTTCTTCTATTTCCCTGCACACCATAAAATCAATCAATTTGATTTTGGTACCCAAGTTTCCTTGGGTCCATTCTTGTTAGCCTTTCTCCTAGACTTCATTCCTCCTGCATCTCTAGACTTAGGTAACTTTGAGTCAACCTTGGTCTTGGATGTAGTTGGTTGAGGTGTAGGGTTAGTCACAGAATCATTTAGCACATTTGGAATATGATAAGGCATGGATTGTGCATACTAAATGCAGCAAGATAAGGATTGTTAAAATATGGCAGGTTTGCAAAATGTGCATAAGGATTCTGTTGAGACATAGTAGGCATAGCATGTAGAGATAATGCAGACATGTTAGGCATGGAAGAGGGTACAGTTATGGGGGTTTTCTTAATAGATTTGCAATTAGCAGATAGATGATTAACACTACTACAATGCACACAGCTTTTTCTAGGAGCATATCTATCAGGTGTGTAATTGTTATGTTTGTTAACACCTACCTTCCCATTTCTGTTAGATTTTCTTTTAGTTTCCTTTTTATCCTCAACCATCTTGAGCCTATTATTTAACTGTTCTAAAGTCATGTGCCCTATATTCACCTTACTGACATCTTTGGATGTGCTTGCTTCTTCTTTAACAAAGTTCTTGGAAGTTGAACCAAACTTTTTGTTGAGTTTCTTTAGATTTTCACTATTAGAAACATCTGCCTGTTTTAATTGAGGAACCTTCAACGGATGCTCATTTTCTTCCTTCAACGGATAACCTTCATCATCCGTTGATTCCACATCCGTTGACAGCCCATCAATTAATTCCAGTTTCTTTTTGTTTTTATCCCAGGCAGTTTCACAGAATGATTCAATTCCTTGGACCTTGGCAATTTGAGCACTAACATCCCTAGATGTTTTCCAGGCTTTAATCACCTCTTGCTCTCTCTTTAATTGATTAGAAAGTATTTCTACTTTCTTAATAGATTCAGCTAGTTCATTCTCAACAGATATACAATGCAACTTGGTTTTCTCTAGGTCAATCAACTTATCTTCTAACATAGCATTTCTATTACTTAAAAACAGATTGTTCTCTTTAATCCTACTATTTTCTTTAGCAAGAGATTCAAGAGACACACGCAAATGATACAATTCAGTAGACATGTCATTAAAAGCATCATTGCACTCTTCTTTAGTAAGTTGTGTTACATCAGTAGTGATTACCTGAGTTGTTACCTGATTGCTTGATGAACTAACTTCATTTTCCTCAGAATCAGCCATGAGAGCTAAGTTGACATACTCCACATCTTCATTCTCTTCCTCTCCATCAGCTGCCCAATCTTTTTCTTGAGTAATGAAAGCCCTTTCCTTTTGCTTGAGCAGATCAAAATATTTCTTCTTGTAATCTACTTGGTCAAATTTCTTCTTTTCAGAAGTTGGCTTTCTGCACTCACTTGCAAAGTGTCCACTTATACCACAATTGAAACACTTGAACTTTGATTTGTCCACCATGTTCTTATGAGGTTTAGTGGCTCTAGTGTTTTTCTTAAACTTCATCTTTGCAAATCTCCTGGACAGAAATGCAAGATGCTCATCAACACTATCAGAGTCATCTTGACTGGAGTTGTCTTCATTCTCAGCAACTTGCTCTTTTCCTTTGCTTGATTCCTGATATCTTGTACCATCTTTGGAGTTTGACGTAGATCTCACAGTTTCTTGTCTGCATTCCCTCTCATTTTCAGCTACCAATGCAACTGAACTTCCTTTCTTTCTCTTCTCCAATACCTCATCCTGTTCCAACTCTAGTTCATAAGTCTTCAAGATTCCATATAATCTTTCAAGAGTGAAGTCCTTATAATCCTGAGAGTTTCTTAAGGAGACAGTCATGGGTTTCCATTCCTTTGGCAAGGATCTTAAGAATTTAAGATTTGAATCCTTCACCTGGTACACTCTACCATACAGCTTCAATCCATTCAACAGCTTTTGGAATCTGTTAAATGTGTCATTTAAAGATTCATTTTCTTCAAAATGAAAATACTCATACTGTTGAATGAGAAGCTGCATCTTGTTCTCTTTTACTTGTTCTGTACCTTCACACAGCAGCTGAACTGTGTCCCAAACCTCTTTGGCAGTTGAGCAATTTATCACATTATCAAACATATCCTTGTCAAGACCATTAAACAAAATGTTCATAGCCTTCTTATCCTTGTGGACTTCTTCTGTGTCTTCCATTGTCCATTCTGCTCTAGGTTTTGGAATGGATTGACCAACAGCAATTGTGGCCGTAGCAACTGTGGCTACTTTGTGGGGAATGTGAGGACCATTCTCAATACAGTTTACATAACCTTCATCTTGGGAGAGTAGATGAAGGTGCATTTTCACCTTCCAGTGGTGATAACTGTCTCTGTCAAGAACTGGGATTTTTACTCCAATATCCTTCTTACTCATCTTTGTTAGATTCCAAGATCTTTAAACTCTTTGTTTGTCAAGAGCCTGCTCTGATACCAATTGTTATTTCTAGAGAACTAACAATGAGATTTACAGAAGGGGGGTTGAATGTAAATCTCAAAACTTTTTCAAGTTTTGAGCAGTTTATAAAGACTGTGTGTTCAAGATGAACAAGTGTGTGAATTGCTTTAAGCTGATACAGACAGATATATATTCAAACACAAATGTAAAGAACACAATAAACCTTTAAAAACTTTTCTGGTGGATTTGTTGTTCCACCAGAGATGGTATTTCAGAAATTCTGTGATCTAAGAATTTGATCACAGCTGCATCCTAGTACAAACTAGATAATTTTTCTCTCAAGATTTTTCTAAACAGCTCTGGAAAAATTCTTATCTAATTACTAGCTACTACTTGGTTTATATATTACCAAGTTTACAAGTGAAGACAAGGATATAATAAAATAATAAAGTAAGATCTCCACTTGTTTCTTCTCCAGTTCACTCCAGTGCTTTGTTGACTTAATGTCTCTTTATACTAGAGTAGAACGGCTGCTTTTTCTGATGTTCCTGAAATTAGGCTGCCACATTTCAGTTATCTCTGTTCACCCACGTGCCTCTGTTTGTAGGTACAACTACCACTTATCAACGGTTAATCAACAGAACATCCGTTGAAGCTTTCATCCGTTGATGCACTCATCCGTTGAAGGATGTTATCCGTTGAAGCTTTAGAGACATCCGTTGAAGCTTAGCTTCTCATCCGTTGAAGGTCTTTAAGTCATCCGTTGATACCACTTCATTTATGCAAAATTACAAGGCATGAAATATTTACAATTGGCCTTCCTATCTGCATATCTTCTAGTAGTCAACATGACTCATAGTTTCTCTCAACTTCTAAGAATTACATCTTAAATATAGAGACTGAAATATGCTACAACACTAGACTTATTTCTAAGTAAAGCTACACCATCAACGGATAGCCAAAGTGGTCTTATCCGTTGAGGCTACAGACACTGAATTTCTACTTAAGTGTTTTGTTAAACATATCATCAAACTAATGCACATATATTCCTAACACCCTGATCACTTAAAACTGTATTAGAAGTCTCCAATACCAAGTTCCATATTATGAGTATGAGTATTTTCCATGAGGCTTATCTCAGTCCAACACGCCACTGATTTTTTTGAGGTGAAAAACCAAAAAAGTTGTACAACAATATGTCCTATATAGAAAAATATTAAAATTATAAGTAAACTAAAATCTGTAGCTGTATAAAATATATCATGTTTACACAAACTGAATGTCTGCCCAACAAATGGTTAGACATAGCAAATCATGTCCCATAAGTGGGATAAAGTGAATGAACTCTAAAGAGAAAGATATGAACAATCATGTACATTACATAACATTAATAATAAAAACACATACATAACTCACCTTGAACGTCCACAATTTTAGAAACTCCTGTTGCTGAAGTTCAGGGTCTGATATAGACTTTAAGAGTTTTAATAAGACATAATTGAAATAATGAATTACATAGAGCATTTAGCATAAACTTCATTCTATCATTGTAGGTGAAATTTCTACTATTCTGGCAGATGAAAATGCTGTTAAAGTAGAACCCACTATAATGGTTAGGTACGTGAGAGCTTTCAATAACACTTTAACAACTAAAAGAGAAGGCAATGTTTATTTGTGTTTCCAGGTAAATTCAATCTACCTAAACATAAACATTCTTGATTTGAATTTTAATAATTTCAAAAAAATTGGGTCACAGTCAGTAGTATGTGATCGAGCATGAATCACATGAAATTCACACACCACTGTTTAGCCAACATAAGAAAAAAAAACCTCTCCGTCAAATGTTAAAGCATCTGCTTCTCCGTAAACCTCTCCCAATGAAGCAAATTATTGAAGTAATCACTTGCAAAGAACTCAAATGGAGGTCGACCTTTGAACATTTTAATACTAAATTTACAAGGGAATAAGCATAAGGTCATTTCACAACAAAAAGCATTAAGTGCAAACTGTATGAAAATGATTATTTAACAGAAAAGACTGAGCTCACCAATATTTCATGTGAAAACAACATGGTTCTCTTCATTTTTCCTGCAAAATCTCATAAGAACGACATATATAATGAATCTTACCATGTCTCTGTTTGACAGATTTACCGGTCCTTATTTTCACCGGTGACTTCGGACACTCATTTTCCTGCAAACAAACCCCATAAAATTAACATCTCGCTCATATGACCTCAAGACCTGTATACAAACACAACTTATTAGATTGTCACATCCTTTAATTCTGTTATTAAGTTGTAGTACCAGCAACAACATTTTTTAATGCTAATATATGAGCTTTCAATTACAAGAAATCTAATATTGTATAACATATGTTACATTTGTCGCAAATCCTAATGTAATATATGAACAATTGTAACACACCTCTCAAACACCTAAACATCCAAACAACAAAAAATGAAGCAACGGTAATTAAAATAATTCCAAACTCATCGAATCGCAAAAACGCCTAAATATCACAAAAAACCACAATTAAACCAATCAACCTACAAACTTCACCACAATACACAATAAATCAATATTGTAAAATCCGAAAGAGAGAAAAGAAGCACAAGACCTTGACATAATGAAGAAGCAGCTTAATTAGGGTTTGTAATATTCTAAATCAAACATCAAGAGAGTAAATTTGTGATCAAATTGCTAGATGGAGATAAATTGTGGGTCTGTGAGTATATATTTTTTTTGGGTTTTGATGGGAGGATGAAATGAATCGATTAGGGATGGGTATTTTGTTGTGTAAATAGAGACTTTGTGGAGTATAAGTAGTGGTTTTTCATTTGGGGGGAAGAATGCCGCCCTTTTTTGGGGCTCTTTTTTCATCTTGTATACCTGTACGTTCCTTTTTAATTTTAATTTTAATTAATAAAACTATTAATAATATATTTATTTATATATGTTATGTAAATCTTTTTGTTTTAAAAAATATTTAAATATAATATTATATATTTTTGAAACAAAATTTAATAAATTTAAAACATTATAATATTGTAAATAACAATTTATAGTCATGAATAATAAAAAATGTAATTATAATATTAATTTTATGATAATATATTCATTTTAATATTTTCAAAATAAAAAAGTATCTAATGTAACACCACGTACTGGTGTTACATGTTGTGCAACACCGTCACTCTCATGTAATAAAGCTATTGTAACACTAAATCAGTAGTGTTACAATATGATAGAAATTTCTTAGCAACTACAACGAAATGCTGGTAACATTTTTCAAAAAACACTAAATCAACCCACTTATGGCATAGTGTAAAATATTGATCAAATTAAAATGTTAATTCTATTATCCTTTTCTTGATTGTTAATTTAGATAGATTAAAACTCTTTTTAATATCATTTTTTCTCATTCACCTAAATTAAAAATTAAGAATTGCAAAAAATATATAGTCTCTGCGGAACGAATATCCCGATTAGAGTAAGTGTTCTCATAATACTGATGTTCTCAGAAAGCTTTAACCAGCATTAGAGTCTGCTGATTATGAGTAAAGTGTTCTCATACAGTATCTTTCTCATAATTTTATTTATTTCACTATCCTATACTTTCTTATAGGTTTCTCAACGCATTATGATTGTAGTCTTAGCTGTAGCACTTGGGCCACATGAACCTCAAAGTCCACTCGTTTGATGCATTACTCGAGAGCTTTTAACATATTTGGTGATGCAACCATTAATAAATTTAGCAAGTCACGAAATATAGTTTATTAGTTTGCTTATGTTGCTCCCGAGATTGTTGTTTAATAGAGCCTGATGATATTTGTTACCGGGATTGTTGTCTAAGCAAAGGTTGTATTTCAAAATTTATTTAATTAAATGTTGCATACCTATTTGTTTTGTAACGTTTGTTCATATATAGTGTTATATTAATCAAATCTATTGTTGACCAGTTAAACATAGTAATGTTATAATAGACAAAATAGAGTGTTACAATAGTTTATGTAGGCTCCATATGTGGGACCCACTTTTGCAAACTAATTCCAATATAATATAACATTCAAAAACTGTTACAGTTATCTAGTAGATTGTTACTGTAGAACCCTATTATTATACTTTTTTCTCTATTACAATAGACAACCAATGTATTACACTACGGGGCCTGATATAATGCTCGTAACTTTAACGCTCCTAGTGTTATAATAGACCTATTGTAATGCTTTTCAGGCCTCTTATAATAGTAAACAGACATTGTATTAGCCCTTCTGTAATTGGCTTTTCCATATGATGTTATTTCATGTTTCGGTCTTCCGAATGACACCCTCAAATTAACTGATTAAGCTAATAATGGCATTCTGTTAGGGAAAATGTTAGTAAAATGTTAAGAAACAACAAAAATGTCATAAACACATAATTTCCATCAATTTGAGCAACTGCAATATTCTGATACATAAAGTGAAACAGAATGATCAAAAGATAATAAAAAAGATGGTCTAAGACAGCAAAACCAGTATAAAAACATCATAATAATGTTTTAATAGATCAGAAGCTCATGATAGAAAAATTGCTAAAGTAAAATAGATGCATCATGGCTGAGATTGGGATGTTGGCCCATGTGACATGTTGATGGATGTTATTGATGCTCCTGTATTGGCTGATGCTTTTGCTGTCTTGGCCACATTTGATTGATCTCTTTTCCTAGGATGTCTGATTACCATAGGTACACCACTAGCCTTCATTTCCTTCATTTGTTACCCAATCAAGCCTCCCTTAAATGTCCTAGAATTATGTCGAAAACATTCACAATTCTTGCATTTCACAGTTTTAGCCCTTTTACCTTTCTGATCTTCTCCTTCTTCCCTTTTCCTATTCCTACATAGTCTTCCTGCCCCCTCCTCATAGTTGGAGGCATAATAATAGGGTCATCATCATGTTGATGCCATTGGTCTTGGTCTGGAACAAGACTTATCTTGAAATTATAAGTCTGTTTGTATGTCCAAACATAGTACCATGAACTCACAACCTTTTGGGGATCAATTTTAGCATGAAGCATTTCCCTAATTGCATGCCTATAAGGAATACTAGATATCTGCCAAGCCCCACAAGTACAAACTTTGTTATTTAAATACAAGGGAAATTGGGATTTACCCTCATGAATTTCATATTCTCCAGGACTAGACATATAAGCCTTGCATCTGATTGTATCTTTCCCAATCTTTTTAACAAGCTTCATAATTTTTGGGCAGAGGTTATCATTATTCCATGTAAGTGCATTTTCATGTCTTGAAGCAATTCTGACCATGCACACTCTCCTAATTCCTATTTACAGCATGTATGCACATGAGTATATGTCTGTATAAGTGAATGAATTCAGCATATGTATGCAACCATTAATAAATTTAGCAATTCACGAAATATAGTTTATTAGTTTGCTTATGTTCTTGTCGAGATTGTTGTTTAATAGAGCCTGATAATATTTGTTACTGGGATTGTTGTCTAAGCAGAGGTTGTATTTCAAAATTTATTTAATTAAATGTTGCATGCCTATTTGTTTTGTAACGTTTGTTCATATACATTGTTATATTAATCAAATTTATTGCTGATCAGTTAAAACAATGTAATGTTATAGTAGATAAAATAGAGTGTTACATTAGCTTATGTGGGCTCCACGTGTGCGACCCACTTTTGTAAAATAATTCCAAAATAATATAACATTCACAAACTGTTACAGTTTTTTAGTAGATTGTTACTGTAGGACCCTATTATTATACTTTCTCGCTGTTACAATAGACAACCAATGTATTACATTACGGTGCCTGATGTAATGCTCGCAACTATAACGCTTCTAGCGTTATAATAGACCTATTGTAATGCTTTTCAGGCCTATTATAATAGTAAAGAGACATTGCATTAGCCCACTTATGGCTAGTGTAATATGGCAGTCCATAACATCAAACTATAACTAAATAAACCATTGAATTTAAGACTATCCAATAACAAAGCCACTCGAACTCAACTAACTAATTTAGCAATAGAACGAACAAAGTAATAGCATAAATCGACTCTCCTGATCATGGTGAACCTATTTATATCATCAAAAACAACCATAAATTAATCCTTACCAATTTGTAACATTAATTCAAGCTTAATATGAAAAGATCGAATTAACACGAGAATCAACCTTAGTTTTTGAAGTTGGTATATCAAATTAAAGGGCTTGAAAGAAGCTTCAAATCAGTTGTAAGAATGCCAAAAACAAACAATCCAATCTCTAAAAATCATGAATTAAATATTAAGAAAGAATTCACCGACACAACAATCTTATCTGAACCTTTTGGTAATATCTGTATATTTTCTAAATTTTGTAAAAATTAAATTTTCATTTTAGTTATTTAAAATTACGAAAAAAATAATCCAAAAATCATTAAATGATGTAATGACCTTGTAATCAAAATAACTAGCCCAAATATTATAACTCGGGGAATGATTTTAAAATATTATTTTTAAGTAAATACAAAAATCATACCAAAATTCTCTAAAAATTAAGAATATTCCAAAAATACAAAAACAAAGAATATTCGAAGAATCTTTAATTTTATAAAAATCAAAACCAAAATTTTGTTGGCTTTGACATCCCGATCGGGTCCCGGTTTGATAATTTTCATTATATTGAATTTTTTTCTAAAGTAACAATAAACCACCGAAAAGAATGTAACATATGTAAATGCACGTAGAACGAGACAAAACATGTAACACACAATACATGATATAGGATACACGTCCTAATAACTTATTATTTTCTACAAATGCAATTTTAAACACATAACAATTATCCCAAAAATATCTTGGTTCTTAAGGGACCAAAAATAATAACTATCACATGTTATATCATGTCCAGAAACATTTTAAATTAAATTAAAAACATAACATTTCATTTATCACTGTATTAAATAGTCGTTAGATAATAATTTTGAATATTTTCACAACTCACCTTATACTAGGGCATGAATAACAATTAAATATTAATGCGGATAAAATAGTCACTCGATCCCAAAGATTGCAAAACAAACTCAACTTACCAATAACGATTGAAAGTAGTTAAAGTTATAAAATACTTTTACAATAATAACGAGGATCGATACAACCTATCAATTAATAGATTAGGCCATAAAAAGACACAAACTCATCATCGGAAATAAAATATCCACGATTTTATTCCTTCTAAATCGGAAAACTACATAAACATATTCAAATTATAATACTTATAATTTCTAAAAATATGAGATATTTTATTATATTCCTGTTATGTTTTGCGCTTCGTTTTATCGGAGTTCTCATATTTGTTTCAACCTTCTTAATAGATTCTTTGCTTTGATAAATTTTTTTGCTTTATCTTCGAGCAGCTACATGCTTTCAAGAGCCCTCTTGGCCAATGACATCTTAGAAATCTCGTTCCTAGTTTCTTGGTGCACGGCTATCATGGCTACCTTATCATTAAGATCTGGAACCTTGAAGGCCTCTTTAGTGAATCGATTCAAGTAGTCTCTCAAGAACTCCTTTGCTCTTTGCTCAAGGCTCATGAGAGAAACTGAAATTTATTAATACACCCTTCTACTGATAAATTGCTGAATGAAAGGATGACATAAATCTCTGAAGAATCCTATCAAATTAGGAGGGTAGACGATGGTACCATCTTTGGGCCATGTTCCTTAGGGTTTGAGGGAACACCCGAAAATTGGTAAAATCGTTGATGGGTTGCAACAATAGGGCATTGTGAAAGGTTCTCACGTGATTTTCTCAGTCACCTAGCCCATCATATAATTTTATGGTGGGCATCTTGAACTTCCTAGTGATACGAGCGTCCATGATCTCCGCTGTAAATGGAAATGTTGGGTCGTCTGGATCTCCAATGGGAAATAAATCAGTGGGTTGAGCCCTAGGGAATCCAACACCCTTTCCCTTTGGGCATCCTCCAAGTCAAAAGATTTGGTAGCTCCCCTAACTCTTCGAGCCCTATTGGACCTTGGTGGCCACCCGACCTGACTAACTTCCATGTTTTTCTCGAGCTTTAGATTCTATGCTTCATGTGCACGTTTCCTTTCCTCAAGAGTTTGGGACTCCATCCCTTGAGTCTCCTGTAGATTGGGATGCCTCCCTCAAACGGGATCCGGATGCCTTCCATTAACGGGATCCTTGTTTTTAAGTCTTCTTCTATGATGAGCATCTTCATCAGTTCATTGGTGGTACATGGACTAGAGGCATCTATTTCATCGTTATATGGGGTCAAACTTCTAATATAATTAGGATTGTTCCATGGTTGTGGTTGTGGCGGCGGTGGTAGTCTACTTTCTTCAAGCTCAGGATACAATGTCATCCCAAAGGAACGTTCAGAGTTGAGCTTTGACAATTAAGCCCTAGAGTTGGGATATGATGAGATCCAGGTGGTGAGATGATGGGATTCTAAATCGCATGAGTATTGTAAGTCGAGTGGGGTGGAATCTCAAAAGTGGATGAGATTTCTTGAGTAGTTATAGATGGAGTTTCATCAGATCCGTTATTTCTACTTCGTATGCTTATCATGCTTCACGTCTTTTCTCACAGACGGTGTCAAATGTAATATGTAGAAAATTAGGTTGTAATTATTGATTGGGTTCATGAGTTCAATGCCCTAATTGACCGCTATCGTGTTTCGTGACTCGATTCTGCTTCCACAACATGTCTATGTACCTTGCTTTGTGCCAATGATCAAGTCAAGAAATGTAATTCTGATTTATGGGGTGAGACCCCTTATATCGGTGTTGGCAACCTACGAATTAGGATTGGAAACCTGGTAGACAACTTACAATTAGATTGGACTTTGGAGTCTTAGAATGCAGGAAGAAGCTTCCTTATCAATTAGGGTTATTGGAGGTCAATCATCAATGATTTATATCCTCAATAGAGTACCATTTACATGATATTATTTACCCTTATTTATTAATTATGAAATTAACAAATATTTTTAATATCTTGGTCTCACTAATTAGGCTTCTATTTGGACTAAAACAAATCTAGTGAATACGACTAATTACACAATCAGAGTTATTTTTATTCCCAATAACGTGAAAAGCCTACAAAGGAAACCTGGAGTACGTTAACAAAAGGTGGTGTCAAAAGACCAATCCCTTGCACATATTTATTTATATAATGTATATTGCTATTTTCTAAAATAACTATTATCTCTTCATTTCTAGCCAACAATTTTAAAGAGAGTGTGTGAGAAAAATTAGTAAACTATGACTTGTAATATTCTGCCTCTCTCCTTGGTTTAAGAAGAAAATTTTTGTTTTCACAAGAAGCTCATAATTCATTTGCAGCACCTTAAAATTGATTAATAAAATATTCAGCTTATAGTTTATATTTTTTGTTCCTTGGTATTTTTCTCTCAAGGTAAATCTTAAATGTTGGAAGCTATTCACTCATTCAACCGAGAAGTCCATTATATAAGGTTTGACTTTTTTCACTATTTTTACAAGCTTTGAAATATAGGTAGATTTAACATTTTTAAACTTTTTTTCTGAATTTAAACTTAAAATTTATATTTTAATTCGGTAAAAGAAAAAATTAAAAATAATTATTTTAATTATACATTTAAAACATGTGTAATAAGTCAAACTACTATATTATGGACCAGAATGAGTACATGCTTGGTAGGTTTTAGATAAGATGCTTAATTTCACTATACCTTTTGGTTTTTTCCTAATATCTCATGTATTTTTCTCACTGATTGTACTCCTGATTATATATTTGTATAATTATTTCAAGATGTGATTTTTTTCTAAAATATAATCAATTGTTTGTTTTAGCTAGGAAGATTACTAGTAGTAGAAAGCTCATTCTTACTTTTTAAACATTGTAATCCTTTAACTACAACAAGGTTATAACCGTACATTTTTTATTTATTTTTTCATATTTGAATCCAAATGTAGTATTAATCATAAATGTTTTCTTATTAATTTTAAACTATATAAATAGATTTTTTTGTTATTTTCAATTGATAATTTTACATATATGTAATATGAATGATAAATTATATTATTGTAATTGCTCACAAAAATTAACATAAACAATAAGTATTTTACACAGCCATATTATTTAAGTACAAAAAAGTGACTTTTAGAAATTACGTACCCATATTATTTTAGATTGGACTTTGGAGTCTTATAATGCAGAAGCTTCCTTATCAATAGGAGTTTCTTGTAGGTCAATCCTCAAGAAAATATATTCTCAATAGAATACCATTAAAAAGCTATTATTTGCCTTTATTTATTAATTAAAAAATTGACAAATATTTAGAATTTTCGAGCCTCAGTAATTGGATTTCTCTTTCGGATCAAATCATGTCTAATTAATGTGATGTTAATTATGCAATTAGAGTTATTTTTATTTCCTATCATCCCCCCAACTTCTGGGAGATCTACTTGTGGTTTCGTTGAAATTAAGTTATTTCATGCCCTTGTAGGGTATCGTTTTTTAGCGTAAGGTAGGGAGCTACCTACACATTTATAACGATTTGCCTTATTCGAGGCTTCAATATATTTCCTAGAATTTTCGCTTTTTTAGAATTATTTTGCATTTTCAAGAAAAGTATTTTTCATGAATTATTTCTTAATTCCTAGATTTTTACAAATTTTTCTTTATTTTTCTTAATAAAGGAAATAATTTAAGAAATTATTTTCCATTTTCATATTTTTCAAAAAATAAAAAAAAATAAAATGATAAGACTAGAAATCCTACTCCTTACGACTAGGATTCTAATCATCCAAGCAGCTTCTGAGATTCCTCGTCGCAGCTCTAAACGATTAATAAAGACATAGTCATAAGTACAAGGATTCTGGTCGTCACGACTAGAATTCCAAACCATACGACTATGATTCTTTTTGTGTTAAGGACAAAATTAGTTCTAGTCACACACTTAAATGATAAGAAATTCCTAGTTAGAATGACTAGGATCATGCTCATCCCGACTAAAATTCCCTGTCATACGACTATGATTCTTTTCATGTTAGGGGACAATTTTGATATTCTCACAACTTTAAATGAGTAAGAATTCCTAGTCAGTATGACTATGAATCATCTCATGACGATATCCCATTCAAGCCACATGACTAAGATTCCTAGTCGTGTTAAGGCTTAAATTTGTTCTTGTCGCAGTTTTAAATGAGTAAGAATTTCTAGTCGTTATAACTAGAATTCTTCTCGTGATGACTTCAAACTTAAGCCACATGACTAGAATTTATTCTAATTACAACTCTAAATGGATAGGATTCCTTAATCGTTATGACTGGAATCATACTCGTAACATGTTCAAATTTTTGATTTTTAATCATTTTTCGGATGATCTTTTATTAAGCCCAACAATTTGGCCCAAACGTTTGTGCAATAAGCACAAACGTTCTAAAATCTCTTGGATTTTGTTATATATTCTTGTAAAAGATATTTGGAGACTGGGCTTTAAGGCCCAACATTTTTATTCTGAATTTTTAGAATTATATTTTGTTTTTCTTAACTTCCCTCATTTATTCTGGAATTTTTTTAAAATATTTTTAGAAGTTATGGAATTGGGCCTTTTAATGGGCTAAACTTGCTATAATCGGTTGTTATGGCGTGTGACCGGTCCATTTACCGGCTTTTAGTTGCTCTAAAAGAGTAGAAATTGAGTGAATTTTCACTTCACTCATTTCCCACTTCTCAAATTTCTAAAAACCCTCTCTAGCCTAGGTTATTTACGGCAAAGCTCTTCCTTTAAACTCCACTATTCTTCCACCAAATGGCGACTTCTAGTGGGTTTCTGAATGTCCATCATGGAACTCAGAGGTTCCATATCTAGGATGACCTTTATCTTGTCAGGATTTGCCTCATTTCTCCTCTTGAAGACCATCAATTCTAAAAAATTCTTGGATCATACTCCAAAAGCACACTTGGAGGGATAAAACATCATCTTGTGATATCTCAAAAACTGAAAATCGACCCTTAAATGGGAATGTGATCTGTATTTACATGGCTCTTGACTAACATGTAATCTACATAGACCTTCATCATCTTCTCGATAAGATTTTTGAAAATCTTGTTTACCAATCTTTGGTACGTAGCTCCTGCATTCTTGCGACTGAAAGCCAACATAGGTAACATAAAACACCAAAGTAAGTGATGAATGATATCTTTAGGATGTCATTGTGATGCCCCCAAATCCCGGGTCAGGGATTTAGAAGATCACGTTGTCATAACTCCTGTTTCAATACTTATCTTGTACCATAATATAACTAATGCATACATTTATGACCCCAAACTTACTATTACACACAATCGCAGGTTATTGTCTTAGAAACGAAAACAAATGCATTGCTAGTGTTTTTAAATCCATAAGTGATATTATTACAACCCAAAAGTAATTAAGTCATGACACAGATGTTAGATTTATTTAATGTTAGACCGGCGGCATAAAAAATGTTTGTTCATAAAATATCTTACATAAGTCATACTTATATGAGCTGAACTAAAAACAACTGAAAACTAAACCAACTCATATGTTCTACATGTGGAATCGCCCCAAATAACCTACGAAAAAGATGCACGTTTCCAATGCGCTTCCTTGATGACAACTTTCTGATCGGTATCTCGGTTAACTGTTGTGTTGTGACATTTTAAAAAAAACAAGTGTGAGCTAGATTGTCCAGCATAAAAGTCAACAGTATGAAAATACTGTTAAAGAAATCATATTAATCCATATAAGGATATATATATATATATGTTCAAGAGTCATTTTCCTGATGATACACACCTCTGTTCGAAATAATATCTTTTATTGACTCATTTTATTGTGTGAATACCTCTATAGTAAACCCATCACCTAGGCGTGGGTTACGGTATTACATATCAATTTTAATTGGAATAATAGGACATTCATTGGAGCCACCACTATACGATGATCAGTCATATATCGGAAAATTCATAAACCTTTTCTACTAGTAGAAGGACGACACCTTCGTATCCCGGTTGTCACCCTGGCCGCATCCGGGCTATGTGTCCCATTTTGGGTATACACACACTTCACAGGTTCCTGAGTACACATAGTACCTTCAGCTGCTGTTAGGACGAAAACACGCGCTAAATTACATGCAAGTCGCGTTCGCAAGTAATATAGAATTCTTTCTAGTTCGTTCCCACAGAGACTGCTTTAGTATAAGTTCAATTTATGTACTTATGAAACAATGATATGGCTATCGTTTAATGCTAATACACATAACAATTTGGGTTTTGATTAAACTAAGAGATTATGCTAACTAACATTAACTAAGAGAATTGAGGTTGAATTACTTGTATAAGACAAACATGGCATTCTAACTTCATTACTACTTCATTCAAAGTCATTGTTCTTAACTTTAGCATGCAATGGTGATGACAACTAATCAGATAACACGAAACTAGTAAATGCCAACTTTCGTTGTACGAATACCCTACTACTAGACATCCACAAAAGAGATAGAACTGAAATAGACACCAAATATGTTGAGATCCTATATGTCTATAGAATTTGACAACATAAAGGTTTAATAATCAAGTTATCTATTGTGATTATATAGGGGAAATAAGATGGTTAAAATTACCTATGAATCATGTATAACAATACATGAACCTATGCTAGCATGGCAAGTTCTAAACCTCTAAATTCACTATCGCTTCAATAGAGATTAACATACTATCTTATAAGTTCGCATCCTCATAAGACGAATAGACACAACCAATACTAGGATATTATACAATCACCACACAGTTAGGTATCGAAACAAATTAACTATTGGAATCCATAAGTAAATCCGTTAAAACCCCACGATAATGATTAGTTCATAACCGAACTCATCATCACCGTGGATTCTGATAAAAGCATGGTATAATAAACTAAGTCTTTATAAACAGAATAAATAATCAAAGTACATAATTGAGAGTAAGAGGATCAACAAACAAGAAAACAAGCATCCAAGATTATAACTCAATCAAAGAATCACAAGTAAAAACAAGCTTTTCTTCTCCTTAGTTGTATTTGTACTCCTAGGTCTTCTCGCCGTCTTCTCCTTAGTCTCCGTTATGAAAAACGTCTTAAAAGAGTCTTTATATAGTAGCCCAACTCGAATAGAAGTCCAAAAAATCAGTCTCGGTATAGAATCAGGATTCTAAGAATTCGACTTGGCGCGACCGCTCTGACTCTCTGCTGAACCGGCGCGGCCGCTTTGGACTAGGGCGCGGCCGCCCTGAGCTATTCGAAAATCTCCAATTCTTATTTTTTTGACTTCTTGTGCTGTTTTCTTTCACGCAATCATCCGAGGCTTCATCCTAACACTCTTCTAAGCATAAAAACATTATAAAAACCTTTCCTTATTCCGATTATACCCTGAAATGCAAAACACTACAAAAACACATTAAATGCACAAACAACTTGAGTACAAAACACCAGTTCGAGCCTTTATGAAGCATTCTAAGTGGACATAAATGCCACTTAACACACTCCCAAACTTGAATCGATGCTTGTCCTCAAGCATAACAGACTCAAAAAACAAGAAATAAAATTGCATGAATGCAACTAACATAAATGCAACGATCCCCTCAGAATAACTAAACCAACCAATGAGCAACATCTCAATATATGGAATTACTCGCATAAAGATCAATCAAATCCCACAAATCAACTAACATGCCAGAAACGTGTGTGTGTGCAAATGCTTAACAGATATACTCTCGCAACTAGATCAATAATCATAACTCACTACTCATTAAGGCAATCACAAGGTTATAAACAGAATAAACGATAAACTCAAAATGACTGACAATACTTCAATTTTATCGAATTTATACAAGGATTCATGCTTTTATTTATAACACATAACAAACACAAATATGCTTATTTGATCGTGTAATGAGTGAGGTCCACAAAAGACTTATGCAATAATACCCATGTAGTGAGCATTAGGTTAGCGGATACCAGACTATTAAAGCCTTAGGTCACTAGGCATAAAGTCCCCTAGAACTTAATAACTCGAGTATTAAAGAGCCCACTCGTGATCAGTTATGCATAAACACATATTTTTTCCTCTTTTTTCAACAATTTCTGAACGAGTGTGTTTCGCTCCATCTCGCTCAAATCTAGACTACTCATATAAATATGAGCCGTCTACTAGCCATTTGACACCTAGCCACAACTAGTAATGAAATCCAATGTTTTTCTCCAATTTTTAAATATCCATGTTATCACGCCACTAAGAGAATATCCTAAATTCTAAACATAATCTGTGATTGAACCTCAACAAAAAACAAGGCATGATCATGATCTAGCACTCAAGCAACCTATAAGACTTAGTGAATATTTCTTCTTGTTTCTAGCATGCAAATCAATTCGTTAGGACTTAACATCCCTCTATACGACATCACTACACTCACATCAACATCACAAATTAATCTGAACAGCCAACTTAAGGGATCATGATAAAATGCAAATGCAACTATATGCAACATACTAACATGATAACAAATAAACAAAATAAAAAAAATGGAAACAAATAACTACATGACAAAGATGCAAACTATATGAACTAAACTAGCATGAATATGCAACTATATGGACTCACACACAAATATATTCATTAACTACCACCCCCACAAATAAAATTAAAGGGAGTTCCTTTTGAAAATATAGTCAAAATGTTTAAAATAGGTCGAGATAATATATTCCGACGATTTGAAAGTATTAGAATAATTTTCTGAATTTTAGAAAATATTGCAAAATATGAATTATAATTTTTATATCATATAGAATCATTTTATAAATACTTAGTAATTAATAATAATTGTTAAATAATTAAACCTCGAATAATTCTATTCTTAAATGAATATTTGAATTAATAATCCTCAATCGATTTATGATTCAGTAAATAAATTAAATCTTAAATAAATATTAATTGTTTGAAATAATAATTAAGTAATAGTTTAAGAATACTTCTTCTTGTAGATAAATATTTAAAATAATATTCATCATTTAAATAAATAATTTAAGTTGAGGGAATACGATCTTTGAAAATCGTTTTAATAAAAGTTCGAGGTATTTAAAAATTCATAAAAGGACATCGAGTCCCTTGAAATATTTACTTAAATAATAAAATAGATACGAACTTTATTCATTCCAAATATCTTCGGAATACTTATGGGTTTTCAAATGATTTATACCGACCGACTCTCGGTCTACAGTATATATACCACGCTACTCACAAACGTTAACATATAATACGATACATACTTCATCACAAGCAATCTGGTCTTATAATACTTCGTAACTAAAATCATGGTAAACGTGGCATCATGCGTAAATACAGTAAATCATTTTCACCACACAATAGTTATCTTGAGTAGAGTTTGTAAACTTACATAGGGGTTTCGAGGTGGAGGGTGCTCGCGAGTCTGTCTGGAAATCTATAAACAAGAACATTATTGTTCCGTCATTTCTTATTCGTACTTAACGTCACTTGTTAAATACATAACATTTTATAATAGAATAAAATGACTTTTCCTACTCTAGTCATTTATTAAAGCACTAATAGTCATTAATCTTGATTTATATTCTAAATCCTTATCGTCCATTTTACTTATTCGTTTTACAAGTCGGCTCCCCTCGCGACTACTAGAAAATTCTACTTGCATGACCTCGACTCTGACATTTTTATTAAATGGAAAAATTTATACTTTTACTTGAAATTTTTATGGAATATTATCTACTGCATAACCCAATCTCTATTAAATTTTCATGGATTTTGAATAAATTTAACTCATTCATTGATACTCCCAAAGTTAATTCGTAGCATTTTTTATCTCGTAAATTGTGTTTACTAAAACGGACCTAAGTTTTGGACTGTAAATTGAAATCAAGCGATTCAATAGCGTAAATGATCCTTACGACAAGATATATCATTTATAAGTCTTATTTTTCAAGAAAACACAGTTTATATATTATGTAATTCTGCAGAAAACTAGGTCGTCACAGTTCAGGCATTATAACGACGTTACATTACAATCCATGGTTCGTTTTAACACTACTACACTACCAATCATCTAACAATAAAACATCCATCATTTAACTAATTATTTATCTCAAGAACTCAAGGTTTTGTGTTCATCAACATCATCCTTATTAACAAATTCAACGACAACAACCAAACCAACATAATTACACTATAACTTTATCATATATTCAAGATCCATGCTTTTGTTCAAAGTTCATTACTTAAACAAAGTTTGAAAGATGGTTTTATACCTTTCTTGGGTTCTTGGAAGACTTTTATTAGATGGATAATTCTTGATACACTCTTGGGTGTGCTTAAAGATCCTAAATCATTCAAGAAATCAACAAAATTACATGAAGTTACTATTTGGTTACTATTGATCATCATCTTTATCATTTTATTTACCTAAGAAAAACTCAAGGGAATGGGATGAAAGATTTATATTACATTAGTTTGATAATATTAAAGCTTGGGAATTAATTGTAGGAGTTTTCCATGACTTGATCTTGAGTTTTGAATTTTGGTTTCTCTTTTTATTGGAAGGGGCCAAATGGAAGCTTTGGGTGAGGAAGAGAGAGTGTTTTCGAGGCTTGCTTGCTTCTTGGATGAGTTGGTTGATTTTTTTGATAGCTTAGATAGATATGTTAGTTTTAATAATCAAGAGGCAAGATTTTCCCAGGCTAGAAGCTAGCTAAGTACTTCCATCACCATGCCTTATACTATTCACTCCGACTATATTATTATGCTTCTTGGATGGTTTACTATTTGATCACCAATCCTTTGTTGTATTTTGTACTAATTATTTTACATTGTTTCCATGGCTTGCATGGGGATTTGCATGAGTTTATTTCGTTAATTCATTCACTTACGTACCTACTTGGCCGCTTTCTTGTAATCGTGGTAAATCCTCGTAAATGATTCACGGGATAATCTTTTCTTATAAATCCTTCTATTTTGTAATCTTGTACTTGGGTTTAATCTTTGAATTTTAAACCATAGATCTTAATGTGATTCTCATATTCCTCGATTGTTCGTAAAATAAAGTCATTTTGAAATATTGATTTTTCTTCGAGAACTAACGATTTTACATACACTCATTTGGTACATATAATCATAATATCAACTCGTAAACTTACTTTACATACCCTAATACAATGTGGGCTTATTGTCAGGATTACTATTCATTCATCATCTTGCAAAGTACAAACAATTCGGGTTATTATAGTCTTCCCCCTTTAAAGGGATTTCGTCCTGAAATCAAATTGAAAGGTGGGGATACTTTTCTTTCATTACATCTTCTAGTTCCCATATTGATTCTTCAATATTCTGATTCTTCCACAAGACTCTGACCAACTTGACAGTCTTGTTCATCATCATTTGTTCCTTCTGGTCCATTATCTTTACTGGTTATTCTATATAGGTCAGGTCTGGTTGTAGTTCTACCTATTCATATCTATCATGTGTTGTGCATCGGCATGATACTTTCTCAACATTGACACATGGAATATATTATGCACTTGTTGCAAGTTAGGAGGCAAGGCAAGCTCATAAGCTAGAGACCCTATTCTTTTCAAGATTTCAAATGGCCCAATGATTCTGGGGCTCAGCTTCCCTTCCTTTCCAAACCTCATAACTCCTTTCCATGGAGGCACTTCCAGTAGCACCGAATCTCCCACATTATATTCTTTATCCTTCAAGATCTGGTCGACGCACTTCTTATATCTATCTTGAGCCGCTACCAGTCTCTTCCTGATGAGTCCCACTGTCTCTCGCATCTGTTGGACCAGTTCGGGTCCTAGAATCTTATGTTCGCCCACTTCATCCCAACATAAGGGAGAGCGACATCTTCTTCCGTAAATAGCTTCATACGGGGGCATTCCTATGCTCGCATGATAGCTATTTTTGTAGCAAAACTCAATCAGCGGCAAGTGGTCATTCCAACTTCCTTTAAAGTCAATTGCATAGACCCTTAGCATATCTTCTATATTCTGAATGGTTCTTTCACTCTGGCCATCTGTCCGTGGTTGGTAAACAGTACCCATGTTTAGTCTAGTACCTACGCATTTTAGAAAATCTCCTCTAAAATCTGGAGTTAAACCTTGAATCCATGTCTGGCACTATGGCAACGAGAACTTCGTGCCTCACTACAATTAAATATCCACCAACTTGCCCACTATGTATCTCTCGTTGATTAGAAAAAAATGCATGGACTTAGTTAGTCTATCTATACTGACCCATATGGCATCGTGATTCATTTTATTCCTAGGGATGGCAACGGGTCACGTTCGGATCGGGTATCATAAAATCCAAATCCAAATCCAAATATTTTCGGGTTATCTAAATCCAAATCCGTCGGGTTTCAGATCGGATCGGGTATTTTTCGGATATCCAAAATTAAGAATAATGTAGTCAAATTTTGTATTATTTATACATATAAACACTATTAATCACATTTATATGATAGCTAAAATTAAAATATATTAACTAATAAGTAGTTAAACACATTATATTCCACAAGTTGACATGGTGAGTAATATCTAAGATATGTTGATAACATAATATTTAGTATCTTATCATAAATTATTATTTTTATAAATATATACAAAGTATATCTTACATAACAAAAGCTGATTTTGAAATAAAAATTATAATTCACTAAATAAGTGTTGATAATCTTGATAATAATCTACTATTACACAAATAATACAAGAGAACTATGTAAATTATATGCATTACATCTAAAATATTATATATAATCTATAATAAATGTGTCGGGTTTTAATCGGGTTTCGGATTTGGATCGGATTTGGGATTTCGGATCGGGTATCGGTTCGGTATAGTTGAAATCCAAATCCAAATCCAAAAATTCGGGTTCGGTATATCCAAAACTTCGGGTTTCGGATCGGATATCCGTCGGATCGGATTAATTTTCCATCCCTATTTATTCCTAGGTAGGCCTGTCACAAAATCCATGGCTATATGATCCCATTTCCATTCTGGAATCTCCAGGGACTGTAATAGTCCACTTGGTCACTGATGTTCAGCTTTCACTCTCAGACAGGTCAAGCACTTTTTGACCCACTTTGTCACGTCTTTCTTTATGTTAGGCCACCAAAAATATTCCTCTAGGTCATGGTACATCTTTGTACTTCCTGGGGGTAATATCTGGAGTTGTGTCCTTCGTGCAACAGTTTGTCATTTAATTCTTGAATATTTGGACTCCAAATTTGGGATCCATATCTCATGATCCCTGTTGCCCAATAAAGTAATTGTTTAAGGGGGGTTGAATACAATTACTAAATAAATCTATGTATCATGAAAGTAAAGTAAGAACAGATGAATCAAATAACAATTTATATTGATCTCTAATAAACTGTTACAAACTCTCCCAAGAACAATATTCTTAAGATCTTCTAGGTTATGTGAATACTCGAGTACAGCTCCTATCACATTGTGATAACCTATTCCGTGTTTATATATACTACACAACTACAATCAGTCCTCTATCAATTACAAGATATGTTACAGTATAATTCTAAAATTTTTCATACATATCTAAATCAAGTACGATCCTATAAATCAGTACTTTATGATTTATCTCGCAGTCCTGACTTATCATCCAAGTCATTCTCAACGGATAGCCTGATCAATGGATATATGTTGTAGCTTCAAAGGACAATCTTTTGTATATATCAACGGGTGACTAAAGTTTGTCAACGGATGATAACGAAGCTTCCAACGGATAATCATATCACAATAGTTGATCATATTCTGATTGTTAGATAGATCCTGATTCTTGACTTAACCAATTCTCAACAATCTCCCCCAATTTATGTTTTGCAGAATAAGCAAAGATTCTAATAGAATTGTCTAGTGTCAAAAACCAGATAGGTAAAATAAGTAGTGTACAGCTTACTTTGTTTCAGACTTTGATCTTCATATTTCTTGATAAATTCTGCAGTATCTCTAAACAAAAGCTTTAACTCTGTCATCAATCTTTTTTAACAGAATATCTTCTAACTTGATCTTCAAATTCTTCTCATACTCTATTTTATCAGATAATTGATAGATAGCAGCTCTCAGATTTCTGATTTGAGCTCTTTTTGTCATCATGTCTTCCAGTGACAGATAGCAATTTTTTCTTCCATCACGATTCATGGTTATATGCCTCTGAGTAAGAACATTTCAAATGATAGCTTCTCCTTTCTTCGTTTTGATTTCTTGCCTTATGAAATTTATGTACTTAGCAATATATGATCCAAAATAATATTGACCATCATCCAGTATCCTTCTTCTGATATTGGCAAGAATCATATTTGACCATAACCTTGAAGTTTCATCTTCAACTCTTAGCAAATAGTGAATGTACTTCAATTCCTTTGTAGACATGATCATCAGTTCATCAAGTGAAAGAACATAATTTTGATCATTTTGCAATAAGAGTAAGAGCTTCGGTATAGGTTCAGAACCATCATGTTTGTCAAGACTAATCTTTACAACTTCAAGTCTATCCAGATGATTAGAAGTTACTTCCTGACCAGGACTATCAGCAAGTGTGAAGTTCAACAGTTTTAAATTGACAAGTTTAGCTTCATGATGTCCTATTCCAGCTCTTGTGAATGGTTCAATCAACTTGAGATTCCTAGCTTGTACTAAACAAGACTTCTGATCTCCCATGGTATTAGAACCAACTAAACCATCCATATTATAACGACTCATATATTTCCTATTATTTTTTAGGTGTAATAATTGAATAAATAATTAAATAAAATGTGTGCATTGGTTTTGGCAGCAGTGTGTTGATGTTATTTATGTGTTTGTGATTTATTGGTACATAGGTTGGAATTTTTGTGATTTATTATTGAGTTATATAATTTTGTTTCGCTTGTAAAGGTGATTTTATTACAGTTTTAATTCCATAAATATTTGGATTACCTTTAAAATTGGTTTTATAATTTTATAATTTTAATAATTATTTTGGGATCTTATAAAATTGAGAAATCAATATTCCATTAATTATTTATCTTTAAATGATTTTGTGATTGTGTTTATTTGTAAAATCTATATTTAAATCCAGAATTCTTCAAACATCATGAAATTCATATTTTATTAAGTTTATAATATTCTGAGAATTTTAAAATTATCTTGGAAATTTTCGGGATTAATTTCACTCGCGTGCTGTTTCATTTAATTGTTAAACGCGGGTATAATCAACATTTCAGAAATTATTTTAAAATTTTGAAAATTATATTTTTAAGTAGTCTGGGATATTTATAAAATTTTAAAGCTATTTCAGTAAGATTTTGAGTTTGTTTTCTCGCGAACCTATATCGTAAATAAAAGTCCAGGTATAACTAAACAAGATTGCGGGAATAAGGAAGTGACACGTATCACAATTAAGGATACGTGTTAGCAGCTTATAATTTGGGGATAAAACATCAACTCTCTTTTGTCTCTCTCAGCCTCGACTGTAATCTCTTCATCTCTCCCTCGAAACATCTCCTCCTCTTCATCTCGTTTCTTCCCTTGTTCTCCTTCTTCTCTTATTCAGGCGTTCATCTCCGGCTTCCCTGTGCTCTGGTAACTATTTCCGGCTGTCTTGTTTCGGTTTTTAGTTAATTCTCATTGATGTTGTTATGTATATATACATGTATGTATATATTGGTGATGTGTGTGTTCATGCTGTGTGTATGTGATTGTGTTGTGTGCGTGTTGGCCGTGTGTTGCCGTGTGTTGGCCGTGATGGTGGTCGTGGTGTTGTGCTTCTCTATTCTGCTTGGATTGTGTTGTTGGGCTTGCAATTGGGCCTTATTTTGGGCTCTCCTCTTGGGCCGAGATTATGCAGTTGGGCTTGATATTTTTATAAAATTGATTTTTATTTCCTCTTTTTCTGCAGGAAAATAAATGAATAATATTCATGAAATAAAAACTTTCGTTGCGGGAAAATTTTGTTAATCGGCGTAATTTGTACAATTTGTACCGCGGTCTTGGTCTCAGCGCCTGGTTACACGTATTATGAGATGATAATTATGATAGTTTAATAAAAAGCTCCCGTATATCAAAAATACGAGTTTTATTGATTTAAGGAAACGAATATTGTATCGAAAATGTTGCGCCGGGACCCGCGCAGGACAAACCGTACTCCGGATCGAAAAAGTCAAAATATGGAAAATGCTCGGAATATTGCAATTAGGTTAGGAAGGAGTTCTCGCAAGAGTTTCGGGTTCTAAAAACGTAACAACGGATGACGTCGGCTGGTTCCCGATTTTATAAAATAGATTTTAAATACCCGGAAAAAGATTTTATAAAATTCATATGATTCCTATAAATTCATAAATCAACATAAAAATAATTAAGAAGATATGACAATTATCTATATTTTATTTTGGACATATAAAAATTAAAATACTCAATTAATATTATTTTTAAACATCCAAACACATTTAACACTTAACAAATAATTCACAGAATAAATACTAAACACATATAATAATTATTTGTTAACAAAAATAATTACACGATATATCCCGGATATTACATAGCTAGTCTCTGAGTTCCGAAATAGGTAAATGGGATGGTAGTTAGAGCCGTTTGGTGTTGATAGCCTGCTCAGCTGTCTTCACATATCTGTTACGTATCTGATTTGGTTTTGTGATTCCCGTAAGGGTTTAAGTAATTGATACAGTGGTTTTTTAAATGTGATTAGCATGCTAAAATTGGATTCTGGTACTTACACAACATACTACTACGTTTGTTTTGTTAAAAGCATGATAGTCAGTGATATCCAGTTATCTCAGATTTTCTTTATATAATGTTGTTCAAATGATTTACGGATTTCAGATTGCATATTGATTACATTTATGTTCCTATCATTATTTACATTGCTTCTTTTATCTTGGTAATCATATGTTGGTACTGCTGAGCAATTATGCTCACCCTTGCAACCTGTTATATATATTGCAGATGCCTAGAAGACCAATCAAACCTTGGTAGAACCGTTTTTCAGCCCCTTCAGGACCCGGCTCCTCAGAGGTAGTTAGTATCAGGCCACGTGCGTTCTGATGAGTTGCTGAATAAGTTAGTGTGTGTTAGACTTTTGAATAAATGGTTTATAATAATGTGTAGCTTGGATCATACTTGAACCTGGATCGGATCTTGGTTCGGGGTCGTAATAGTTTAATATTAATAATAATCTTGTTGTTTATATTTCTGGTAATTGTGTTTGGTGACGTCAACTCCTGACCCCGGGTTAAGGCCATCACACATATTTATTCCTCCAGGAGTAAAACTCAATTTATCATTATAAATAAGATCAGAAATTTTTCTCCATTTGTATTTGTTCTTGATCTTTGGAAATACTTGAGCTATCCTTTCTGCTCTTTTCTGCAACATCTTCATATCTGTACTCCTTCATCTATTCCTCTCAAATCTTTTAAGCATATTCTTGTATACTTGATCAGCTTTGTCGACAACAGTTTTGATTTTTCCTTCCTGTGCCCTTTCTTCTCTTTCAAAATCCATTTCTTCTTCCTTGAAGTTTTCAGCATTAACAGCTTCAACATAAGCAGAGAGAATCTGTAAATCCATATGAAATAGAATTTCCTCTTTTTTAGTTTTCACAGAATCAGGAATCACCATCACTCTGTGACACGACCCAAAAATAAAACCAAAATATGGCAAAAGATAATAATCGATAATTAAATATATAATAAACGGTTGATTACAACATAATTCAAGATCGCAAAGGTTTACTGTTTGAACAGCCCAACACTGAAAACTATTACAACTTATATAGAACCATCGAGCCTCACACAGACATGGCTAAACAACTTGAGCTCTCAGATAGGCATCGACATCTCCATTGGTAGTCTTACGAGCAGTCTACTTGAATCTAACCATACTTGCTAGATGAAATAATATAGGATAAATAGCAAGAAGTGAGTTAAATGCTCAACAAGAGACATAATGAAACAGAAATTAACAATATAACAAGTCGTAATTCAAAGAAAGGTAGATGGCATCATTATTCAAGTCAAAAACATTTTTTAAATCACATCCATGCTCAAAATCATTTTATGACGTTACGGATTATAGCCGGTGATTAGCCGCGAAGTAATCCCGAACCTCGCCGGGTTCTAACAAATTTTAATTGGGATCCCTAGGCAACTTTTAAGCCTAATATTCAGGTGAGAAAGGGACTTGCGTCTTAGTCCAATTCACCAATCTCAAGAAAACATTTAATGGCTTGAAAATTTCTCTTTTAAGCAAGTATTTTTTGTAAAATTGATGCCAGGAGGTGAATTCCAAAGATTTTTAGTAAATATATCAATTATTCCAATTTCAGGGGATTCTAGGCAGTAGAATTACAATCGAAAGTTAAAGGAATGGAAGTATAAAGATCTTATCAAGAAAGGAATCATTATCTTACAAGTGGGATCATTAGAGATGAAAGATCAATCATTCGAGAGTATGAATAACAAATCATGGGAATATCGCATAATTTACAAGATCAAGAATCATAATCATGGTATCATAAGTTTCAATAACTAAGGAAGAAAGTATTGAAAGGAACGTGACTATTATCAATAGGTTAAGGCAAATAGTTGTACAAAACGAGTTATAAAAGAAAGGGAGGGGCACTTGCCTCTTCCTAAAGTCCTTAGCTAACACAAAACAACCTTGAGCTCCCTTACTCGAATTTGATGGAAAGAGTCTTTCCTCTATCTTCTCTTGAACCTACATATATAATAAATTTTGTTATTAAATATATCTTATGCTTATACACCATACGTCCCCAATGCAACATATAGGTCTTATGCACGACTCTACTTATTATCATGCATCTCTACCATATAATCACTTAGCGCACATAATCACATTTAATTACATGTAGTTACATAGAAAAATGGCATTGAGTTCACATAATCATACGAGTATCGGACGATCTCAAGACATTCTACCTTTGATCACTCGAATCTTCCTATATCTCATTCCTAGTCACTCAACTTGTAATTCCAAGTACTATAATCCAATTCTCTTGACTTCTTCTTAGCACAATATCTTCCACTAACCTTAATCTATCTTATAAGTGTTAAGTCGCACATAAGCCTCACCTAATTGAACTCATAAACACCTTACACAAACCCAACTTTCCCGAAAGCACCATTCGGCAACACCTTGCGTGCCTTGGAAAGAACAAACCTTTATACTTAGTGCATTCACTCAACTCTGAATTTTCCTATATACTAACTCATAAAATTAACTCCTGAACTTGGTTTGACACTAAGGCCTCACTTGGGCCTACCTATGGCTTCCTATAAAGTTGACATAATTCTGTAATTGCAACTTTGCAAACTGCCCTGTTTTAACCAACTTAAAACCCACTAATATTACTCTAAGGTTGATTCTAATGGCTTTCTAACCTTCCCTGGGCTTCTTTATACCTTTACCTATCAAGGACCGAGGTTTAACCACCCAAAGTTAGCCTATACTAGGCCATAAACACTCTCACACAAAAACTGTCCCTATTTTGGGTTGCTCTCGGTTTTACACCAATGCACCAGCTAAAAACAATGTTTTTCTCAATCTATGGCTACTGGACTCAAGCTTATATCAATTCCCAACACTCTGGAGCTTGGGCCTCCTAGGGCCTTACTAATTCTCACACAAAACTCATTAAACGTTGGACAAAATCTTAACTTTTGACTCGAACTATGCTACCCTTTTCTCCTTGATTCCATTCGACTTATCCCAACTTTACAACAAGGACAACCAAAACTAAATCACTAACCATATTTTTCTTCCTATTATCTACCTATAAGATCATTCCATACTTCAAAATTATCAAAATAAACCATTATATAAAGTTAACTAAGCATGCATAACACTTAATCATATTTTCGAATTTATCATGCATAAATTCGAATATAAGCCTCATGTAAAATCATAATTTTGACTAAATAATTTTAATTAACAATTTAACATACTTTATTTAAGAAAATAAGATATTATCTAGTGCATGAAGTCAAATTCGAAGCCAAACATAAGCACTTAACCATAGGATAACTAGTCTCAAATGTACACTATTAGAACTGTTGGGAATATGTTGTGAACTTGATGATTACATTAATAAAACACCTTAGTAGATTCAACTTAGTGAAAAATGTAGCACTCGACGGATGATCAGATATAGTCCCGATGGATGACTCAATATAGTCCCGATGGATGATGATTTGACATCCATCGAGTGAGTAGCTTATGTAACAATAAGTCATGTAGCACATTTCTGCAAAAACCTTTGTATCGATTCTATAGTAGCATATAAGTCATATTGACTTTAATTAGATATGCAGAATAGGTTGATTAATTGTAAATATAAGATGTCTTGTAATTTTGCATAAGTGAAATGAAGTCAAGTGTCAAATAGCTACCCGACGGATAATCAACAAAGCCACCGACGGATGATCAACAAAGCTCCCGACAGATGATCAACAAGGCAACCCTACGGATAATAATCATGTACCCGACGGATGATCAATTCAAACATCTTTTGACAGTGACAACACAGTCACATGTGTCGAGTGTTTGCAAAAGGAATGTGGAAGCCTATTCAGCTGGGTTTTTGAGAACAAAGAAGCATTACCATTTCCATGCTATTATGAAGATATTCAAAGATGCTGGAATAGAGTAGTGAAGCAACATGGTATTAGACTTGATAGGTTTTGTTTTATTATCTTGTCTTATTACTATGTAATCTTGGTGATATATAAACCAAGAGAAGCAAATAGAACAACAAGAAGACTAAGCAAATACATTCTCAGAGAAACAATTGTAAGCTGTATCCTGTAGCATTTCTCTGTAAGTTTAGTTGTTCATATTTGTAAGCAGCTGTGAACTATTCAAGATTCACAGGGTTCTCTTGATATATATATATATATATATATCTGGTGGATACATTCAAATCCACCTGAAAGTTTTTAAAGACTTGTGTTTTTAATTACTTGTGTTTTGATTTATCTAACTCTTCATTCCACATTTTGCAAATCAAACACTTATATAGTATTAAGGTAGAATCATTTTTCTTTAATCTCAAAAAGTAGCCAGAACTATATTCAAACCCCCCTTCTGTAATTCTTGTTGTATTGTTAGGGACTAATAATTGGTATCAGAGCAAGCTCTTGAAGCACAAAGAGTTTAAATATCACAACAAACAGCAAGATGAACAAGAAGGATGTTGGAGTCAAGATTCCTTTTCTGGACAAAGATAATTACCATCACCGGAAGGTAAAGATGCATCTTCACTTACATTCTCAAGATGAGGCCTATGTGGATTGCATAGAAAGAGGTCCTCATGTACCAATGAGAGCTGCAACTGGAAATGAGCCATCTGTTCCCAAGCCAAGGCATGAATGGTCAGATCCTGATATTGAATAAGTCAGGAAAGACAAGAAGGCCATGAATATCTTATTCAATGGAGTTGATGGTAACATGTTTGACAACATCATCAATTTCAAGACATCCAAGGAGGTTTGGGACACCATTCAAATAATTTGTGATGGCACTGAACAAGTTAGAGAAAACAAGATGCAGTTACTAATTCAGCAATATGAGCATTTCCACTGTGAAGAAGGTGAAACTCTCACTGATATCTTTAGTAGATTTTAAAAGCTACTAAATGCTCTAAAGCTGCATGGAAGAGTCTACCAAACCAAAGACTCTAACCTCAAATTCCTGAGATCCATTCCAAAAGAATGGAAACCAATGACAGTCTCCTTGAGAAATTCACAAGAATACAAGGAGTTTATGTTAGTCCCTAACAATGCAACAAGAATTACAGAAGGGGGGTTGAATGGAATTTTTGAAACTTTTTCAAAAACAAAAAGTGGTCTAACTTAAATATATATATATATATATATATATATATATATATATACCAGTGTGAATTGATTTGCAGAGTTCGAAATAGTAACTTGAAATGAATCAAAACATAAGTAATTAAAAACACAGGTCTTTAAAAAATTTCTGGTGGATTTGAATGTATCCACCAGAGATATATAATATATCAAGAGAACTCTGTGTAGCAATTAGCTCACAGCTGCTTACAAATTTTAACAACTAAGATTGCATAGAAATGCTAAGAATGGCATTGTTGTTTATCCGTCGGGTTCATATCATCCGTCGAGTTCATGATCATCCGTCGGATTGTCTTGTTGATCATCCGTCGAATGGCATTGTTGTTTATCCGTCGGGTAGCAATCTAGCACTTGACTTCATTTCATTTATGCAGAATTACAAGACATCATCTATGTACAATCAACCTATTCTGCATATCTAGTTAAAGTCAATATGACTTGAGTACTACTTATAGAATCTAAACAATTTGTATGCAGAAATGTGCTACAGACTTATTGTTACATAAGCTACTCACTCGATGGATAATAAATCATCATCCATCGGGACTATATTGAGTCATCCGTCGGGACTATAATCCTTATCCGTCGAGTGCTACATTTTTCACTAAGTAAAATCTACCAAGGTGTTTTGTTAATGAAATCATCAAGTACACAACATATACACAACAATCTCCCCCAATTTATGTCTACTGGAATTGTAGCAATAAATTAAGAGAAACTTGATGATAACAAAACTCCCTAAAAATACAACTTTGAAAGTAAGTAGATAAAACTGTAAAGTGCTTCATTTAACAAAATGTACAAAGTTTAGCTCACAGTCATTTTCAAGGTGCTCCTCTAGCCTGAGCAGATTTATCTAGTTCCTTGAAGGTCTGGATCTCTTTTCAAGCTTTCTGTTATTTTCTTCTATCTGATTTTGGAGCTGTCTGTGGAATTCCAGTTCATCAGATTCTGAGATATTTAGCTTTTCTTGCATCTCCAAAAGAGTGTCATTGCTAGAGATGCTCAATTGGTCTTCTAATCTGAAAAATCTTATAACTCCTTTGTCATCCATGAACTCCATCAGCCAGTAGGGTCTTAGATGCACTCTTCTCCCTGTTTAAGGAATAATTAGAGTCTTTGGGAGTGCATCTTTAGCTCTAATACTCCTCAGTTCTTCAATCTTCTTTGGAACCAGTCTTCTTGCAGTTACATTGAACCCAAAGTTCTTCTTGAAAGATGAATAAACCTTTATCAGTACAGCTTGGCTTTCTTGAAGGATCCTGTGAAGTGGCCATTGCATCTCTTTTCCTCCCTTGTACTTGAAAACTAACCTTTCAGGTAGATTTTTGTATCCATCAATCCCTCTCACTTCTTCTAGTTCATCTAGATAGAGATTTAGATCAGAGAATTCCTTGATGTCACACAAGTACATGTAATCTCCCTTGATGGCTTTAGATTGAGCTTTGACTAGAGATTTGGATTTGAGAGGTGACAACTTCACTTTCTTGACTGCTCTTGACTTTGTTCTCTTTGGCTTGTTAAGGATTGGAAGATTGAAGTCAGGAATTGGTAGGCTCTCCCAGTCTATTGGTTCATCCTTAGGCACAATAGGTTCACCATGAATGTTCCTGTAAGGATCCACCACCTTGATGTCTTCAAATACCACAGAGGGTTTTGATGCTTGAGTTGTAGTTGGAGTGGATTCCTTGGGAAACTGATCCTCCAATTCCTTACCAACAAAGTTCAATTTCCTTTTGGTTCTTTTGGCCAATTCCTTGTATCTCTGAGATTTCTTCTGTTGTGGTTCAACTTGCTTCTTTGGATCTTAAGATTCAGTGATTTCAGATGGCTGAGCAGGAATTTGTTGTGTTGGTTTCACAGCTTGTAGCTTGGCCAAGATAGCAGCTTATTCTTTCTTTTGTTTAGCCTTTTTAACATATAGAATAGCTTGCTTCTTTTCCTACTTTAATCTTTCCTTTTCTTCTCTCTTTGCTTGAGCAAATTGAGGATGTCCAGCCACCACACAAATTTCTTTCCCATTCCTGAAAACTTTAGCAATCCTCCTTTTTAAAGGTGAATCAGCTGGATCCTTGTAGAAGGCAATTGATCTTGACAGAAACTTCTTCTCATCATGCTTAGGTGTCTCATACAATGTATCCAAAGGGTTCTTTAATGATGATTTTGGATAGTTCACCCTTGGCTTCAGAATTATTTCAGCCTTTGGAGATTTGATGCAGGATGGTTGTCCCCTTTCCAGATAGTTCATGCTTATTTCATTTACAGAGATTTGTCTGACTTGAGAGTGATGAATGGATGACTTTTCTGGCTTCTTTACTAGCCCAAACTTCTTCTGAATGTCCTCATCAATCTTCTCCCAATTGATTGGCTTCAACTGCTCCTTTTCAGCTGCTCTTAAATTGGCTGCTGCTTCATTGATCAGATCAATACTGTCTATAACTGGTGGCTTGGTGAAAGCAATTGTAGGCACAATTACTTTACTGATTTGAATGCTAAGCTGTTTCTCCCCTTCACTTGGTCCAGTCTCCCCCTTTTTATTATCATCAAGGTGAGTAGAGGAGGTTTGTGCAGCCACCAGTTTCTGAAGCAAGTCTGTCTGTTGAGCTTGATGTAGATGAATTGCTGTAAGAGATGCTTCCATAGTTGTCATCCTTGTATCCAAGGCATCTATCTTTGTGGTAAGATCAGAATTTTTCCTGAGTTGTCTCTTAATATCAAGCATTGTTGCTTCTGGAAGCTTAGAGTCCATCTTGTCAAAAATAGTCTACTTCATCGCATCAATATCACCCTTGATGGTGTTGACATCTCTAGCATGTTGGAAGCCTTGAATCTATTATAGTTGTAGAGAGGCAAGATGTGCTTGAAGGAGCTTCTTGGTGTTGGCATTTGTAGTGGTTTGAAGAGCAGAATTTGTTTGATTTATAAGTTGGATCAGGGTTGTCTTGAAGTAGTGTTCATCACAATGTTTTGAAATTGCCCATGATGGCATGCCTGATCTTGAACTGGAACCTACTTCTCCCCCTATGTCCAATGGCTCTTCTTCACTATCTCCACATCCATCTCCAAAAAAATATGCTAAACCACCAGTCTCATAATCAATATCACCAGCTGTAGAGGGCAAAGCTGTGATGGCATCCTTAGCTCTTAGCATTGACTGAGTGGTATGCACCAAATTGAGCATCCTTTCTGCATTATCATTACCCTGTTCAGCTAGAAGTTGATTAGCTGAAACAGGGTGAGTAAGTGCCTCATCATCAAGGGAGGTGGAATCTTTAACAACTTGAGGTTGCTGAGATAGTCCTTCCATGTCTGCATCCTGGACATTCATTAACTCACTAGCAATGACATTCATCCTTATAACTCCTGTACCTGCATTTCTCTCTTGGTCCTTCTTTTGTTGTATCAGGGTTTCACCCTGGCTCCCCACCCTCACACCCTCACCTTCACCATCTAGGGTGGGACTCCTCTCACTTTCTTTTGCCAATCATGAAGAAATGGATTGCATATTTTCACTCTTTTCCTCTCCTTTTTCCTGGGAGCAACCCAGACTCTCACTCATAACACTCTCTTCCCTCAATCCTAAGAGTGAATGTACAAACATTAAGTCTTCTGCACTAGAGATAATGGATATATTTGAAGTTGTGCAGAGACACCCGACGGGTGAGAAATATCCATCGGGTTAGCAGTTTGACTATCCAACGGATAAATGCTGTTAAGCTTATCCGTCGGGATACAATCACTACTCGACAGATGAGCAATATCTATTAAGAGAGTATAAATGAATGAACTTGGAATTGAAACTATTGTGGACTCTGTGCTGATTGATGAAATTTTGGGCACAGATGTTTCAACAGTTCTTGAAAGAATTGGCAAGTGAGCCAACAAATTATCCAAAAGATGATGCTCACTTGCACTAGATTTTGGCTTCCCCAACAAAGTTAAAGAAGGGGAATCAGGAATTGATGTGTTGATCATATCCATTCAGAGAGTTTGTGGGAGAATTTGGTGTTTGAGGTGTTTCTATAACTAATGATTTTGGCTGTGACTCCACATTTATTGGAGCCACATCAAGCTGAATTTGTGAAGGTGCGGTGAATGTGTCTTTAGCACCAGTTTGCACAGTGTGTGAACCCTGTGCATCCCCAATGGTTTTTGATTTCTTCTTTCTGGCATAAGTTTGGGTGAGCTAGTGTCCCTTACCCTTTTGGCATGTCCTCTTGGTTGAGAGCTTTGTTCAATAGTCACATCCTTTTGGGAGGATGCAACTAGAAATGAGCTTTTATCCTTATTAATCACTACAGTTTGTTGGGAAACTGCAGTGTGGCTAGGCTGGGAACCACTCAACTCTCCATCCTTATCCTTAGGGTTTCTTTTATGTTCACCCTATCCCTCACCTACCTTTCCCGCCTTCACACTCCCCTATTTGGTTTTGGAGGATTTTGCAACTCGCATCTTTTGAGAGATACCATAGGGAGCTTTCTTTGACTTGGATTTAGAAATTTTGGATTTGGCAGCTTGGGCAGGCAACTGTTGGGTCATTGACACAGTTGCCATAACTACACTTGATTGCAAAGAAATTTGTGAGGTTGGAATAGGAGAGACAGATGAACTTACCTCACTTACCTGAGGTGCTTCCATTACAGGGAAATAGAAGAGTGGCACTTCTCTATGATGATTTGCCCTGTTCAAATCTGCAATAATTCTTCTCTCTTGAACCCAACAATCTAATTTTTTGTTTGGTTCTCAAGTACAATTTCCTCAGAGAGGTGGTTAGCTAACATCATAAAAAATCTAGCATAATAAACATTTTTACCCCTCTTATTTAACTCTCCTAACTTAAATCCCAACTCAAACAAAACAAGATCACTAAAATTGAAGAACTTATCTATAACTAGCATGTAAAGCATGTAAACATGGATATTTTGACAGAATCAAAATTACTGATTTTATTAGAAAAGACCTTGGTCACTACATCACACATGAAACTCCATTCCTTCCCAAGACCCAATCTCCTAATGTCACTTAACTTAGAAGTAGAGAGTGCATAGTTCATGGAATTAAGCATATTAACTCTATCAGTGTCTGTGTGTGGTGAGGTCACCGTATTATCAAGAATCTTGAAACATGCTTTGATAACATCACTATTAATATAGAATTCCTTACCTTTAATGGTGAGTGTGATGGTCTTATCTGTCGGGTTGTATGAAGCAGTAATCCATATCTCTTCAACAACCTCACAGAAGATGGTGGGTGATTCTAGCATTGCATAGCTAAGTTTGCAGTTCTTCACAAAATCCATCATTTTGTGGTAGTCACTTGAATGTTGAATACCCTTGTTTACTAGAGCCGTGAAGTTTTTCTTCTCATAGATGTATCCAGTTTGTGACATGATTTTGACTACTGGTGCCATTGTTAGAGAGTGGAAATTGCAGAGATAGAGATGTTAATTGCTTTTGAGAAAGAGAGAATTTAAAGTAGATAATTTGAGAATGATAAAAGAAAAGCAATGGAAATGAAATAGGCTTTTATACTATCTCAAAAATAACTGCCAAAAATAATAAAGTAAAATAAAGTAACCAATAAAAATTGCCTAAAATAGTTGTTTAAAAATAAACTGTAAAAATTCCATCAATTATCCATCGTGTTATGCTTACAAACTGTAAGCATTCTCGATGGATAATGTTCAGGAAATTAACGGCTAAGATTAAGACAATTCGACGGATGAGGATAAATTGTTATCCGTCAAGTTATAAAATATTCCAGAAAAATAATTGATTTTTATTTACAAACAGTATTCCGACGGATGATCAAACTCGATGGATAAAGATCATCCGTCGAGATGTAAATTTTGACTTAGCCAAAATTCAATCTAAGACTGAAAAATCAATTAAATTTCTGGCTGCATAACAACTTGCAAATTATCTGAAAAGATTTAAGAATAATTTAGCATACCTAACTCACTTACCAACCTCGAAAAGGTGGATTCATCCAGTGGCTTGGTAAATATATCTGCAAGCTGCTTTTCACTTAGAACAAAATGTACTTCTACAGTACCATTCATTATGTTGGATTTTTAAACGCAGCGGGGGCATGGCAAAACACTTTTACACATACAAAATCCAAATAAAAGCATATAAATCGTGAATAAAAATTCGAGGGATCGAATCTAACCTTTAAAAATAATTCGGAGACAACGATCAGAGATCCTTAGCAGTTGCTCCTCAAGTGTGAAGCACTCCACCAGTATCCACCAAGAAAACGATGTTAAGGAGGAGGAAGGAGGTGGAGAGAATTGGGTTTTCCAAACTTTTTGGGTTTTGTGTTTCGAGGTCGGAATAAAATTAGGGTCTATAATAGTGTATTTATAGACAAAATTTTCAGCTGAAATTTTCCCATAAATATTATTATTATTATCCCATTTATTATTCTCATTAATAATTAAAACACCTTTTTAATCATTAATCCTTTTTCTAAACACTTTAGAAATAATTCTCTCTCTCGATTTAATTTCCAAAAATTAAATCCTTTAATTAATAATATTAAGAACTTTTCTTAATTAATTTATAATCAATTAAATCTCATTTAATCAATTATTAAATTTGCCAATTAATTATTTAATAAATAATTATTAGCCATTATTAATTAATTCCTCCACCATTAAATCATTCTCTTTTTATGGTGTGACCCTGTAGGTTCAATATTAAGCCGGTAGTAGAAATAAATAATAATAAAACTATTTTATCATTATTTATATAAATTCTCTAATTTATTAAATATGATTAATTAATTAATCACATTTATTCTACATCGTGAGTGATGCTTCTCAACATATCGCGACTATCCGAATAATATGAATTCACTGCTTAGAATACCAAGAACCTATTCAGTGAATAATTACCGTACAATAAACTGCTTCTACCCTACAATGTCCCGATTAAATATAAGGCATGGATCTCGTGTCAAGCCTATCTAATTCAATCACTTGCTTACCATTTACTATGCGTAGTTCTATGCAAATTAGAAACTCCTTTCTAATTTCATTCACTCTGGCCAGAGATTCCTGAACTAGCATAAGTGGATCAGCCTTGAACATTCGCTTCCTTCACTGGAAGGGGTAGATCCTTTATTGATCATACACTATCTTCGTGTACAAATTCCTATACCCAGAAGAGCCCTAATAATTGTCCCTGGAGACTAAGAACTAAACCAAAGCATAGTTCAGTGTACACAAGATGACTATGATGACCTCAAGTCTAAGGATACTTGTACAACTATCACTATGTGAACAACTGCTGACACGTGAGTGAACTCCATCAGTTGTTCAGCTGTGCGAGTCATGTTCAGTGAACTTATTCTATAATAAGCACCTACATACTAGCTATAGTGTCACCACACAAATGTCTATGAGAACAGACATCCTTCATAATGAAGCAAGCATAGTATGTACCGATCTTTGCGGATTATTAATTACCAGTTAGTAATCCTATGACCAGGAACTATTTAAGTTTAGAGTTATCATCTTTTTAGGTCTCACTATTATGATCTCATCATAATCCATAAAAAGCTTTACTCTAAACTATGGTATATCTTATTTAAACACTTAAATAGATAAAGCCCGTAATAAAAACAAAACAAGTCTTTTATTAATATCAATGAAATCAAAACATATTACATAAAAGTTATTCCTAAATCCTCGTACATGATTGGACTTAGGACATATTCCTTTCACATTACATGTTCCCTTATGAAGTGGTACTTGATGTCAATGTGCTTTGTTCTTGAATGTTGCACTGGATTTTCAGGGATGACAATTGCACTTGTGTTATCACAGAAAATGGGAATTCTTTCAACTTGCAGACCATAGTCTAGCAATTGATTTTTCATCCACAAAATCTGTGCACAGCAACTGCTAGCAACAATATATTCAGCTTCAACTATAGAAGTAGAAATTGAATTTTGCTTTTTACTGAACCAGGACACAAGCTTGTTTCCTAGAAATTGACAAGTTCCTGTGGTACTTTTTCTATCAATTCTGCAACATGCATAATCTGCATCTGAATAACCACTTAGATCAAAACCAGAATCTCTAGGGTACCAAATGCCAAGTTTTGGTGTTCCCTTGAGATATCTGAAAATTCTCTTAATAGCTACTAAGTGAGATTCTCTAGGATCATCCTGAAATCTAGCACACAAACATGTAGCACACATTATATCTGGCCTACTAGCTGTTAAGTACAGAAGTGAGCCAACCATGCCCCTATAACTTAAAATATCCACAGACTTTTCAGTAGTGTTTAATTCAAGTTTAGTTGTAGTGGCCATGGGAGTTTTTGCAGATGTGCAATCCATTAGATCAAACTTCTTTAAAAGATCATAAATGTATTTAGTTTGACTAATGAATATTCCATCACTAACTTGCTTAACTTGTAAACCAAGAAAGTAAGTTAGTTCTCCCATCATACTCATTTCATACTTACTCTGCATCAATTTGGCAAACTTTTTGTAAACTTTTTCATCTGTAGAGCCAAAAATTATGTCATCTACATAAATTTGAACAAGTATCCTAGAGCCATTAACATTTCTAAAGAATAAGGTTTTATCTACAGTACCTCTTGTGAAGTGATTTTCCAAAAGAAACTTTGATAAAGTGTCATACCAGGCTCTAGGTGCTTATTTCGGTCCATAAAGTGCTTTCAAAAGATAGTAGACATATTCTGGAAAATTTGGATCTTCAAAACCATGAGGTTGACTGACATAGACTTCCTCCTCCAAATCTCCATTTAGAAAGACACTTTTGACATCCATTTGATAGACTTTGAAATTGGCATGGGCTGCATAGGCTAAGAAAATTCTGATGGCTTCAAGTCTTGCAACAGGAGCAAATATTTCATCAAAATCTATTCCTTCTTATTGAAAATAGCCCTTAGCAACCAATCTAGCTTTGTTCCTAACTACTATGCCGTTTTCATCCATCTTGTTTCTGAATACCCATTTGGTGTCAATTGGATTCTTTCCTCTAGGATTGGGCACCAGCTTCCATACCTTATTCCTCTCAAATTGGTTTAATTCCTCCTGCATAGCTAAAATCCAATCACGATCCAACAAAGCTTCTTCTCCCTTCTTTGATTCTTCCTTAAAAAGAAAGCTGCTGTATAGAAATTCTTCTTGAGTTGCTCTTCTTGTTTGAACTCTAGCAGATACATCACCAATGATGAGCTCAAAGGGGTGATCTTTTGTCCTTTTTCTTTATTGAGGTAGATTAGCTCTAGATGAAGAGGCCTCATTGTTGTCATGATGTGTGATTGAGTTTTGATTATTAGAAACTCCCCCTGAGTTAATGGATCTTTGATTTGAGAAGGGAGAGCTTTCTGTAGGTGATCTATTATAATTCCAGCTTCTTTTGATGACCCGACGGATGGTGAATTTTGAGTACCGATGGATGAGGCTGGTTGTCTCCCGACGGATAAGGCAGATTGTCTCCCGACGGATGAAGCATTTTGCAACTCGACAGATGTTGAATTTTGTGCTTCATTGGTAGTGGATTTTTCTGCATTATCCTTTGACACTGTTTCTTGATCACTTTCATCATCACTGTCATCACTAACCATCTCCACATTGTCAAATTTGAGGCTCTCATGGTAATCTCCATCTTGCAGTCCTTCAATCTTTTTATCATCAAACACAACATGTATTGATTCCACAACAATGTTGGTTCTTAGATTGTAGACTCTATATGCTTTACCAACATCATATCCAACAAAAATTCCTTCATCTGCTTTAGCATCAAACTTCCCATTCTGATCAGTTTGATTTCTCAAGATATAACATTTGCAGCCAAAGACATGAAGAAAATTTAGAGTTAGCTTCTTGTTCTTGAACAATTGATAGGGAGTCATGCATTTCGCTTGATTAACCAGAGAAATATTCTCAGTGTAGCATGAACTATTTACAGCTTCAGCCCAGAAATATGTTGGTAACTTAGATTCTTCAAGCATTGTCCTTGCAACTTCAATAAGTGATCTATTTTTCCTTTCTACTACTCCATTTTGTTGTGGAGTTCTTGCTGCTAAAAACTCATGCAAAATACCATTTTCTTCACAAAATGCTCTCATGACAGAATTCTTGAACTCAGTTCCATTGTCACTCCTGATTCTTCTAACTTTAAAATCAGGATGATTATTGACTTGCCTTATGTGATTGATGATGATTTCACTAGCCTCATCTTTAGACTTTAGGAAATATGTCCAAGAGAACTTTGAGAAATCATCTACAATTACCAGGCAAAATCTTTTCCTTGAGATGGACAACACATTGACTGGTCCAAACAAATCCATGTGTAGCAGTTGCAAAGGTTCTTCAATTGTTGAATCAAGCTTCTTTCTGAATGATGCTTTGATCTGCTTTCCTTTTTGGCAGGCATCACACAATCCATCCTTAGAAAACTCCACTTGAGGAATGCTTCTAACCAGTTCTTTCTTTACTAGTTCATTCATGGTCTTGAAGTTTAGATGGGATAGCTTCTTGTGCCATAACCAACTTTCATCCTGACTTGCTTTGCTGAGAAGACAAGTAACAGATTCTGCATTTGATGAGTTGAAGTCAGCTAGGTACACATTTCCTTTTCTCACACCAGTGAGAACCACTTTGTTGCTCCTCCTGTTAGTCACAACACAGGCTTATGAGTTGAAGGTTACTGAATTGCCTTTATCACAAAGCTGGATGATACTCAACAAATTTGCTTGAGACCATCCACTAAGGCAACCTCCTCAATGATGATATTGTCTTTTGAAATCAAGCCATATCCCATAGTATAACCCTTGCTGTCATCTCCAAAAGTAATACTTGGGCCAGCTCTCTCCTTGAACTCTATGAGCAGGGTAGAATCACCAGTCATGTGTCTTAAACAACCACTATCCAAGTACCATAGATTCTTTTTGTTTCCTTGCACACATCAAAATCAAATCAAGTTAATTTTGGTACCCAAGTTTCCTTGGGTCCTGCCTTGTTAGCTTTCTTTTTCTGTTTCTTAGGCTTTATCTCATTTGACTTGGGGATTTCAGATTCATCCTTAGTCATTTGAGTTGGGCCTTTGAAATCATTCATTGCAACAGAATTATCATGCATATTTTGATTAACAGGGAATGACATGCTGTTAGTAAACATGTTATTCCAGTAAGGCATGCTAAATGGCATTTGTGGCATACTAAATGCAGCATAATAAGGATTAGCTGCAAATGGCATATTAGCAAACTGTGTATTCATATTCTGTGTAGACATAACATTCATAGGCATAGAAGGCATGGCATTCATGTTGGGAAAGTGAGGTGGCACAGATATGGGAGTAGGCATGGCAGATTTGCAATTAACAGACAAATGATTTACACTACCACACTTGACACAGATTTTTCTAGGGGCATATTTATCAGGTGTGTAGTTGTTGTGTTTTTTAATTCCTACTTTACCATTTCTATTATTTTTCCTTTTAGCCTATGTTTTAACCTCAATCTTTTCAAGTCTGTAACTCAATTGCTTGACAGTCATATGTCCAACATTTGCCTTTTTCTCCTTCTTCACTTGATTGGATTCTCCTGGAACAAAATTCTTGGAAACTGATCCATATTTCTCATTTAACTTGATAAGTTTGGCTTTACTGACAGGCTTGCTCACAGTCGACGGATGAGGATTTATATCACTCGAAGGATAACCCTTTTTGTTATCCAAGGATGACCCTCATCATCCGTCGAGTCTACATCTGTTAGCAATCCTTCCACCAAGTTGGATTCTAGCTTCTCCTTGTTCTTCTTCCAGGCTGCATTAAAAAAGGAGTCAATCCCTTGAACTTTGGTGATTTGAGCATGAACATCTCTTGATGTTTTCCATGCCTTAATCACCTCATGTTCTCGTTCAAGCTGCTTCTTCAAAATCTCCTCTTTCTTCAATGACTCAGTTAATTCATCCTTAGCAATTTTACACTCAATTTTTAATTTTTCAAATTCAATGAACTGAGATTCTAGCACATTATTCCTCTCACTTAAAAATAAATTGTTTTCTTTGATTTTAGCATTTTCCTTAGTAAGAGACTTAAGTGTAACACGCAAATCATATAATTCTGTAGACATGTCATTTATGGCATCATTACACTCGGCTTTAGATAAATGTGCAAGGTTAGTGGTGATTACCTGATTACTTGAAGAACTTGTCTCTGTTTCATCAGACTTGACCATTAGGGCTAGATTGACATAGCTGACATTTTCATCTTCATCCAGACCATCTGCTGCCCAGTCATTTTCATGTTTAATGAAAGCCCTTTTCTTTTGTTTGAGCAACTCAAAATATTTCTGTATATAATCAACAGGCTCAAAATTCTTCTTGTTGGAATCTGAGTTTCTGCACTCACTGGCAAAGTGCCCTGCCAAGCCACATTTGAAACACTTGAATTTTGATTTATCCACCACGTTTCTATTTGGTTTAGCTGCTTCAAAGTTCTTCTTGAACTTTAGCTTGGCAAATCTTCTAGAAAGAAATGCTAGATGTTCATCAATATCTTCCATGTCATCTTGGCTCAAAGAATCTTCATTTTCTGCTATCAGCCCCTTGCCTTTGTTTTCACAGGCCTTTGAAGTTGATTCAACAGCTTCCATCTTCATCTCTTTCTCTTTCTCTAACTCAGCAACTAGTGCAATGGACCCTCCTTTCTTCTTTCCTCTCTCCATCCTCTCATCTTGCTCTATTCCAAGCTCATAAGTCTTCAGGATGCCATACAGTCTCTTGATAAATGGCATTTTATACCACTTAGAACGTCTTATAATAGCTTAAATTGATGTCTTGAAATCAAGTATTTTGTGTATTTGATGCGTTTTTCTAGTGTTTGTGCATTTCAGGGTATTACTTGCATTTGTGGAGAGATTTCATCAATAATAAGCCTTGGCATGTGTTTGGCATTACAAGTGGGAAGATAGGAGAAGAATGCACCAAAGAACGGGAGCAAAAACAGAGCATTTTCCAGAAGGGGTCTGAGCGCCCGCTAAGCTCTGCTGAGCGACCGCTCAGGAAGCTGAGCGCCCGCTCAGGAATGCTGAGCGGCTGCTCAGGGACGGAAATTTAAAATAATTATTTTAGACTCCTAATTCTATCGAGCTTCCAACTTCTGAGATAGCTGGGTTTAGTGGGACTCCTATATAAGTAGTTTTCAGAGACGTTTCACGGGTGTTGAATCGTAGTATTAATCGAGGATCAACGAGATAAGGAAGAAGACCGTTTTAGCACATCGCAATAAAGAGGAAGCATTTTTTCTTGTGATTCTTTATTTCGTTGTAATGTTGGATGCTAGGTTTCTTTACTTTGAACCTATTTACTCTTGTGACATACTCTGGTTTAATACAAGTAGTTTTAGTTATTATTCTCGTGTGTTATTATCATGTTTTCATATGAACCCATGGTGACGATGAGTGCAATCATGGGCTAATCGTGATCATGGGATCGTAACGGATTTGCTATGGAATTCTTTGGTTAGTTGTTTAATACCTTAGTGTGTGATGATTGTATGATATCTAGTATTGGTTGTGCTTATTCGTCTTATGTGCGTCGCGAACATATAAGATAGGACGTTAATCTCTTGTGAAGCGACGGTGGATCTTGAGGTTTAGAACTTTCCATGCTAGCATAGGTTCATGTATGTGTATGCATGATTAGTGGGTATCTCTAACCGTTTTACTTGCCCTGTGTAATCATAAGGAATAACTTGTGCTTAAATCGTTATGTTGTCAAATTCTGTAGACATATAGGGTCTCAACATAATTGATGCCTATTCAACTTCTATCTTAATTGTGGATGTAATACAATGAAAGTTGGCTTTGATCAGTTTCGTGTTGTTCGATTAATATCATCACCGTTACATGCTAAGGTAATAACAATAACTATTGAAGGAAGTAGTAATGAAGTTGTGATCTCATGTGTGTTTTAATATTGTTAATTTCAGTGTCAATTAAGTGCTTAATTCTCGTAGTTAATTGTAGTTAATAATTAGTTAATCAAATCTAAGTGTTATTATCTTAACATTGAGAAGTAATTATACATTGGTGAGTGAGTGTTAATTGAACATAATTAGTCTGAGTCTCTGTGGGAACGAACTAGAAAGTATTCTATATTACTTGCGAATGCGTATACTTGCGTGTATTATTAGCACGTGTTTCCGCCCTAACAAGTTTCTGGCGCCGCTGCCGGGGACTCGGCGTATTTGTTTAGTTTATGTACTTACCATCAGTGGTCATTAGGACTCATTGATTATTGTTTCCGATAGTGTTTCAGGTACTTTAGCGAGCGTTTATGCAAACACATTCTCGCACTCGCAAGAGGACTTTAGATACGGCTGAGGAGACAGACGAAGTTCTTGGTGTTCCGGAGAAGATTGATTTTAAAGATTCAGATACAGAAAGTGAGCAGAAAGAACCAGTAATTATGGGTGATCGTATAGTTCCGGTAGATCCAGCTCTTATGGACTTTTCTCGGCCTAAAATTGATGACATTCAGTCAAGCATCATGCATCCGTCTATTGAGTCCAATAACTTTGAAATCAAGTCGGGCACCATTCAGATGGTGCAGAATTCCGTTTCTATCGAAGGTGCTGCGACTGAAGACCCCAACATGGACATCAGGAATTTTGTCGAGATCTGTAGTACTTTCAAATATAATGGTGTGACTGATGAGGCTATCAATCTGAGGCTTTTCCCATTCTCACTGAGGGATAAAGCTAAAGACTGGTTACATTCTGAACCAGTTGGGTCTATCACTACTTGGCAAGATTTTGCGCAGAAGTTTCTGGTGAAGTTTTATCTAATGGCGAAGACTGCGACTATGAGTAGTGCTCTTACTTAGTTTGCGCAGCAGCCTACAGAATCCATATGCGAAGCTTGGGAGCGCTACAAGGAGATGTTGAGAAAGTGTCCACATCATGGTATGCCTGATTGGATGGTGATCATTGGTTTCTATAATGGTTTGGGGACCCAATTTCGGCCCATGCTCGATGCAACAGCTGGAGGTGCCTTGTGGGCCAAAAGCTATACTGAGGCTTATAATCTTATTGAGACTATGGCTGCAAATGAGCATCAAAACCCAACTCAAAGGATGATGCCTAGGAAGGTAGCAGGTATTCTGGAAGTTGATGCAGCTACAGCTATTGCAGCGCAGCTCCAAGCGCTGTCTATGAAGGTCGATTCTTTAGCCACCTATGGAGTCAATCAGATAGCTATGGTCTATGAGCTTTGTGCAGGTTCTCATGCTACGGATCAGTGTTCTCTTGTTAATGAATCTGTTCAGTATGTGAACAATTATCAGCGACCGCAGCAGCCTGTGCCAGCTACTTATCGTCCTAACAACAGAAATCATCCAAATTTCAGTTGGAGTAATAATCAGAATGTTATTCAGCAACCATATCAGCAAGGTGTAAGTAAACAGTTTAATCCACCTGGATTCCAGCAACCACAGCATTATGCTCAAAGGCAATCATATCCTCAACAAGGAGGTGCAACTCCACCTTCTAGTGCTAATTTCGAGGAACTCAAGCTGTTGTGCAAAAGTCAGGTTGTTTCTATCAAGACCTTGGAAAATCAAATCGGTCAAATAGCCAATGCAGTGCTCAATCATCAACCTGGGACACTTCCCAGTGATACTGAAGTGCCAGGCAGGAAGGAAGCTAAAGAGCAAGTCAAGGCTATTACCTTGAGGTCTGGAAAAGTTGCTGACGCTGAAAAAGCAAAAGACGGAGAAGCTGAAGTTGGTGATGAAGAAACTAAGCAAAAGGAGAAAGCGGCGAAACCAAGGAAGACTACTGTTGAACACACTCTGCCTGAGGGTAATATAGGGGAGAAATAGCTCTATCCTCCGCCACCTTTCCCTAAGAGATTGCAACAACAAAAGCTGGATAAGCAGTTTGGTAAGTTTCTGGAGGTGTTCAAGAAACTTCATATCAACATACCTTTCGCTGAGGCTCTGGAGCAAATGCCTAGTTATGCGAAATTTATTAAAACCCAACTCAAAGGATGATGCTTGGGAAGGTAACAGGTATTCTGGAAGTTGATGCAGCTACAACTATTGCGGCACAGCTCCAAGCGCTGTCTATGAAGGTCGATTCTTTAGCCACCTATGGAGTCAATCAGATAGCTATGGTCTGTGAGCTTTGTGCAGGTTCTCATGCTATGGATCAGTGTTCTCTTGTTAATGAATCTGTTCAGTATGTGAACAATTATCAGCGACCGCAGCAGCCTGTGCCAGCTACTTATCATCCTAACAACAGAAATCATCCAAATTTTAGATGGAGTAATAATCAGAATGCTATTCAGCAACCATATCAGCAAGGCGTAAGTAAACAATTTAATCCACCTGGATTCCAGCAACCACAGCATTATGCTCAACGACAATCATATCCTCAACAAGGAGGTGCAGCTCCACCTTCTAGTGCTGATTTCGAGGAACTCAAGCTGTTGTGCAAAAGTCAGGCTATTTCTATCAAGACCTTGGAAAATCAAATCGGTCAAATAGCCAATGCAGTGCTCAATCGTCAACTTGGGACACTTCCCAGTGATACTGAAGTGCCAGGCAGGAAGGAAGCTAAAGGGCAAGTCAAGGCTATTACCTTGAGGTCTGGAAAAGTTGCTGACGCTGAAAAAGTAAAAGACGGAGAAGCTGAAGTTGGTGATGAAGAAGCTAAGCAAAAGGAGAAAGCGGCGGAACCAAGGAAGACTACTGTTGAACACACTCTTCTTGAGGGTAATACAGGGGAGAAACAGCTCTATCCTCCACCACCTTTCCCTAAGAGATTGCAACAATAAAAGCTAGATAAGCAGTTTGGTAAGTTTCTGGAGGTGTTCAAAAAACTTCACATCAACATACCTTTCGCTGAGGCTCTGGAGCAAATGCCTAGTTATGCGAAATTTATGAAGAGTATTCTTTCAAGGAAGGTGAAACTGGATGACCTTAAGACCGTTGCTCTAACGGAAGAGTGCAGTGATGTGCTGCAACAAAAATTACCTCCAAAGTTTAAAGATCCAGGTAGCTTCACCTTTCCTTGCACCATCGGCAAGTTGTCTTTTGATAAGTGCCTGTGTGATTTGGGAGCAAGCATCAATCTGATGTCGTTGTCTATCTTCAAAAAGTTGAATTTGCCTGATCCAAAGCCCACCTACATGTCTCTACAATTGGCTGATCGGTCTATAATATACCCATGAGGCATAGTGGAGGATGTGCTAGTAAAGGTGGATAAGCTCTTCTTTCCTGCAAACTTTGTTATTCTGGATTTCGAGGAAGATAAGAAGATTCCCATAATCTTGGGGAGACCTTTCTTGGCTACAGGCCGTACCTTGATAGATGTGCAGAAAGGTGAACTTACTATGAGGGTGCAGGATCAGGATGTGACATTCAATGTATTCAAAATGATGAAATTCCCTACAGAAGATGAGGAGTGCTTAAAAGTGGATTTGATTGATTCCGCGGTTACTTCAGTTGTTGATCATATGCTAATGTCTGATGCATTAGAGAAAGCCTTAGTGGGGGACTTTGACAGTGATGATGAGGATGACAATGAGCAACTACAATATCTAAATGTTTCTCCTTGGAGGCGAAAGCTAGACATGCCATTTGAATCTCTTGGTACATCTGACCTTAAGAATGCTGAAGGAAAGCTAAAACCATCTATTGAGGAAATACCTACCTTGGAGCTTAAACCATTGCCTGAACACTTGAGGTATGTTTTTTTAGGTGATGCATCTACTTTACCTGTTATTATTGCATCTGACCTTTCAGGTAGTGAGGAAGACAAGCTCTTGAGGATCTTGAGAGAGTTCAAATCGGCTATCGAATGGACTATAGCAGACATCAAAGGGATCAGCCCTTCGTACTGCATGCATAAAATTCTGCTAGAGGAGGGTAGTAAGCCGACTGTTGAGCAACAGCGCAGACTTAATCCTATCATGAAAGAAGTGGTGAAGAAAGAAATTCTGAAGTGGCTGGATGCAGGAATCATTTATCATATTTCTGATAGTTCTTGGGTGAGCCCCGTGCAATGTGTACCTAAAAAAGGAGGTACTACGGTGGTAGCAAATGAGAAGAACGAGCTTATTCCCACTCGAACAGTCACAGGATGGAGGGTATGCATGGATTATAGAAAGTTGAACAAGGCCACGAGGAAGGATCACTTCCCTCTTCCATTTATTGATCAGATGCTTGATAGGTTAGCCGGTCATGAGTATTATTGTCATCTAGATGGCTATTCGGGGTATAATCAGATATGTATTGCACCAGAGGATCAAGAAAAGACTACCTTCACTTGTCCATTTGGCACGTTTGCTTTTCGCAGAGTTTCGTTTGGCTTATGTGGCGCACCTGCCACTTTCCAGAGATGTATGATGGCTATATTCTCTGATATGATTGGGAATAATGTCGAGGTGTTCATGGACGACTTCTCCGTCTTTGGACATTCATATGATGAATGTTTGAATAATCTTCGTGCGGTGCTCAAAAGGTGTGTGGAAACTAATTTGGTGCTCAATTGGGAAAAATTCACTTTATGGTGCGTGAAGGCATTATTCTTGGGCATAAGGTCTCTATCAAGGGTCTTGAGGTGGACAAAGCCAAGGTGAGAGTCATTGAAAATCTTCCACCACCTATTTCTGTGAAAGGAATCCGTAGTTTTCTTGGTCATGCGGGTTTTTATCGGTATTTCATCAAGGACTTTTCGAAGATATCTAAGCCGTTGTGCAACTTGCTTGAGAAGGATGTGCCTTTCAAATTTGATGATGAATGCTTGACGGCATTCGAGACGCTCAAGAAGAGTTTGAAAACTGCACCAGTTATTACAGCACCTGATTGGACAGAGCCTTTTGAGATGATGTGTGACGCGAGTGATTATGCGGTGGGCGCAATTCTTCGGCAGCGCAAGAATAATCTTTTTCATGTGGTCTACTATGCTAGTAAGACTTTAAATGGAGCTCAAATGAACTACACCACTACTGAGAAGGAGCTCTTGGCTATAGTCTTTGGTTTCGAAAAATTTTGATCTTATTTTCTTGGGACAAAGGTGACAGTGTTCACTGATCATGCGGCCATTCACTATTTGGTTTCCAAGAAGGATTTGAAGCCTAGACTCATTCGTTGGGTGCTCTTGCTACAGGAATTTGAGTCAGAGATCAAGGATCGAAAAGAACTGAGAATCAAGTAGCTCACCATCTCTCTAGATTGGAGAATCCCGAGTCTACTTCACATGATAAGACATTGATCAACAAATCTTTTCCGGATGAGCAGTTGTTCGCAGTTCAGGAGGAAGAGCCATGGTTTGCAGATATTGTGAACTATCTTGGCAGCAATATAATGCCTCCTAATATGAATACAGCTCAAAAGAAGAAATTTCTGTATGAGGTGAAGTGGTATATGTGGGATGAACCGTATTTGTTCAAACAGGGAGCTGACCAGATCATCAGGAGATGTATCCCATTCTGTGAGACGGAGGGGATATTACGAGACTGCCACTCCACAGTTTATTGTGGACATTATGGTGGTGAGAAGACGGCAGCTCGTATTCTGCAAGCATGTTTTTCTGGCCTACTTTGTTTAAGGATGCTCATCATTTCGTTTTAAGGTGTGATCGTTGCCAAAGAGTGGGGTGAAGAAATTTACGGATGAGCGGAAGCGTGATATAACATTTATTCCATAAAAACCATATACCGCACATATAGAAAAATGTATAAAAGGGAAAAACTGAGGAATCATAACCATACCTTGTGAATCGAAGCTTTATAAAAATGGAGTGCTAGCAGTTGCTCCTCAGTGTGTGAAGCACTCTACCGGTATCCACCAAGAACGATACTCTTCGATGAACCTTTTATAAAACCGAGCTTTTATAAAAATGGAGTTTTTGGGAGAGAGAGAGAGAGGAAGAAGATGGAGGCTAGGGTTTTCACAAAACCAAAATTGTGTAAATAGAATGATCCATCTCATTCTATTTATAGGGCTCTCCTAGGGTTATAAAATATATCTTTATATATATATTAATCCCCACATTTTATCTTTATAAAATGCTTTAATAATAATTAAAACTATTTTAATCATTATTTCTTTTTCTAAACTATTTAGAAAATAATTCTCTCTCTCATTATTTCATCAAAGAAAATATTCTTTTATGGTGTGACCCTGTAGGTTCAATATTATTCCGGTAGTAGAAATAAATAATAATAAACATTTATTAATTATTTATATGAATACTAAAATTCATTAAATATAATTAACTAATTAATTATATTTATTCTACATCGTGAGTGATGCTTCTCAACATATCGTGACTATCCGGATAATATGAATTCACTGCTTAGAATACCAAGAACATGTCAGTGACTAGTTACCGTACAATGAATTCCTTCTACCCTTATAATATCCCGATTAAATACAAGGCATGGATATCGTGTCAGGCCTATCAAATTTAATCATATGATTTCTTATTCATAATGCAAAGTTCATATCAATGCAAATTAGAAACTCCTTTCAAATTTCATACACTCTGGCCAGAGATTCCAGAACTCGCATACTAAGAATAACATAGGATATTCTCTTCCTATACTGGAAGGGGTAGATCCTCTATTGACGTTAACTATCTCTATACACAAATCCCTATGCCCAGAATAGACCTAATGGATGTCCTTGAGACTAAGAACTAAACCAAAGCACAGTTCATTATATATAAGATAACTTTAACGATCTCAAGTCTAAGGACACTTGTACAACTATCACTTGGTGAACCACTATTGACACGTGAGTAATCTCCATTAGTTGTTCAACTTATCGAGTCATGTTCAGTGAACTTATTCCCTAATAAGCACCTACATACTAGCTATAGTGTCACCACACAAATGCCTATGAAAATAGACATCCTCCTGAAGGGAGCAAGCATAGTATGTACCAATCTTTACGGATCCACTAACATCCGATTAGTTATCCTATGATCGGGAACTGTTTAAGTCTAGAGTTATCATCTTCTAGATCTCACTATTATAATCTCATTACAATTCTAGAAGCTTTACTCTAAACTATAGAACATCTTATTTAAAACACTTTAAATAGATAAAGCCCATAATAAAAACATAACAAGTCTTTTATTAATATCAATGAAATCAAATAGGAATACAAGAAAGTTCTTCCTAACTTATCATACATGATTGGATTTAGGACAAACACTTTCATGGGGAATCTCACAAGGAAGGATGAGATGCCGTTAAATGTGATGCTTGAAGTTGAGGTCTTTGATGTTTGGAGAATCGATTTCATGGGGCCATTTGTCTCGTCCTGCAATAATCAGTACATCTTGCTGACAGTCGATTATATATCAAAATGGGTAGAATTCAAGGCTCTACCGATGAATGATGCAAAAGTAGTGTTGAATTTTCTTCATAAGCAGATTTTTCACAAGGTTTGAAATGCCACGAGTAATCATAAGTGATGAGGGGTCGCATTTCTGCAACCGTAAGTTCACTTCTATGATGCAGCGCTACAATGTGAATCATCGTGTTGCTACTGCCTATCATCCGAAAACGAATGGTCAAGTGGAAGTGCGCATTCTAGAGAAAGTTGTTTGTCCGTCAAGGAAGGATTGGTCTTTAAAGCTCGATGAAGCTGTTTAGGCTTACAGAATAGAATACAAGACTCCACTTGGGATGTCCCCGTTTCAACTTGTGTATGGTAAGGGATGTCATTTACCTGCGGAGATTGAGCATAAGGCCTATTGGGCGTTGAAGAAGTTGAACCTTGATCTAGATGCAGCTGGTAAGAAGTGAATGCTTCAGTTAAATGAACTTGATGAATTTTGACTCCAAGCGTACGAGAAAAACAAAATGTACAAGGAAAAAGTGAAAAGGTGGCATGACAGGAAGCTATATCCTAAGTCATTTGTGCCGGGGCAGCAAGTTCTTATATTCAACTCTCGTCTCTGACTTTTTCCTGGAAAGTTGAAATCAAGGTGGTCTGGACCTTTTATTGTCAAAACTGTGTTTCCACATGGAGCGGTGGAGATTTTTGAGAATGATCCGGACCAAGCATTCAAGGTTAATGGTTAGCATTTGAAGCATTACAATAGGGACACGGAAAACCGGGAAGTGGTTAGTGTCGTTTTATTGTCAACTTGAGTAAGGTACGCTACGTCAAGCTAATGACGAAAAAGAAGTGCTTCTTGGGAGGCAACCCATGATTTGTTGTTATAGGCACCCTTAGAAGTTCGTAACCTATCCAAAACCATAAAAAAATCAGAAAAACAGGGCAAGAAAATTATTTTTCCAGAAGACCCCTGAGCGCCCACTCAGCTCAACAAAAAAAATCAGAAAAACAAGGCATGAAAATTATTTTTCCAGAAGACCCCTGAGCGCCCGCTCAGCTCTGCTGAGCAACCGCTCAGCAAGCTGAGCGACCGCTCAGGGCCGACTGGTAGATTTTTTTTAAAAAGCCTTAGAAAAATCCAAAAAAACCAGAAAACATAAAAATAAAAACACAGCCCCACTACCCACGATTTATCTTCCCATTACCCACATTTTTAACCCTCAAAACCCACTCCTAATCAAATTTTAACCTAATCTCTACCCTATATAAACATACAACTATTCCATATACTCCCCATACACTTTCAAACCTTAAACTCTCTCCCATATTCAAAAACACAAACCTTAAGCACTTTTACTCAGTTTCAATGGCACCCAAGAGATCCAGGACTATTGATAGCAACAGTACTGTTCCTACTGCTGATTCTTCATGGTGTACTGTTGCGAGGCCTCGTTTGTTTGATAGGGCTGCTGAGGAGGAGTATACTAGGCTTCTGGGTAAGCCAATTTTGAAGGAGAGGGGATTCTTACCATCGGGGAGGGATGGCGAGTTGTTGCCAATGATTGCTGAGAAGGGTTGGATTGCTTTCTGTGAGTCACCAGAGGCAGTTCTGATGAGCGTGGTTCGCGAGTTCTATGCGAACGCGAAGGCTGAAAAGAATGGGTTTTCTGTTGTGCGTGGGATGACGGTGGATTATCACCCTGAGGCGATTCGCCGTGTGATTGGGCAGCGACAGAGGAAGCCCACAGAGGAGAATTGGAATGAGAAGACTGCTGAGGATTTTAACTTGGATTAGATTTGTGCTACTCTCTGTAGGCCGGGCATGGTTTGGATGTTCAAGACTGGGACTAACGAGTATCGTCATTTTCCGGCAATTGCGATGAATAGGTATGCCCGTGCATGGAATGCCTTTATGTGTGCTAATATTCTGCCTACTTCACATGCACATGAGGTTACAGTTGAGCGAGCACAGTTGTTATGGGGTATTTTGAATGAGTACTATGTGGACCTTGGTGAGTTTATTTACCAAGGAATTCTGAAGTTTTTGAGGGGAGCGAAGCACATGAACGTCCCTTATACATCTACTGTTACAAAGATTTACCGAGCAGTGGGAGTTCAGTGGCCTTCTCACGAGCAGTTGCAGCTGCCGACCGCTCCTATTGATTCCGAGACTCTGAATGTGATGCAGGAGTGGACTGGTGGAGAGCCCAAGGAGCATGGGTTGGGTTATCGTCTTCCGGGAGGGCATCCAGCATGCGGTGCTACCATGGAGAGATCAGGGCGTGATGAGGCAGGCTCTTCTAGAGCTCAGGAGGGTGCTGGGATGGCTAATGCCCAGTATAGGAGGCAGTCGAGGAGGATGGATGCTATGTACGAGACGCAGAGCAGGTTTGCTCAGGAGCTCACCCTTGCGCTTGGGACTGTTTTTAGAGGCCTTGGAGCTGACATCCAGTGGCCCGTTTTTGGTGAGGACTCTGCGTATCCGCCTCCTGATACTCCACCCTCTAAGGGTGATGATGATGATCTCTCCGAATAGGTATACCCTGTGTTCCTTTCAACTACCTTCACTGGGGACAGTGAAGAGTTTAAGTTTGGGGGTGGTAGTTAAGGAATATTTTGTGTGTGTGTCATATAGTTACATATTCATGATAGTTTAGTTCATATAATTACATATTTTTGTCATATATTTATTCTATAGCTTTATTTATCATGTCATGTAGCTCATGCATATACCATGATCCCTTTTGCATTGCTTTACCAATTGATTTGTGATGTTGATGTGAGTGTAGTGATAACGTTAAAGTGATGTTGAGTCTTGTAGGTTGACGTGCATGCTAGAAACACTTGTAATTTCACTAAGTCTTAGAGAATGCTTAAGGACTAGATTGTTGTTATGGTTTGATGGTTTTCAAGGTTAATCTATTAATTATGCTTAGAATTTATAATAGGTTCTTAGTGATAAAAGGCATGAAAAGAAAAATTGGAGTGAAAAATTGGAATTCATTGCTAATTGTGGCTAGGCATAAAATGGCTAGTAGCCGGCTCATATTTTTATGCGAGTAGTCTAGGGTTGAGCAAGATGGAGCGAAACGCACTTGCTCAGAAATTTTGAAAAAAGAAAAAAAAGAGAAGAAAAGAAAAAATAGAGAGTCAATGCATAATTGATCACGAGTGGGCTCTTTGGTATTCGAGTTATTAAGTTCTTAGGGGACTTTGTGCCTAGTGACCTAAGGCTTTTATAGTCTGGGATCCGCTAACCTAACGCTCGCTACATGGATGCCATTGTATAAGTCTTTTGTGGACCTCACTCATTACAAGGTCAAATAAGCATTTGTTTATGTGTCAAATAAAAAGCATGATTCCGTAATAAGCTCCAGTAATCTTGAAGTGTTATAAGTCATTTTGTGCCTAGAATTTTATTCTTCATATAATCATGTGATTACCTTGAGGATAGTCGAGTTATGATAATTGATCTAGTTTCGAAGCATATCTGTTAAGCATCCGCGCACACCACGTTTCTGGCTGTATGTTAGTTTGCATGATTTGATTGATCTTTATTCGCCTAATTGCATTTGTTGAAATGACGTAAGTTGGTTGGTTTAGTCGTAGTAAAGGGGATCGCTACATTTCATATAGATTGCATTCAATAATGTTTTTGTTTTGTTTTTGAGTCTGTGACGCTTGAGGACAAGCATCGATTTAAGTTTAGGGGTGTGATAAGTGACATTTTATACCACTTAGAACGTCTTATAATAGCTTAAATTGATGTCTTGAAATCAAGTATTTTGTGTATTTGATGCGTTTTTCTAGTGTTTGTGCATTTCAGGGTATTACTTGCATTTGTGGAGAGATTTCATCAAGAATAAGCCTTGGCATGTGTTTGGCATTGCAAGTGGGAAGATAGGAGCAGAATGCAGCAAAGAACCGGAGCAAAAACAGAGCATTTTCCAGAAGGGGTCTGAGCTCCCGCTCAGCTCTGCTGAGCGATCGCTCAGGAAGCTGAGCGCCCGCTCAGGAATGCTGAGCGGCCGCTCAGGGACGGAAATTTAAAATAATTATTTTAGACTCCTACTTCTGACGAGCTTCCAACTTCTGAGATAGCTGGGTTTTGTGAGACTCCTATATAAGTAGTTTTCAGAGATGTTTCACGGGTGTTGAATCGTAGTATTAATCGAGGAGCAAGGAGATAAGGAAGAAGACCGTTTTAGCACATCGCAACGAAGAGGAAACATCTTTTCTTGTGATTCTTTATTTCGTTATAACGTTGGATGCTAGTTTTCTTTACTTTGAACCTATTTACTCTTGTGACGTACTCTGGTTTAATACAAGTAGTTTTAGTTATTATTATCGTGTGTTATTATCATGTTTTCATATGAACCCATGGTGAAGATGAGTTCAATCATGGGCTAATCATGATCATGGGTCGTAACGGATTTGCTATGGAATTCTTTAGTTTGTCGTTTAATACCTTAGTGTGTGATGATTGTATGATATCTAGTATTGGTTGTGCTTATTCGTCTTATGTGCGTCGCGAACATATAAGATAGGGCGTTAATCTCTTGTGAAGAGATGGTGGATCTTGAGGTTTAGAACTTGCCATGCTAGCATAAGTTTATGTATGTGTATGCATGATTAGTGGGTATCTCTAACCGTTTTACTTGCCCTGTGTAATCATAAGGAATAACTTGTGCTTAAATCGTTATGTTGTCAAATTCTGTAGACATATAGGGTCTCAACATAATTGATGCCTATTCAACTTCTATCTTAATTGTGGATGTTTGGTAGAATGGTATTAGTACAATAAAAGTTGGCTTTTATCACTTTCGTGTTTTTCGATTAATATCATCACTGTTACATGCTAAGGGTAATAACAATAACTATTGAAGGAAGTAGTAATGAAGTTGTGATCTCATGTGTGTTTTAATATTGTTAATTTCAGTGTCAATTAAGTGCTTAATTCTCGTAGTTAATTGTAGTTAATAATTAGTTAATCAAATCTAAGTGTTATTGTCTTAACATTGATAAGTAATTATACATTGGTGAGTGAGTATTAATTGATCATAATTAGTCTGAGTCTCTGTGGGAACGAACTAGAAAGTATTATATATTACTTGTGAATGCGTATACTTGTGTGTATTATTAGCGCGTGTTTCTGCCCTAACATCTCTCCAAAGTAAACTCCTTATAATCTTGAGAGTTTCTCAATGAGACTGTCATTGTTTCCATTCCTTTGGAAGAGATCTAAGGAACTTTAGATTGGAGTCTTTTGTCTGATAGACCCTTCCATGCAACTTCAGAGCATTTAGTAGTTTTTGAAACCTACTAAAATTGTCAGTGAGCGACTCACTTTCTTCACTATGAAAATGCTCATATTGCTGAATCAGTAGCTGCATCTTGTTTTCTCTAACTTGCTCAGTGCCATCATAGATGATCTGTATTGTATCCTAAACATCCTTAGCAGTTTTGCAATTGATGATGTTGTCAAACATGTCACCATCAACTCCATTGAACAGGATATTCATGGACTTCTCATCTTTCCTGACTTGTTCAATATCAGGATCAGACCATTCATGCCTTGGCTTGGGGACAGATGGCTCATTTCTAGTTGCAGCTCTCATTTGTACATGAGGGCCTCTTTCTATGCAATCTACATAGGCCTCATCTTGAGAAAGTAAATGAAGTTGCATCTTTACCTTCCAATGATGGTAATTATCTTTGTCCAGAAAAGGAATCTTGACTCCAACATCCTTCTTGTTCATCTTGTTGTTTTGTTGTGATCTTTAAACTCTTTGTTTATCAAGAGCTTGCTCTGATACCAATTGTCGGTCCCTAACAATACAACAAGAATTACAGAAGGGGGGTTGAATGGAATTCTTGAAACTTTTTCAAAAACAAAAAGTGTTCTAACTTAAATATATATCAGTGTGAATTGATTTGTAGAGTGCGTAATAGTAACTTGAAATGAATCAAAACACAAGTAATTAAAAACACAGGTCTTTAAAAACTTTCTGGTGGATTTGAATGTATCCACCAGAGATATATAATATATCAAGAGAACTCTATGTAGCAATTAGCTCACAGATGCTTATAAATTTTAACAACTAAGATTGCAGAGAAATGTTAAGAATCCAGCTTACAAATATTTCTCTCTTGATTGCTTAGTTAGTTGTTCTATTTGCTACTTCTTGGTTTATATATCACCAAGATTACAAAGTAATAAGACAAGATAATAAAACAAAAACTATCAAGTCTAATACTATGCTACTCAATTACTCTTTTCTAGCATCTTTGAATATCTTCATAATAGTATGGAAATGGCAATGCTTCTTTGTTCTCTAAAACCCAGTTGAATAGGCTTCCATATTCCATTTGCATACACTTCACGTATGTGACTGTGTTGTCACTGTCAACAGATGTTTGAATTCTTTATCCATCGGGTTCATGATCATCCATCGAGTTTATGATCATCCGTCAGATTGTCTTGTTGATCATCCGTTGAATGGCATTGTTGTTTATCCGTCGGGTAGCAATCTGGCACTTAACTTCATTTCATTTATGCAGAATTACAAGACATCATCTATGTACAATTAATCAACCTATTCTGCATATCGAGTTAAAGTCAACATGACTTGAGTACTACTTACAGAATCTAAACAATGTGTATGCAGAAATGTGCTACAGACTTATTGTTATATAAGCTACTCACTCGATGGATAATAAATCATCATCCGTCGGGATTATATTGAGTCATCCGTCGGAACTATAATCCTTATCCGTCGAATGCTACATTTTTCACTAAGTAAAATCTACCGAGGTCTTTTGTTAATGAAATCATCAAGTACACAACATATACACAACAATTTACACTAGAGAGACTGTATGGCATTCTAAAGACTTATGAGCTTGAAATAGAGCAAGATGAAAGAATGGAAAAAGGGAGAAAGAAAGGAGGGTCCATTGCACTGGTTGCTGAGTTAGAGAAAGAGAAGGAGATGAAGATAGAAGCTGTTGAGTCTACTTCAAAGGTCTGTGAAAACAAGGGCAAGGGGCTGGTAGCAGAAAATGAAGATTCCTTGAGCCAAGATGATATTGATGAAAATATAGCATTTCTTTCTAGAAGATTTGCCAAGATCAAGTTCAAGAAGAACTTTGGAGCAGCTAAGCTAAATAGAAACATGGTGGATAAATCAAAATTCAAGTGTTTCAAATGTGTCTTGGCAAGGCACTTTGCCAGTGAGTGTAGAAAGTCAGATTCCAGCAAGAAGAAGTTTGAGCCTGTGGAATATAAATAGAAGTACTTTGATTTTCTCAATCAAAAGAAAAGGGCTTTTATTACACAAGAAAATGACTGGGCAGCAGATGGTTTGGATGAGGATGAAGATATCAGTTATGTCAATCTATCCCTAATGGCCAAGTCTCATGAAACAGAGACAAGTTCTTCAAGTAATCAGGTAATCACCACTAACCTTGCACATTTATCTAAAGCTGAGTGTAATGATGCAATAAATGACATGTCTACAGAATTATATCATTTGCGTGTTACACTTAAGTCCCTCACTAAGGAAAATGTTAAAATAAAAGAAAACAATTTGTTTTTAAGTGAGAGGAATAATGTGCTAGAGTCTCAGTTTATTGAATTTGAAAAATTGAGAATAGAATGCAAGATTGCTAAGGAAGAATTACCTTGAAGAAGGAAGAAATTTTGAAGAAGCAGCTTGATCGTGAACAAAAGGTGATTAAGGCATGGAAATCATCTAGAGATGTCCATGCTCAAATCACCAAAGTTCAAGGTATTGAGTCCTTCTGTGATGCAGCTTGGAAAAAGAGTAAAGAGAAGCTGGAATCCAATTTGGTTGAAGGATTGCTAACAGATGTTGACTCGACGGATGATGAGAGTCATCCGTCGGATAATCAAAAAGGTTATCCATCGAGTGACATAAATCCTCATCCGTCGGCTGTGAGCAAACCTGTGAGTAAAGCCAAACTTGCCAAGTTAAATGAAAAATATGGATCAGTTTCTAAAAACTTTATTTCAGGAGAATCTAGTCAAGTGAAGAAGGAGAAGAAAGTGAATGTTGATCATCTGTCCATCCAGCAATTGAATGACAGACTAGAAAAGATTGAGGTTAAAACAGAGGCTAAAAAGAAAAACAATAGAAATGGGAAAGTAGGGATTAACAAACAGAACAACTACACACCTGATAAGTATGCTCCTAGAAAAATCTGTGTTAAGTGTGGTAGTGTTAATCATCTGTCTGTTAATTGCAAACTTGTCATGCCTACTTTCATGACTGTACCACCTTCTTTTCCCAACATGAGTACTATGCCTTCTATGCCTTTAAATGTTATGTCTACACATAATATGAATGCACAATTTGCTAATATGCCATTTGCACCTAATCCTTATTATGCTGCATTTAATATGCCTCAAATGCCATTTAGCATGCCCTACCGGAATAACATGTTTGCAAATAGCATGCCATTTCCTATTAATTAAAATGTCCATGATAATTCTGTTTTAATGAATGGTTTCAAAGGTCCAACTCATATGACTAAGGATGAATCTGATATCCCCAAGTCAAATGAGATCAAGGCTAAGAAACAAAATAAGAAATCTAACAAGGCAGGACCCAAGGAAACTTGGGTACCAAAATCAACTTGATTTGATTTTAATGTGTGCAGGGAAACAAAAAGAATCAGTGGTACTTGGATAGTGGTTATTCAAGACACATGACTGGAGATTCTACCCTGCTCACAGAGTTCAAGGAAAGAGCTGGCCCAAGTATAACTTTTGGATATGACAGCAAGGGTTATACTGTGGGATATGGCTTGATTTCAAAAGACAATGTCATCATTGAGGAGGTTACCTTAGTGGATGGTCTCAAGCACAATTTGTTGAGTATCAGCCAGCTTTGTGATAAAGACAATTCAGTAACTTTCATTAAAGAAGCTTGTGTTGTGACAAACAAGAGGAGCAACAAAGTGGTTCTCACTGAAGTGAGAAAAGGAAATGTGTACCTAGCTAACTTCAACTCATCAAATGCAGAATCTGTTACTTGTCTTCTCAGTAAAGCAAGTCAAGATAAAAGTTGGCTATGGCACAAGAAGCTATCCCATCTAAACTTCAAGACCATGAATGAGCTTGTAAAGAAAGAACTGGTTAGAGGTATTCCTCAAGTGGAGTTTTCTAAGGATGGACTGTGTGATGCTTTCCAAAAGGAAAACAAATCAAAGCATCATTCAAAAAGTAACTTGATTCAATAATTGAAGAACCTTTACAACTGCTACACCTGGATTTGTTTGGACCAGTCAGTATGTTGTCCATCTCAAGGAAAAGATTTTTCCTAGTAATTGTAGATGATTTCTCAAAGTTCTCCTGGACATATTTCCTAAAGTCTAAAGATGAGGATAGTGAAATCATCATCAATCACATAAGGCAAGTCAACAATCATCTTGATTTCAAAGTTAGAAGAATCAGGAGTGACAATGGAACTGAGTTCAAGAATTCTGTTATGAGAGTATTTTGTGAAGAGAATGGGAGTATGCATGAGTTTTCAGCAACAAGAACTCCACAACAAAATGGAGTAGAAGAAAGAAAGAACAGATCACTTATTGAAGCTGCAAGGACAATGCTTGAAGAATCAAAGTTACCAACATATTTCTGGGCTGAAGCCATAAATACTACATACTACACTCAGAATATTTCTTTGATTAATCAGGAAAAATGCATGACTCCCTACCAATTGTTCAAGAACAAGAAGCCAACTCTAAATTTTCTTCATGTCTTTGGCTGCAAATATTATATCTTGAGAAATCAAACTGATCAAAATGGGAAGTTTGATGCTAAAGCAGCTGAAGGAATTTTTGTTGGATATGTTGTTGGTAAAACATACAGAGTCTACAATCTGAGAACCAGCATTGTTATGGAATCAATACATGTTGTGTTTGATGATAAAAAGATTGAAGGACTGCAAGATGGAGATTATCATGAGAGCCTCAAATTTGACAATATGGAAATGGTTAGTGATGACAGTGATGATGAAAGTGATTAAGAAACTACAACTAAGGATAGTGCAGAAAAAATCTATAACCAATGAAGCCAATAACTCAACATCCATCGAGTTACAAAATGTTTCATCCGTCGATAGACAATCTGTATCATCCATCGGGAGACAATCATCCTCATCCGTCGAAACTCAAAATACACCATCCGTCGGGTCATTAAAAGAAGCTGAAAGTCAGAAAAGATCACTTACAGAAAGTCCCTCTTTCTCAAATCATACATTTACAAACTCAGGGGGAGTTTCTAATAATAAAAACTCAATCACACATCAAGACAACAATGAGGCCTCTTCATCTAGAGCTAATCTACCTCAACAAAGAAAATTGACAAAGGATCACCCCTTTGAGCTCATCATTGGTGATGTATCTTCTAGAGTTCAAAAAAGGAGAGCAACTCAAGAAGAATGTCTATATAACAGTTTCCTATCCAAGGAAGAACCAAAGAAGGTAGAAGAAGATTTGTTGGATCCTGATTGGATTTTAGCTATGCAGGAGGAGCTAAACCAATTTGAAAGGAACAATGTTTGGAAGCTGGTACCCAAGCCTAAAGGAAAGAATCCAATAGACACCAAATGGGTATTCAGAAACAAGATGGATGAAAATGGCATAGTAGTTAGGAACAAAGCTAGAATGGTTGCTAAAGGCTACTGTCAACAAGAAGGAATAGATTTTGATGAAACCTTTGTTCCTGTTGCAAGACTTGAAGCCATCAGAATTTTCTTAGCCTATGTAGCTCATGCCAATTTAAAGGTCTATCAAATGGATGTCAAGAGTGCTTTTCTAAATGAAGATTTGGAAGAGGAAGTCTATGTCAGTCAGCCTCCTGGATTTGAAGATCCAAATCTACCTGATCATGTATACTATCTTTTGAAAGCACTCTATGGATTGAAGCAAGCACCTAAAACCTGTTATGACACTTTGTCAAAGTTTCTTTTAGAGAATCACTTCACTAGAGGTACTGTAGACAAAACATTATTCTTTAGAAATGTTAATGGCTCTAGCATACTTGTTCAAATTTATGTAGATGACATTATTTTTGGCTTACAGATGAAAAACTTTGCAAAAAGTTTACCTAATTGATGCAAAGTAAGTATGAAATGAGCATGATGGGAGAACTAACTTACTTTCTTGGTTTGCAAGTTAAGCAAGTTAGTGATGGAATATTCGTTAGTCAAACTAAATACATTTATGATCTTTTAAAGAAGTTTGAACTAATGGATTGTACATCTGCAAAAACTCCCATGGCCACTGCAACTAAACTTGAATTAAACACTACTGAAAAGTCTGTGGATATTTCAAGTTATAGAGGCATGGTTGGCTCACTTCTATACTTAACAGCTAGTAGGCCAGATATAATATTTGCTACATGTCTTTGTGCTAGATTTCAGGCTAATCCTAGAGAATCTCATTTAATTGCTATTAAGAGAATTTTCAGATATCTCAAAGGTACACCAAAACTTGGCATTTGGTACCCTTAGGATTCTGGTTTTGATCTAACTGGTTATTCAGATGCAGATTATGCAGGTTGTAGAATTGATAGAAATAAGCAAAATTCAGTTTCTACTTCTACAGCAGAAGCTGAATATATTGCTGCTGGCAGTTGCTGTGCACAGATTTTGTGGATAAAAAACCAATTTCTAGACTATCGTCTGCAAGTGGAAAGAATTCCTATTTTCTGCGATAACACAAGTGCAATTGCCATTACTGAGAATCCAGTACAGCACTCAAGAATAAAGCACATAGACATCAAGTACCACTTCATAAGGGAACATGTAATGAATGGTACTGTGGAACTACATTTTGTTCGAAGTAAAAAACAGTTTGCAGATATATTTACCAAGCCACTGGATGAATCCACCTTTTCAAGGTTGGTGAGTAAGTTAGGTATGCTTAATTACTCTTGAATCTTTTCAGATATTTTGCAAGTTTTAATGTAGCCAGAAATTTAATTGATTTTTCAGTCTTGGATGAAATTTTGGCTAAGTCAAAATTTACATCATGACGGATGATCATTATCCATCGAGTTCGATCATCCGTCGATATACAATTTGTCAATAAAATCAATTATTTTTCTGGAATATTTTATATCTCGAAGGATAACTGATTTATCCTCATCCGTCGAATTGTCTCATTCTTAGCCGTTGATTTTCTGAACATTATCCATCGAGTATACTTACAGTTTGTAAGCATAACACGACGAATATGTGATGGAATTTTTACAGTTTATTTTTTTTACGGCTATTTTGGGCTATTTTTATTGGTCACTTTATTTTACTATATTACTTTTGACAGTTATTTTTGAGATAGTATAAAAGCAAAATTCATTTTCATTTCTTTTCTTTTATCATTCTCAATTCATCTGCTCTAACATCTTTCTTTCTCAAAAGCAATTACCCTCTCTCTCTCTGCAACTTTTACTCTCTAACAATGGCACCAGTCGTCAAAATCATGTCTCAAACTGGCTTTATCTATGAGAAGAACAATTTCACGGCTCTAGTGAACAAGGGGATTCAGCAGTCTGGCGACTACCACAAAATGATGGATTTTGTGCAAGGATGTAAGCTCAAATATGCCATGTTGGAGTCTCTCACTATCTACTGTGAGGTTGTGGAGGAAATATGGACGACTGTAGTGTACAACTCAATTGATAAGACCATCACCTTCACTATTATGGGAAAGGAATTATGTGTTAATAGTGACATTATTAAAGCATGCTTTAAGATTCCTGATAATACTGTCACTACTCCACACACAGACACCGATATTATTAACATGTTAAACTCCATGGGTTATGCACTCACCATCTCTAAATTAAGTGAAATTAGGAGATTGGGTCTTAGGAAAGAATGGAGTTATCAGTGTGATATAGTTATTAAAGTATTTTCTGGTAAAATTAGCAATTTTGATTCTGTTAATATCTCCATGCTCAACATACTTTACATGCTAGTAACTGATAAATACTTCAATTTAAGTGATATTATCTTGTTTGAGTTGGGATTTAAGTTAGGGGAGCTTAATAAGAGAGGTAAGAATGTTTATTATGCTAGATTTTTAATGATGCTTGCTAACCACCTCTCTGAGGACATTGTGCTTGAGAACCCAACCAACAAGTTAGATTGTTGGGTTCAAGAAAGAAGAATTATTGCAGATCTCAATAGAGTAGATCACCACAAAGAGGTGCCACTCTTCTACTTTCCAGTAATGGAGGCACCTCAGGTAAGTGAGGTAATTTCCACTGTCTCTACTCTTCTAACCTCAACCATTTCTTTGCCTTCTAGTATAGCAGTGGAATCTGTGTCAATGACCAGACATATGCCTACCCAAGATACCAAAACTAAAGTTTCAAAACCAAAGACAAAAAAAGCCCCCTCTGGTGTCTCTCAAAAGATGCCAGTTGTAAAATCCACTAAACACAAAGAGGGGAGTGTGAAGGTGGGAAAGACAGGTGAGGGACAGGGTGAAAATCAAAGAAGCCCTAAGGATAAAGATGGTGAGCATAGTGTACCCAAACCAAGCCACACCATAGCTTTCCAACAAATTGTGGTTGTTAATAAGGATAAAAGCTCAATTCTAGTTTCATCCTCCCAAAAGGATGTAACTATTGAAACAAGTTCTCAACCAGGAGCACAGAACAAAAGGGGTAGGGACACAAGTTCACCACAAAACTACACAAGAAAGAAGAAATCTAAAACCCTTGGGGATGCACAGGGTACACATACAGTGCAAACTGGAGCTAAAGACCCAGTCACTACACCATCTCAAAGTCAAATTGATGTGGCTCCAACAAATGTGGAGTCACAGCCAAAATCTGTACAAATTGAAACACCTCAAACACCAAATTCTCCCACACAATCTTTGGATGTTGACATGATTCAAACATCACAACCATATTCTCCATCTTTAACTCTGATAGAGAAGCCAAAAATCCATGCAAGTGTGCATCATATTCTAGATGATTTGTTGGCTCACTTGCCATTTCTTTCTGAGACTGTTGAGACATCTGTGCCAAAATTTTCATCAATCTGCACAGAGTCCACAATAGTTTTCACTCCAAACTCATTCATTTCTTCTCACTCGATGGATATTGTTCATCCATCGAGTAGTGATTGTATCCCGACGGATGTGCCTAACAGCAGTCATCCGTCGGATAGTCAAATTACTACCCCGATGGATATTTCTCATCCGTCGGGTGTCTCTGCACAACTCCAAAGTTCAACTATTGTCACAAGTGCAGATGACTTAGTAATTGTGCAATCACTATTAGGATTGAGGGAAGGTAGTGACATGAGTAAGAGTCTGGGTTGCTCCAAGGAAAAAAGGAGAGAAAAAGAGTGATCCAATACAGTCCATTTCTTCAGGACTGGAAAAAGTGGGTGTGAGGAGTCCCGCCTTAGATGGTGAAGGTGAGGGTGTGAGGGTGGGGAGCCAAAGTGAGACCTTGATGCAATAAAAGAGAGATTATGAGAGAAATGCAGGTACCGGAGATATAAGGGTGAATGTCATTGTAAGTGAGTTAATTAATGTCCAGGATGCAGACAGGGAGGGACTATCTCAGCAAACTCAAGTTGTTATAGATTCCACCTCCTTAGATGCTGAGACATTTACTCACCCTGTTCCAGCCTATCAACTTCTAGCTGGACAGGGCAATGATAATGCAGAAAGGATGCTAAACTTGGTACACACCACACAGTCCATGCAAAGAGATAAGGATGCCATCACAGCTTTGCCTTCAACAGCTAGTGATGTTGATTATGAGACTGGTGGTTCAGACGAATTCTTTGGAGGTGAGGGTGGAGATAATGAAGAAGATCCATTGGACATAGGGAGAAGTAGGCCCTAGTTCAAGATCAGGCATGCCATCTTGGGCATTTTCAAAGCAATGTGATGAACACTACTTCAACACAACCCTGATTCAACTTATAAATCAGAAAAATTCTGCTCTTCAAACCACCATAAATTCCAGCACCAAAAAGCACCTTCAAGCACATCTTGCTTCTCTGTAACTACAACAAATCCAAGGTCTTCAACATGCTCAAGATGTCAACACTATCAAAGATGATATTGATCAGATGAAAAAGGACATTTCTGACATGATGGACTTTAAACTTCCAGAAGCTACAATGCTTGACATTAAGAGACAACTCAGGAAAAATTCTGATATTGCCACAAAGATAGATGCCTTGGATACAAGAATGACAACAATGGAAGCATCTCTTACAGCAATACATCTACACCAAGCTCAACAAACAGACTTGCTTCAGAAACTGGTGGCTGCACAGACCTCCTCTTCTACTCAGCTTGATGATAACAAAAAGGGGGAGAAAGAGAATTCTAGGAGTGAGGGGGAGCAAAAAGTGCTCAACATTCAAGTGAGTAAAGCAATTGTGCCAACATTTGCTTTCACAAAGCCACCAGCTAAAGATAGCATTGATCTAATTAATGAAGCAGCAGCCACTTTGAGAGCAGCTGAGAAGAAGCAGTTAAGTCCAATAAACTGGGAGAAAATTGATGAGGATATTCAAAAGAAGTTTGGTCTAGCAAAGAAGCCAGAAAAATCAGCCATTTATCACTCTCAAGTCAGGCAAATTTTTGTGAATGATATGAGCATGAATTATCTGGAAAGAGGCCAGACATCCTGCATCAAATCTCCAAAGGAAGATCTAATCATAAATCCAAAGGTGAACTACCCAAAATCTTCACTAAAGAATCCTTTGGATACAGTGTATGAGACTCTAAAGCCTGATGAAAAGCAACTGTTGTCAAGATCTATTGCATTCTACAAGGATCCAGCTGATTTAGCATTGAAAAGGAGAATTACCAAATTTTACATAAATGGTAAGGAAATCTGTGTGGTGGCTGGACACCCTCAATTTGCTGAAACAAAAAGGGAAGAAAAGGCAAGATTGAAGCAAGAAAAGAAGCAAGCTACTCTAGATGCTAAAAAGCTCAGCAAAAGAAGGAGCAAGCTGCTATCTTGGCCAAGCTACAAGCTGTGAAACCCACATAACAAATTCATGAGCAACCATCTATAATTGCTGAATCTCAAGATCAAATAGTGCAAAATGAACCCCCACAGACAAAGAAGCCAAGGTACAAGCAAAGAATCAAGAGAAAATTGGATTTCAGTGATGAGGAGATGGAAGGATACTTTCCCAAAGAGTCTACTTCTACAATAGCTCAAACATCCATGCCCTTTGTGGCACATGGAGAATTCAAGATAGATCCATCCAAGAATTTCCATGGTGAACATATCATTCCAAAGGATGAGCCAATAGACTGGGATAGTCTACCAATTCCTGAACTCAATCTACCTCATTTCATGAAGCCAAAGAAGACAAAGACCAGGGCAGTCAAGAAAGTAAAGCCCTCAACTCTCAGATCCAAGTCCCTAACCAAAGCTCAAACCAAGGTCAACAAGGGAGATATCATGTACATCTGTGACATCAAGGAATTCTCTGATCTAAACTTCTATCTGGATGACTGGAAGAAGTTAGAGGGATTGATGCTTACAGGAATCTACCTGAAAGGTTAGTATTCAAGTACAAGGGAGGAAAAGAGATACCATGGTCACTTCACAGGATTCTTTAAGAGAGCCAATCTGTACTGATAAAAGTTTATTCATCCTTCAAAAAGAACTTTGGATTCAATGTGACAGCTAGAAGATTAGTTCTAAAGAAGATTGAAGAACTGAGGAGTATTAGAGCCAAAGATGCACTCCCAAAGACTTTAACTATTCCTTACATAGGGAATAGAGTGCATCTAAGACCCTACTGGCTAATGGAATTCATGGATGATAAGGGAGTTAGAAGATTTTTCAGATTAGAAGACCAGTTGAGCATCTCTAGAAATGAGACTCTTTTGGAAATGCGAGGAATGCTAGATCTTTCAGAATCTGATGAACTTGAATTCCACAGACAGCTCCAAAATCAGATAGAAGACAACAACAGGAAGCTTGGGAAGAAATCCAGACAATCAAGGAAATAGATCAATCTGCTCAGACTAGAGGAGCACCTTAAAAATGATTGTGAGCAAATCTTTGTACACTTTGTCTTGTAAATTTTTCAGTAACTAATGCAGCACTTTTTAGTTTTATCTACTACTTTTTAAATCTGTATTTTTAGAGTGTTTTATTATCATCAAGTTTCTCTTAATTTATGGCTACAATTCTAGTAGACGTAAATTTTATTTAATTAAAATGAAAACCTTTCTTGTCCTGACAAGAAATTGATTTAATATATCTGCTAAAGGCGGGCACGTAATAACAATTTATCAAGTTCTCAATCTCGCCTTATGGGAAAAATTAGGCATCGAGTTCATTCAACTAGAGCAACAACTTTTGCTCCAATTCTAACCTGATACCTGAAGCTTGACCATTTCTAATCTTCTTTTTTGGATCTTCCAAATAAACTCGACAATTTAACTTCCAATCATCCAGTTATTTCCACAGAAATGACAATCATCTCCTTTTACAACACCACTATCAGGCTTCAAAATCCCTTTGGGATTGGACTTTGATTTGAAAGCGAATAAGATCAAATCTTCACCTTGCCTGTCCACTTTCCTTTCCCATTAGCATTGCATGTGTACATCATCAACATGGACATAATTCATGCCTTTACCGTGTAATTTTCAGCAGTTCTAAACATGCTTAACAACTCAGTGAGTGTTCTGTCTATCTCATTCCTTTTGTTCTTAACAAACTAAGAATAGAAGTTGTTCAAAGATTGTTTGATCAAATCAAGCTGAGTCTCTAGACTATTCTTGAAACCCAAAATATCAAGGTACATATACCTATCATCTTTAGAACATGTGGTCCAACCGGATATCATTCTCCTATTAATGCAAAAGTATGGTGCCTTTTATTGTCAAATCTTTCTGATGAGCCTATCCTTCAAACATCCTTTGAAGGTGCTCAATCATATCATAAACATCATTATTTCTTGTTGCTTCTAAAGCTCAGCACTCATAATTACAAGCATGAGACATGAAACATCAGTTGCATAATCAATTTTCTTCTAGTAAGTATTATTTTCAGAACATGTTTCATTCTCAGCTAGAAGAAATAAGGGAGGGGTTTGAGTGACATCCTTGAACCTGAGGACAATCCTCAAGTTCCCATGTCAATTCAAGAAATTATTTCATGTCAGCTTGTCCTTCTCAAGGACTATTAGATGGAGAAGTTATTTGTGTTATTTGTCATTTGATATCTACAATATTAAATTGCATAAAATGACTTAGTCTACAGATGATCATTAAATTATGTTCAAGTGTTTATTTATATATATATATGTGTGTGTGTGTGTGTGTATTCATAATATATATCTCCCACTATTTTTATCAAATAAATAACCCTAACTAATAATTCAGAAAGAATATCTTCTATATCCTTTGCAGTGAGCCAAAATCCATATTTCACCATGCGTTAGGTCAGCTTTGGCTTTCCTCCTAAAACATGATTATTTAGGTAGACAACATTTGTCAATTATATCAACTATATAACTCTTAGATAGCTTGGAGGAATAACATTTGTTCATATTTATCTAATAAATCTCGCCAAACTCTATGCCTCTAAGTTCACAATCCTATTGTGGTAACTTAGTTAAGTCAAACCCAATAGTCAAAAAGTATCAATATACTTCAACACATCTCCCACGATAGATGGAGTACTTCGCTTTGGCGAACCCACTCCTTATCGATCTAGGGGTTAACATATTGGACTCATTGGAAGGCATCTGATCAACTTAATATTAACTTTAGGGATTTGTTAATTTTAAAACGATCATGATCTCATCATAAAGAGATTCCCAATTTTTCCTTGAATAAAATATTTCAAATCAATATTCGTCAATGATTTGATTTCCAGATAGTGAGGGAGTCACAACGGTCTCACTTAAAACCCACAACCTTACAAGTTCAATGAACTCGCTTTTGACAAAATCGCCCCATGTCAGAAACAAAGAAGATTTGTATTTTATTCCGTGTTTCATAAACACGAGAATTTCATAATCGTTTGTTCATTTTAAAATCTTGAGTCGTTACAGATTTTATCTTATTTAGCAAGCATGGCATGGGTGTCGTATCTAATACATACATTATTAATCTAATTAAGCATGCATCTTTATAAACTACTCTCCACATACATTCATCATATGAGCATATATATGTAAAGTGCGATAAATTAAATGCATTTGGTTATGGCTTGATCCTATGTGATCTTTATCAAGCTAATGACAAAGATCTAGGTCAATCTAAGGTGGAAAATAAATACAGGCTAACTATTACATGTCTTCTTTCTTGTACTACTTCCTTGGATGGCCTCCAATGGGATTACCCTTCCTTAATCTTCAAATCTTCATGTCTTCGCGTACATTACGAGAATGAAATATAAAACTAATCTAATAAACTAACAAGAAGAACTCGAGTTACATTCGAGATTTAATAATTACAAGATCGAACAACATGCAAGCCATATTTTTTAAAAAAAACACCAAAACCATTAACCTAAGGTCATAAGCCATAACCATCCACCATGCTCAATTAACACATAAGAACATGTTAGAACACATAATCTGATCTTAACATATCATACCCATCATGATCTAATCATAAAGACCAAATATGGAAAAAAAATCAGAAAATTTGAAATTAAATCTAATAACATTAAATCGCAGATTTCAGGATCTGAACGACGTCAAGCTTTGTAGATCAGATTGTTTACCTTAAGAAACTTTACAAATTGGTTGAATAATGGAGATCCAAAGATTGTTCAATCATCACGCATCCCGCTCTCGCGATCTACGCTCTATCAGTATCCACATGAATGCTTGAACTCAAGGATTGGATGTGTACTAACACAAACTCGTTTCTTCTTGCTCTCTCCATCTTCTCTCTTGGTGGCTAGGGTTTTAGTGAAAGTCTTTCACCCAAAATCAGCCACATCGGAGATATTATATAGAGAGTAGAAAAAAAAATTATAACTCTCAACTAATTAGGAGTTATTATTAATTCGAAATTCCTATTTGTATATTAATTAAGTCACACTTAATTATTTAACAACTAAATTTCATAATTGATATTAGTAAATTTGAATATCATTATTTATCTAATTAATTAAGTCATACTTAATTAATATTATAAATAATTTGAACTACTTTAATTTAATTTAAATCCAATTTAAATTAAATAATCCTTCAATCATTCTTTGTGTGTGACCCTATAGATTATTATTATGTTGGCAACGAATTTTAAATCTAATATAAAATCGTAAACAATGAGCAGCATCTAGTAATATATCATTGTTACCCAAGTAATAATAATTGAATCGGTGATCGATTAAATTTTTCGTGAATAATGTACAATGTAATATCATCTCTTTAACCAAATATTATAGATTAAGCTAGAGGCATGTAATGTGTCATCCTCATCATAGTTTAATCTAAGTTTCCTTGATCAATGAGTAGACTATCAAATCAAATCAACATTTGAGCGTGGTCACACATTTCATAGTCTAGCTCACATAAGAGGCCAATAATATCGTTCCTAAAATAGGAGGGTTAAATCCCATCTAGATCATTCATATTCCTCATACGATTCATAATATACCCAATGTTCACTTTTATCATTACCCGGTCAAGGATAACTTTTAATGGAATCAATGTATATTAATACTCGTATAGAAATATAATGACCTCGGGTCTAAAAACCATTACATCATTATCACCGTGAGAATTACTTATGACACAACAGATATGTAGAATCTCATATCAGGTATGTCTAGCACCATTTACATTTACATATGCCTGTGTTTTTTACTTTAATATCACTATACCTATGATCAATGAGATGTGATCATCGGTCAACAAACACACCAGTCTTAATGCATTATTATTTTCCCTTAATAATAATACTCGACTAGGGACCTTTAGGAATATTGATACTATTCTCATGATCTCATTTCTAAGTCACGTACTTAGAGATATAGAATTTCATATCATATTCCAAGGACATTTATTAATCTAACATTTATATCGCAGTAAATTAAGAATTAATAAATTATAAAGGAAATAATCGATAGAACTTAAACATTAATAATCCAAATGTCTTAAACTAAAACATCATAGTGTTGTCTCTAGGGCACAAACACTAACATGGTGACCTTCTTATTCTCTTACTAAAGCCACACTGATGGAATATTCCGAATTTTCTAAGTATAAAATCAGTGTCTCCCCATCCTCTGGTTTTGCCAACAAAGGAGGATTTCCCAATGTTGGATTTTTAACGCAGCGGGGGCATGGCAAAACACTTTTTGCACATACAAAATCCAAATAAAAGCATACAGATCATGAATAAAAATTCGAGGGATCGAATCTAACCTTTTTAAAATAATTCGGAGACAACGATCAGAGATCCTTAGCAGTTGCTCCTCAAGTGTGAAGCACTCCACCGGTATCCACCAAGAAAACGATGTTAAGGAGGAGGAAGGAGGTGGAGAGAATTGGGTTTTCCAAACTTTTTGGGTTTTCGGGTTCGAATGTGGGTTAGAATAAAAATAGGGTCTATAATAGTGTATTTATAGGCAAAATTTTCAGCTGAAATTTTCTCATAAATAATATTATTATTATCCCATTTATTATTCTCATTAATAATTAAAACACCTTTTAATTATTAATCCTTTTTCTAAACACTTTAGAAATAATTCTCTCTCTTGATTTAATTTCCAAAAAATTAAATCCTTTAATTAATAATATTAAGAACTTTTCTTATTTAATTTATAATCAATTAAATCTCATTTAATCAATTATTAAATTTGCCAATTAATTATTTATTTCATAAATAAATAATTATTAGCCATTATTAATTAATTCCTCCACCATTAAATCATTCTCTTTTTATGGTGTGACCCTGTAGGTTCAATATTAAGCCGGTAGTAGAAATAAATAATAATAAAACTATTTTATCATTATTTATATAAATTCTCTAATTTATTAAATATGATTAATTAATTAATCATATTTATTCTACATCGTGAGGGATACTTCTCAGCATATCGCGACTATCCGGATAATATGAATTCACTGCTTAGAATACCAAAAACCTATTCAGTGAATAGTTACCGTACAATAAACTCCTTCTACCCTACAATGTCCCGATTAAATACAAGGCATGGATCTCGTGTCAAGCCTATCTAATTCAATCACTTGCTTACCATTTACTATGCGTAGTTCTATGCAAATTAGAAACTCCTTTCTAATTTCATTCACTCTGGCCAGAGATTCCTGAACTAGCATAAGTGGATCAGCCTTGAACATTCGCTTCCTTCACTGAAAGGGGTAGATCCTTTATTGATCATACACTATCTTCGTGTACAAATTCATATACCCAGAAGAGCCCTAATAATTGTCCCTGGAGACTAAGAACTAAACCAAAGCATAGTTCAGTGTACACAAGATGACTATGATGACCTCAAGTTTAAGGATACTTGTACAACTATCACTATGTGAACAACTGCTGACACGTGAGTGAACTCCATCAGTTGTTCAGCTGTGCGAGTCATGTTCAGTGAACTTATTCTATAATAAGCACCTACATACTAGCTATAGTGTCACCACACAAATGTCTATGAGAACAGACATCCTTCATAATGAAGCAAGCATAGTATGTACCGATCTTTGCGGATTATTAATTACCAGTTAGTAATCCTATGACCAGGAACTATTTAAGTTTAGAGTTATCATCTTTTTAGGTCTCACTATTATGATCTCATCATAATCCATAAAAAACTTTACTCTAAACTATGGTATATCTTATTTAAACACTTAAATAGATAAAGCCCGTAATAAAAATAAAACAAGTCTTTTATTAATATCAATGAAATCAAAACAGATTACATAAAGAGTTATTCATAAATCCTAATTCATGATTGGACTTAGGACATATTCCTTTCAATCTCCCACTTGTACTAAAGCCAATCACTCTGGTATCTAATACCATCTAGTCTTTATGACGATCAAAGTGACTTTCAGAAAGTAGCTTTGTGAGTGGGTCTGCTATGTTGTTATGCGTGTCAACTCTAATTCAATACAATACAAGAAATGTTACCGCGCTCCCACTAACCCTTTTGTAGACCCATGGTTCATCTTCATTTTTGATAAAATCAAACTCTTTGATTGTCTCATCAAAACGAATGTTCCATCTTTCGAGAAGCCTGTTTTAAACCACATATGGTTCGCAGTAGCTTACACACTAGGTTTTCATTTCTCTTGGAAAGAAAACCATCTGGCTAATTGCCAGATCTCATAGTCGTAGTAAGCAGCAATCGCAAGCAAAATCCGAACTGATTTTAACAAGGCTACAGGTAAAAGGTTTCATCAAAGTCAATCCATTGCCTTTGTTTGAATCCTTTTGCCACAAGCCTGGCCTTATAGGTCTCCACCTGGCCATCTGCAATAATCTATCTTTTGTATACCGTATACATAGATTCCATTCTGGATTTCATGGCACTATGCCATTTCTCTGAGTCAACACTACTCATAGCCTCATTATAGATCAAAGGGTCGTCATCATCAATGATCGACAACTCATTGTCATTATCAATGACAAGGCCATATTACCTCTCAGGTTGGCGAGACACTCTCCCTGATCTATGAATGGGCTATTCCATAAAAGGTTGTTCAGTCAGAATAGGTGTTTCCACTTGATCTGTAGTAGTTTGTGCTTCTTGAACTTCATCAAGTTCAATTTTGCTCCCACTGTTTCCTTCAAGGATAAACTCCTTTTCCAAGAAGGTAGCATGTCTGGAGACAAACACCCGATGATCGGTGCAAAAGTAATACCCTAAAGTCTCTTTAGGATATCCCACAAAACTACATTTTACGGATCGATATTCCAGCTTATCTGGGTCAACTTTCTTGACATAAGCTGGACATCCCCAAATCTTAACGTGTTTAAGACTCGGTTTCCTTTCTTTCCATATCTCATACGGAGTTTGAGGAACAGATTTGGAAAGCACCTTATTCAGTTAATATGCTGAGGTTTCCAATGCATAACCCCATAGGAATACTGGAAGATTCTCATAGCTCATCATGGACCGAACTATGTCTAACAAAGTTCGATTTCTCCTTTCAGATACCAATCTGGAGGAGTACACTGGGAGACTATACCATTTATTTTGAGATAATCTAGAAACACTCCATTAAAGTATTCACCACCTCGATCTGATCGAAGAGTTATAATACTATGTTTGGTTGTTTCTCCACTTCATACTTATATTCTTTGAACTTTTCAAAGGCCTCAGACTTGTGTTTCATCAAACACATATCCGAATCCAGATCTATCATCTATGAAAGTAATAAAGTATGAAAATCCACCCATGGCTTGCGTAGACATTGGTCCACATACATCTGTGTGTACCATTCCTAGCAAATTTGCAGCCCTCTCTCCATGTCTACTAAATGGAGACTGCAATGCCACTATAAAGTGAGATTTTCATCATCCCTTTTTTTTATTAGTTTGTTCAATCTGAAGTAAATTATGTCACATATATACAGACCATTATTTAAAGTACCACGTCCATAAAGAATATTATCTCTAAGAATAGAGCATTCATTATTCTCAATAATAAATGAAAATCCATTAAAGTCTGACATGGGAATAATATTCCTCACAATCGAGGGAACAAAATAACAATTATTTCAAACAATAGTCTTGCCCGTAGGCCTATGTAAATGAAATGATTCTACATCTACAGCAGCAACTCTTGCTCCATTTCCCATCAGTAGAACCACCTCCTCTTCCTCAAGAGTCCTACTTCTCCTTGGTCCCTGCAACAATTGCAGATATGAGAACCAAAGGCGGTATCGAATACACAAGTAGAAATTTGATTTAATGACATATTCACTTCTATCATGAACATACCTGAATCAGAAGCGGTAGTCTCACTACCCTTCTTCTTCTTCAATTCTGCAAGGTAAACCTTGCAGTTCCTCTTCCAGTGCCCCACCTTGTTACAGTGAAAGCAAACAACTTTGCTCTTGGGGTCTTCAGCTTTTGGTGGAACCGGCATTTTCTCACCTACTTTCTTCTTCTTGGAAGGGTTCCTCTTCCTTTTCTTAGGATTGGAACCTTCACCAATTAGAAGAACAGAACTCTTCTTAGGGGGAAAATTTGATTCCGCAGTCGTCAACATGTTGTGGAGTTCAGGCAGGCTGACATCCAACTTATTCATGTGAAAGTTCATAACAAACTGCGAGAACGAACTCGGAAGCGATTGCAAGACCAGGTCTTGGCTCAGCTCCCCATCCATGACAAAACCAAGTTGTCCAAGACGTTCAATCAAATTGATCATCTTAAGTACATGGTCATTCACAGATGATCCCTCAGACATCCTACAACCGAACAGCTCCTTCGATATCTCATATCGAGCTGTCCTCCCTGCCACATCATACAACTCTTGTAGATGCATGAGGATAGTGTGAGCATCTATATGCTCATGTTGCTTCTGTAGCTCAATGTTCATGGAAGCTAGCATGATGTATTGAGCAACATTTGCATCATCTATCCACTTACGATACACAACATGTTCATCATTATGTGCATCACTAGCAGGTTCAGTAGGCTTAGGTGAGTCAATCACGTATTCCAGCTTCTCAATCCTGAGAACAATTCTCAAGTTTCGAAGCCAGTCAGCATAATTAGGACCAGTCAATTTATGAGCATCCAGTATGCTCCTGAGTGATAGTGTAGAAGACATAACGTACAAAGTAAATCTGTAAATGATAAACACATATCAACACTTAGCAAATATTCGATTTCATTTCAAAACACTATATGAATTGGGTCTTTATTCATAAGTGGCTCCCACTAGTTTATCTAATTTATTCAACCCCCTACGTGAAAAAATTAAGCATTCATAATGCTAGTGGGAATAGTGATCCTACATTCCATTACACAACCCCGGCTGTGGCATGAAACGCCATGTAATGTTCAATAGGCAGACAACTCTTGTCAATTACATCTAATGTTATTCCCTAATCGAACTTTAGCCTCTTGAATAATTGAGTCATGGTTGTGGCACGACAAACTCAATATTCTAAGTCAAGTCTAACCCAACATTCCGTACAATTGAATCAGTCCCCAAAGGCCCACGGCTGTGGCACGTAACGACCTTTAGATTCTTATTCAATGTACACATCTCTATGTAATAGACAAGTATTTCTTATTTCGAAATCAAAGCCCTCGGCTGTGGCACGAAACGACAATGATTCAAAAATAAGAACTACTTTCTACCATGTTGGAAGGCTATGACCGACACAAGCCCGTTGTGTCAGTGGCCAATTACTACTTGATATTATTTAATTTTAGAGGGATTATATTACGTTACAATCATAATCATATTATAAAGAGATTCTTCCTTTTAAATTAAATATTTCAAATCAATAATCAATAATCAGATGATTCCCAGATCGGGTGGAGCATTGTCAAGAGGCGTCACTTAATAACCCTTTCTTACAGATAGAAATCTGTTGTTGACAGAATCATCCTTTCTCTCATATCAAAAATTCATATTCAATTACGTGTTTCATAAACACAAGAATCTCATGATTGTATTCATAATATTATTATTAAGGTTATGAAACAATTTCACTATACTAGGTTGTCTAACAAACGCCTTATGTTTATTTAAGTTCACCTAAATCTATCATCGCATGATAAACTAAGCATATATCACATATATCAACATTAATAAACATCAAGGTAGGCATGTTACATCATCTAGCACATTAGTCTAAGCATTATACATCTCTATGTATCACATGAAACATTTAAAAGCAAATAAAAACAGTCAAAAACAGCTTTAAAATACTTCATGGAAATATAAACAGTTTAAAACTTTTATATAAACTAAAATTGATCACTCCATTAGATCCGTCTCGGAAAAATGAATCCAACGGTATATTGCACGCCCAAAACGGAGTTACGAAACTCCCAGAAAATCAATTTTAATATGGACAGTCGGGCTGTAACGCATTACAGGAACGCGTTACTAGCCCTGTAACGCATTCCGGTGATGCGTTACACCCCTTTTAAGCCATTAAAGGGTGTAACGCATACCGTGAATGCGCCACAGGTGTGTAACGCATTCCCGGAATGCGTTACACCCCTATTTTTCTTGGAATCCGCGCCGCCTGACAGAACCTGTACCTATGTCTGCCTTCTTTGCGTGCAATCAGACATCACAGACAATACAAACAGACAAGCAACAGATATACAAATATATGTATATATATATAAATAGATTTATTTAATTACGAATTTAATTGATACAAATTCAAAAATTCATAATAAAAAATCTATACATCATAAAATTATGAGAAAAATACCCAGACGATCTACAACACTTGTACAACCCAGATCAACATTCAAAATTATTCTGAGAAACGATTTCTCATCAGACAAAATTAATCCATGATATAACTTGTAAAAATCATAATTAATTCATACAAGCACATAAATTCTGAAATTTTTACCATATATCTATATGCATACAAACTGTGCTCTGATACCATTGTTGGATTTTTAACACAGCGGGGGCATGGAAAAACACTTTTTACACATACAAAATCCAAATAAAAACATACAGATCATGAATAAAAATTCGAGGGATCGAATCTAACCTTTTTAAAATAATTCGGAGACAACGATCAGAGATCCTTAGTAGTTGCTCCACAAGTGTGAAGCACTCCACCGGTATCCACCAAGAAAACGATGTTAAGGAGGAGGAAGGAGGTGGAGAGAATTGGGTTTTCCAAACTTTTTGGGTTTTCGGGTTCGAATGTGGGTTAGAATAAAAATAGGGTCTATAATAGTGTATTTATATGCAAAATTTTCAGCTGAAATTTTCCCATAATTAATATTATTATTATCCCATTTATTATTCTCATTAATAATTAAAACACCTTTTAATTATTAATCCTTTTTCTAAACACTTTAGAAATAATTCTCTCTCTTGATTTAATTTCCAAAAATTAAATCCTTTAATTAATAATATTAAGAACTTTTCTTAATTAATTTATAATCAATTAAATCTCATTTAATCAATTATTAAATTTTCCAATTAATTATTTATTTCACAAATAAATAATTATTAGCCATTATTAATTAATTCATCCACCATTAAATCATTCTCTTTTTATGGTGTGACCTTGTAGGTTCAATATTAAGCCGGTAGTAGAAATAAATAATGATAAAACTATTTTATCATTATTTATATAAATTCTCTAATTTATTAAATATGATTAATTAATTAATCATATTTATTCTACATCGTGAGGGATATTTCTCAGCATATCGCGACTATCCGGATAATATGAATTCACTGCTTAGAATACCAAGAACCTATTCAGTGAATAGTTACCGTACAATAAACTCCTTCTACCCTACAATGTCCCGATTAAATACAAGGCATGGATCTCGTGTCAAGCCTATCTAATTCAATCATTTGCTTACCATTTACTATGCGTAGTTCTATGCAAATTAGAAACTCCTTTCTAATTTCATTCACTTTGGCCAGAGATTCATGAACTAGCATAAGTGGATCAGCCTTGAACATTCGCTTCCTTCACTGAAAGGGGTAGATCCTTTATTGATCATACACTATCTTCGTGTACAAATTCATATACCCAGAAGAGCCCTAATAATTGTCCCTGGAGACTAAGAACTAAACCAAAGCATAATTCAGTGTACACAAGATGACTATGATGACCTCAAGTTTAAGGATACTTGTACAATTATCACTATATGAACAACTGCTGACACGTGAGTGAACTCCATCAGTTGTTCAACTGTGCGAGTCATGTTCAGTGAACTTATTCTATAATAAGCACCTACATACTAGCTATAGTGTCACCACACAAATGTCTATGAGAACAGACATCCTTCATAATGAAGCAAGCATAGTATGTACCGATCTTTGCGGATTATTAATTACCAGTTAGTAATCCTATGACCAGAAACTATTTAAGTTTAGAGTTATCATCTTTTTAGGTCTCACTATTATGATCTCATCATAATCCATAAAAAGCTTTACTCTAAACTATGGTATATCTTATTTAAACATTTAAATAGATAAAGCCCGTAATAAAAACAAAACAAGTCTTTTATTAATATCAATGAAATCAAAACAGATTACATAAAGAGTTATTCCTAAATCCTAATTCATGATTGGACTTAGGACATATTCCTTTCACCCAATTGTTCTTTGATCTTTTGAAAAGCCTCTTCATATTCTGGGGTCCACACAAAATCATTTCCATACCCTTAATGGCTTTAAAGAATTCCTTGCATCTGTCTGAGGATTTTGAAACAAAACGATTCAGTGCTGCAATTATTGTTGTCAAGCTTTGTACCTGCTTCACTCTAGTATGAGATATCATATCAAGCAGGGCTTTGATCTTTACTGGATTTTCCTCAATTCCTCTATGGTTTACCATGAAACCCAAGAACTTTACTGATTCCACACCAAACACACATTTTTATGGATTTAATTTCATCATATACTTCCTCAGAATATGAAACATTTCAGCTAGGTGTGCTATATGATCTTCAATTTCCTTGGACTTCACTAGTATATCATCTACATATAACTTCATTATCTTCCCAATCTGCCTTTTAAACATTTTGTTTACCAATGTCTGGTATATTGCTCTAGCATTAACAAGACCAAATGACATCCTGATATAGCACTAGAGTTCTCTATCATTGACAAATGAAATGTGCTCTTGGTCAGGTTCATACATGGGAATTTGATTGTAATTGAAGTATGCATCCATAAAACTTAGTAGAGCATGCCCCACCGTGGCATCCACCAACTGATCAATTCTTGGCAAAGGAAAACTATCTTTTGAACATGCTTTGTTGATAACAGTAAATTCTATGCAAGTCCTCCACTTTTCATTGGGTTTTTTCACCAAGACCGGATTTGCCAACCATTCTGGGTAAAATGATTCCATGATCAATCAAACTTCCAAAAGCCTATCCACTTCTTCTGCCAACGGTACAGCCCTTTCTCCACATATTGCCCTATACTTTTTTCAAACCCCTTTGTGTTTAGAGTAAATGTTTAATCGATGGCACATGATATTCGGATCAATTCCAACCATATCTGAGTGGCTCTATGCGAACATATTGAGATTCGATAAGAGAATCTCAAAAGTCCTTCTCTCAATCTTAGATTTAGTTGAGAGCCGATATTCCAAACTTTGCTTGGATCCTTCTCATTGATTTGGATTGTAATGGTATCTTCAAATGAACCCATATTTTTCATGGGCAGTGGGATTCACGGATCCTATTCAAGCTGATTATGATCTTTTTATCTAATTTGGAAGGCGCGTCCTCTAGAAGAGGAGCATCAGCTTATTCTAAGATCTTTTTGAAGGAAGGTGTGCCCTGTGTTATAGGGGCATCAACTTCCCCTGAATTTTATGGTGTTAAGGGCGCGCCCTCATGGGGAGGGGCATCTACCTTGTTCATAACTTTTTCCAAGCTTTGCAAAACATAAGCTCTCCCTTCAAGCCATTCCCTATTGAAACTTCCTTGGATTATGTTGTTGTTTAGAAGCTTTTCTTCTAATAATAATTTGATCCTGGGAGCATCTTCTAAGAGTAACATTATTAAAGTTGGTTTGGCGGAATATTCATCCTCTTGTTCAACATAGTAGTGGACACGAATCTCTTTAATCGGTTGCGCGACCATACCTTCCGGTTCGGCGTCGAAGGTATCTTTGACTTAAATGTCTTTTCTTCGAAAGCCCATCATAGCTTGTCGGTAACATTCCCGGGAGTCATACTGAGAACCCTTTATGCTGCCAACCCTATTTGGGGTAGGAAATTTGATCGTTAAATGATGAATTGAAGTGATGACCCTCTTTTGCCTGAGAAAAGATTATCCCGGCAACACATTATGGGAAGCTTCATGATTTAGGACTTTAAACTCGAGCATTTCCATTACAGAATGAGGACTTTCACCCAGGGTGAATGACAATCGGATCGATCCCATGACTCTGACACCTTCGCTAGAAAAACCATAGTCCTAAGAATCCTCTCATGACATGTCTCGATCAGGCAAACCCATTTTTTTATAAGTGCTGTAGTAGAGGATGTTTTCTAAGCTTTCATTATCCATGAAGGCTCAGTAGACATTTTAGTCCTGATTTAGAGGGAAATAACCAGAGCATCATTGTGAGGGTGATGTACCCACCTAGCATTAGCTTTTCTGAAGGTGATATCCATTGATTCTCCTTTAAACACCTTTAGTGGCTGAGTTTCCAACCTATGAATATCGCTCAAGGGCCTGTATCGGGCTTCCCTTGCATACCTTGCCAATGCTCGATTATTGCACTCCATGTCGGGATCTCCTCCAAATATTGCCTGAATTCTTCCATTCCTGACAAATTTATTTTCTTCCAAAACTTCGTTGTTGCTTCCATGAAGAGTGCGACCACCTTCCTCCTTTGTTTTGTCGGGACCATTTCCGTGCCTTCGAACTTCCTTAACCACCTATTTGCCAAGATAACCCTCTTTAATCAAAGCTTCAATCACATCTTTTAGCTGACGATATTCATGAGTGTTATGTCTAAAGGACTCATGGAACTCACAATACTTCTTTTTATCCTTGTTGTGTCAGGATGACAGAACCTCCGATTTTCTGAAAAGTCCCTTATTTTTACTTACATCAAAGATGTGCTCAATCGAGGCTGCCAAAGGGGAATATCTACTGGTTCTACTGTCATAACTTGAGGGAAACTCCACTCCCTTTGCACAGTCATGGCGTTCACCCAGTTCAGGATTCGATTATCTCTTCGATATTTAGGACTTGGAGATTTGTCCCTCTTCCTCGCTTTACCTTTCTAGCTTACTTGAGAAACAAGGTGAACTTTTACCAAAGATTGTTCCACAGTTTTAAAAGACTCCGCTTGGGCCAGAACATCTGCCATAGTGGTAGGATCCTTCCCTTGCAAATACTCCAGAAATCTGAACGAACACTCAACCTAACTATTAAGAATCTATTCAGAACTTCGTCTGAAGCACCACTTACACTAGTAGATTCAGCATTGAACCTTTTAAAGTAAGATTTCAAGCTCTCATTCTCCCACTATTTGATGTTGGACAAGGTTGTAACTGACGGAGCATACCTCACAGCCACCTAGAATTTTGACAAAAATAAAGATTTTATTTGATCCCGGGAAGTGATCACTCCGGTTCCGAGCTTCTAGAACCATTGCTGAGCACTTTTTCTGAAAGTTGCAGCCAAGAGCCTACATATGGCCAAGTTCAGAACCAGATACACATTCATCTCTATATTAAAACATCCCGAAAATTTGACCGGATCTCAACTTCCTTGAAATCACAAGTCACTAGTCGTGTTACGATATCCAGCCAGTAACTGGGCTTCTCTTACTGCCGCAGAGAATGGTGAAGGAATCTCGGCCATCGACGTTACTTTTCCTCCTTCTAAATGGCTAAGTAGCCTTTTCAGGTCATCCACGTTAAAAGTCCTAACTTCAGGGATGGTTTGCATATTATCTCGTGGATCCTGAAGCTGAGGCAGAGGTGGTACTACTTGATTCCCACCTGGAGGTACTGGTTGATGATTAGTATTTTGGACATATGTCCGCCCTCCTCCCGGTACTACTAATATATCTTGATTTCACCCTTGATTACCGTATAGAGTTTCCTTGTCCTCGGCCGCTGCCTTGAGGAATCTCATGGTCATACGCCTGAATGTCTCGTTGGCCGTTATCTCCTATGTGATTATCTCTTCCTGCTCGGCTATACATATGAACGTCTCTATCATCATGATAATTGGCACGCTAATTGCCATCCAGGTATCTACCACGGCCTTCGCCTCTTCCTCACCATTGAGACCTTCTCCAGCAATCACTCCTATAGTCCTAACCATATCTACCCATCAATCCACGGAGAGGAGCTCTTACATGGTCATGGTTGTGGCGCCCTCCAAACCCGGGTCAGAAGTTTGGGGTCCACACACACCTTATTTAAAACCTGCTTATAACAATATTAAAGATAATAATAATATACAATGACCCTATTTACTAACTACCATGGATCGCAACAGGTTAAAGAATGCACAAAAGCCAAGCATACTAATATATTACAAACCGTTAAAATCCCAACTATTCCAAACTCAAACTGAGTATTAAACATTATTACAACCTTTTACAGACTTAAATTATTCCAAAAGAAGCCTACTAGCTCAGCTTCCTCAATCTGAACCTCTAGCTCTCGCGCTGGACTGGGGATCCTCTTTACCAACTGGTTCCTTTTTAAATGGAAAGAATATAAACAACATTGCACAAATGAGCTAACTAGCTCAGCAAGTCACAATGACAAAACTGAGAATAATGATCATCAAATGAACATGATTATGATATCAAGTGAACAATGGATTATGATTTAGAATTGGATATTATACTTTTAATTTAAAAACCAAGGTTAGGCTGCTGATCAGTCACGCACTAACCCCGAGCAAGGCACACAGCATTGCTCTAACTACTGGATCCAAGGCACACATTGGTCTAACTTGACCATTATATGGTCTGACAACGAATCTGGTCCCCAATGTTATAAAAACAGTCCAATTCTAACATAATAACAGAATATGCAATAATAAACAATAACCAGAATCAATAACAACAATAAGTGTTTAACAATGCAAGGGTTTCAATCTTTGTAAGGATCAATAAGTCAATTTAAAAGCTTGGATGCTGGGTAATGAAAGAATTGGATAACAAAGGAATCAACATTTCAGGGTTTCAAAGATTTGGGCTTTCAAAGCATAGGATGCAATGATTGAGTATACAAGTAATTCAGTTCAGTGTTTGGGATTTTGTTTGCATGTATTTGTAGAGTAGTATTGTATGCTTGAGATTCGTGTTTGGGTACACAACAATCAATGATCTAGAAAGAATAAGGTTCATGGCTCAAGAACAATAACTGGAATCAGGGTTTGGGTTTCAGTGCTTCAAAGTACTTGCAGTATCAACAAGACTATCAAGTACTACAATATCTCAAGAAAGTTCAGAACACTTGCCTGTATTAGCTTACTACACTGCACTCGCTTCTAATCATAGCCGTCTTACTCCTCAACTATCTGTTTCCCTTTTCTACGCCTTGCCTCTTCAGCTCACATATCATAAACATCTATCAATAATCGACTCATAGAATTCTATTCAACACATACTTCTATCTACCCTTCGCTTTACCCAAATCCGATTAACGGATTGAAAGTTACGCAATAATCGGTAAACATCGAATATATAAACCGACAGTCAACCAACATATCACATATAACACATAATACGTCACATAATCAATGACATATCATTTATAAAGACATTTCGGGTCATAAATAGGCTTTCTGGTATTTAAAATGATTTTTAAAACATTTTTCGAAATTAAAACGGGTCGTTGGATCAATTTCGGGTTAATAAACAGGGTTCGGTTGGCCAATTCTGGCACCGAAATAATTTTAGAATAATTATCGAGCCTTGGAAATAATTTAAAATAATATTTTAAAGCTCGAAACTATTTTTCGGAATTTTTAAATCATTTTTAAATAATTAAATCTAATTAAATAATTAATTAAAATCAATTAATAATTAATTAAATCAATTAATCAATTAATTTTTGAATTAATTGACCAATTAATCAATTAGAAATTAACTAAAATTAATTAACTAATTAATTCAGATTTATTTGTGAATTAAGAATAATTTTCGGAATTAAAATAATAATTTTTAGAATTTTCAGAAATTAAAAATGAATTTTTATAATAAAAATAAATAGGAAATATGATTTTTAAACATTTTATAAACAGGAATCCTAAATTTGCAAAGTCTGGAAACTTCAGGGACCTAACTGTATCGTCCCCAAAAGTTCAGGGACCAAACTGCAAATATTATAGTCTAGTCGCCGGAAAACGTCGGGAGTGGCCGGAGAACACGTTCCCGGCGTCCTCACCCCACCAACACCTCCAGATCACATCTATACTTCACCAGGAACACAACCAAGCCAACAAATCGTTCTAATCATCTCTGAGTTGGCCGGAATTTGACCGTGAAGTTTGCCAGTTTCCGGCGAACTGCGGAAATATTCAAAATACAACTCCCTTCTCTACAGACTTCAGTGATTCATGAAACTTATACGACTAGATTGCAAATTTCACAGAGAATACAATCCACTATACCACAACATCAATCTATTCCAGAATAAGAAACCTCCAAATTTCAATTAAGAACATTCATACGGGTTATAAACCCTAATTTTGAAATTCGAAAATCAAACTCAAATTTGAACATGTTATTGAACTCCAAATCAGACGTATAATATACCAAAATCATCAGGAAAACAAGCTCTATAACATGCAATCATCAAATCATACAAACAATCATCCAAACAAAAATTCATATATTTCATAAAAATAATTCAAAAATAAATAAATTTTTAGAAATTAAACCTTTGATTCTGCAGGTGTATGGATTACAGATTCTGATAGAGCTTCTCAAGACCTTCAAATCCAGTACTCGAGCTTTTCAAACAAAGATCAATAACACCTTCAAAAGTTGGTTTAATTCTTGAAACAGGCTATGAATATAGAACTTTTCTCTGTAAAATTATATATTTATCTGTCTGCAAATGATTTTGATACGAAATAAAATACGGAAAAAGGCTATTTATATTTACGGAAAATTAGTATCCCGTTGGATCATTCCGGATATAAAACGGTACGTTTATTTGTAAAAACTGATCCAAACGGTATCGGTTTTCGGGATAATTATCCAAATCAGTACAATTTGTACTGCGGTCTTGGTCTCAGCACCTAGTTACACGTACTACGAAGTGATAATTGGGATAGTTTAATAAAAAGCTCCCGTTTATCGGAAATACGGGTTTTATTGATTTACCGAAACGAATATTATATCGAAAATGTTGCGTCGGAACCCGCGCAGGACAAACCGTACACCGGATCGAAAAAGTCGAAACATGGAATATGCTCGGAATATTACAATTAGGTTAGGAAGGAGTTCTCGGAAGAGTTTCGGGTTCCAAAAACGTAACAACGGGTGACGTCGGTTGGTTCCCGTTTTTATAAAAATAGATTTTAAATACTCGGAAAAAGATTTTATAAATTTCATATGATCCTTATAAATCCATAAATCAACATAAAAATAATTAGGAAGATATGACAATCATCTATATTTTATTTTGGACATATATAAATTAAAATACTCAATTAATATTACTTTTAAATATCCAAGTACAGATAACGCTTAACAATTAACTCACAGAATAGATACTGAACACACATAATAATTATTTAATAGCAGAAATAATTACACGATATATCCCGGATATTACATCCTTCCCCCCTTAAAAAGATTCTGTCCTCAGAATCTCCTAAGAAAACAAATGAGGGTACTTTTCTCTCGTATCACTTTCTAACTCCCAGGTTGACTCTTCAACCTTTGGGTTTCTCCACAATACTCTTACTAACTTTACCACTTTATTTCTCAATACTTTCTCTCTTTCCTCTAGAATCTCTATCGGACTCTCTACATATGATAAATCTGCCTGAAGCTCTATTGGCTCATATTCTATTACATGCCTGGAGTCTGGATTATATTTCTTGAGCATAGATACGTGAAAAACAATGTGAATGTGCTCCATGTACGGAGGTAACGCCAATTCGTAAGCTACTTTGCCAACGCGCTTTAGGATCTCAAAAGGTCTGACATATCTTGGGCTTAGCTTCCCTTTCTTCCCAAACCTCGTTAGTCCTTTCCATGGTGATACTTTCAGTAATATCAAGCTTCCTTCTTCAAATTCCATGTCTTTCCTTGACTGGTCTGCATATTTCCTCCGACGATCTTGTGCGGCTATCAATCTCTTCTGAATAATTTCAACAATTTCCTTTGTCTGCTGTACCAGTTCAGGTCCAAGTATCTTGCGTTCTCCTACTTCGTCCCAATATACTGGAGATCTACATTTACGTCCATAAAGGGCTTCATAGGGTGGCATCCTAATACTGGCATGATAACTGTTGTTGTAAGCAAACTCTACCAGAGGTAAATGTTCATCCCAACTTCCTTTGAAATCAATAGCACAAACACGTAACATGTCCTCGATTGTCTGGATCGTTCTTTCACTTTGGCCATCCGTCTGGGGGTGATACGCCGTACTCATATTTAGTCTTGTTCCCAAACATTCTTGAAAACTCTTCCAAAATCTTGAATTAAACCTTGGATCTCGATCAGATATGATAGACACTGGAACTCCATGACGAACTACAATTTCCTTTAGGTACATATGGACCAACTTGTCGAGCGAAAATCTTTCATTTATAGGCAGAAAATGAGCTGACTTGGTAAGTTTATCCACTATAACCCAAATGGCATCATGATTAACCCTTGTCCTTGGTAATCCAACTATAAAATCCATGGCAATATGTTCCCACTTTCATTCTGGAATCTCCAATGGCTGTAGCAATCCGCTTGGCCTCTGATGTTCTGCTTTAACCCTCTGACAGGTATAACATTTGCTAACCCATTCCGCAATTTCCCTCTTCATGTCTGGCCACCAATAATTCTTCTTTAAATCTCTATACATCTTGGTACTCCCTGGATGGATGGAATATCTTGAACTATGTGCTTCTTGTAAAATTTCATTCTTTAACTCCATCACCGGTGAAATCCAAATTCTAGATGAAAACCTCAGAATGCTTTGATCATCCTTCTGCGTGCATAATTCTTCACCTACCAAACGATTTATATCTTGATCCATTACATCTTCCTGACTTTCTTTATTTTCTCCAACAACTCCGGCTGGAAAGTCATACTGTACACTTTCGCTTCCTCAGGTTTGCAAACTCTAATTTCCAATTCCAATTTCTGAAATTCCTTATATATATCTTCAGGTATCGATAACACATTCAACCTTTCCTTCCGACTCAATGCGTCTGCCACAATGTTCGCTTTACCGGGATGATAATTAATCGAGCAATCATAGTCTTTGATCAACTCTATCCATCTTCTTTGCCTCATATTAAGTTCCTTTTGTGTGAATATGTACTTTAAACTTTTGTGATCCGTGAAAATTTCGCACTTTTCTCCATACAAATAATGTCTCCAAATCTTCAAAGCGAAAACTATAGCTGCTAGCTCCAAGTCATGAGTAGGATACTTTTGTTCGTGTGGTTTCAATTGCCTTGACGCGTACGCAATCACCTTGTCGTGTTGTATAAGAACACATCCTAATCCTTTGTAAGAAGCATCGCTATAAATTACGAAATTCCCTTGATCGTCTGGAAGTGACAAAACAGGTGCCGTGATTAATCTCCGCTTCAACACCTGAAAACTTTCTTCGTACTTGTCGTTCCATATAAACTTTTCATTCTTTCATGTAAGCTTTGTCAATGGTGTTGCAATCCTTGAGAAATTCTGCACGAATCGTCGATAATATCCTGCCAATCCCAAGAAACTTCTTACCTCAGTGGGTGTTCTCGGTCTCTCTCAATTCGTAATTGCCTCGATCTTTGCCAGGTCCACTTTGATCCCTTCGTTACTGACTATGTGTCCTAAGAATTGAACTTCCTGTAGCCAAAACTCACAGTTCAAGAATTTAGCATATAACTTCTTTTTCCTTAAAATCTCCAAAGTCGTTCTCACATGTTCCGCATGATCCTCTTCTGTCTTTGAATATATTAAAATATCGTCTATAAACACAATAACAAACTTATCCAAATACTCCTTGAAAATTCTATTCATCAGGTCCATAAACACTACCGGGGCATTGGTCAATCCAAAAGACATCACTAAAAACTCGTAATGTCCAACCTTGTTCTAAAAGCTATCTTTGGTATATCTTCTGGCTTGATCTTCAATTGATGATATGCCGATCTTAAATCAATTTTGGATAAGTACTTGGCTCCCTTTAACTGGTCAAACAGATCATCGATTATAGGTAACGGATACTTGTTCTTGATTGTCAGCTTGTTGAGCTCCCTATAGTCGATACATAGTCTCATGCTTCCATCTTTCTTCTTGACAAATAATACCGGTGCTCCCCCACGGGGATACACTGGGTCTGATTACTCCTTTCTCTAACAACTCATGTAACTGCTTCGCTAGCTCTTTCATCTCAACAGGCGCCATTCTGTACGGGGCCTTGGATACTGGTTCTGTTCCAGGTGTTAAGTCGATCGCAAATTCAATTTCTCTATCTGGAGGAAGTCCTGGTAACTCGTCGGGAAATACGTCTGGAAATTCATTTACAACTGGAATATCCTCAAGTTTTGCTGGCTCCTGACTTCTGTCGATCACATATGCTACGAAATGCTCACATCCTTGTCGTAATAACTTCTTATCTTGAATTATTATTAAGAACTTCTTTACTTGCTTATGTCCCTTGAACGTTACTATCTTTTTGTCAGGCGTCTTCACTATTACCTTCTTATTTCAACAATCTATCTGGGCATCGTGCTTAGATAACCAATCCATCCCTAATATAACGTCAAATTCTCCTAACTTAAATGGTATCAAATCTACACCAAACTTACTACCAGAAATCTCAACCTCACAATTTCCACAAACTTGATTCACAGTTACACGTTCTTGATTTGCTAACTCCACAGTCATTATTTTATTTAAATACCCAACTGGACAATTTAACTTACTAACAAAATCTTGTGAAACAAACGATCGAGTTGCTCCCGAATCTATTAACACTTTGGCACATAAAGAATTCACATTAAGCGTACCTGCCACGACATCCTCATCCTGGATAGCATCCCTCACTGACATGTCGAAAACTCTAGCCCTTGGAGTCTCATTTACTGTTGGGGTAGATCCCATAATCCTCAAGGCATTACTGACTGGGGCTGATGTCTTGCAATCCCTGGCCATATGTCCTGGCTTTCCATATTTGAAGCACGTAAATCCAATGGCTGGAACCTTCACTGCTGGATTCCGGATAGGCTGATCCTTATTTGCTGGCTCTCTAGCTGGCTGATTTCGGCACTCCCTCAAATAGTGCCCTTTCTGGTTGCATCTAAAACATACCACATTCAACTTGTTACAAACTCCTCCATGCTTCTTTCCACATACTTGACAATCTGAAAAAGTTAATCTCAACTGATTCGGCTGATTCACATTAGCTGGACGGTTGCCCTGGCCTCCGTCTCCTGCATTTTGTTTCCTGAAATTAAAATTTCTCCCTGACTGAAACTTGCCCTTCTTAAAGTTTGGAAACTTCCCTGGTTATGACTAACCCTCACTTCCCTCAACTTTCCTTTTCCTTCTGGAACATCTCACTCTCTGTCTCTGCGATCATAGTCTTCTGTACTATTCCTGCATAGGTATCCAATTCAAAAATGGTTACCTTCCCTCTGATCCATGGTTTCAAACCTTGCTGGAATCTTTTAGCTTTCTTCCTATCAGTATCCACATACGATGGTACATACCTTGACAATTCCTCAAACTTACCCTCATAATCTGTTACCGACATGTTCCCTTGCTTTAATTCTAAAAACTTCAGCTCCATTTGATCCTGAACAAACTGAGGAAAATACTTTTCTAAAAACAATTCCTTAAACCTTTCCCAAGTAATAACATCTGTGCCTTCCAATGTCTTCACCATTTCCCACCAATAGGTGGCCTCATTCTTCAGATAGTAACTTGCAAACTCAACCTTCTGTTCTTCCTTTACTTTCACTAAGGCAAATGCCTTCTCTATTTCCTTTAACAAAACATTTGCTTCAATTGGTTCTAAGGAACCCTTGAATTCTGGTGGGTTTACTGCCTGAAAAGTTTTAAAAGTTACCTGGGGGTTGGTCTGTCTTTGTTGTTGTTGTGCCATGTGAACTGTTTGTTGGGCCAAAATTTGAAGAATCTGGGATATTGCTGGGTCCATGGGTCCTGGGTTCACATTCGGGTTTGTATCATCTTGGTTGTTATTGTTGGTTTCTTTATTTTGGGTGTTGGTGCGGGTATTTCTTCTGGGAGGCATTTTCTGTAAAGAATCAATCAATTTATTTAGCTTTTGAATCAAATCTTTGCATAAAGGAAAAGTTTTGTAAAACAGGAATATCTCTTTTTGAAAACAGTTGTAACTAAGTAAATTGCATGCTTCTTTACAGAATATAAATAGTTATGGAAAACAGGGTACATGGTATCACAGGGTATAACTGGTGCAGTAAATAAGGTAAGGTAAAACAGGTGCAATAAAGTAAATGATAGTGCTGAAAAGGAAAAAGGTACTGATATATATAGATCAAAAGTTTTAGGTAGTACAAGCGTAAAGACGCTTCGGAAGTAAAATCAAAAAGGGTACAACAACCTACTCACTAGTCAGCATAGCTAGTCTATAAATACAACTCAAAAATCTACTAATACACACTACACACTACTGTACATACTATACAATCACAACAACACTGCTCAGAATCTCCATCTCTGAATCTCTGGCTCAGCTCCAAGGAAACTCTGGTCCTGCCAGCCTCTCAAAGTCCTCCATCACCTCAGTAGCCCAGCCCATCAGTGCATCAGGGCCTCTGCCAGGTAGTGTAGCTCCATGTAGCCTAGCCTCAAGAACCCTCCGTGTCACATGAATCTCCTCTCAAAACTCCCTCACACCATTATCAACATCTGTAGTCCTGATGATATGCTGTAGCTCTCTGATCTGAGCCAACAAGGAATCACGCTCCAATAGAAGAGCCTCATACCGGTAATAAGGAACTGGGGGCAATGTAGACTGGAATGGGGCACTCGCAACTGAATGCCCAGTAGAATCTGAATCAGCTGGTGGGGGTCCTCTAACAGGTGGCCTCACGCCTGGAGGTGGAATAGCCTGTAATGGTACGGGCTGCAATATAGGTGGAGGTAGTATAGCCAACACGGGTGGAACAACAGGACGTGGATCCGAAGACGACACTCCAACTGAAGGCTATGAGTGATCAGCTGATACGGGAATAAAAGAGTCGGCCATTACTGCTATCTGAAATCATATCGCAATATAAGAATCTCGTACCATAACGCGAATTACACTAATACCTGATATACCGAAGCACTCAACCTCTCGACGTTCTATCTTTCTATTCCTTACTTCTAATCCTAATCCTCTACCCATTCCCGTCAACCTAGGCTTGTGTCAGTGACTTATAACCTGTAGCTCTGATACCAAACCTGTGGCACCCTCCAAACCCGGGTCAGAAGTTTGGGGTCCACACACACCTTATTCAAAACTTGCTTATAACAATATTAAAGATAATAATAATATGCAATGACCCTATTTACTAACTACCACGGATCACAACAGGTTAAAGTATGCACACAAGCCAAGCACACTAATATATTACAAACCATTCAAATCCCAACTATTCCAAACTCAAACTGAGTATTAAACATTATTACAACCTTTTATACACTTAAATTATTCCAAAAGAAGCCTACTAGCTCAGCTTCCTCAACCTGAACCCCTAGCTCTCGCGCTGGACTGGGGATCCTCTTTACCAACTGGTTCCTTTTTAACTGGAAAGAATATAAACAACATTGCACAAATGAGCTAACTAGCTCAGCAAGTCACAATGACAAAACTGAGAATAATGATCATCAAGTGAACATGATTATAATATCAAGTGAACAATGGATTATGATTTAGAATTGGATATTATACTTTTAATTTAAAAACCAAGGTTAGGCTGCTGATCAGTCACGCACTAACCCCGAGCAAGGCACACATCATTGCTCTAACTACTGGATCCAAGGCACCCATTGGCCTAACTTGACCATTATATGGTCTGGCCACGAATCTGGTCCCCAATGTTATAAAAACAGTCCAATTCTAACATAATAACAGAATATGCAATAATAAACAATAACCATAATCAATAACAACAATAAGTGTTTAACAATGCAAGGGTTTCAATCTTTGTAAGTATCAATAAGTCAATTTAAAAGCTTGGATGTTGGGTAATGAAATAATTGGATAACAAAGGAATCAACATTTCAGGGTTTCAAATATTTGGGCTTTCAAAGCATAGGATGCAATGATTGAGTATACAAGTAATTCAGTTCAGTGTTTGGGATTTTGTTTGCATGTATTTGTAGAGTAGTATCGTATGCTTGAGATTCGTGTTTGGGTACACAACAATCAATGATCTAGAAAGAATAAGGTTCATGGCTCAAGAACAATAACTGGAATCAGGGTTTGGGTTTCAGTGCTTCAAAGCACTTGCAGTATCAACAAGACTATCAAGTACTACAATATCTCAAGAAAGTTCAGAACACTTGCCTGTATTAGCTTACTACACTGCACTCGCTTCCAATCACAACTGTCTTACTCCTCAACTATCTGTTTCCCTTTTCTACGCCTTGCCTCTTCTGCTCACATATCATAAACATCTATCAATAATCGACTCATAGAATTCTATTCAACACATACTTCTATCTACCCTTCGCTTTACCCAAATCCGATTAACGGATTGCAAGTTACGCAATAATCAGTAAACATTGAATATATAAACCGACAGTCAACCAACATATCACATATAACACATAATACGTCACATAATCAATGACATATCATTTATAAAGACATTTCGGGTCATAAATAGGCTTTCTGGTATTTAAAATGATTTTTAAAACATTTTTCGGAATTAAAACGGGTCGTTGGATCAATTTCGGGTTATTAAACAGGGTTCGGTTGGCCAATTCTGGCTCCGAAATAATTTTAGAATAATTATCAAGCCTTGGAAATAATTTAAAATAATATTTTAAAGCTCGAAACTATTTTTTGAAATTTTTAAATCATTTTTAAATAATTAAATCTAATTAAATAATTAATTAAAATCAATTAATAATTAATTAAATCAATTAATCAATTAATTTTTGAATTAATTAACCAATTAATCAATTAGAAATTAACTAAAATTAATTAACTAATTAATTCAGGTTTATTTGTTAATTAAGAATAATTTTCGGAATTAAAATAATAATTTTTAGAATTTTCAGAAATTAAAAATGAATTTTTATAATAAAAATAAATAGGAAATATGATTTTTAAACATTTTATAAACAGGAATCCTAAATTTGCAAAGTCTGGAAACTTCAGGGACCTAACTATATCGTCCCCAAAAGTTCAGGGACCAAACTACAAATATTATAGTCCAGTCGCCGGAAAACGTCGGGAGTGGTCGGAGAACACGTTCCCGGCGTCCTCACACCTCCAGATCACATCTATACTTCACCAGGAACACAACCAAGCCAACAAATCGTTCTAATCATCTCTGAGTTGGCCGGAATTTGGCCGTGAAGTTTGCCAGTTTCCGGCGAACTTCGGAAATATTCAAAATACAACTCCCTTCTCTACAGACTTCGGTGATTCATGAAACTTATACGACTAGATTGCAAATTTCACAGAGAATACAATCCACTATAACACCACATCAATCTATTCCAGAATAAGAAACCCCCAAATTTCAATTAAGAACATTCATACGGGTTATAAACCCTAATTTTGAAATTCGAAAATTAAACTCAAATTTGAACATGTTATTGAACTCCAAATCAGACGTATAATATACCAAAATCATCAGGAAAACAAGCTCTATAACATGCAATCATCAAATCATACAAACAATCATCCGAACAAAAATTCATAATTTTCATAAAAATAATTCGAAAATAAATAAATTTTTAGAAATTAAACCTTTGATTCTGCAGGTGTATGGATTACAGATTTTGATAGAGCTTCTCAAGACCTTCAAATCCAGTACTCGAGCTTTTCAAACAAAGATCAATAACACCTTCAAAAGTTGGTTTGATTCTTGAAACAGGCTATGAATATAGGATTTTTCTCTGTAAAATTATATATTTATCTGTCTGCAAATGATTTTGGTACGAAATAAAATACGGAAAAAGGCTATTTATATTTACGGAAAATTAGTATCCCGTTGGATCATTCCGGATATAAAACGGTATGTTTATTTGTAAAAACTGATCCAAACGGTATCGGTTTTCGGGATAATTATCCAAATCAGTACAATGTGTACCGCGGTCTTGGTCTCAGCGCCTAGTTACACGTACTACGAAGTGATAATTGGGATAGTTTAATAAAAAGCTCCCGTTTATCGGAAATACGAGTTTTATTGATTTACCGAAACAAATATTGTATCGAAAATGTTGCGCTGGGACCCGCGCAGGACAAACCGTACACCAGATCGAAAAAGTCGAAACATGGAATATGCTCGGAATATTACAATTGGGTTAGGAAGGAGTTCTCGGAAGAGTTTCGGGTTCCAAAAACGTAACAACGGGTGACGTCGGTTGGTTCCCGTTTTTATAAAAATAGATTTTAAATACTCGGAAAAAGATTTTATAAATTTCATATGATCCTTATAAATCCATAAATCAATATAAAAATAATTAGGAAGATATGACAATCATCTATATTTTATTTTGGACATATAAAAATTAAAATACTCAATTAATATTACTTTTAAATATCCAAGTACAGATAACGCTTAACAATTAACTCATAGAATAGATACTGAACACACATAATAATTATTTAATAGCAGATATAATTACACGATATATCCCGGATATTATAATGGTGCCACTCCTGATTCCCAAAAGGATTCAGGGGTACACGCATTGAACCAAGGGGCATCACATCTCCTCGGTTGGCGTCTTTCTGCCATTCCAAAATTAGAATCCTTAGATCATTATCTCCCAAATGGATCCCCAAACGATCTTTCGGGGCGGCAAATCCTTGCTGCTCATTGCATGGAAAAGATTCTACTTGGCGTCGTTCCTCTAGAATTCGTCTAGATCGATGTGGGTGAGTCAACACCCAATTATCAATCCACGACACCTCTCGTCCATCAGTATCTTCATCAACAAGCTCAACGATCGGATTTTTTTCATTGGAGTAATTCAACGGCAATGGGGTAATTGGCATATGCTCGTCTCTGGCTTGGCCGCGGCCAATCGGAGCAGCTCTTTAAATCATGGGGGCCTTTCCAGATGCATGAGCAGAAGATTGTGGCAGTGGCCTCTCCTTGTCCTACATCGTTCCACCATGCTCAACCTTGAGTTAATTCCATTCAAGGCATCACCCATACGGTATAACTTCTCCAACAGATCAGCGTTGCTAATCAGGACCGGTGGTTGGCCCTCAATATTCGGAGTAGTGCGATCCATCGGATTTGGAACGTAGGGCTCATGACGGTCATAGCCATGCTAAAAGCCTTCTTCAGAACTTTCTCCATCATAAGAACTTCCATCACGATATTGAGACATCTTCCCTACTAGATGAAGATCTTGATTAGACCCTCCTTCTAGCGCCAATTTGTTGACGAAGAAATTTGGTCAACAATATTCCAGGTGTATATCTGAAAATAAGATCTATGATGGTGGTTCTTCGCTGGACAATGTAAACAATGGTTGGTGGTTGTGATTTAATGGTAGATGAGATTATTCAGGGCTTGAGGTGGATCCTTTACGCTCTCAACTTCTGACCCCTTACAATTTGCCTTCGTATCCCAATTATAGGGAATCAAGCTAGCGTGTTTCTTGGGAAACAAGAAACCTAATGGGCTTAGATTCCTCATCCTGAGGCCCAGTAAGAAACCTACTGGAAACCGTCTTCTACTAGATTTAGGAATGTCCGCCGATGAGGCCCAGCCACAAAGGCCGAAGGCTCTCCCACGGCTTCAAGACTTCGCGGATAAGGCATCTCCCCGACCAGGGATAACCCTCCGGTACCAGTTGTTTCTGTAGTCCATGGACACATGTATAGCCCTAGTTCATCCCTAATGTTGGATGCATTTGTGTCCCCCGGATAAGGAGCCCCTACCAAATTATTGGACAAGTGATCCCAAGCCTTTGGTGCAAAGTGGAGATACTCCAAAGTCTCCCAATGAGGACACCCGTTGACTACAGAGATAGAGCTCCCAAAGCACACACCAGAATTCACCTCTCATCCCCAATGAGGACACCCATTGACTACAGGAAGAGGCCTTCCATCCAGGCATACCCCTGGAGGTCTCTAACCACGGACACCGCCTTTCTATGGTTACATTATAGAAAGGGGTTCATCCATAGAATACTTGTAACAAATATATTAGTAATAATAATCATCTTTCCTCTTGAAGCATCCAAAGAATTTTTCCAAAAATCATAAGAGAATCTTCTTACAAATCAATTTTTTAATGAGGGCGCGCCTAAACAATCCCAAGAGGGCGCGCCCAAACATTTCCATGTGCTAGTGCAACTCCAAACATTTGACCAAAAATCATATTTCTTTGTAACTTGAAGGCACGCCTTCACCCCTATAGTATCATGGGTGCGTCCTTGTGATATAGGCATTTCCTGTTTTATCATTCTGAGGGCGTGCCTTAAGGCTTCAAGGTATCTTTAACCCATATATCATGGAGGGCGTGCCTTAATTCTCTGGGAGAGTAGGTTCGACCTCTCTTTCTTAGATTCTGACATTAATGCTCCAATTTCATTCTATCAACCCGTTTTTGACCCTGATAAGGCTTAAACCAAATTATGGGCATAACAATTACCAAAATTATTCATTAGAGCACTAAGTTTCACCTTTCTCAATGCCTTGGATCCTTTCTGATAAGTTTCAAGAGCATCCCAAATTTTTTTACAGTCTTCAGAGAACATATTCCGATTGATTAAGATCCATGATAAGCATGCTCTTTTTGCTTTTCTGTTGTAACCAATCTTTGATAGCTCATCGGGAGTAAGTGTATCAACATCTTTGACTTTGTTTTTATCATCATTGAACTCATAAGGACCTTTCTGAACAACTCTTAAAACAAGTGGATCCCTGGATAAGTGAGTTTTCATTTGACCTTTCCACTAGTTGTAGTTATCAGCTCTAGTGAGAATATGAAATCTCAAATCAGTTTTTCCAAGAAATAAATCACCCATTAGATGGATACTTTTCCTGTTAGAGAAATGTTAATATACAAAAGCTTTGATACCAAGTGAAATTCTACACCTAAATGAGGGGTGAATAGGTGTTCTGGATAACTAAAAATGATTTTAAATCGTTGCTAATATTTATCAAACTGTCAGACAACTTGCTGTTAAACTCAAATATATGTTGTCAGCAAGTTAACCCTCGATATGTACTGCTGAAAATAAACAACCACAAGTAAATAACACGGAGAGTTTTAGTCAGGTTCGGCCCCTATGTCTAATGGTCTACGTCCTGGTCCCTTACCAACTTGGTAAGAGAATATATTATTAATCACTGAAATGATACGATTACAAGATTCAATAATATATCTCCAGTTATCCCTTGTTCCGGATAGCAGCTTAATGATAATACATGTTCCCTTGAGTGAATTTCCCTCTATGCCCTATACCAAACATGTATAGCCTTCTCTAGTAATCTAACTGCTTGAACCCTTATTATCCAAGCTCAACTACTCAGCAACAAATGTTTATACCTTGGACAATATGAGTTTAAATACAAATTACAAACGAAACTATGAACTCTATAAATATAGATATACATGTATATGTTAGAGCTCAAAAATAAAGATATTCAATTAATGCGAAGTTATATTTTCTCAGATGGTGTGGTGTATACTTCGTGGATCAACCTCAAAAGAAAGTATACCCAAGTCTATTTATTAATCATGTTAACTTTCAAATAAATCAACAATATTTCCGATCTTCACCAAGTCCCACGGGTAGTTTGTTATTATTTAAACAGTTAAGATAATATAAAATATGTTTAAAATAAAGATAAGATAGATTCAAAAACAACTAGAAATGTGTATCTTTAGTCTAAATTTAGTATCAATCTTTAAGTAAGTTGTTTGGATAAAAACGTTGTTAACAACTTACTAGAAAATAGGAAATGATTTTGTATAGAAGAGTTTGAATATCTGAGGAGCTTTAAAAATCTTAAACATGTAAAATATATGATAGAGTCCTTACGGAACTCATGTAATATCCGGGATATATCGTGTAATTATTTTTGCTATTACATAATTATTATGTGTGTTCAGTATCTATTCTGTGAGCTAATTGTTAAGTGTTATCTGTACTTGAATATTCAAAAATAATATTAATTGAGTATTTTAATTTTTATATGTCCAAAATAAAATATAGATAATTGTAATATCTTCCTAATTATTTTTATGTTGGTTTATGGATTTATAATATTCATATGAAATTTCTAAAATCTTTTTCCGGGTAATTAAAATCTATTTTATAAAAACGGGAACCAACCGACGTCAACCATTGTTACGTTTTTGGAACCCGAAACTCTTTCGAGAACTCCTTCCTAACCTAATTGTAATATTCCGAGCATATTCCATGTTTCGACTTTTTCGATCCGGCTTACGGTTTGTCCTGCGCGGGTCCCGGCGCAACATTTTCGATACAATATTCGTTTCGGTAAATCAATAAAACCCGTATTTTTGATAAACGGGAGCTTTTTATTAAACTATCCCAATTATCACTTCGTAATACGTGTAACCAGGCGCTGAGACCAAGACCGCAGTACAAATTGTACTGATTTGGATAATGATCCCGAAAACCGATACCGTTTGGATCAGTTTTTACAAATAAACGTACCGTTTTATATCCGGAATGATCCAACGGGATACAAATTTTCCGTAATTATAAATAGCCTTTTACCGTATTTTATTTCGTATCAAAATCATTTGCAGATAGTTAATTATATAATTTTCAGAGAAAAGCCCTAATTTCTTAAAACTATTCTAAGAATCAAACAACAAAACGAAGGCGTTACCGATCTCTGTTTTCAAAGCTTGAGTAACCAAAACGAAGGATTTGAAGTGTTCTATCAGATTCTGAGCTTTGTTTCACTGCAGAAATCAAGGTTATTTTTCTAAAAATTTATTTATTTTCGAATTTATTTTATTAAAAATATGAATTTTTGTTCGGATGATTGTTTGTATGATTTGATGATTGCATGTTGTAGAGCTTATTTTCCTGATGATTTTCATATGTCATACGTCTGATTTGGAGTTCAATAACATGTTCAAATTTGAGTTTGATTTTCGAATTTCAAAATTAGGGTTTATAACCCGTATGAATGTTCTTAATTGAAATTTGGGGGTTTCTTATTCTGTGATAGATTGATGTTGTGTTATAGTGGGTTGTGTTCTCTATGAAATTTGCAATCTAGTCGTATAAGTTTCATGAACCAACGAGGTCTGTAGAGAAGGGAGTTGTGTTTTGAAGTTTTTCGATGTTCGCCGGAAACTGGAAAACTTCACGGCCAAATTCCGGCCAACTCAGGGATTGTTAGGATGAATTGATTGCATGGTTGTGTTCCTGATGTTGTGTAGATGTGATCTGGAGGTGTTGGTGGGGTGAGGACGCCGAGAACGTGTTCTCCGGCGAACCCGACTGTTTTCCGACGAAGAGCTGAAAAATTACAGTTTAGTACCCCAACTTTTGAAAACGATGCAGTTAGGTCCCTGAAGTTTCCAGACTTTGCAAATTTAGGATTCCTGTTTATAAAATGTTTAAAAATCATATTTCCTAATTATTTTTATTATAAAAATTCATTTTTAATTTCTGAAAATTCTAAAAATTATTATTTTAATTCTGAAAATTATTTTTAATTCACAAATAAATCTAAATTAATTAGTTAATTAATTTCAGTTAATTTATAATTGATTAATTGGTCAATTAATTCGAAAATTAATTGATTAATTGATTTAATTAATTATTAATTGATTTAATTAATTATTAATTGATTTTAATTAGTTATTTAATTAGATTTAATTATTTAAAAATGATTTAAAAATTCTAAAAAATAGTTTCGAGCTTTAAAATATTATTCTAAATTATTTCCAAGGCTCGATAATTATTCTAAAATTATTTTGGAGCCAGAATGGGCCAACCGAACCCTGTTTATTAACCCGAAATTGATCCAACGACCCGTTTTAATTCCGAAAAATGTTTTAAAAATCATTTTAAATACCAGAAAGCCTATTTATGACCCGAGACTTCTTTATAAATAATATATCATTGATTACGTGATGTATTATGTGCTACATGTGACTTGTTAATTGACTATCGGTCTATATATTCGGTGTTTACTTGATTATTGCATAACTTTCAATCCGTTAATCGGATTTGGGTAAAACGAAGGGTAGATAGAAGTATGTGTTGAATAGAATTCCATGAGTAAATTATTGATAGATGCTTATGATATGTGAGCAAAAGAGGCAAGACGTAGGAAAGGGAAACAGGTAGTTGAAGAGTAAAACGGTTGTGATTGGAAGCGAGTGCAGTGTAGTAAGCTAATACCAAGCAAGTGTTCTGAACTTTCTCGTGATATTGTAGTACTTGATAATCCCGTGATATTGCAAGTGCTTTGAAGCACAGAAACCTAAATCCTGATTTCAGTTATTGTCCTTGAGACATGAATCATATTCTTTCTAATCCATTGATTATTGTATACCCAAACAAGAACCACAAATCTACGATACTACTCTACAAATACATACAAACTAAATACCAAACACTGAAATGAACTATTATATACTCAACCCATGGTATCTTATACTTTGAAAGACCGAATCCTTGAAACCTTGAAACGTTGATTCCTTTGTTATCCAATTCTTTCATTACCCAGCATCCAAGTTTTTAAATTGCCTTATTGATCCTTACAAGGATTGAAACCCTTTCATTGTTAAACATTTATTGTTGTTAATGATTTCGGTTATTGTTTATTATTGCATATTCTGTTATTATATTAGAATTGGATTGTTTTTATAAAATTGTGGACCAGATTCGTGGTCAGACCATATAATGGTCAAGTTAGGCCAATGTGTGCCTTGGATCCAGTAGTTAGAGCAATGTTGTGTACCTTGCTCGGGGTTAGTGCGTGACTGATCAGCAGCCTAACCTTGGTTTTTGAATTAAAAGTATAATATCCAATTCTAAATCATAATCCTTTGTTCACTTGATATCATAACCATATTCACCTGATGATCATTATTCTCAGTTTTGTCATTGTGACTTGCTGAGCTAGTTAGCTCATTTGTACGATGTTGTTTATATTCTTTCCAGTTAAAAAGGAACTAGTTGGTAAAGAGGATCCCCAGTCCAGCGCGAGAGCTAGGGGTTCAGGTTAAGAAAGCTGAGCTAGTAGGCTTCTTTTGGAATAATTTAAGTTTGTAAAAGTTTGTAATAATGTTTAATACTCAGTTTGAATTTGAGATAGTTGGGGATTAGAACGGTTTGTAATATAATAGTGTGTTTGGCTTGTGTGCATACTTTAACCTGTTACGGTCCGTGGTGATTGGTAAGTAGGGTCATTGCATATATTATTATTATCTTTATTATTGTTATAAGCAGGTTATAATTAAGGTGTGTGTGTGGACCCCAAACTTCTGACCCGGGTTTGGAGGGCGCCACAACTCATTCCTATTAAATCTCCTTCAAATCCACAAGTTATATTTATCATCGATAAATTCTAGGCGATGACTAGGGGTTAGCTGATAAACCTATCAAAAACATTGGTAACTTGTTGATAGAAGCCTATCATGAAATCTGAATTCTGTAAAATTAGTAGAATATTCTCCAGTATCAAATTGAATATTCGAATTAGCTTCCCCTAACTTTTTCATCATCCATGACACGTTCTTCTGCATCAATTTGTTCATTTTGGCCTCAAAATCAACCTCAAGATATTGCTTTATCTTCAAGCTTAATTCTTGTACAGATTTCTCAAAATCAGCCTCAAGACTTTTTCCATGCCTTCCCTTAGTCTTTCCACCAGCGACCAATGCATTTGCCTCCTCAAATCTTCCTGATTCAACCAATGCCTTAATCCTCACCTACAATAGACCAAATAAATTTACCAGAATTTAAGGAATATAATAAATTTACCATTAAAGGACGAATATTAGATCATTTATATGGCTTTAACCCATTCTTGAGCCTTATGAATACCATCAGAACTAGACAAATTATTATCAACACCATGTTTATTATAAACACCAACACCGTCTTCTTTATGAGGAGAGGAGAAACCATTTTCTGTATCTTCATACCTCCGGTCTCCACCATAGCTTGGCATATACCCAAGAACGTCATCGGAATCATAATCACTACCTTGACTCACTATAACTTCAAAATTTGAAAAACATACCTTCAAATTAAGCTACAAGTTAAACTCACTAGACCATTTGAGCTAAGAAAATATACCAAGAATTTCGAAATCAAAGCCCTAATTTGAGAGTTTGAGTTTGAATTTCCTAAGGCCCAATTTGGAAAGTATACCTACTAAATTATAAGCCCCGGTTTACAAATATACCCATTAAAGAAAAATATATAAAATATATATAATGTAAACCTATATATAATTTTAAATTATATTATGAAAATTAAAGTATAAAAACAAAATGAGAGAAAATGCAACAGCAGAACTCAAGATGTAACATAAAAATTTTAATGCAACACTTTACATTCCACGTGGCATGCCATGTGAGCATTGGGGTCCACAAATGATGATGTGGCATACCCCCACTTGCAAGCCACATCATCAGTTGGGCCCACTCTGATGTCAATCATACAATGCTTTTGGTACAAATATATGTTGATGATATCATCTTTGGTTCTACAAATACAATGCTTTCTGAAAGATTTTCCAAGCTAACGCAGTCAAGATATCAAATGAGTATGATGGGAGAACTTAGCTATTTTTTAGGACTTCAAGTCAAGCAAACTGAAGAAGGTACTTTAATAAATCAATCCAAGTACACCAGATATTTACTTAAGAAGTTTGGAATGCAAGACAGTTCAACTGCAACAGCTCCCATGGCCACTGTCACCAAGTTAGATAAAGATACTGGAGCATCAGTAGATATTACTAACTACAGAGGTATGATTGGCTCTTTATCAGTAGATAAAGATACTTGCAAGTCACATGTCATGTGGGATGCACGTCAGCAGATGTGACCAACTTTGATGACGTCATATGCCACGTGGCATGCCACGTCAACATATGGGACCTACTTTGATAACGTCATATGCCACGTGATATGTCACATCAATATATGGGACCTACTTTGATAACGTCATCTGCCACATGGTATGCCACGTCAGCAAAATGAACCCATTTTTGGTACCATCTGACACGTGGCATACCCTCGTCAACAGACGGGACCCACTTTGATGATGTGGCATTTATTATGGTATGCCACGTCAGCATTGCAGGACCCACTTTGCCGAATCACCTACCTCGTGGCATTCCATGTTAGAAAGTGAGCCTCACACTGATGATGTCACCTAATAGGTGGCATAACATGTCAGCAAATAGGGGTCCAACATGTGTCACATTACATGCCACATCACCAGAAATGATTTTGACAGATGGAAATGTAACACCATATAAACTATTGTTGCAATGCTGCAACACCATGATTAATCAGCAATACCAACTTAATTTAATTTTAATGCAACACCAGGTATAGTTTTATTGCAGATAAGTAAATTATTGCAATGTTTTTCTTGTGACACTCAAAAAAAGTATTGCATTTGAGCGGTTTTTTGGCGTAGTGACAGAGTATAGGGAAAACACATATACATACACAAATTCACAAACAATAAAACACATAAATACTAATTTATATATACAAACATAATCAAATAAGAACATAACAAAAACTCAATTACAATGTTTATCTCTAATTAGAACATGCAAAAATGATTTGAAAAAACACATCTTTGTAATAATCATATCAACATATAAAGACAATAAGTTACGACCCTCACTCGTAGATCATACAAAAAGATCATAATCATGATTACTAGGACGAAACCAAGTGAATAAAGTATAGTAGAAAACTTCTCAAACCAACAATGAGATGATTGACGAAGACCATAAATAGATTTACGAAGTCTGCAGACATAACATGGTTGATGCGGAAGACCAGGAGGAGGTGTCATGTAAACTTTCTCGTGAAGATCGCCATACAAGAATGCATTATTAACATCCATCTGAAATATTTTCCACTTTCGAATAGGAGCCATTACAATCAAAGTATGAACAGTCATTATCTTTATAACAGGCGCAAAAGTCTCTTCATGGTTCAAGCCATACTCTTGAGAGTAACATTTTGCAATAAGTCGAGCCCTATAACGCTCAACGGATCCATCATATTTTGTCATAATTTTATATACCCAACGATAACTAATTGCATATTTTTCTGGCGGCAATGGGACTAAATCCCATGTATGTGTTTGATGAAAAGTAGTAATTCCTTGGCCATAGCATTCTGCCATAGAGGATAATGAACAGCCTCTTTATATGATGCAGGCGTAGCCAAATGGTGAACAGAAGTAACGAATGAAGGAAATGATGGGGAATAAGCAAAATCAGGTAGTTGGGTGGACTTACGTATGCGAGTAGACTGGAAAACTGGCGGAGGAGTCAAACTTTCGGTAGATGATTGAGTGGGATAAGAATTTAAATTTTTTGGTGACAATTGACTAGATGTGGAAGCAGGTGGAGACATCGGAGTCTGAGATGTAGATATAGAAGTCGGTGGCGATGTGGGAGTTTGAGATGTAGATGCCTCCGAAACTGAAGTTTTAGAATTTGTGGTTGAAGTGTATTCAATGTTTATGTCAAAAGGATCAATACAAATAAGCTCTTCTTGTGTCATATGTTGTTAACTAGCAGGAACGGAGAAAAATGGAATATGCTTCAAAATGTAAACATGCCGAGAAATATACAATTTTCCACTAATCGGGTTAAAATAACGATATCCTTTTTAGGTAAAATTGTAGCCCAAAAATATACATAAAGCAGACTTAGTAGACAATTTACTACGCTCAACCTGAGGTTTAAGAACAAAGCAGGTACAACTAAAGACACGCAATGAAGCATAATCAGGCACTTCATTATATAATTTCTCAAAAGGTGACAACCAGAATTTTGAGTAGTTGGAATTCAGTTAATCACATAAACAGCAGTAAGAAGTGCTTCACCCCAAAACACACTTGGAACATCTGCCAAAAACAAAAATGAGTGAGTTGTTTCAACAAGATGATGATATTTTCTTTCAGCAACACCGTTCTGTTGAGGAGTGTCAGTACATGAGGTTTGACGTATAATCCCATCAGAAGCAAGCAAGTGACAAAAAGCGTTAGAGCTGTATTCACCTCCCAAATCACAATAAAAACATTTAATGATAGCTTTATGTTGAGTTTTTATATGAGCTCGAAAACATTTAAAAATATCCAAAAAAATCAGACATACGCTTCTTAAGATAAATCAACGTATAACCAGTGAAATCATTAATAAACAAAACATAATATCTAGATCCTCCTTTTATGGGCATAGGAGCAGGTCCCCACACATCAGAATGTACAATATCAAATAGAGCAAAAGAATATATAACAATCTTATGAAAAGTTAAAGTAGAAAATTTCGCTAATTTACAACCGCTATTGTTAGGAATATTATGAGCTTTTAGTTGTCCCAAGGCTCCAGTTGAAATTAAAAATTATAAACGAGATTGAGAAACATGACCTAAACGAGCATGCCACATGTAGAAGTGAGAAGACAAATCACTCAAATGAAAAGATGATAAATCGATACTAGGAGTTCCTACAACAAAAACATTGAGTTCATCCAAAACATAAAGTCCTCACTGCTTACGGCCTATTGTGCAAGATATGCCTGTATTATAACAAGACTAAGTCAAGTTGACAACCATAAGATTTAGTTGTATGATAGTCTAAATCTGTATTTTGTATTGTATTACTACAGTTTGTAAAAATGTTAAAGATCAGACTGGAGTATTTTTCTGTGAACAGTATCAAGCCTAAGAATAAACTCTGGAAGAAGATCAACAAGATCATGTCTCATAGAAAAGGTGAAGAAGCTTGGAGTTGAATAAATTTGTTTTAGGAAAAATGTTCTAAGTCAAGATATTACAAGTCACAGATCAAGTCATATAGATATGTCATTCGAGAACTCCAGAATGACTTATCGGGAAGTCCAAAATGGTTTATAGAGAAGTCTCATAGATATCGACAAGTCAAATGAAGATATGAAGATTGGAGATATCGACAAGTCAACTTCTCATTAGAGATCTCAGAGATATCGACAAGTCAATTTCTCATTAGAGATCTCAAAGATATCAACAAGTCAAAATGCATATAGAGATCTCTGAGATATCGATAAGTCATTTATGCATATTGAGAACTCAGAGATATCGACAAGTCAAAATGAAGATATGAAGATCAGAAATATCGATAAGTCATTTCTACATGAAGAGTTTTGGAGACCTCGACAAGCCAAATTCACTTATAGAGAACTCAGAGACCTCAACAAGTCAAAGACACTTATAGAGAACTCGGAGATCTTGGTAAGCCATTATACTTATCGAGATGTCAGTTCTTTATAGAAAAAACTGGAGATCTTGATATGAACCTCAAGTACAGAATGCATACAAGTTAAAGATTCAAGATTATCAATCAACAAATGATCTAATCACTTATATTGAAAAGTCTACAAAAGCAGTTTGAAGAGTGCAAGATCAAGGGCCAAGATTAACTGACAAAGGAAGTCACGGACCTACAAGATTTGCAAGGATTCACTAAGCCAGAAATGGAAAGCTTTAGAGATAACTTAAAGTAGGGTTTAGTACATCTTATTGCATGTTGTGTAAACCTGTGTTTACTAATCTATAAAGTAAACACAGGTCCTTTGTTTTAAAGTACAACAAACAGATCTAAATTTTCAAGTACTCTCTCAAAATAGAAGTTGAGTTCTTTACTTACAAAGAAGCTAGGATTTGTAGCAAGACACGACTTGATTTTAATACAAAATTAAGTGAGTTTTGAAATAATATGTTTGTTGTTTTATTTCTACTAACATAATATAACTGCATTTCTTATCTGTATTGTTCAGACATCCATACAAGTTTGAAAAAGGAAAAAAATATCCAAAACATATTCACCCCCCTGTGTTGTATTAAATATATAAAAAGTGGTATTAGAGAAAAATCTGAAAGTAAACAGATCAAGGTCTTGGAAGAATGAATACACAAAAGATAAGCAGTATAAAGATACCATCCTTTGATAAAATTAACTACACATTATGGAAGAAAAATATGATGTTGTTTCTAAGGATGTCCAACCCTTTGTACATCCAAATTCTGAAGAATGGACCTTTTACTCCTATGAAAAGGATTGAAGAATCTACAGATGGAGACATGGTCATCCCAGCTCACTATGGTCCTAAAGATCCTTCAAAATATATAGAAATTGAGAAAGAAATAGTCCCTCTTGACAGTGGCCTATAATTAATTCTGATAGAGTCACTTGACAATATTATGTACAACAATATTATCAAATATGACATAGCCAAGCAAATATGGGAGAAGATTGAGATACTGTGTGAAGGTACAGAGGAAGTTAGGTCAAATCAAAGGAGAATACTGGTGTCTCAGTATGAGGGTTTTATGGCAAAACCAAAGGAGGGTGTTACTGATGTGTTTGAAAGATTCAACAAGCTGATTAATGATCTGCAGCTTCATAACAAGTACTAAGAAGCTGAGGAAGTTAACTTGAAATTTTTGCTCACCCTTCCTGACCATCTTGAACAGAAAATATCAGTTATAAGATAAGGAAGAGACTTGAGCAGGATAATACTGGATGTCTTATATGGGATTTTAAAAATATACGAACTGGAAATGAATTAAAGAAAATCCTTAAAAACTAGTCAGGGCACATTGTTGATGTAACAAGTGCACTAGTTGTTAATGACAACAAGTCATCTGATAATGAACTAGAGATCCAGACTCCAGATGTCTCAAGTATTGAGCAAAAGAACAAGGAACCAATAAAGCAAGTTATTATAGAACTTGAAGAAGATGAGTTCTAGACATTAGATGAACTGGATGAGTTATATCAATCCATGGCTTATCTGGCCAGGAAATTCTCTAATATCAGAGTGAAAAAACCAAAGTTCTTCAAGAGTAAAGGACGGACATCTAACAAGGACAGCAGCTGGAAAGGAAAGGGACAGTACACTCCAGGTGGCAAAAGTGGCTATAAGACTAGATCTGTTGACAGATCAAAAATAAGATGTTTCAATTATGATGAATTGGGCCATTTTGCTACTGAATGCAGGAAGCCTAAAAAGGTGAAGAAAGATAATGCGTATTTTGAGTTGGAGGCAAAGTATGAAGCTCTCTTGAAGAAGCAACAGGGTAAAGCTTACTTTACAGAAGGAAAGAGTTGGGATGATTCTGATAATGATGAAGACGAGGAGGTTGGAACTCTGCACTCATGGCCTTGGAGCAAGGAGAGTCATCCTCATCAAAAACAAAGTTACCAACTCTTACTACTATTGATTTTAATACAAGTCAATATAAAGAGACTGTTGAAAAGATGAGCATAGAGATGTTCCACATCCATACTAGCATGGTGGCAGCTATTGAGGAGGTTAGTAGGCTGTCAAAAGCTAATGAGAAGCTTGAGATTGAGAAGCAAGATTTGGAACTATAGCTTGTTGAGCGAGAAACTGTCAAGCGGGAAAATGAATATCTAAAGAACAAGTTGAAGTGTGCTGGAAAAATAGAATTTGTGATGAGGGAAAAGATAGAAAAGAATGAAGTAAAGTTGAAGTCTTTCAGGAATGCTTCTCAGTTAGTTGGTCAGTACCATGAGAAGAACAAGCCATGTGTTAATATAGCAATTGGCCTTGACTATGATGCCTTGAACAGCAACAAGAAGAATGAAGGTGACAAGGGCAAAGCAACTATAAATGAAGATGTCCCAGCTGTTGGATTTTAATCGCAGCGGGGGCATGGCAAAACACTTTTACACATATAAAATCCAAATAAAAGCATACAGAATATGAATAAAAATTCGAGGGATCGAATCTAACCTTTAAAATAATTCGGAGACAACGATCAGAGATCCTTAGCAGTTGCTCCTCAAGTGTGAAGCACTCCACCGGTATCCACCAAGAAAACGATGTTAAGGAGGAGGAAGGAGGTGGAGAGAATTGTGTTTTCCAAACTTTTTGGGTTTTTGGGGTTCTTAGGTTAGAATAAAAATAGGGTCTATAATAGTGTATTTATAGGCAAAATTTTCAGCTGAAATTTTCCCATAAATATTATTATTATTATCCCATTTATTATTCTCATTAATAATTAAAATACCTTTTAATTATTAATCCTTTTTCTAAACACTTTAGAAATAATTCTCTCTCTTGATTTAATTTCCAAAAATTAAATTCTTAATTAATAATATTAAGAACTTTTCTTAATTAATTTATAATCAATTAAATCTCATTTAATCAATTATTAAATTTGCCAATTAATTATTTATTTCGCAAATAAATAATTATTAGCCATTATTAATTAATTCCTCCACCATTAAATCATTCTCTTTTTATGGTGTGACCCTGTAGGTTCAATATTAAGTCGGTAGTAGAAATAAATAATAATAAAACTATTTTATCATTATTTATATAAATTCTCTAATTTATTAAATATGATTAATTAATTAATCACATTTATTCTACATCGTGAAGGATACTTCTCAGCATATCGCGACTACCCGGATAATATGAATTCACTGCTTAGAATATCAAGAACCTATTCAGTGAATAGTTACCGTACAATAAACTCCTTCTACCCTACAATGTCCCGATTAAATACAAGGCATGGATCTCGTGTCAAGCCTATCTAATTCAATCACTTGCTTACCATTTACTATGCGTAGTTCTATGCAAATTAGAAACTCCTTTCTAATTTCATTTACTCTGGCCAGAGATTCCTGAACTAGCATAAGTGGATCAGCCTTGAACATTCGCTTCCTTCACTGGAAGGGGTAGATCCTTTATTGATCATACACTATCTTCGTGTACAAATTCCTATACCCAGTAGAGCCCTAATAATTGTCCCTGGAGACTAAAAACTAAACCAAAGCATAGTTCAGTGTACACAAGATGACTATGATGACCTCAAGTCTAAGAATACTTGTACAACTATCACTATGTGAACAATTGCTGACACGTGAGTGAACTCCATCAGTTGTTCAGCTGTGCGAGTCATGTTCAGTGAACTTATTCCATAATAAGCACCTACATACTAGCTATAGTGTCACCACACAAATGTCTATGAGAACAGACATCCTTCATAATGAAGCAAGCATAGTATGTACCGATCTTTGCGGATTATTAATTACCAGTTAGTAATCCTATGACCAGGAACTATTTAAGTTTACAGTTATCATCTTTTAGGTCTCACTATTATGATCTCATCATAATCCATAAAAAGCTTTACTCTAAACTATGGTATATCTTATTTAAACACTTAAATAGATAGAGCCCGTAATAAAAACAAAACAAGTCTTTTATTAATATCAATGAAATCAACACAGATTACATAAAAAGTTATTCCTAAATCCTAATACATGATTGGACTTAGGACATATTCCTTTCAATCTCCCACTTGTACTAAAGCCAATCACTCTGGTATCTAATACCCATCTTGTCTTTATGACGAACAAAGTGACTTTCATAAAGTAGCTTTGTGAGTGGGTCTGCTATGTTGTTATGTGTGTCAACTCTAATTCAATACAATACAAGAAATGTTACCGCGCTCCCACTAACCCTTTTATAGACGCATGGTTCATCTTCGTTTTTGATAAAATCAAACTCTTTGATTGTCTCATCAAAACGAATGTTCCATCTTTCGAGAAGCTTGCTTTAAACCACATATGGTTCGCAGCAGCTTACACACTAGGTTTTCATTTCTCTTGGAAAGAAAACCATCTGGCTAATTGCCAGATCTCATAGTCATAGTAAGCAGCAATCGCAAGCAAAATCCGAACTGATTTAATCAGGGCTACAGGTAAAAGGTTTCATCAAAGTCAATCCATTGCCTTTGTTTGAATCCTTTTGCCAAAAGCCTGGCCTTATAGGTCTCCACCTGGCCATCTGCTATAATCTATCTTTTGTATACCGTATACATAGATTCCATTCCGGATTTCATGGCACTATGCCATTTCTCTGAGTCAACACTACTCATAGCCTCATTATAGGTCATAGGGTCGTCATCATCAATGATCGACAACTCATTGTCATCCTCAATGACAAGGCCATATTACCTCTCAGGTTGGCGAGACACTCTCCCTGACCTACAAATGGGTTGTTCCACAAAAGGTTGTTCAGTCAGAACAGGTGTTTCCACTTGATCCGTAGTAGTTTGTGCTTCTTGAACTTCATCAAGTTCAATTTTGCTCCCACTGTTTCCTTCAAGGATAAACTCCTTTTCCAAGAAGGTAGCATGTCTGGAGACAAACACCCGATGATCGGTGTAAAAGTAATACCCTAAAGTCTCTTTAGGATATCCCACAAAACTACATTTTACGGATCGATATTCCAGCTTATCTGGGTCAACTTACTTGACATAAGCTGGACATCCCCAAATCTTAACGTGTTTAAGACTCGGTTTCCTTTCTTTCCATATCTCATACGGAGTTTGAGGAACAGATTTGGAAGGCACCTTATTCTGTAAATATGCTTAGGTTTCCAATGCATAACCCCATAGGAATACTGGAAGATTTGCATAGCTCATCATGGACCGAACTATGTCTAACAAAGTTTGATTTCTCCTTTCAGATACCAATCTGGAGGAGTCCACTGGGAGACTATACCATTTACTTTGAGATAATCTAGAAACACTCCATTAAAGTATTCACCACCTCGATCTGATCGAAGAGTTATAATACTATGTTTGGTTTGTTTCTCCACTTCATACTTATATTCTTTGAACTTTTCAAAGGCCTCAGACTTGTGTTTCATCAAACACATATCTGAATCCAGATCTATCATCTATGAAAGTAATGAAGTATGAAAATCCACCCATGGCTTGCGTAGACATTGGTCCACATACATCTGTGTGTACCATTCCTAGCAAATTTGCATCCCTCTCTCCATGTCTACTAAATGGAGACTGCAGTGCCACTATAGAGTGAGATTTTCATCATCCCTTTTCTTTTATTAGTTTGTTCAATCTGAAGTAAATTATGTCACATATATACAGACCATTATTTAAAGCACCACGTCCATAAAGAATATTATCTCTAAGAATAGAACATTCATTATTCTCAATAATAAATGAAAATCCAGCCAAGTCTAACATGGGAATAATATTCCTCACAATCGAGGGAACAAAATAACAATTATTTAAAACAATAGTCTTGCCCATAGGCATGTGTAAATGAAATGATTCTACATCTTCAGCAGCAACTCTTGCTCCATTTCCCATCAGTAGAATCACCTCCTCTTCCTCAAGAGTCCTACTTCTCCTTGGTCCCTGCAACAAATTGCAGATTTGAGAACCACAGGCGGTATCTAATACTCAAGTAGAAATTTGATTTAATGACATATTCACTTCTATCATGAACATACCTAAATCAGAAGTGGTAGTCTCACTACCCTTCTTCTTCTTCAATTCTGCAAGGTAAACCTTGCAGTTCCTCTTCCAGTGCCCCACCTTATTACAGTTAAAGCAAACAACTTTGCTCATGGGGTCTTCAGCTTTTGGTGGAACCGGCATTTTCTCACCTACTTTCTTCTTCTTGGAAGGGTTCCTCTTCCTTTTCTTAGGATTGGAACCTTCACCAATTAGAAGAACAGAACTCTTCTTATGGGGGAAATTTGATTCCGCAGTCTTCAACATGTTGTGGAGTTCAGGCAGGCTGACATCCAACTTATTCATGTGAAAGTTCACAGCAAACTGGGAGAATGAACTCGGAAGCGATTGCAAGACCAAGTCTTGGCTCAGCTCCCCATCCATGGAAAAACCAAGTTGTCCAAGACGTTCAATCAAATTGATCATCTTAAGTACATGGTCATTCACAGATGATCCCTCAGACATCCTACAACCGAACAGCTCCTTCGATATCTCATATCGAGCTGTCCTCCCTGCCACATCATACAACTCTTATAGATGCATGAGGATAGTGTGAGCATCCATATGCTCATGTTGCTTCTATAGCTCAATGTTCATGGAAGCTAGCATGATGCATTGAGCAACATTTGTATCATCTATCCACTTACGATACACAATATGGTCATCATTATGTGCATTGCTAGCAGGTTCAGTAGGCTTAGGTGAGTCAATCACGTATTCCAGCTTCTCAATCCTGAGAACAATTCTCAAGTTTCGAAGCCAGTCAGCATAATTAGGACCAGTCAATTTGTGAGCATCCAGTATGCTCCTGAGTGATAGTGCAGAAGACATAACGTACAAAGTAAATCTGTAAATGATAAACACATAACAACACTTAGCAAATATTCGATTTCATTTCAAAAACACTATATGAATCGGGTCTTTATTCATAAGTGGCTCCCACTAGTTTACCTAATTTATTCAACCCCCTACGTGAAAAATTAAGCATTCATAATGCTAGTGGGAATAGGGATCCTGTATTCCATTATACAACCCCGGCTGTAGCACGAACCACCATGTAATGTTCAATAGGCAGACAACTCTTGTCAATTACATCTTATGTTATTCCCTAATCAAACTTTAGCCTCTTGAATAATTGAGTCTCGGCTGTAGCACGACAAACTCAATATTCTTAGTCAAGTCTAACCCAACATTCCGTACAGTTGAATCAGTCCCCAAAGGCCCACGGCTGTAGCACGTACCGACCTTTAGATTCTTATTCAATGTACACATCTCTATGTAATAGAAAAGTATTTCTTATTTCGAAATCAAAGCCCTCGGCTGTAGCACGAACCGACAATGATTCAAAAATAAGAACTACTTTCTATCATGTTAGAAGGCTATGACCGACACAAGCCCGTTGTGTCATTGGCCAATTACTACTTGATATTATTTAATTTTAGAGGGATTATATTACGTTACAATCATAATCATATTATAAAGAGATTCTTCCTTTTAAATTAAATATTTCAAATCAATAATCAGATGATTCCCAGATCGGGTGGAACATTGTCAAGAGGCGTCACTTAATAACCCTTTCTTACAGATAGAAATCTGTTGTTGACAGAATCATCCTTTCTCTCATATCGAAAATTCATATTCAATTACGTGTTTCATAAACACAAGAATCTCATGATTGTATTCATAATATTATTATTAAGGTTATGAAACAATTTCACTATACTAGGTTGTCTAACAAACGCCTTATGTTCATTTAAGTTCACCTAAATCTATCATCCCATGATAAACTAAGCATATATCACATATATAAACATGAATAAACATCAAGGTAGGCATGTTACATCATCTAGCACATTAGTCTAAGCATTATACATCTCTATGTATCACATGAAGCATTTAAAAGCAATTAAAACAGTCAAAAACAGCTTTAAAACACTTCATGGAAATATAAACAGTTCAACACTTTTATATAAACTAAAATTGATCATTCCATTAGATCCTTCTCGGAAAAACGAATCCAACGGTATATTGCACGCCCAAAACGGAGTTACGAAACTCCCAGAAAATCAATTTTAATATGGACAGTCGGGCTGTAACGCATTACAGGAACGCGTTACAAGCCCTGTAACGCATTCCGGTGATGTGTTACAACCCTTTTATCCAATTAAAAGGTGTAACGCATTCCGTGAATGCGCCACAGGTGTGTAACGCATTCCCGGAATGCGCGACACCCCCTTTTTTTTTCTTTTTCGCAGCAGTCGCCGCCTTTTTCTCGGAAAATGAGCCTGACAGAACCTGTACCTTTGTCTGCCTTCTTTTCTTTCCGTGCAATCAACACAGCACACACAGATGCAGAAAACAGATGATACAGATATATACATACATACTATTCATATATATATTTGATTTATTTAATTACGAATTTAATTGCAACAACTTCAAAAATTCATAATAAAAAATCTATACATCCTAAAATTATGAAAAAAATACCCAGACGATCTACAACACTTGTAGAACCCAGATCAACATTCAAAATTATTATGAGAAACGATTTCTCATCAGACAAAATTAATCCATAATATAACTTGTAAAAAACATAATTAATTCATACAAGCACATAAAATTCTGAAATTTTTACCACAGATCTATGTGCATACAACCTGGCTCTGATACCATTGTTGGATTTTAATCGCAGCGGGGGCATGGCAAAACACTTTTACACATATAAAATCCAAATAAAAGCATACAGATCATGAATAAAAATTCGAGGGATCGAATCTAACCTTTAAAATAATTCGGAGACAACGATCAGAGATCCTTAGCAGTTGCTCCTCAAGTGTGAAGCACTCCACCGGTATCCACCAAGAAAACGATGTTAAGGAGGAGGAAGGAGGTGGAGAGAATTGGGTTTTCCAAACTTTTTGGGTTTTTGGGGTTCTTAGGTTAGAATAAAAATAGGGTCTATAATAGTGTATTTATAGGCAAAATTTTCAGCTGAAATTTTCCCATAAATATTATTATTATTATCCCATTTATTATTCTCATTAATAATTAAAACACCTTTTAATTATTAATCCTTTTTCTAAACACTTTAGAAATAATTCTCTCTCTTGATTTAATTTCCAAAAATTAAATCCTTAATTAATAATATTAAGAACTTTTCTTAATTAATTTATAATCAATTAAATCTCATTTAATCAATTATTAAATTTGACAATTAATTATTTATTTCGTAAATAAATAATTATTAGCCATTATTAATTAATTCCTCCACCATTAAATCATTCTCTTTTTATGGTGTGACCCTGTAGGTTCAATATTAAGCCGGTAGTAGAAATAAATAATAATGAAACTATTTTATCATTATTTATATAAATTCTCTAATTTATTAAATATGATTAATTAATTAATCACATTTATTCTACATCGTGAGGGATACTTCTCAGCATATCGTGACTATCCGGATAATATGAATTCACTGCTTAGAATACCAAGAACCTATTCAGTGAATAGTTACCGTACAATAAAATCCTTCTACCCTACAATGTCCCGATTAAATACAAGGCATGGATCTCGTGTCAAGCCTATCTAATTCAATCACTTGCTTACCATTTACTATGCGTAGTTCTATGCAAATTAGAAACTCCTTTCTAATTTCATTTACTCTGGCCAGAGATTCCTGAACTAGCATAAGTGGATCAGCCTTGAACATTCGCTTCCTTCACTGGAAGGGGTAGATCCTTTATTGATCATACACTATCTTCGTGTACAAATTCCTATACCCAGTAGAGCCCTAATAATTGTCCCTGGAGACTAAGAACTAAACCAAAGCATAGTTCAGTGTACACAAGATGACTATGATGACCTCAAGTCTAAGGATACTTGTACAACTATCACTATGTGAACAACTGCTGACACGTGAGTGAACTCCCTCAGTTGTTCTGCTGTGCGAGTCATGTTCAGTGAACTTATTCCATAATAAGCACCTACATACTAGCTATAGTGTCACCACACAAATGTCTATGAGAACAGACATCCTTCATAATGAAGCAAGCATAGTATGTACCGATCTTTGCGGATTATTAATTACCAGTTAGTAATCCTATGACCAGGAACTATTTAAGTTTAGAGTTATCATCTTTTAGGTCTCACTATTATGATCTCATCATAATCCATAAAAAGCTTTACTCTAAACTATGGTATATCTTATTTAAACACTTAAATAGATAGAGCCCGTAATAAAAACAAAACAAGTCTTTTATTAATATCAATGAAATCAAAAAAGATTACATAAAAAGTTATTCCTAAATCCTAATACATGATTGGACTTAGGACATATTCCTTTCACCAGCTATACTGAGAAAGGTTGATTCACCTTTGTTCAAGGCATGTGAAGTCAATTTCAGTAAATTGGAGTTGGTCATCAATCAAGAACTTGCAGATGAAGATAAAGAAATGAAAAATGAAGAAACCACTCCTGCTACTTAAAGAAAGAAGAATCACATGGTTATCCAATCCCCTAAGACACATGTCAAGGAAGTCGAGACTGAGAATACAGGATGGAAGAAAAAGAACATGAATGGAAAGATAGGAGTAAATAAGAGCAACAACTTTGCATTTGTTGCAGATGCCCCCAGAAAGCAATGTCAGAAATATGGCTCAACAAATCCTTTAACTCGCCTTTGTAAAAATGATGTTAGCAAGCCAAAAGTGGGATCCTGTAAGTATAATGAAGTAAATACAGAAGACCCTTACTCCTTTTATGACAAATTTGATTATATACCTTGCAACATGAAAGTGATGACAAGTTGTCATAAATTAAGAGTAGATTTGAAATATGTTAATTTTGAATCGACAGACAAAAAGGAAAATGCAAAACAATTTGTTCCCATTGTTCCTTTTGAATCAACATATTCTAATTCTGCAAATTCTGTCAACAAGAAGAAAGTTCCCAACACCGCTTGGGTAGCTAAATATACTTAATCCTCATTGTATGTAAGGCAAAATGAAGAGAGTCATATGGATCATAGACAGTGGATGCTCAAGATATATGACAGATGATAAGGCCTTGCTATTACAGTTTGAGGAGATGGCTTGGCCATTAGTGACTTTTGGAGACAATAGCAAAGGTTTCACAATAGGGTATGGCAAGTTAATTTCTGGAAATGTTGTCATTGAAGATGTAGCACTGGTATCTGGTTTAGAAGTTGATATTCTAAGTGTTAGTCAATTCACAGATAGAGGATCCAATGTTTCATTTGACAAACGAGAATGCTCAATCATCAGCAAAAGGACTGGTGAAATTGCTCTAAAAGGAGCAAGAAAGGAAGAATGTTTGTTGCAGATTTACACTCATCAAATTAGGAAGGAATATGTTGCTTTTATACCAAGGCATCTGTAGAGCAAAGCAAGTTGTGGCACAAAAAACTCTCTCACCTGAATTAAAAGGCAATCAACACCCTGGTGAAAAAGGAGTTGGTGAGAGACATGCCAAATCTGGGGTTTGCTCAAAATAAAGTTTGTGAGGCTTATCAAAAGGGAAAAATGAAGAAGTCAAGTCACAAGAGTAAAACTGTGAATTCCATAAGTGCACATTTGCTACTTATCCGTATGGACTTATTTGGACCGTTAATGTCTTATCAATTTCAAGGAAGAAATATGCACTTGTGATGGTGGATGACTAATCAAGGTACACATGGGTAGAATTTATGCATTCTAAGGATGGAACTCCACACATCATAATTGAACGCATCAAGAAGATTGAGAAGCAGGCTGAAGATCAGAATTGTGTGAAGAGATTGAGGAGTGACAATGGCACAGAATTCAGAAATGCAACTTTAACTGAATTCTGCAAAGACAAGGGCATTGTTCAAAAATCCTTAGCTGCTAGAACACCTCAGCAAATTGGGGTATTTGAGAGAAATAATAGAACACTAGTAGAGGTTGCTAGAACAATGCTGCAAGGTGCCAAACTGCCAACAAGTTTTGGGGAAGAAGCTGTCAACACTGCATGCTATACTCAAAGCAGATATCTCATTAACAAAAATCTTGGCGAATCACCCTACTCAATCTTATCTAAAAGTAAGCCTATTGTGAAGCATTTTCATGTGTTTGGAAGCAAGTGTTATAGTTTAAAATATAACTCTGAATATGTGGGAAAATTTGACTCTAAGGTTTTTGAAAAAATTGGGATATTCATTGGAGAGAACTGTATACAAAGTCTATGTGCTTGAACAAAAGAAAATTATGGAAAGCATAGATGTGACTTTTGATGATGACAAGTGTCCAGGCTTGGAATGCCTTGATGATAATGAAGTTGAGGCCCTTAAATTTGAAAATCTCAACATTGATAGTGATTCTAAAGATGAAGCTGAAGTCAACACAAGCAACAGAATGGATGAAAAGTCAACTGAACAAGTGAATCATGAAAATGAAAACTCATCTCAAACACCTAAATTTGATAGCACAAACTCAGAGGGAGCAAGAGGATAAAGTTCTGCAAGTCATGCCAATAGTGAAGAAAATATAGAAAATTCAAGTCAACAAACTCACACCAGGAAATGGGATAGGAGTCACATAAGAAAAGCAATTATTGGTGATCCAAATGCTGGAGTGAGGTCTAGAAGTTCAACTCCTAATGAGTGTCTACATGCATGCTTTATTTCATAAATTGAGCCTAAGAAAACTGAGGAGGCTCTACTTGATCTTGACTGGATATCTGCTATGCAAGAAGAGCTAAATCAGTTTGAAAGGAACAAAGTTTAGAATTTGATTCTTGCATCAAAGAACAGAAGTATAATTGGAAAAAGTGGGTGTAGAGGAACAAAATGGATGAAAATGGGATTATAACAAGAAATAAAGCAAGGTTGGTTGCAAAAGGCTACTCACAGGAAGAAGGAATTAATTAAGATGAAACTTTTGCTCCTATTGCAAGACTTAAAGCAATAAGAATCTTTCTTGCATTTGTTGCACACTCAAACTTTAAGGTATATCAAATGGATGTAAATAGTGCATTCCTTCATGGTGAGTTGGAAGAAGAAGTTTATGTGCAACAGCCACCTGCCTTTGAAGATCCATAATTTCCAAACTTTGTATACAAACTACTCAAGGCTCTATATGGATTAAACCAAATACCTAGAGCTTGGTATAACACACTGTCAGAATTTTTGCTTAAACATGGATTCACTTGAGGAACTATTAATAAGACACTCTTCTACAAGCAGCATGGCGGTGATATGATCCTAGTTCAGATCTATGTGGATGATATCATTTTTGGTTCTACTAATGAAAATCTATGTCAAAGATTCTCAAAACTCATGCAAAATGAATATGAAATGAGTATGATGGGAGAGTTAAGTTAGTATCTTGGACTTCAAGTCAGTCAAAGAAGTGATGGAGTCTTCATCAGCCAAACCAAGTATGTTAAAGATTTATTGAAGAAGTTTGGTATGGTTGATTGTTCACCTGTATCAACACATATGTCTACAGCTACAAAGTTGGATGAAGATAAGAAAGGAAAAAGTGTAGACATTTCAGTATATAGAGGAATGATTGGATATTAGCTGTATTTGACTGATAGTAGACCAAATATTATGTTTACAACATGTTTGTGTGCAAGATTTTAATCCAATCCAAAGAATCACATTTGATGGTTGTGAAGAGAATTTTCAGATACTTGAAGGGGACTCCAAACTTTGTATTATGGTATCCTAAGAGAACAGGATTTGAAGCTGTTGGATACACAGATGCAGATTTTGCTGGATGCAGGGTAGACAGAACAAGCACTAGTGGAAGCTGTCAATTTCTTGGACAAAGACTTGTATCCTGGTATAGCAAGAAACAACAATCTGTGTCAACTTCCACTGCTAAGGCTGAATATATAGCTGCTGGAAGTTGTTGTGTTCAAGTGCTTTGGATTAAAAATCAGCTAATGGACTATGGCCTGGTGTTACTCAAAATTCCAATTATGTGCGACAATACTAGTGCTATATCTATTGTGGCTAATCCAGTTAATCATTCTAGAACAAAGCACATTTATATAAGGTATCATTTTATTAGAGAACATGTTGCAAATGGTACCATTGAGCTCATTTTTGTTCCAACAGAAAAACAATTAGCTGATATTTTTACTAAACCTTTGGATGAAGCTACTTTCACTAGACTTTGTAGGTGAAAATGGAATGTTAAATTCTTCATCCTAAAGGCAAGAACTCAGCTAATGTTTTGCAGCAGATTGATTTCTAATAAATCAAAATTAATTTGATTTAATTGGAAATTAACTGGAATATGAGTTATAAATATTTCAGAAACCTCTGTACATTTATTTTTTTTAAATTCAAAATTTTAGCTTGGAATTTTTCAATTCTGAGAAAACTATCTAAATGTTAATTTACATTGTCAATATATGAAATTACCATAAGACGGAATCAAATAGAACAAAAGTATATAGAGAACTGAGTTCTCGATAAGTCTAACTAACTTCTCGACGGATCATTTTGAGACTTCTCGAGTGAGTTCTCGATAAGTCATTTTTCTGACTTCTCGAAGAACTTCTCGACAAGCATTATTATGACTTCTCGATAAGTCATTGTAGATATCTCTTTAAATGTTAATTTTTAGAGTTCTCTACAAGTATGAATTTTAGACTTATCAACAACTTAGAACTAAGATAATTTAATTTAATAAATTATTTTGGTAAAATACTTTTGATAAAATTATTCTAATTTTATTTTGACTAATTCCAATAATAATTGGAAAAATTCAGTCCACTCAGGACAAACTAGGTATTTATTTGACATCTCAATAAGTCATTTTCTAGTTCTCGATAAGAATCAGGAAAGTGACATGTCAATATGTATCCATTCTCTCAATATGACTTCTCGATAAGCAAATTCCAAATATTTATTTTGAGTTCTCGATAAGTCATTTACCTTTTACTATAAATACCCAAACATCTCGACATACACCACTTTACGCCTTCGAGATCTCTAAGTGACCTAATTTCTCCAAATCCAAACCATTTTCTCTCATTTCAAACTCTTTCTCTCTAATTTTTCTTACCCACTCAAATTTAAACATTTCAAATGGCATCAAACACAGTTACAACTTTTATCCCAAAGGAGGGCACCAACTATCTTGCATTTGCAGATGCAAACTAAACTCCTGATAGTTAGAAGAGCTTTGTGAAGTTCATTTCTGAGACATACTTTACAGGTGCTCTAATTGCAAATCCAATATTGTACTTGGATGTTTTTAGTGATTTCTGGAACACAGTTGTGGTAGTGACAGTAGTACATGAGAACCAAGTTATATCTATGGTGATTAACTGCTCCATTCAGGGCCAACAGGTGGAGTTTTCTGAAAATAATGTCAAAGTGGCCTTGGGCATCCCTACAAATAACCTTGTGGAGGTCCCAACTCAAGTGGAGCTAGCTGAGTTCATGGACTTCATCAATTATAGTGAGAACATCAACTTGGCTAGCTTGAACCACAAGCATTTGAGGAGAGAATGGTCCTTTCTACTTGACTCCATTGTGAGGGCTTTCACCTACAGGAAGACAGAGTAAGATAATATTTCAAGTGTTATTCAGAAAATGGTGTTCTCTATAGGTCACAACGGACACCTCAATGTATGACATTTGATAATGGAGGAGCTCAGCACCAGGCTTACAATGTCTTTGCCTTCAAGAGGTAAGGAAATTTTTCTTCCTAGATTTATAATGTATGCTTTAAATCATAAAGTTCATGACATTAATTTGCTTAATGGTATAGATAAAACTAAAATAGGCAACTGTAAACAAGTATCCAAAGTTCTATGTGGCTCACTCATTACAAAGAACAAGGTACCCGTAAGTCTTAGAATCACTCCATTTGAGTTGGAGAGATTCGGGACTTACCCTTACCCTATGTCTGACATGAGATCTACAGTATCAATTAATACACTGATGGCTCATGTACCCGTGGAAGAACAAACACAAAAACACCAACAAGGGCCTTCCCAAACTAAGAACCTTCATTTTTACCACTAGCAGCTAGGAAACCAACCACTTCATCTTCTCAAAAGGATGAAGTGTGTAAAAAGAAGAGAAAGAAGGCACCCTTTACTGTGATTAATGAGAGTGGTGAGGACCAAACACAAATAGAGTCCACCCTGGTCAAAAAACCTAAGAAGGCAAAGAAATCTGAGTTGACCACTCAAGCTACCTCTGTATCCTCCCAAAAGGATGTAGTTGCAAAAGAGGGCATAAAATAAACTCTAGGGGCATCCTCTCAACATGGTGTCTCTATTAAAAAGAGCAATCTCCCTAGTGTACCTTATAAAGAGTCTGCGCCAACACTTGAACACATTCAAGTATATGAAATAAGGAATAAGGATGGCCACACATAACACATCTTTTGAAGCTCCCTCTTCTATTCAGGGGGGCTGCCAACACTCAATCCTAAAATTACTAATCTTATATCTAAAAAAATTATTCATACAATGAGACACTTGAATCTCATTCTCAAGTATTGACAACTTCAAGTGACATGGTTCTAGAAATTGTGTTCACTACCCAGGAACCATATTTAGTTGGTAAGAGGCTACACTCTGGGGTTGACCTTGATGACACCAACATAAACACAGGGATTTAATCGATTTTTACTGAAGACCCTGTGGTAGTCTCTCAAGTACCTTCATGTACTAAACAATCTTCACAGATTGATAGGTTTGAGGGTAGTACTCCTGAGTGGGAGCTATCTAAATCCTCTCCAATTCAGTTGGAGGTTCCTTATGAAGGGATAACTCCCCTCAAAACCCTAGTTGACATTGCCTTGGAAATTGAAGTTAGGAGTCCAATTTCCAATGAGCCTATTATAGGAGAGGCAAATCAAGCACATTCAAGTGCTACCTCTTTGCAATAAGAACAAGGGTTTGAGGCCATGGTACATGACTGTAACCTGGTCAAATCCCCTACAATTCAATTGGAGGTCCCTATTGTTGGTGAACAACACACTGTCATGACTACAGTTCCAACTATGAGTCAAACTGTGGCATCTGTCACAAGTAATGTTACTGAACCTCAACCATCTACTCAACTCAAATAGACATACCTTCTACATCAAACCCTTCTCAACAACCCTCATACTTAATTTCCCAGTAGCTACAGGATGCTCAGGTTCTACCAATCACCATGAATGACTTTCTGGTAGATCAAGTGTCTGGACTTGCCAACATCACACAACAGCTTCCTACAATAGACATGTCCAATCGGGACTATCAAGCAATTTTGTTGTCTTACAAAACAGATGTTGAAGACCAGTAGCAGAAAATTATCAATGAAGCTGAACAAGATGGCAATGTGGATTCTTGGTTAGACAAGGACTTTAGCATGAGCATGGATGAGGTATTGGCAATATTTCGAGAAGAATATATCAAAATATTGGGAAGCAATGCCAAGGCACTCAGTCCACCGGAAGTCTATGATGCAGTGACAGAAGTCTACAAAGCTCAACTAAAAGCTTTTCATCTCATTAGTAAAGCACTCCAACAAACTCTAGACAACTATCAAGACAGGGTATGAAGGTTGGTGAAAGACAAGCTTGATGACCTTGTGCCAAATCAAGTAGAGATCAAGAATAAATTCTAAAAATTTACTGATCAAATGGCAAGGTTTGATATGACTAGTATGGAACAAAGCATCAAGAATCTCAAACAGTCCTTTGTAGCTCTACATGAAGTTGTCCATAATTATATCACCAGTAGTAATGACACAAGGGTCAAACTGGATCAACTTCATCAAGCTGGATATGAACTTCATCAAGGAATCAGTTCATGCTACATTTGGTACTTCTCTCTCTTCAGGATCTCAACAACCAATGTTAACATCAACAAACTTGCAAATCCAAGCTCTTCAAATTCAAGTCTCCACTTTACAGTCATCCAATGATTCATTAACAGCTCAAGTCTCTCACCTCAAAGCTCTGGTACAAAATCAACAGGCTGACATCAAGACTTTGATGGACTCCCATAAGCATCTTCAAATGCAAAATTCAGTATATTTGGGGAGCTATCATGGGTGCTCTAAATATTCCAGTTCCTACGTTACCAGAAGCTGTTAGGCCTGAAATCCCTTCACCTCTCATCTTTCCTGCTAACAAGCCTAAGGGGGAGATAGAGGCTAGGTTGCTAAAATCATATGTCCAAACTCAAAAAGCCAAAGCCAAGGAAACTAAATAGCAAAATGATATTGGGATGGAGAGGCTTCTAAAAGCAGCTGAGGGACCTAGTCTAAGCAGAGAACTTGATGAATTATTAAAGGCTCTCAGGGCTTCTCTAAATAAAAAAATTCTTCACTTACAAAATGGCTTTGGATAAGACAGTAAATTTCTTAAGGGTGATCATAATAATTGTGGATGGCTTTCAAGAGAGAAGAATTATTGTCAACATAAATGACTCTGGTGTGGATAGGTGTAGGCAGGTGTCCCTTAATTATCTCATAACAAGAAGGGCATCTGAACTGGACATTCTGATCAACAAACAGAGTGATTCATGAAGACACTCTCTTGCTCAATAAATTGAAGAATGCTCGAGTAGCTGATTTTTCGGAAGCATATCTACAACCAAGCAAGGGAGTGGCATACATTTGTCTAACCACCAAAAATTGAAAACATTTTCAAATTCCAAAGCAATGTGTCATGGAAAACAAGAAGCTAATAATGAAGCTGAAAACAAATTTGAAGACTAAGCAGTACAAGACTGTTGAAGATGAAGACATGATCAAGATACTGTGGAGATATTTGAAAGATGCTGAAACCAAGTCGCCCAAAACACAAATCAATACTAAGGATGACTTGGATGATGATGAGCAGAAGAAAAATGATCAAAAACCTTCTGGCTTAAATCCAAGTCAATCTACTAAGGCAACTGGAAACAAAGTAAAAGACAAGAAAAGGGATGATAAGAAGAGGGGAGATGAAAGGAGAATTAAGAAGAGGGAAGATGGTGAAGGAACAAAGAAAAATGTCCAACAAAGTCATATATCACAAACTCAACCCACTAAGACTGCAAGCTCAAACATTCAACTACCCTTAACCTCTAAGCCTAAACTTTTGCATAAACCAACTGCAAACACCTTACTTAAAATACCAATCACTTCTAGCCAAACCACCTTAAAGAAAATCTCAAACCTACCTTCATTTAAGCCACCAATCAAAATTCATTTCAAAACTGTTGGGAGAAAACCAAAGAAGCTGCAAGTTGAAGAAGGGACTATCCGGAATTGCTTTAATCGGACTTATTTTCTACCTTTAAATTAGTGCATCACAGATGATGACTACTTTCAATAATTAGCTGAAGAAATAGTCAAAGTTTGGGTTGTATCATTGAGAGAAGTTAGAATCTACTATCAAGATGGCTCTTTCACCCTACTTGGAAGAGATTTAATGGACACACATTCAACCACAGAAGTTAAGAGGGTGATTAGCTTAATGAAGGATAAAAACACAAGTACAAGGGCATGGAGGGCTATGATGTGTGTATGGCTGAAAGTAAGAGATGAAAGAAGAGAAAAAATAAAGGCTGAAAAGGAAGAAAGGGATAGAAAGTATGCAGAAGAAATTTCCATGTTTGAACAAAGATTAAATGAGCTTAAGGCAAAGGGGATGAGCAGAATTTCTAAGGATGGACACTTTCTGAACATAAAGGTTGGCAGATTTTCAAGATTCAGAGTTGGTTACTTAAATAATTATTCAGTACTGGATGATTGGTTCAAGCTTGTGGAAGCTCTAAGAGGAACTGAAATCATAGAGGAACTTCAAGTACTTGTAAATCTAAAGGACCTCATTAGAAAAGAATCGGGCTATGAGAACTTCATGTGATGAATGTACTTATTAAACTCATGCAATCACTCAGTGTATAAAAGCTATATTTGTGTTCTGTCAATTTTATGTAATCTTTTTATTGTTACATTATAACTTGGGGTTAGTCTTATTATCAGACATGAATTTGTGATAAGCAATCTTCTCACAAATTGGGGGAGATTGTTATGCAAGACATGCATGTATTATAACAAGACTAAGTCACATTAACAATCCTAAGATTTAGTTATATGATAGCCTAAATCTGTCTTTTGTATTGTATTACTTGAGTCTGTAAAAATGTTAAAGATCAGACTAGAGTATTTTTCTGTGAACAGTCTCAAGCCTAAGAATAAACTCTAAAAGAAGATCAACAAGATCATGCCTCAGAGAAAAGGTGAAGAAGCTTGGAGTTGAATAAATCTGTTTTAGGAAAAATATTCTAAGTCAAGATATCTACAACTCACAGATCAAGTCATATAGAGAAGTCATTCGAGAAATCCATAATGACTTATCGAGAAGTCCAAAATGGCTTATAGAGAAGTCTCAGAGATATCGATAAGTCAAATGAAGATATGAAGATTGGATATATCTACAAGTCAACTTCTCATTAGAGATCTCAGAGATATCGACAAGTCTATTTCTCATTAGAGCTCTCAGAGATATCGACAAGTCAAAATGCATGTAGAGATCTCCGAGATATCGAAAAGTCATTTATGTATATAGAGAACTCAGAGATATCGAAAAGTCAAAATGAAGATATAAAGATTAGAGATTTCGACAAGTTATTTCTATATGCAGAGTTTTGGAGACCTCGATAAGCCAAGTTCACTTTTAAAGAACTCAGAGACCTTGACAAGTCAAAGACACTTATAGAGAACTCAGATATCTCGATAAGCCATTATACTTATCGAGATGTCAGTTCTCTATACAAAAAACTGGAGATCTTGGTATGAACCTCAAGTACAGAATACAGACAAGTTAAAGATTCAAGATTATCAATCAACAAACGATCTAATCACTTAGATTGAACAATCCACAAAAGCAGCTTAAAGAGTGCAAGATCCAGAGCCAAGATTAACTGACAAAGGAAGGTCACAGACCTACAAGATTTGCAAGGATTCACTAAGGCAGAAATGGAAATCTTTAGAGATAACTTAAAGTAGGATTTAGTACATTTTATTGCATGTTGTATAAATCTGTGTTTACTAATCTATAAAGTAAACACTGGTCCTTTGTTTTAAAGTGAAACAAACAGATCTAAATTTTCAAGTACTCTCTCAAGAAATAAATTGAGTTCTTTACTTACAAAGAACCCAGGATTTGTAGCAAGATACAACTTGATTTTAATAGAAAATTAAGTGAGTTTTGAAATATTGTGTTTGTTGTTTTATTTATGCTAACATAATATAACTGCATTTATTATCTACTTTGTTCACACATCCATACAAGTTTGAAAAAGGCTAAAAATATCCAAAACACATTCCCCCTATGTTGTATTCAATATCTAACACGACCTTTCCTAATTACCTTTTGAGATCTCGGATCCAAAACATTACAAGTAGTAGAAGAAAAAGAAACTAAGTAATCAGATTCACATAATTGACTAATCAAAATTTGATTTAACTTGAGATCCGGAATATAATAAACATCAAAGAGAGACACTGTTGGGGTAACTACGGAATCAACACATCGCAATGGCATAGAAGTGCCATCAGCTGTCATGATGCATAAAGATGAATCATCAGAAATGAAACGAAAGAAGACCAATGAGGAGATATGTGATGATATGCACCCGAATCAAGAATCCATAGAGAAGAAAATAAACTTGAAGTACCAGTTGATAAAAGACATGTTGATGATAAAACATACATGTTAGGTAATGAGTCACACACAGAGGGGGATGAATGTATTTTACTGTTTTTCTGCTTTTCTTGAAGTGTTTATGGTGGTGAACAAAATAAATTAAAACCTTGTAGTGAAATGTATTAGTACTGAATTTAAACAGGTAAGAACAGTGAACACAGATCTTTCAAAACTCACTTAAATTTATATTAAAATTAGGAATGTCTTGCTACAAAATTTCTAGGCTCTTTATTGATAAAGAGATTAGCTTCTTCCTTGAGAGAATACAAGATTTTTTATCTAAATTGTTATAACTAAAACATAGCATCCAGTGTTTATTTTATAGAACAGTAAACACTGGTTTTTATATAGCATGCAATAGCATGTACTAAACCCTACTTTTGGATAACCAAATCTTTCTATTTCTGACTTAGTGTATCTTTGCTAATTTTGCATGTCTGTGACTTTACTTTTCCAGTTAATCTTGGCCTTTGATCTTGTACTCTTCAAGCTGCTTTTTGTAGACTTGTCAATCCAACTGATTGGATTGTTTGTTCATTGACAATCTTGGATATTTAAATGTTCTGCACTTTGTACTTTGAGTTTTACCTCCAGATCTCCAGTTTGGTATATAGAGAACTTGGCATCTCGATAAGTATATTGGCTTATCGAGATCTCTCATCACTCTATAGTTATTTTGACTTATCAAAGTCTTTGAGTTCTCTATAAGAGAATTTGGCTTGTCGAGATCTCTCATCTTCATGTCTTCATTTTGGCTTATCGATATCTCTGAGTTCTCTAGTGATCAATTGACTTATCGATATCTCAGAGATCTCTAGTGATATTTTGACTTATCGATATCTCATAGATCTCTAGTGATATTTTAACTTGTCGATATCTCAGAGTTTTCTAGTGAAGAAATGACTTGTCGACATCTCCAATCTTCGTGTCTTCAATTTGGCTTATCGATATCTCTGAGTTCTCTATAAGCTTTTCTTTGACTTCTCGATAAGACATTCTGGAGTTTTTGAATGACTTCTCTATAACACTTAATCTGTGACTTTTAGACTTCTTGACTTAGAATATTTTTCACAAAAAAAAAATTTTAACTTCAAGCTTTTTCACACTTTCTCTGAGCTATGATCTTCATGATCTTCTTCCAGAGCTTATTCTTAGGCTTGAGATTGTTTACAGAAAAATACTCCGGTCTATTATATCTTACATTTTTACAGACTTAAGTGTTACAATACAAAATGCAAACTTAGATTACAAAACAACTTACTTAGGGTTGTCAATTTGACCTAGTCTTGTTATAATACAGGCATGTTTTGCACAACAATCTTCCCTAATTTGTGAGAAGATTGCTTATCATAAATTCATGCATGTTAACAAGACTAACCCCAAGCTATAATGGACAGAAAGATTATATGTAAAAATTGACAAAAACACAACATGTATACATTAGGTGATTTCTTTGAGTTAAACAGATACATACATCAGACAAATACCGCATCTTCTGTTTCTTCTCTAATGAGGTCCTTTAAATATACAAGATTTTCCAGTTCCTCTATGATTGGTGTCCCTCTTAGAGCTTCCACAAGTTTGAGTCTGTCAGGTTTTGGATAACCACTCAGCAAATTAATCCTAAATTTTGAGAATTTTCCAGCTTTGACATTTAGAAATCTTCCATCCTTGGAAACTCTGCTCATCCCTTTTGCCTTGAGATCTTCATATCTTTGAATAAACATTTCTATCTCCTCATCATACTTTCTCTTCCTCTCCTCACTTTCAACCTTGTTTCTTGTTCTTCTTTCTTCCCTTACTATCAACCATTCCTAAAATAGATCTTCATGCCCTGGTTGCAGTATCCTTGTCCTTTAGTAAGCTTATCACTCTCTTGATCTCTGTGGGTAAAAAGGTGTCCATTAAGTCACTGCCAAGAAATGTGAAGGACCCATCCCGATAGTAGATTCTTACTTACCTTAGTCTTACAACCCAAACTCTGACTATTTCCTCAGCTAGTTGTTGAAAGTAGTCTTCATCTGAGATACACCAGTTTAGAGGTAGAAAATCAATTTGCTTGTAAAAACTCCTGATGGCCCTCTCGGTAACTTGCACTTTCTTCGGTTTTCTCCCAACAGACTTGTAGTGAACTTTGAGTGATGGTTTGACAGAAGGTAGGTTTGTGATTTTCTTGAGAAATGTTTGGCTTGTGGTGATTGGTATTTTTAGAAAGGTGTTAGCAGTTTGTTTGTATAAGAATTTAGACTTTGAGGTAGGAGGTGGTTCAGTGTATGAGTTTGTTGGCTTTGAAGGTTGAGCTTGATTTGTTTGGATTTTTAGGGTTTGTTGGTGTGGTCCTGAATTGTCTTCCTTTTTTTTCCTCCTCCTTTCATCTCTCTTCTTGTCATCTCCTTTCTTCTCATCCTGCTTCTTATCCTTGCTTCCAGCTGCCTTAGAGGATTGACTTGGATTTGAGCCATGAGATTTTTTATCATCTTTCTTCTGCTCATCATCATCATCCAAGTCATCCTTATTGATTTGAGTTTTAGGCAAGTTGGCTTCAGAATTCCTCAGATATCTCCCCAACAGCTTAATCATTTCTTCATCTTCAACAGTCTTATTTTTCTTGAATTTCAAATCAGACTCCAGAATCATGATGAGCTTTTTGTTGGCCATGACACATTGCTTAGGGATCTGGAAGTGTTTGCAATGTTTGGTGGTAGCACAGATGTATGCCACTCCCTTGCTTGGTTGTAAATATGCTTCGAGAAAAGCAGCCATTTGAGCCTTCTTTAATTCAGTTAGCAAGAGAGTGTCTTCATGAATCACTCTTTGGATTTTGTTTATCAGATTGTCCAACTCAAATGCCCTTCTAGAGATAAGATAGTTAAGGGGCACCTGCATACACATGTCTATCCCTGAGTCATTTATATTGATCACAATCCTTTTCTCCTGAAAATTGTACTTTGTCACTAAGATCACCCTTATAGAGTTTATTGTCATGTCCAAGGTCTTCTTGTAAGTGAAGAAATTGTTATTTAGAGAATCCCTGAGAGCCTTGAGCAATTCATCAAATTCCCTGCTTAGACTAGGTCCCTCAGTTGCTCTGATAAGCCTCTCAATTCCAATATCAACTATTTGAGATTTGCTCTTTTTATCAGCTTGGACAGTTTGAGTAGATGATCTTAATAGCCTAGCATTTATCTCCCCCTTAGTCTTGTTGGCAGGCATGATAAGAGGAGTGGGAATTTCAGGCCTCACAGCTTCTGGAAGTGCAGGCAGAGGTATGTTAAGCTTTCCCATGATAGCTCCTAAAGCCACATCATTTTGTATTATAAGTGCTTGTGGGAGTCCACCAAGGCCTGAATGTCTGCCTGTTGACTCTGCACCAGAGAGGTGAGAGCATGCACTTGAGTTGTGAGTAGGGGTGTAATCGAGCCGAGCCGAATACTGCCAGGATCGGCTCGAGCTCGATTAAAATAGTTCGGGCTCGAGCTCGAGCTCGAGATCGATCGAGCCTTTAATTTCAAGTTTGAAGCTCGGCTCGTAAAAGGTTCGGTAGGCTTGAGTTCGGCTCGAAAGCTCGAATTAATTCACTAAATATTGACAAAAAATTTGAAATATGATCATTTCGACTCGAGTTCGGCTCGAGTTCGACTCGATAAAAATAAATAATATATAATAAATATTAAATATTTACATTAAAATATATTTATAATAAAAAAAATTAAAAATAATAGAGGCTCGATAAGGCTCGCGAACCTTCCGAGCCGAATAATTTGAAGCTCGAGCTCGGCTCGGTTAAAAATTTGAAAAGCTCAAGCTCGGCTCGATTATTTTCCATCCAAATTCGATTTTTTTACGAGCCAAGCTCGAGTAGCTCACGAACAGTTTGGATCGTTTACACCCCTAGCTGTGAGTGAGTCATTTGAAGACTGCAAGTTTGAGACTTGTTGTGGGAGAGCCTAAATTTGAAGATTTATAGATGTAGAGGCAGGTTGATGAGAGCTTGAAGGTCCAAAGGTGTCTTCCACAGCCTATTTGATACCCTCCATTAGCAGTACAGAAGGCTTATATCTGCTTTGGTGAAGCTGGTTCAACTTTAGCTTTGTGTCATTTGAACTTGTTATGTGTTGTTGAACCACCTCATGAAGAGAAATTAAAGATTTTTCAGAGATTTTTGACATCCTTTTCCATAGAAGTCAGATCTAGCCTTGCCATTTGGTCAACAAAATGTTGAAATTTTGAAGTGATCTTGACTTGAGAGGGTATAATCTCATCCATCTTCTCTTTCACCAGCTTCCTTACCCTGTCTTCATGACCAATCAACCTGAGTTCTAGAGCTTTTCCAAAGAGATGGAAAGCTTTGAGTTGTGCTTTAGAAACTTCATTGATTGCATCATAGACTTCTCCAGGAGTTAAGGCTTTTGCATTGCTTCCCAATATAGTTAGATAATCTTCCCTGAATTTTGCCAAAACATCCTCCATCTCCAGACTTTAGTCCTTGTTCAACCAAACATCACAGCTGCCATCATGTTCAACTTCATTAACAATTTTATCTTGTTGTTCTTGGACATCTATTTGATAAGATAGCATTATATCTTGGTAATCCTGGTTAGACATATCTGAGCTTAGCAACTGTTGAGAGATTTGGGCAAGTCCAAACAACTGATCCACTAGAAGATCATCCACAGTTATTGAGCTTCAGTTGTCTACAACTATTGGGAGATGAGGTGTGGTTGTTGAGATTGAGAGGTTGAGGGTTGATGAGCAGGATCAGAACCACCTGTGACAAGAGTCACAGTTTGACTCACAGATTTCTCTGTGTTTATGACAAGTTGTTGTTCTCCACTTGTGGTGGGAACCTCCAATTGAATTGGAGGGGATTTGACTGGGTTACTGTCATGTGCACCAGTCTCAAACCCTTGTGTGTCTTGCACCAATCTGTCACTTAAATGTGCTATGTTTGCCTCTCCCATAACAGGGTCATTGGCAATTGTACTCCTAGCATCAGTTGCTAATGCAATTTCTGCTAGGGTTTTGAGGGGAGTTGTTCCTTGAACAGGAACCTCCAACTGAATTGGAGAGGATTTAGATAGCTCCCCCTCAGAAGTATTACCCTCAAATCTAACATCATGTGAAAGTTGATTTGCACATGAGGTCTTCAATAAAAACTGATGAATCTTCCATGGTTTTGATGGTGTCATCAAGGTCTATCCCAGCTAGTAGCCTCTCACCATCTAAATGAGGTGTCTGGGTGGTGAGCAAGGTTTCTTGAACAAAGTCACTTGAATGGGGTTGTACTTGAGAATTAGATTCAAGTATATTGTGAGAAGAAGAAATTTGAGAGATAAGTAGAGTTTGATCATGAGTATTGGTAGCTCCCCCTGAGCGAATTATGGAGCTTCAATAGATGTGCTCTCACTGTGTGTGTCATCCTTATTTCCTCTTTCATACACTAGAACTTGATCTAGTGCAGGTACAGACTCAATACAAGATGCATTGGGGAGAATGCTCTTTTTAATAAAACACCCTATTGAGAGGATGTCTCTAGAATCTGTTTTGACCCCATTTGTACAACTGCATCCTTTTGGTAGGATACATATGTGGCTTGAGTGGTCAACTCAGTTTGCCTAGCCTTCTTTAATTTTCTGACCAAGGGTGACTCGGTTGGTATTTGTTCCTCACCACTCTCATTCATTACAGTAAGGGTTATATCCTTTCTCTTCTTTTTACTCACTTCACCCTTTTGAGAGGATGAAGTGGTTGGTTTCCTAGCTGCTATTGGTTTTGAAAAAGTGGTCTCAGCTTGGGAAGGCCACTGTTGGTTTTCCTGTATTTGAACTTCTACAGGTTCAGGGACCATAGTTGAACTAGATTGTACAATAGATCTCATGTCAGGCATAGGGTAAGGGTAAGTCTTAAACCTCTCAATCATGAATGGAGTGATTTTCAGACTCACAGTTACCTTATTCTTTGTAGTAAGTGAACCAAATATAATTTCGGACACTTGCTTACAATTGCCTATTTTAGTGTTGTCTATACCATACAGCAAATGTATATCTGATACTTGATGATTTAAAGTAGACATAATAAATATAGGAAAGAAAATTTCCTTACCTCTAGCAGATTGGGGCATTGTTAGCCTGGTGGCAAGTTCTTCCAGGATCAATAGACCAACATTCAAGTGTCTGTTGTGGGCTATTGAGAACACCAACTTCTGCACCACACTTGAGATGTTGTCATATTCTGTCTTCCTGCATGAAGGCTCTCACTATAGAATCAAACACAAAGGACCATTCCTTCCTTAGGTTGGTTCTGTTCAGACTTTCCAGGTTGATTCTTCCACCATAGTTGATGAAATCCATGAATTCGGCTAGTTAATCCTGTGTTGGCACCTCCACTAGATTTTCAGTTGGAAGACCCAAGGCTGCATTCACATCTTGCTCATTGAACTCTATCTGTTGGCCTCCAATTGAGCATGTTACCACCAAGGAGACAGAGTTGTCATTCATAACTGTTCTTACCACAGCTATTGTCCAAAATTATGCAGGACATCCAAGTACATGATTGGGTTAGCAGTTAAAGCACCTGCAAGATAAGATTCAGACAAAAATTTCACAAACCCCTTAAAACTGTCAGGGGCTTGATTAGCATCAGTGAAAGCAAGATTGTTGGTTCCTTTCTCTGGGATTTCAGCTCTAACAATATTGAGTGCCATTGTTGTTGAGTAAGAGTGAATGGGTAAGAAAAAATTATGAGAAAGAGCTTGAAACGGGAGAGAAATCGGTTTGGAATTGAAAAGGCTAGGTCACTTAGAGTTCTCGAAGGCGTGAGTATATGTGTATCGAGATATCTGAGTATTTATAGTAAAAGCAAATGGCTTATCGAGGACTCAAAAATAGACGTTTGGAGTATACTTGTCGAGAAGTCATTTTGAAAAAGAATTACATATCAAGAAGTCATTTTAATTTGCTCTTTTAGAGAACTAAAATTAACTTATCGAGATGTCAAATAAATACTCAGTTTGTCCTAAAAATGGACTAAATTATTTCTAATTTCTATTTGAATAAATCCAAATAAATATAGAATGAATTTATCAAGAGTAATTTACCAAAATAATTTATTGAATTTAAATTATTTCAGTTCCTGAGTTATTTGCAAGTCTAAATGTACTTGTAGAGAACTCTGTGAATTAACACTTATAGAGAACTCTACAATGACTTAGCGATAAGTCATAATAAAGCTTATTGAGAAGTCAGAAAATTGACTTGTCGAAAACTCACTCGAGAAGTCTTAAAATGAGTTGTCGATAATTCAATTAGACTTATCGAGAACTCAGTTCTCTATATGCTCTTGATCATTTTGATTATGTCTTGTGTTTATTTTACATATTGAAGATGTAAATCAATATTTGGACAGTATTCTTAGAATTGAAAAATTCCAAGCTAAATTTTTATTTTTGAAAAATAAATATGCAGAGATTTATGAAATATTTATAATTCATATTTCAGTTAATTTCTAATTAAATTAAATTAATTTTGATTTACAGAAAATTAATCTGTTACAAAACATTAGCTGAGTTCTTGCCTTAGGATGAAGAATTAAGCATTCCAATTTAACCTACAAGTCTAGTGAAAGTTATTTCATCTAAGGGTTTAGTAAAAATGTCAGCTAATTGTTTTTCTGTTGGAATAAAAATGAGCTCAATGGTACCATTTGTAGCATGTTCTCTAATAAAATGGTACCTTACATCAATGTGCTTTATCCTAGAGTGATTAACTGGATTAGCCACAATACATATAGCACTAGTATTGTCACACATAATTGGAATTTTGTGTAACACTGGGCCATAATCCATTAGCTGATTTCTAATCCAAAGCACTTGAGCACAGCAACTTCCAACAGATATGTATTCTGCTTCAGCTGTGGAAGTTGGCACAGATTGTTGTTTCTTGCTATACCAGGATACAAGTCTTTATCCAAGAAATTGACAGCTTCCACTAGTACTCTTTATGTCAACCTTTCATCCTGCAAAATCTGCATCTGTGTATCCAACATCTTCAAAACCAGTTCCCTTAGGATACCATAATCCCAAGTTTAGAGTCCTCTTCAAGTATCTGAAAATTCACTTCACTTCCATCAAATGTGATTCTTTTAGATTGGCTTGAAATCTTGCACACGGACATGTAGGAAATATGATGTCTGGTCTACTTGAAGTTAAGTAAAGCAATGATCCAAGCATCCCTCTGTAGCTTGAAATATCTACACTCTTGCCCTTTTTATCCTCATCCAACTTTGTTGTTGTAGACATAGGTGTAGATGCAGGTGAACAATCAACCATGCCAAACTTTTTCAATAAATCTTTAACATACTTAGTTTGGCTGATGAAGATTCCATCACTTTTTGACTGACTTAAAGTCCAAGAAAGTAACTTAATTCCCCCATCATACTCATTTCATATTCACTGTGCATAAGCTTAGAGAATCTTTGGCACAGCTTTTCATTAGTAGAACCAAAGATAATATCATCCACATAGATCTGTAATAGGATCATAGCATCACCATGCTTCTTGTAGAAGAGAGTCTTGTCTATGGTACCTCTAGTAAAACCATGTTTAAGTAAGAATTCTGACAATGTATCATACCAAGCTTTAGGTACCTGCTTTAGTCCATATAGAGCCTTGAATAGCTTGTATACAAAATCTGGAAATTCTAGGTCTTCAAAGTCAGGTGGTTGTTGCACATAAACTTCTTCTTCTAACTCACCATTTAGGAAGGCAATCTTGACATCCATTTGATACACTTTGAAATTTAAATGTGCGGCAAATGCTAGAAAAATCCTGATTGCTTCAAGTCTTGCAACTGGAGCAAAAGTTTCATCATAATCAATTCCTTCTTCCTGTGAATAGCCTTTTGCAACCAACCTTGCCTTATTTCTGGTAACTATACCATTCTCATCCATCTTTTTCCTGAACACCCATTTTGTTCCAATTACACTTCTGTTCTTTGGTGTAGGAACTAACTCCCAAACTTTGTTTCTTTCAAACTGATTAAGCTCTTCTTGCATGACAGATATCCAATCAGGATCCATTAGAGGTTCTTCAGTTTTCTTAGGCTCTACTTGATACATAAAGCATGCATGTAGGCACTCATTAGCAGTTGCACTTCTAATCCTTACACCAGTATTGGGATCATCAATTATTGTATTTGGATTGTGAATCCTGTCCCATTTTCTAGTGTGACTTTGTTGACCGGTGCCTTCATCATTTTCTTTATTATTGGTATGACTAGTAGATCATTCTTTTCTTCATCCCCCTGAGTTTGTGCTATCAAATTCAGGTGTATGAGATGAGCTTCTATTTCCATGATTTTCCTGTTCAGTAGTCTCTTCATTTATCAATTGTTGTGCATTGATTTCAGCCTCTTCATCAGAATCACTGTCAATATTGAGATTTTCAAATGCAAGGGCTTCAGCTTCATTATCATCAAGGAATTCCAAGCCTGAGTACTTGTCATCATCAAAAGTCACATATGTGCTCTTCATGATTTTATTTTGATCAACTACATAGACCTTGTAGGCAGTTCTCTCCAATGAATATCCCAGAAAAATTACTTCAAAAACCTTTGAGTCAAATTTTCCCACATATTCAGAGTTGTCTTTTAAAATGTAACACTTGCTTCCAAATATATGAAGATACTTTACAGTAGGCTTTCTCTTAGACATGATTGAGTAAGGTGATTTACCATGAATCTTGTTAATGAGATATCTGTTTTGAGTGTAGCATGCAGTATTAACAGCTTCTTCCCAAAAACTAGTTGGCAGCTTAGCATCTTGCAGCATTGTCCTTGTAGCTTCTACTAATGTTCTGTTCTTTCTCTCAACTACCCTATTTTGTTGAGGTGTTCTAGCTTCAAATAATTCTTAAACAATGCCTTTGTTTTTGCAGAATTCGCTCAATGTTGCATTCCTAAATTCTGTCCCGTTATCACTTCTCAATCTCTTTACACGGTTTTGATCTTCAGCCTATTTTTCTATCTTCTTTTAGTGCTCAATTATTATATGTGGAGTCTCATCTTTGGAGTGCATAAATTCTACCCAAGTATATCTTGAGAAATCATCCACCATCACAAGTGCGTATTTGTTTCTTGAAATTGATAAGACATTTACTGGCCCAAACAAGTCCATGTGAATAAGTTGCAATGGTGCACTTATGGAATTTATAGTTTTTAACTTTTGACTTGATCTTTTCATTTTTCCTTTATGACAAGCTTCACAGACTTCAATTTGAGAAAACTCTAATTTTGGCATGTCTCTCACCAACTCTTTTTTGACCAGAGTGTTAATTGCCTTGTAGTTTAGATGTGAGAGTTTCTTATGCCATAACTTACTTTACTCTATGAATGCCTTAGTGTAGAAGCAAAAAATTCCATCCTCATTTATTGAGTCCAAGTCTGCAAATAAACAAGCTTCATTTCCTTGCTCATTTCAGAGCAACTTCATTGGTTTTCTTGTTGATAAAGATACATTCTTCTTTGTCAAATAGAACTTTAAAACCTTTGTCTATAAACTGGCTGACACTGAGAAGATTTACTTCAAGACCAGCTACAAATGCTACATCATCAATGATAATATTTCCGGAAACAATCTTGCCATATCCCATTGTGAATCCTTTGTTGTTATCTCAAAAGGTCACCAAAGGGCCAGCCTTCTCCTCAAATTATGATAGGAGGGCCTTATCACCTGTTATATGCCTGGAGCATCCACTGTCTATGATCCATGTGACCTTCTTCATTTTCCCTGCACACAATGAGTTTAAGTATGTTTAGCAATCCAAGCAATGTTGGGTACTTTCTTCTTGTTAACTGATTTAGCAGAAGTAGAGTTAGAAGCCTCAGAAAGAATATCATTCATAGATGTTTGTACATTTTCCCTTACAGTTGTAGATCCAATACTGACTTCTTTGAGATCTATTCTCAGCTTGTGGCAACTCTTCATTACATTTAAGTTACAGGGAATGCAGTCAAACTTATCATAAAATGAATATGGATCATTTGCCTTAACTTTATTATACTTGCAGGCTCCTTCAACTGGCTTGCTAACAACCTTTTTACAAAGGTAAGTTAGGTGATTCACAGAGCCACACTTTTCACATTTCTTCCTTGGAGTCTGCAACATAAGCAAAATTATTTCTCTTGTTTATCCCAATCTTCCCATTTTTATTCTTCTTTCTTGCATCTTCAGTTTTTGTTTCCTTGATAAGTGTCTTGGAATCTTGGTTATCCATGAGCTTTTTTTAACTTCAGTAATAGGAGAGCTTTCTACATTTATCTTTGTAGCATCTTCATCTGCTAACTCATATTTGATTATCAACTCATTTTCACTAAAGTTAATTTCTCCGGCCTTGAACATAGGTGACTTAACTTTTCTTAGTATTACTGGGACATCTACACTAGCAATGCTCTTATCTTTGTCATCTGCAACTTTCTTGTTGTTGTTCAAGGCCTCATAATCAAATCCAATAGCTATGTTAACACATGGTTTGTTTTTCTCATGATACAGTCCAACTAGCTCAGATGCATTCTTGAAGGACTTCAATTTAACTTCATTCTTCTCTAGCTTCTCCCTCAATACTGCTTCAATCTCATTTGCACACTTGAGCTTGTTCTTCATATATGCATTTTCTTGTTTCACAACTTCAAGCTCCACCAGCAACAACTCAGTTTCTTACTTCTCATTTTCAAGCTTCTTATTTATCTTTGTTAGTCTGTTAACCTCTTCATTAGCAGCAACCATACTTGTATGAATGTGAAACATTTATATGCTCATCTTTTCAACAGTTTCCTTATATTGACTCACATTTAAATCAATGGTGGTAAGAGTTGGTACTTGTGCTTTTGATGAGGATGACTCTCCTTGCTCTAAGGCCATAAATGCATAATTTCCAACTTCCTCATCTTCATCATTAACAGAATCATCCCAACTCTTTCCCTCTGCAATATCGACTTTGTTTTGCTGTTTCTTCAAAAGAGCTTCATACTTTGCTTCTAGTTCAAGATAAGCTTTGTCTTTCTTGGCTTTCTTGGGTTTCCTGCATTCTGTAGTAAAATGGCCTAGCTCATCACAGTTATAGAACCTTATCTTTGATTTGTCAACAGATCCAGTTTTGTAGCCATTTTTTCTATCAGGTGTGTACTTCCCTTTTTCTTTCCAGCTGCTTTCTTTGTTGAATGATTGTCATTTTCCCTTGAAGAATCTTGGCTTCTTTACTCTAATGTTAGAGAACTTTCTTGCCAGATAGGCCATTGAATGATTTAGCTCATCAAGTTCATCCAGGGTGTAGAACTCATCTTCTTCCAATTCCAGTATGACTTGTTCCTGTGAATCATTGTTTATTTGCTCACTTGTTGAGACACTTGGAGTCTGGAATCTTGGCTCATCATTAGAGATCTGGCTTTCATTAACAATAAGAGCACTTGAACCATCTACAACATTCCCTTGACCACCTTTTAATTATTTCCTTTGAATCATTTCCAATTCATATGTTTTCAAAATTCCATATAGAACTTCCGGGAGTCAATCTGCTCAAGTCTCTCCCTTCTCTGATTGCTGAAATTTTTGTTCCAAATGGTCAGGGAGTATAAGCAAAAACTTCAAGTTTACTTCTTCAGCTTCATAATATTTATCATGTAGCTGCAAGTCATTAATCAGCTTGTTGAACCTTTCAAACACATCAGTAATATTTTCCTTTGGCTTAGCCATGAAATCCTCATACTGTGAAATCAGTATCCTTCTTTGATTTGACCTAACTTCCTCTGTTCCTTCATAAACTATCTCTATCTTCTCCCTATATATGCTTAGCAGTATCACAGTTGACAATGTTATTGTACATTACATTGTCAAGTGACTCTATCAAGATCAGCTGCAAGCCACTATCTAGGGAGACTTTTTCTTTCTCAGGCTCAGTGTATTCTGAAGGATCTTTAGGAGCATAATGAGCTGGAATGACCATGTCTCCATCTGTAGATTCCTCAACTCTTACCAGAGGAGTGAAAGGCCCACTCTTGAGGATCTGAATGTATAATGGATTGGTCATCCTGATAAACAGCAACATTTTCTTTTTCCATAGAGTGTAGGTGGCCTTGTCAAAAGTAGGAATTTTGATGCTACTGATTTTTTGTGTATTCATTCTTTCAAATTTTGCTCCGATACCATTTATTAGGTAATGAATCACACACAGAGGGGGTGAATGTGTTTTAGTGTTTTTCTGCTTTTCTTGAAGTGTTTATGGTGGTGAACAAAGTAAATTAAAACCTTGTAGTGAAATGTGTTAGTACTGAATTTAAACAGGTAAGAACAGTGAACACAGATCTTTCAAAACTCACTTAATTTTATATTAAAATTAAGAATGTCTTGCTACAAAATTTCTAGGCTCTTTGTTGATAAAGAGCTTAGCTTCTTCCTTGAGAGAATACAAGATTTCTGATCTTAATTGTTACAACTAAAACAAAGCATCCAGTGTTTACTTTATAGAACAGTAAACATTGGTTTTTACATAGCATGCAATAGCATATACTAAACCCTACTTTTGGATAACTAAATCTTTCTATTTTTGGCTTAGTGTATCTTTGCTAATCTTGCATGTCTGTGACTTTACTTTTCCAATTAATCTTGGCCTTTGATATTGTACTCTTCAAGCTGCTTTTTGTAGACTTATCAATCCAACTGATTGGATTGTTTGTTGATTGATAATCTTGGATATTTAACTGGTCTACACTTTGTACTTTGAGTTTTACCTCGAGATCTCCAGTTTGGTATATAGAGAACTTGACATCTCGATAAGTATATTGGCTTATCGAGATCTCTCATCACTCTATAGTTGTTTTGACTTATCGAAGTCTTTGAGTTCTCTATAAGAGAATTTGTCTTGTCGAGATCTCTCATCTTCATGTCTTCACTTTGGCTTATCGATATATCTGAGATCTCTAGTGATATTTTGACTTATCGATATCTCAGAGATCTCTAATGATATTTTGACTTGTCGATATCTCAGAGTTCTCTAGTGAAGAAATGACTTGTCGATATCTCAGAGTTCTCTAGTGATATTTTGACTTGTCAATATCTCAGAGTTCTCTAGTGAAGAAATGACTTGTCGATATCTCCAATCTTCGTGTCTTCAATTAGGCTTGTCGATATCTCTGAGTTCTCTATAAGCTTTTCTTTGACTTCTCGATAAGACATTTTGGAGTTCTCGAATGACTTCTCTATAACACTAAATATGTGACTTGTAGACTTTTTGACTTAGATTGTTTTTCACAAAACAGATTTATTCAACTTCAAGCTTCTTCACACTTTCTCTGAGGCGTGATCTTCTTCCATAGCTTATTTTTAGGCTTGAGACTGTTTACAGAAAAATACTCTAGTCTAGTCTATTTTACATTTTTACAGACTTAAGTGTTATGATATAAAATGCAAACTTAGATTATAATACAACTTACTTAGGGTTGTCAATTTGACCTAGTCTCGTTATAATACCTGCATTTCTTGCATAACAATACATGTCGAAATATTGTTGAAACTAAACTCAAACCAAATCAGAGATAAAGTCAAATCCAAATTCAACACCAATTTAAATTGTATCCATATTTAATCAAGATACCAAACCTGAAATCAAATATAAACTCAAAATAACCAATTCCAATCTAAAATCAAATCTGAAAGTAGATTGAAACCAATTTCAATTCTGATTGCAATTCCAAAACTAAATTAAATCTCAAGCAATTACTATAATTGTAACATCCCAATAATCGAGTACTACAAAATCCAATCAATCAAATAATCCAAATTACAAAATCAACAACGATGAAAAGAATGAACTAAAACTAAATGGTAACCTGTTAGAACCATCAAAAAATCGATTTCTGGAGCTCCAAATACGATCTCCACCATTCAAAATTTAGATACTGATGCAAAGAAGACGTGGTTAAAATTTCAGGATGATCCAAAGGTTGAAACTCCAGGAATCGTAAAAACAAGTTGGCTGATCTGGGCAGAAAATTTCATGCGAATTTTCAAGAAACTTTTGTCATATCGTAACTCTATTTATTTAATGATTCAAATAAATTTCAATGATCATCCCTAAATTTGATACTCAGATCACTCGAAATCTAACTCTTGATAACATGATAGCTTTAGAGATATAATACGAAAGTAAAACTTTATTATAATCAACTTAGAATTTATAATACATGTCTGAACTTATATAGAAAAACAATATAGGCTAAATACGAAAAATACCCTAATATATTCCTAATATTTGCTAGCATTAGGATTTTCAAATTACAATTATTACCCTTCCTTCTCTTTACAACAAACTTTCGTATTACAGTATGTCCTTTTTAGTCCAGTCAAATAATATATGAAGTATCCATTTGCATGATGGGTCAACCCAAATAAAAAAATATAATGTAATTTAACTGTGATTTGTAGCGCTATCCATGATAGTTTGGATCAACCCGTCTGAACCTATAACGTCTAGGAAATTACGTCTGTATTATATCATATTTATAATAAATTATGTGTGTTAATATGTCATTTATGTAGAATTAACTGCCAAACCCTAATTGCTATGTGTTACGTGCATTCTGTGCCGACCTGGTATTTTTAAGATAATTTTCAGATATTTTATTTTTCATTTATAGCTTTCATTTCAAAAAATTTACGACCCGAATCATGATTTTAAAGTAGGTATTTCAAATAAAACAATGGGTCTTATTTTTCATCAAACGGCTTTTACCATTGCATTATTCTGAACATCTAGACATTTTATAAATTTTCTCGTTTTGCGAAAAATGACATTTCCGGGCCCCATTGGGTTTTAAAAACCCCACAAAAATCATATTTTATTTTTATAAAACTATAGGACTTTCATTTATATCATTTCTTTGTATTTTTGCATTATTTACAATTTTTGAGAAATTTTGGCATATATATTGCATATATAAAATATTTAAATTTTAAATTTTAATACTCAAAAAATTATAAAATTAGGGGTTTATTAATTTTAAAAGGTGTAGAATTAGGGCCTTAATTTTAATTAGGAGTATTAATTTCACTACTATAAATAGCCTAATTTTTATTTAATTATTATTAATTATTAATCAAAAATCAGAAAATAATTAAAATTCTCTGCAAATCGGGTCGGGTAGAACAGTTTCGGGTCAAAGAATCAATCAAGGATTTCTCACTGATTACAGCATCAAATCGTGTGATTCGAGTACTCAAATCAAAGGTTTACATCTGTTCTTTCTATTTTTGATATCAATTTCATGTTTTAATGCATCGTTTTTTATTTTCGATTTCTAGGGTTTATGTTCGAATTAGGACTTTTTGATTCTAGGGTTATTATGATGTTTTAATGATTGATATAGCTTTGTTAGATGATTTACAGTCGATTCATGGTGTTTAATTGAACAAACGATTCCTGGATAGTGATTCACGATTATTAGGGTTTATACTCAATTTTCAAAACATAGCTTCGTGATTTCTGTGAATATTTGGTTCTTGTGATGTTAGGGTTTTGATTGTACATGTTCTTAGCTTTGATTTGCACTATAAATCATTGAGTTTCATGTACAGATGAGTGATTTCGTATTTTGACCGGAGTTCATGTCCTTTTTTGCCGGAGAAGTGGTTACAGGGATGTTTTTGGTCGAGTTTGGCCTGAAACAGATTGGTGAAGTGATTTGGGATTGAAACCCTGTGAAAAATACATCAAACAGTTGTGTTTTTGGCCTGAATTTGACTAGCCGGAATCCTGGCCGATGGCTGGATTCTGGAAAAATCTGGTCATGCTCTTCATGACCCGGATTGTGACCCGTTTGATCCGTCTAGTTGACCCGTGTTTGATCTGACATTGTCAGAGTTTATTTTCTGACAAATGTTTCTGGATTTTTTATTTTTATTTTTTTTATTAATTTAAAAATCAGTTTTATTTATTTTATAAATTGATTAATTAATTATTTAATTAATTGATTTATATAATAAATAATTCTGAAATATTTTTTAAAAATCAGATTTAATTATTATTTTAATTATTTATTTATTTATTATTTATTAATTATTTAAAAATGATTAATTATTTTGATAATAAATCAAATAAATTTCAATAAATCATAATAAATTCATTTTAATTCTAAAAATTATAGAAAAATCATTTTTAATTCTAATTTATTTAAATAATTATTTAAAATTATTCTTATGGTTTAAAAATTAGTAATAATTATTTATATCGAATAATAAATTGAATTGTCCATGTTTACTTGATATTAAGTAGACCGTTAGTCAGATTCGAGCGAAACGAAAGGCCTTTGACTCAGAAAAATGAATTCTTTTCATTAAAAATAATATTAAAACCTAATTTATTCTAGAAATTAATTAAATTTGTTATTTGTTTGATTATAAGTCGAATCGCGTGCCGAAATGAGTTCGAAAAATTCCGAAAAATAGGAAACGAGTCAGATAATGATCAGTTGAGCGATCAGCGAGTTGATTTTGATTCTAAAAATTATTTTAACTATAAAAATGATTATGTGCTTATGTGTATTATGTGGTTAATCGAGTCTTATTTGCTAATATATAATATACGAGTCAGTCATAAGCGCATGGGTAGACAATAGGAACGATGTGAAGTCGGTTCAAGACGCAATTGAAGTACGAAATGACTAAATCAGTCTATTTCTCTAACAGAAGTTAAGCCGGTAAAGCAGGTTGAGCTGGTGAAAGACGAAGGTGATATAATTGAAGTGAGTCATGCAGAAGGCAAGTTTTTCACCTATTCTACTTCCAGAATAGTGATATTTCTTCAGATTCTTATCACGCTTGCACTCTTTTGATTCTTGTTCATATTTCATTTTGATTCTTGATTTCTCATTTTCCTTGAATTTCTTATTCATATTCCAATTGTTACTCACATATATTGATATATGCTGGTGATTAGAATATATCAAAGCATACCGATTGTTCCGGTTGCTACTCCATTGACTGGATAGTGATACTTTTGGGGATTAAGTTTACTTAATCCTAAGGACCGGGACATAACCGGATCCTTGAGATGGGCCGTAGTGCCTGGGTGCCCGATTTGATCTATATAGTGGGATCTGCACTGTATCATGGCTGATCAGCACGGTATAGATGCGAACTTGTGTCCAGTTTAGTTCGTTTGTACTCGCCAGCAGTGACCTTCTTTCTATTCTCGCGGGGTTATATCTTTGCAAATATACCCAGGTTACCGATTATGTTAAACTGTTTTAACACTGTTTATATTTTGTGGACTTGTTGAGCAATTTTTGGCTCACCCTTTTTTGTTGTTATTCACCTTATTGTTTTCAGTTAAGAAGGAATATGAAACCCATCAGGACTCGAGTGGTAAAGAACGGGTCAAGCCTCGGGATCCTCTCATACCCAAGGTGTTGATCCCAATCTAGGAAGAAAGTTTTGAGTTGCCCGAATAGGTGGAGTGTAGATTATTAGTGTGTGTTTGAATAAAAGATGAAATTAGTTTAAAACTGGTTAGACAATAGTTTGTAATAACGAGAGTTTGTAAGATTTTGAATTTGGTTTGTAATAAAGTAGTTAGTGGTTCTTGTTTTCATACTTCAATCTAAAAAGATCCTGGTTAGTGTTAAAGGGGTTTAGATACATTTCTTTATTATATGTTAATCAGATTGTACAGGTTTGGTGATTAGCTAGTAACCCCCAGACTTATACCCCGGGTCTGGAGGGCGTTACAGGTTTGGCATCAGAGTTGTAGGTTTGGTCCCTGAAAACAAGAACATTAGGGTTAAGATAAGATAGGGAGATCACATAGGATAGAAATAGTCAACTAGGAAGAGTAGTGTTATGATTTAGATAAGATTAGGATAGGAAGGTATTAGTTCTAGGAATGATATAGTGACCTTTCTTCTTTCCTTGGTATATTATCAGATGGCGTCGTCAGGATATTCGGGTTCTTCTGCGAGGACAGTCACCGGACCAGTCGCACCAGTTGTGCCACCAGTATCTGAGTTTATGTTTCCTCCTCTTCCACCACCATCACCATAACCACAGGAGCCAGCACCCCCAGTACAGGGGATAGTTCATAACCCTGTAGAGATGTTTGATCCATTGGAGTTCTTTGAGCCGATGTTCCCACCTCCACTTCCAGTAGAGCATCAGTTTATACCAGGGATTGAGCCAGAACTTCCACTACCACCAGTGCTCCTTCCTATACCAGTACATGCTCTAGAGCCAGATGTGTTTCAGATGATCCCAGTTGAGGGGATGGGTGAGCATGATGTGGAGTTACAGTTGGGGTTACCACAGCAGGGTGCAGGAGTGCCGAGAGTTCCGTCACAGGAGTCAGTAGGACAGGTTGCACGGCCACATATGGTACCGTATCATGAGTACAGTGTTATGAGAGATGATGCTGAGTACTGAAGAGCTCAGTGTAAAGAGATTATGCATTTGTTTGATCAGAGAGACCGAGGACCATTAGCCGCATTACAGCCAGATTATATGATGAGGCAGAGGTTACAGTCTGCTTTGATGAGTGCTACATGGGAGTTGGATGATTTGATACATGAGGGGCCGCCTTCTTTTGCGGAGTTTTTCAGGATTTTCTGTTTAGCGCAGACATTGGTTCAGATACTTCGAAGACGAGCTGAGGCGTATTCCGCCGGGGTTCTGAGATGTTGACTACAGAGGACAGATGTACATAGATGCAGTCTAGTATGACATAGTGAGTAGTGTGTATGTGTGTAGTAGCAGCTTGACTTGTAGTAGTAGTAGTTTGACTAGTAGCAGTGACCATGACCAGTAGAGCGAGACTTTTTGTACCAAGCACTTACACCTGAGGCTGGTGTCATATATAATATGAACTTTTTCAAAATTTCTTTTATTTAAATTTCAGTCTTTACAGTTTTACAGCATTTACCTTTACTTTATTATTTTACAGCTTCTCGTACTTTAAATTCTGTCGAAAAAAAAAGGACAAACATTTCATTTAACTATTTACATTTCCTGTTTTTATATTAATATAAATTATTTATACTTCCTATTTTTATATTAAGCAAACTGTTTTCTCTCTTCGAACCATTATCTAAATTTTGTTAATACGGGATAAATTGTTTTCTTACCTACTGTCAATTGTTTAATAAACTGTTAAAAAGACATCACTTGTTTTATTATCAACAAATGGCACCCAAGAGAAAGACTAGGACTGAGACTTCCAACAGCAATTCCGAAGAACAGACCAATGATACCATGAACCAAATGTTCCATCTGATGCAATAACAGATGGTAATGATGCAACAACAGATGCAGCAATAGCAGCAGCAGATTCAACAGCAAATGTTACAACAGCCACCTCGTCCTGAGCCCCAGATACCACCAGTTATACCTATTATTACTTTTAAACAGTTTCAGTCGGTTAAACCTCCAGAATTTGATGGGTCAGCAGATCCTATTAAGGCTACCACTTGGTTGAAGAAATAGAAAAAACATTTGCGCTAGTAAAGATAGGTGAAGACCAGAAGACTGACTTTGCTAGTTACTTATTAAAAGGAGAAGCGAATTATTGGTGGGAATCTAAGAAGGCTTTAGAAGGTGAAGATGTTATTGCATGGGATAGGTTTAAAGAGCTGTTCTTAGAGAAACATTTTCCTCGCTATGTGAGAAATCAAATGCAGATTAAGTTTTTGGAATTAAAGCTGGGAAGTATGTATGTAACAAAGTATGAAGCCAAATTTACTGAATTGGCTAGGTTTGTCCCAGAACAAGTTGATACTGAAGAAAAATGAGTCCAAAGGTTTCAAGAAGGATTACGGCCGTGGATCCGTGGACAAGTTGCAGTTTTTGAATTAACGACGTATACCGCCGTAGTCCAGAATGCCCTAATTATTGAAGGGGAAAGCGAAAGATCTCAAAAGGAAAGAGGACATGGAAGTTTCCAAAGCCACTCCAGCAGGAAGCCGGGATTTCAAGCCCGGACAAATTTGAATTTTAAAAGAATAGGACAAGGTATCCAGAAAATAGGTAATTATTTCCAAGCCCCCGGCCAGCAAGGAATTGTCAGAGTCTCAGTACCATACTGCAGAACTTGTGGACGAAAACATACTGGCGTCTGTATCAAAGCGGATGTGATGTGTTTTAAATGCAATCAGAAAGGGCACTATTCTAACGAATGTCCAACGGGAAAAACAACAGAGGTTACTTGCTACCAGTGTGGAAAGAAAGGGCATATCGTTAGGAATTGAAAAGGACCACTAATGGCAGCTAGTATTCCGAAAGTGTTGGCATTACCTCCTCCACCGCCGCCTAATCAACCCAGAGCAAGAACTTTCAACATGACAATAAAAGAAGCATTACAGAGTCCTAGTGTAATTGCAGATACGCTTTTGGTGAATTCCGTAGATTCAAAAGTATTAATTGATTCCGGAGCTACCCGTTCATTTATTTCTGAAGAATTCCTTGATAAATTACATTGCAAAACTGAATGGTTGGGCAAGACGTTAATTATAAAATTAGCAAATGACGACCAAGTTCCAGTAGATCGAGTATGTCTTGCGTGCAATATAGAAATAGTCGGACATCATTTCTTCGTAGACTTAATTCCTTTTAAGTTAGGAGAGTTTGACGTCATCTTGGGAATGGATTGGTTAGCTTTTCATAATGCTCAGATCGATTGCGCGAACAAGAAAGTCAAATTACGAACAGCAGAAAATGCAACGGTATTGTTCAAAGGAAAAAAACAGCGGAAGAAATTTCTAACAGTAATGCAGACCAAATGATTGCTTCGACAGGGGTGTGAGATGTATATAGCCTATGTATTAGATACCGAGAAAGGAAGTCCAAAAATAGAAGATATTTCAGTTGTATGTGAATTTCCTGATGTCTTTCCAAACGAGCTTCCAAGGTTACCGCCAGATCGAGAAATTAAATTTACGATTGACCTAGCGCCAGGTACAGAACCAGTTTCAAAAACTCCATATCGAATGGCTTCAGTCGAGATGAAAGAATTGTCAACACAATTGCAAGATCTTCTAGACTGAGGCATCATAAGATCCAGTGTATCCCCGTGGGGTACACCGATATTGTTCATGAAAAAAAAAGATGGCAGCATGTGATTATGTATTGACTATCGGGAATTGAATAAACTCACTATCAAGAATAAGTATCATTTACCGAGAATCGACGATTTGTTTGATCAGCTAAAAGGAGCCGCATGGTTTTCGAAGATAGATTTGCGATCGGACTATCATCAATTAAAGATTAAATCTGAAGATATCCCCAAGACTGTATTCCGTACTAGATATGGACATTATGAGTTTCTTGTAATGGCATTCAGTTTGACCAACACGCCAGCAGCATTCATGGATCTGATAAACAAGGTATTCAAGAGGTACTTGGATAAATTCGTGATTGTATTTATTGATGACATCTTGATTTACTCAAAGACGGAAGAAGAGCATGTTGGGCACTTGAGGATAGCTTTGGAAATTCTGAGAAAAGAGCAACTGTACGCGAAATTCTTGAAATGTGAATTCTGGTTGAAGGAAGCACAATTTCTAGGGCACATCATCAGTAGGGAAGGCATTCAAGTCGATCCATCGAAGATTGAAGCTGTATTGAGTTGGGAAAGGCCGAAGACACCGACAGACGTTCGAAGTTTCTTGGGATTGGCAGGATATTATAGAAGATTTGTCAAAGATTTTGCGAAAATAGCAATGCCACTGACCAAGTTAACTCGAAAAAATGAAAAGTTCGTATGGGATGACAAATGTGAAGAAAGTTTCCAAGAGCTGAAGAATCGGTTTGTAACCGCACCTGTACTTGTATTGCCAGACGAGCATGGAAATTTTGTCATTTACAGCGATGCTTCATGCCGCGGATTAGGATGTGTATTTATGCAGCATGGTAACGTCATTGTATATGCTTCGAGGCAGCTAAAACCTCATGAACAGAAATATCCTACGCATGATTAGGAATTAGAAGCGATCATATTTGCATTGAAACTTTGGAGACACTATCTCTACGATGAGAAATATGAAATCTACACGGATCATAAAAGTCTGAAGTACATCTTTACGCAGAAGGAATTGAACATGAGACAACACCGATGGCTGGAATTGATTAAAGATTACGATGTTACGATCAATTATCATCCAGGAAAAGCGAATGTTATGGCAGATGTGCTGAGCCGAAAAGAAAGATTGAATCTGTTAACTTCATGTGAAGAATTAACCCATGAATTTGACAAGTTGGAAATCGAAATTCGTGTTCCCAATGAATCTACTGAAGCTATCTATGCTATGACTTTTCAACCGGAATTACTAAAGAAGATTCGACGATGTCAAGAAGAAGTGATGAGTCAAGATGACGACTTAACAGGAGAAGAAATTACAACCCAGAAGGATAATGAAGAAATTCTACGCTTTGCATCAAGAATCTGGAACCCTAACGTGGCAGAACTGAAGGAAGAAATATTGTGAGATGCGCACAATTCGAAGTATTCCATTCATCCGGGAAGTACAAAAATGTACCGTGATCTAAAGGAAAACTTTTGGTGGCCGAATATGAAGAAGGAGATAGCGGAATGGGTAAGTAAATGCTACATATGTCAACGAGTTAAAGTGGAACATCAACGTCCGAATGGATTACTGCAACCATTGGATATTCCAGAATGGAAATAGGAACATCTAGCGATGGATTTTGTGGTAGGACTTCCAAGGACTAAAGCAAATCATGATGCGATATGGGTAATCATTGACATACTAACAAAGTCGGCACATTTTCTACCAATTAATGAAAGATTTTCGCTCGACAAGCTAGTGCACTTGTATCTCAAGGAAATTGTGACATGAAGTTCCAATATCTATCGTATCTGATCGAGATCCCGGATTCAATTCAAGATTTTGGAGACAATTTCAAGAATATCTTGGAACTAAATTAAACATGAGTACCGCTTATCATCCGTAAACCGATGGGCAAAGTGAAAGAACTATCCAAACAATCGAGGACATGCTACGAGTTTGTGCGATTGATTTCGAAGGCAGTTGGGATGAGCATCTACCTTTGGTTGAATTTTCTTATAACAGCAGCTATCATGCAAGCATTGGAATGCCACCGTACGAAGCGTTATATGGAAGAAAATGCATATCACTATTATATTGGGATGAAGTTGGAGAACGCAAGGTTTTGGGTCCAGAATTAATCCAACAGACTAAAGAAAAGATAGAACTTATTCGCAAACGACTGGATGCAGCATAAAACAGACAACGCAAATATGCAGATCAAGCTAGGAAGGATATGGACTACCAGGAAGGAGAGCACGTGTCACTCAAAATATCGCCATGGAAAGGATTAACCAGATTTGGAAACAAGGGTAAATTGAAGCCACGATACGTCGGACCGTTTGAATTTTGAAGAAAGTGGGAAAAGTTGCGTACGAATTAGCTTTACCGCCTCATATGCAACATATTCATAATGTGTTTCATGTGTTGATGCTCAAGCGATATAGTCCTGATTCTAGGCATGTAATCGAGTATAAACCGGTAGATATCCAACCTGATTTGTCTTTTGTAGAACAACTGATAAAAATCTTAGATCGGCGAGAGAAAGTGTTGAGAAATAAGTCTGTGTCTTTAGTGCGAGTATTGTGGAGAAACCCTATGATTGAAGAATCAACCTGGGAACTTGAGAGTGAAATGTTAGAGAAATATCCTCATTTGTTTTTATAGTGAGATTCTGAGGACAGAATCCTATTAAAGGGGGAAGGATGTAACGTCTGGGAAATTACATCTATATTATATCATATTTATAATAAATTATGTGTGTTAATGTGTCATTTATGTGGAATTAACTGTCAAATCCTAATTGCTATGTGTTACATGCATTCTGTGTCGTCCTGGTATTTTTAAGATATTTTTCAGATATTTTATTTTTCATTTATAGCTTTCATTTCAAAAGTTTTACGACCCGAATCATGATTTTAAAGCAGGTATTTCAAATAAAACAATGGGTCTTATTTTTCATCAAACGACTTATACCATCGCATTATTATGAACATCTAGACATTTTATAAATTTTCTCGTTTTGTGAAAAATCACTTTTCCGGGCCCCATTGGGTGTTAAAAACCCCAAAAAAATCACATTTTTATTTTTATAAAATTATAGGACTTTCATTTATACCATTTCTTTGTATTTTTGCATTATTTACAATTTTTGGGAAATTTTGGCATATAAATTGCATATATAAAATATTTAAAAATTAAATTTTAATACTAAAAAATTATAAAATTAGGGGCTTATTAATTTTAAAAAGTGTACAATTAGGGCCTTAATTTTAATTAGGAGTATTAATTTCACTACTATAAATAGCCTAATTTTTATTTAATTCATATTAATTATTAATCAAACATCAGAAAATAATTAAAATTCACTGCAAACCGGGTCGGCTAGAACAGTTTCGGGTCGAAGAATCAATCAAAGATTTCTCACTTATTACAGCATCAAATCGTGTGATTCGAGTACTCAAATCAAAGGTTTTCATCTGTTCTTTCTGTTTTTTATATCAATTTCATGTTTTAATGCATGGTTTTTGATTTTCGATTTCTAGGGTTTATGTTCGAATTAGAACTTTTTGATTCTAGGGTTATTATGATGTTTTGATGATTGATATAGTTTTGTTAGATGATTTACAGTCGATTCATGGTGTTTAATTGAACAAACGATTTCTGGATAGTGATTCACGATTATTAGGGTTTATACTCAATTTTCAAAACATACCTTCGTGATTTCTGTGAATATTTGGTTCTTGTGATGTTAGGGTTTTGATTGTACATGTTCTTAGCTTTGATTTGCACTATAAATCATCGAGTTTCATGTACAGATGAATGATTTCGTATTTTGGTCGGAGTTCATGTCGTTTTTTGCCGGAGATGTGGTTACAGGGATGTTTTTGGTCGAGTTTGGCCTGAAACAGATTGGTGAAGTGATTTGGGATTGAAACCCTGTGAAAAACACATCAAATAGTTGTGTTTTTGGCCTGATTGACAAGCCGGCCAGGATTCTGGAAAAATCCGGTCATGTTCTTCATGACCCGGATTGTAACCCGTTTGACCCGTCCAGTTGACCCGTATTTGATCTGAAATTGTCAGAGTTTATTTTCTAACAAATGTTTCTTGATTTTTTATTTTTATTTTATTTTTATAAATTTTAAAAATCAGTTTTATTTATTTTATAAATTGATTAATTATTTATTTAATTAATTGATTTATATTATAAATAATTCTAAAATATTTTTTAAAAATTAGATTTAAATATTTTTTTAATTATTTATTATTTATTTATTATTTATTAATTATTTAAAAATGATTAATGATTTTGATAATTAATCAAATAATTTCAATAAATCATAATAAATTCATTTTAATTCCAAAAATTATAGAAAAATCATTTTTAATTCTAATTTTTCTTAAATAATTATTTAAAAATTATTTTTAGGTTTTAAAAATTAGTAATAATTATTTATATTGAATAATAATTTGAATTGTCCATGTTTAGTTGATATTAAATAGACCGTTAGTCAGATTCGAGCGAAACGAAAGCCATTTGACTCAGAAAAATGAATTCTTTTCATTAAAAATAATATTAAAACCTAATTTCTTCTAGAAATTAATTGAATTTGTTATTTGTTTAATTATAAGTCGAATCGTGTGCCGAGAGGAGTCCGAAAATTTCCGAAAAATAGGAAACGAGTCAGATAATGATCAGTTGAGCAATCAGCGAGTCGATTTTGATTCTAAAAATTATTTTAACTATAAAAATGATTATGTGCTTATGTGTATTATGTGGTTAATCAAGTCTTATTTGCTAATATATAATATACGAGTCAGTCATAAGCGCATGGGTAGACAATAGGAACGATGTGAAGTCGGTTTAAGACGCAATTGAAGTATGAAATGACTAAACCAGTCTATTTCTCTAACAGAAGTTAAGCCAGTAAGGCGGGTTGAGCCAGTGAAAGACGAAGGTTATATAATTGAAGTGAGTCACGCAGAAGGCAAGTTTTTCCCCTATTCTACTTTCAGAATAATGATATTTCTTCAGATTCTTATCACGCTTGCACTCTTTTGATTTTTGTTCATATTTCATTTCGATTCTTGATTTCTCCTTTTCCTTGAATTTCTTATTCATATTCCAATTGTTACTCACATATATTGATATATTCTGGTGATTAGAATATATCAAAGCATACCGATTGTTCTGGTTGCTACTCCATGGACTGGATAGTGATACTTTTGGGGATTAAGTTTACTTAATCCTAAGGACCGGGACAGAACCGGATACTTGAGATGGGCCGTAGTGCCTGGGTGCCCGATTGGATCTATATAGTAGGATATAGATTTGCACTGTATCCAGACTGATCAGCAGGGTATAGATGCGAACTTGTGTCCAGTTTAGTTCGTTTGTACTCGCCAGCAGTGGTCTTCTTTCTGTTCTCGCGGGGTTATATCTTTGCAGATATACCCAGGTTACCGATTCAGTTAAACTGATTTAACACTGTTTATATTTTATGGACTTGTTGAGCAATTTTTGGCTCACCCCATTTTGTTGTTATTCACCTTATTCTTTTCAGTTAAGAAGGAATATGAAACCCATCAGGACTCGAGTGGTAAAGAAGCGGGTCAAGCCTCGGGATCCTCTCATACCCAAGGTGTTGATCCCAATCCAGGAAGAAAGCTTTGAGCTGCCCGAACAGGTGGAGTGTAGATTGTTAGTGTGTGTTTGAATAAAAGATGAAATTAGTTTAAAACTGGTTAGACAATGGTTTGTAATGAAGAGAGTTTGTAAGATTTTGAATTTGGTTTGTAATAAAGTAGTTAGTGGTTCTTGTTTTCATACTTCAATCTAAAAAGATCATTATTAGTGTTAAAGGGGTTTAGATACATTTCTTTATTATTTGTTAATCAGATTGTACAGGTTTGGTGATTAGCTAGTAACCCCCAGACTTCTACCCCGGGTCTGGAGGGCGTTACAGAACCAGTTTGGATCAACCCATCTGAAAAAATGAAAAATACTATAACCGGTAATCTTGATTTTAGCCAATCAGTTTAATAACTTCCTCAATAACCGTATCTTCGGTTTCAAAATCACAGTTACAACATCCAAACATAGAAAGCCCTCTATTCATGGATTATCATCGATGAACATATTAAGCAAACAAATGTATCATCTCCCTTCGTGCACTGAGTTTGTATTTACTTTTATTTGTTCTCCGTTTTAAGGCCAGGAGTGGTTCTGCTTGACCATCATGTCCTTCTTCCTCTCAAACCATTACCAGGTCATATAACTATGATTTATGTAAGTATTTCTATTAGGAATTGTTTATGTAGATATATTTTTTTGGTTTGATCTTTAATTTGTAAGAGGACAAACACATATAACAGTAATTATATTCTTATTTATATAGTTTGATTTAATTTTTTATATATGTACGTGTTTTTTATCACAATTAACATAATTAACAGATTGATTTCTTTGTGTCTTATTTTAAAATATTTTTCATGTTTTTAGATGTAAATATTATTCAAGAGTTTATTTTTTAGTCTCAGTGATCATATGTTGGACATATGGATCTACTTAATTAGGTATAACTTCTTAGACACTAATAGCATCTCCAATAGCTATAATTGTTAGCTAAAATTAGATAAAATAGATGTTATCTAAAATTTATTGAACCTGTAAGAAATTTTGCTTCAATGGTATTAGCTATAATGATTAGTTATATTTAAAAAACAATTTTGATTTGTTAATTTTGAATTTCAACACTAATATTTTGAATAGCTACCTTTTTATAAGAAAAAGGATTGTGAAAGAAATATTAATAAAACATTGATTATTTTTTATTTAATACAAGTGAAAATAAATTATAAAATTCATAAAAATATATTTAATGATATTATTGTAATATTTAAACATGTGAATAAATTAGTTATTAAACATTGTTTATATATTTCAAAACATTTGCTAACTTTTTTATTATATTAATTTATTAGTAAACTTTATATAACTAATATAAATTTGGTTAATACTAAAAGAAAACCTATATTTTTTCTAATAAAATATTTTAATATGTATATTTGACATTATATTTATAAATATATATAAGGGAATGATCAAATACAAACTAAAATTAAAATAGAAACTAGGAATCAATCTAAGCCATTAGATCTACCTAATTTAATGGTCCCCAAAATCACCCCACCCCACTGCTCTGCACCCTACCACACCAACTTTTCCCCTCCATTTTTAATTTGATTTTTTCCGTCAAACCGTAAGTTTTTTTTAAAAATTCGATTTCACTATATTTTTCTACATCTCTCAACGATCGATTTGCATACCATATGTGTTATATTTCGAATTAGTTTTTTTTTAAAAATTATTTGGTTTCTATTTTTTATTCTAAATTGGTTTCTATTATTATATACTATAATTATCAAATTATAAATGTTTTATATACATGTACACCTGCTAGCGGGAGAGTGCATCATAGTTAAGTTTGGGAGGGAATTGACGTGGATTTGATATAGATGATGGCCTTTCATTCAATATATCTAGTGTGTTGATTTCTCGTCATCTAAAAATTTACGTAACAGGTCTGTGCGGAGTAGTCCCTTTTTTACATATTAGGTATAATTTCAAAAAAAATCTTGCCACCTAGATATTATATTTTACATATTAGGTATAATTTCAAAAAAATTCTTGCCACCTAATATTATAGCTAACAGGTGCCTCTCGTTGGAGATGCTCTAAGTAATGATTCAATATTTATAGTCTCATGACTTTTGTAGTTATGTATTGAAGATTTATAATGTACTGTAAATGTACATGTTGATTCTTTTCTTGACAAAATTTTAGTATCTCGCTTTATATTTTCTCAAGTTTATGTTTTCGGGGAACGGTCTACAACAACCGTTTGTTGTAGACCGTTTTATAACAAACACATTTCTAGCCGTTGAATGTCGTTGAATGGGGGAATGAAGGACTAAGATGACAGACGGACCGCGGAAATTTTTCGCGGTTGGCAGGAGGGACCGCTGAAATTTTCTGCGGTTGGTAAGATTGCCCCGTTATCCCAGCAACCCATCAGCCCCCGTTCACCACACAAAAAACCAAATTCCACAACAAAAATTCTACTCTCCAAGTGACCAACTAAGGTAATTTTTTTTGTTATCTGCCGTTGGATCAACCATCCAACGGCTCAGAAGCTGTTTGTTGTACAACCGTTTCTAGCAAGCGATTGCTAGAGACCGGCTCCCTTATGTTTTCATATCTTATCTGACATTTTTTTAGTTGTGTTTGTAATTAAATATGAGTTATGCTTATATACCTTTTGAATTATGTATATGTGTTTGTTGTTATCTGTCATGATTGTAGACAAATTCTTTGATTCTGATGGATGAGCAGTGGGTAGTGTTGGGTATAATTCTAACTACACAGCAACAATGGGCAGTTATATATATAATAACAAGAACATGGCAAATAACCAACTAACGAAACAAAACACGAAGGCAATAACAAACTATAAAGACTGTAATTGACAAAGAAAGTAAAGAAAACTTATCTCTTATCGCTTTCCAAATTCTGATAAGAAGAAGAACACAACAGCTGAGTCGCCAAACCCTTCACGAGGACTTGACTATTCTTGAAGAGATTATTTCCCCCCACTTAAGCTGTGATCGAATGCAGCAATATCGCTTCCAGGATAAAACAGCAACAGATCAATCTGGCCACAGAACCAACAATGATCAACGGCGACTCGCACCTCAGTTTGCCCAAAAAACCTATGCAACTCATATATGTTTGCGAGGTAGGCACCGAGACTTTTGTCATTTTTATCTCAAGTGTACCTCTCAATATATAGGCATCTCAAGTTACTCTTCTTCTATTTTACTCGATGTGGTACACCAAGTAACAAAATAGAAAAAGTAAACAAAATGGGTTTTCCTTATTATTTATATTATATCCAGATTACTTAATATTAATATTATAAAATATATTCAGAGTATGATTAAAATAATCCTTACTCAATATATTTTATATTAATAACTAAATAATAAATATAAATAATTAAACTTGTAATAGAAAAGAAAAATATAAGAGTTCCCACTAACACTAGGCCACACAAGCATTCCACTTATGCTAGTAGTTGTAAACAACACTAACACAAGATGCTATATAAACTCAATATCTTTCTTTTACAATACCAATGTGGGACAAAATCCCCAAAACCCATTTCAAACAAGCAACTTTGTCATAATATATTCATAGATTCCACTAAGAAAATGTCTTAGATCCAAATATGAAAGTTTAAGTCCTCATGTCAAGGAACAACCTCCAAGTGTTAGTTTCCGGAAATCATATCAAGAACATATTTAAAATATGCCTCAAACTTTCCATTTTCTAACAATCCCCCATAAATCCATAATTAAATTGCATACCAGATTTTATCATGACTTGCTTTTCAGAGTCGGTACCATCCCGGGTTTGAACCCTCCTAAGTCCTCTACTTCGATGGCTACCGGATACAGATGGAATGTTTCACTTTGAATCTTTATCCGTTGGGTGTAACCACACTCCATAGACGACGACAAGTCAAAGGCTATGGTGCCAATCTACGGCTTTGAGACGTTAATGGTCATGTCTCGATCCTGTTCGTCGAATGTTTTGAGGAATAACCCTTTCCTCTAATTGCGACCACACAATTACATTCGCTTAGCTGGGCATCTCCAGAGATGTACTGCTATCATCTCGTCAAACGACTTGACCCCATTCAGAGTTCAAATAACTCTTGCTAACTAGCAGTTCAAGTACCTCTATAGGTTTATAGGGGCTAGACTCAGATACATAAGTATCTAAATGTATATGGTAGAGGTACTACCAATTCATCCTTACAACTTTTTATTACCACATTGAATACACTTCGAGGGTTCTCCTCTCAGGTGTATTGGGTTCCCGTTGTTGATGAATTATGATGGGTTACCAGTCCAATCCCCAACCTCGACTCAAGGACTATAGCATGCTCAAGCCCTTTAGTCAGCGGATCAGCTATATTATCCTGAGTTCCTATGAACTCTATAGCAATAATCCTATCAGACACAAGACCCCTTATAGACTTTAGTCTAACTTGGATGTGTCTCTTTGTTTTAACATTATACTTTACACTTCTGACTTTGTCGATAGTTGTACGGCTATCACAATGAACAGAAATGGCAGGAAGCTGTAATATCCGGGATATATCATGTAATTATTTCTGCTATTAAATAATTATTATGTGTGTTCAGTATCTATTATGTGAGTTAATTGTTAAGCGTTATCTGTACTTGGATATCTAAAAGTAATATTAATTGAGTATTTTAATTTTTATATGTCCAAAATAAAATATAGATGATTATCATATCTTCCTAATTATTTTTATGTTGATTTATGGATTTATAAGGATCATATGAAATTTATAAAATCTTTTTCCGAGTATTTAAAATCTATTTTTATAAAAACGGGAACCAACCGACGTCACCCGTTGTTACGTTTTTGAAACCCGAAACTCTTCCGAGAACTCCTTCCTAACCTAATTGTAATATTCCGAGCATATTCCATGTTTCGACTTTTTCGATCCGGTGTACGGTTTGTCCTGCGCGGGTCCCGGCGCAACATTTTCGATACAATATTCGTTTCGGTAAATCAATAAAACCCGTATTTTCGATAAACGGGAGCTTTTTATTAAACTATCCCAATTATCACTTCGTAGTACGTGTAACTAGGCGCTGAGACCAAGACCGCAGTACAAATTGTAATGATTTAGATAATTATCCCGAAAACCGATACCGTTTGGATCAGTTTTTACAAATAAACGTACCATTTTATATCCGGAATGATCCAACGGGATACTAATTTTCCGTAAATATAAATAGCCTTTTTCGTATTTTATTTCGTATCAAAATCATTTGCAGACAGATAAATATATAATTTTACAGAGAAAAATCCTATATTCATAGCCTGTTTCAAGAATCAAACCAACTTTTGAAGGTGTTATTGATCTTTGTTTGAAAAGCTCGAGTACTGGATTTGAAGGTCTTGAGAAGCTCTATCAGAATCTGTAATCCATACACCTGCAGAATCAAAGGTTTAATTTCTAAAAATTTATTTATTTTCGAATTATTTTTATGAATATGAATTTTTGTTCGGATGATTGTTTTTATGAATTGATGATTGCATGTTATAGAGCTTGTTTTCCTGATGATTTTGGTATATTATACGTCTGATTTGGAGTTCAATAACATGTTCAAATTTCAGTTTGATTTTCGAATTTCAAAATTAGGGTTTATAACCCGTATGAATGTTCTTAATTGAAATTTGGGGGTTTCTTATTCTGGAATAGATTGATGTTGTGGTATAGTGGATTGTATTCTCTGTGAAATTTACAATCTAGTCGTATAAGTTTCATGAATCACCGAAGTCTGTAGAGAAGGGAGTTGTATTTTGAATATTTCCGAAGTTCGCCGGAAACTGGCAAACTTCACGGCCAAATTTGTTGGCTTGGTTGTGTTCCTGGTGAAGTATAGATGTGATCTGGAGGTGTTGGTGGGGTGAGGACGCCGGGAACGTGTTCTCCGGCCACTCCCGACGTTTTCCGGCGACTGGACTGTAATATTTGCAGTTTGGTCCCTGAACTTTTGGGGACGATACAGTTAGGTCCCCGAAGTTTCCAGACTTTGCAAATTTAGAATTCCTGTTTATAAAATGTTTAAAAATCATATTTCCTATTTATTTTTATTATAAAAATTTATTTTTAATTTCTGAAAATTCTAAAACTTATTATTTTAATTCCAAAAATTATTCTTAATTCACAAATAAATCTGAATTAATTAGTTAATTAATTTTAGTTAATTTCTAATTGATTAATTGGTCAATTAATTCAAAAATTAATTGATTAATTGGGTTAATTAATTATTAATTGATCTTAATTAATTATTTAATTAGATTTAATTATTTAAAAATGATTTAAAAAATTCTGAAAAATAGTTTCGAGCTTTAAAATATTATTTTAAATTATTTCCAAGGCTCGATAATTATTCTAAAATTATTTCAGAGGCAGAATTGGCCAACCGAACCCTATTTATTAACCCGAAATTGATCCAACGACCCGTTTTAATTCTGAAAAATATTTTAAAAATCATTTTAAATACCAGAAAGCCTATTTATGACCCGAAATGTCTTTATAAATGATATGTCATTGATTATGTGACGTATTATGTGTTATATGTGATATGTTGGTTGACTGTCGGTTTATATATTCGATGTTTACTGATTATTGCGTAACTTTCAATCCGTTAATCGGATTTGGGTAAAGCGAAGGGTAGATAGAAGTATGTGTTGAATTGAATTCTATGAGTCGATTATTGATAGATGTTTATGATATGTGAGCAGAAGAGGCAAGGCGTAGAAAAGGGAAACAGATAGTTGAGGAGTAAGACGGTTGTGATTGGAAGCGAGTGTAATGTAGTAAGCTAATATAGGCAAGTGTTCTGAACTTTCTCGAGATATTGTAATACTTGATAGTCTTGTTGATACTGCAAGTGCTTTGAAGCACTGAAACCCAAACCCTGATTCCAGTTATTGTTCTTGAGCCATGAACCTTATTCTTTCTAGATCATTGATTGTTGTGTACCCAAACACGAATCTCAAGCATACGATACTACTCTACAAATACATGCAAACAAAATCCCAAAAACTGAACTGAAATACTTGTATACTCAATCATTGCATCCTATGCTTTGAAAGCCCAAATCTTTGAAACCCTGAAATGTTGATTCCTTTGTTATCCAATTCTTTCATTACCCAGCATCCAAGCTTTTAAATTGACTTATTGATCCTTACAAAGATTGAAACCCTTGCATTGTTAAACACTTATTGTTGTTATTGATTCTGGTTATTGTTTATTATAGCATATTCTGTTATTATGTTAGAATTGGACTGTTTTTATAAAATTGGGGACCAGATTCATGGTCAGACCATATAATGGTCAAGTTAGGCCAATGTGTGCCTTGGATCCAGTAGTTAGAGCAATGACTGTGTGCCTTGCTCGGGGTTAGTGCAGTGACTGATCAGCAGCCTAACCTCGGTTTTTAAATTAAAAGTATAATATCCAATTTTAAATTATAATCCATTGTTCACTTGATATCATAATCATGTTCACTTGATGATCATTATTCTCAGTTTTGTCATTGTGACTTGCTGAGCTAGTTAGCTCATTTGTGCAATGTTGTTTATATTCTTTCCAGTTAAAAAGGAACCAGTTGGTAAAGAGGATCCCCAGTCCAGCGCGAGAGCTAGGGGTTCAGGTTGAGGAAGCTGAGCTAGTAGGCTTCTTTTGGAATAATTAAGTCTGTAAAAGCTTGTAATAATGTTTAATACTCAGTTTGAGTTTGGAATAGTTGGGATTTGAACGGTTTGTAATATATTAGTGTGCTTGGCTTGTGTGCATACTTTAACCTGTTACGATCCGTGGTAGTTAGTAAATAGGGTCATTGCATATTATTATTATCTTTAATATTGTTATAAGCAGGTTTTAAATAAGGTGTGTGTGGACCCCAAACTTCTGACCCGGGTTTGGAGGGCGCCACAGGTTTGGTAACAGAGCTACAGGTTATAAGTCACTGACACAAGCCTAGGTTGACGGGAATGGGTAGAGGATTAGGATTAGAAGTAAGGAATAGAAAGATAGAACGTCGAGAGGTTGAGTGCTTCGGTATATCAGGTATTAGTAGTAATTCGCGTTATGGTACGAGATTCTTATATTACTGATATGATTTCAGATAGCAGCGATGGCCGACTCTTTTATTCCCGTATCAGCTGATCACTCATAGCCTTCAGTTGGAGTGCCGTCTTCGGATCCACGTCCTGTTGTTCCACCCGTGTGGCTATACTACCTCCACCTGTGTTGCAGCCCGTATCATTGCAGGCTATTCCACCTCCAGGCGTGAGGCCACCTGTTAGAGGACCCCCCACCTGCTGATTCAGGCTTTACTAGTCATTCAGTCACGGGAGTACCTTTCCAGTTCTCCTCCTATCCTGTCCCATATTCATCCGTTTGAGGCTTGCGTTATGGAGCAGCGATTCCTACAGGGTCAGATACAGGAGTTATTGCATATCATGCGTACCAGAGAGATAGGGAGTGGTTAGAGGCGACTTAGGGAGAGGCTCCAGGCATTTTCGTAGAGCAGCTGCTGTGGAGGATTGCTGAGGCTACACATGAGGCATCACCCCCTGATTTCCTAGTAGAGTGGGCTAAGTGGGTTCTAGAGGAGCTTGAGGACATAGGAGGTCCAGATTTGCCATGAGCCAGAGATTCAGAGATGGAGATTCTGAGCAGTGTTGTTGTGATTGTATAGTATGTACAGTAGTGTGTAGTGTGTATTAGTAGATTTTTGAGTTGTATTTATAGACTAGCTATGCTGACTAGTGAGTAGGTTGTTGTACCCTTTTTGCTTTTACTTCCGAAGCGTCTTTACGCTTGTACTACCTAAAACTTTTGATCTATATATATCAGTACCTTTTTCCTTTCCAACACTGTCATTTACTTTATTGCACCTGTTTTACCTTACCTTATTTACTGCACCAGTTATACCCTGTGATACCATGTACCCTGTTTTCCATAACTATTTATATTCTGTAAAGAAGCATGCAATTTACTTAGTTACAACTGTTTTCAAAAAGAGATATTCCTGTTTTACAAAACTTTTCCTTTATGCAAAGATTTGATTCAAAAGCTAAATAAATTGATTGATTCTTTACAGAAAATGCCTCCCAGAAGAAATATCCGCACCAACACCCAAAATGAAGAAACCAACAATAACAATCAAGATGATACAAACCCGAATGTGAACCCAGGACCCATGGACCCAGCAATAGCCCAGATTCTTCAAATTTTGGCCCAACAAACAGTTCACATGGCACAACAACAACAAAGACAGACCAACCCCCAGGTACCTTTTAAAACTTTTCAGGCAGTAAACCCACCAGAATTCAAGGGTTCCTTAGAACCAATTGAAGCAAATGTTTGGTTAAGGAAATAGAGAAGGCATTTGCCTTAGTGAAAGTAAAGGAAGAATAGAAGGTTGAGTTTGCAAGTTACTATCTGAAGAATGAGGCCACCTATTGGTGGGAAATGGTGAAGACATTGGAAGGCACAGATGTTATTACTTGGGAAAGGTTTAAGGAATTGTTTTTAGAAAAGTATTTTCCTCAGTTTGTTCAGGATCAAATGGAGCTGAATTTTTTAGAATTAAAGCAAGGGAGCATGTCGGTAACAGATTATGAGGGTAAGTTTGAGGAATTGTCAAGGTATGTACCGTCGTATGTGGATACTGATAGGAAGAAAGCTAAAAGATTCCAGCAAGGTTTGAAACCATGGATCAGAGGGAAGGTAGCCATTTTTGAATTGGATACCTATGCAGGAGTAGTACAGAAGGCTATGATCGCAGAGACAGAGAGTGAGATGTTCCAGAAGGAAAAGGAAAGCAAGAAAAGGAAAGCAAGAAAAGGAAAGTTGAGGGAAGTGAGGGTCAGTCACAACCAGGGAAGTTTCCAAACTTTAAGAAGGGCAAGTTCCAGCCAGGGAGAAATTTTAATTTTAGGAGATAAAATGCAGAAGACGGAGGCCAGGGCAACCGTCCAGCTAATGTGAATCAGCCGAATCAGTTGAGATTAACTTTTCTAGATTGTCAAGTTTGTGGAAAGAAGCATGGAAGAGTTTGTAACAAGTTGAATGTGGTATGTTTTAGATGCAACCAGAAAGGGCACTATTCGAGGGAGTGCCGAAATCAGCCAGCTAGAGAGCCAGCAAATAAGGATCAACCTATCCGGAATCCAGCAGTGAAGGTTCCAGCCATTGGATTTACGTGCTTCAAATGTGGAAAGCCAGGACATATGGCCAGGGATTGCAAGACATCAGCCCCAGTCAGTAATGCCTTGAGGATCATGGGATCTATCCCAACAGTAAATGAGACTCCAAGGGCTAGAGTTTTCGACATGTCGGTGAAGGATGCGATCCAGGATACGGATGTTGTGGCAGGTACGCTTAATGTTAATTCTTTATGTGCCAAAGTGTTAATAGATTCGGGAGCAACTCGATCGTTTGTTTCACAAGATTTTGTTAGTAAGTTAAATTATCCAGTTGGGTATTTAAATGAAATAATGATTGTGGAGTTAGCAAATCAAGAACGTGTAACTGTGAATCAAGTTTGTGGAAATTGTGAGGTTGAGATTTCTGGTAGTAAGTTTTGTGTAGATTTGATACCATTTAAGTTAGGAGAATTTGACGTTATATTAGGGATGAATTGGTTATCTAAGCACGATGCCCAGATAGATTGTCGAAATAAGAAGGTAATAGTGAAGACGCCTGACGAAAAGATAGTAACGTTCAAGGGAGAAAAGCAAGTAAAGAAGTTCTTAACAATAATTCAAGCTAAGAAGTTATTACGACAAGGATGTGAGCATTTCGTAGCATATGTGATCGACAGAAGTCAGGAGCCAGCAAAACTTGAAGATATTCTAGTTGTAAATGAATTTCCAGACGTATTTCCCGACGAGTTACCAGGACTTCCTCCAGATAGAGAAATTGAATTTGCGATCGACTTAACACCTGGAACAGAACCAGTATCCAAGGCCCCGTACAGAATGGCGCCTGTTAAGATGAAAGAGCTAGCGAAGCAGTTACAGGAGTTGTTAGAGAAAGGAGTAATCAGACCCAGTGTATCCCCGTGGGGAGCACCGGTATTATTTGTTAAGAAGAAAGATGGAAGCATGAGACTATGTATCGACTATAGGGAGCTCAACAAGCTGACAATCAAGAACAAGTATCCGTTACCCAGAATCGATGATCTGTTTGACCAGTTGAAGGGAGCCAAGTACTTCTCCAAAATTGATTTAAGATCGGGATATCATCAACTGAAGATCAAGCCAGAAGATATACCAAAGACAGCTTTCAGAATAAGGTATGGACATTACGAGTTTTTTAGTGATGTCTTTTGGATTGACCAATGCCCCGGCAGCGTTTATGGACCTGATGAATAGAATTTTCAAGGAGTATTTGGATAAGTTTGTTATTGTGTTTATAGACGATATTTTAATCTATTCAAAGACAGAAGAGGATCATGCGAAACATGTGAGCACGGCTTTGGAGATTTTAAGGAAAAAGAAGTTATATGCTAAATTCTCGAAGTGTGAGTTTTGGCTACAGGAAATTCAATTCTTAGGACACATAGTCAGTAACGAAGGGATCAAAGTGGACCCGGCAAAGATCGAGGCAATTACGAATTGGGAGAGACCGAGAACACCCACTGAGGTAAGAAGTTTCTTGGGACTGACAGGATATTATCGACGATTTGTGCAGAATTTCTCAAGGATTGCAACACCATTGACAAAGCTTACACGAAAGAATGAAAAGTTTATATGGAACGACAAGTGCGAAGAAAGTTTTCAGGAGTTGAAGCGGAGATTAATCACGGCACCTGTTTTGTCACTTCCAGACGATCAAGGGAATTTCGTAATTTATAGCGATGCTTCTTACAAAGGATTAGGATGTGTTCTTATACAGCACGACAAGGTGATTACGTATGCGTCAAGGCAATTAAAACCACACGAACAAAAGTATCCTACTCATGACTTGGAGCTAGCAGCTATAGTTTTCGCTTTGAAGATTTGGAGACATTAATTGTATGGAGAAAAGTGCGAGATTTTCACGGATCACAAAAGCTTAAAGTACATATTCACACAAAAGGAACTTAATATGAGGCAAAGGAGATGGTTAGAGTTGATCAAAGACTATGATTGCTCGATTAATTATCATCCCGGTAAAGCGAACATTGTGGCAGACGTATTGAGTCGGAAGGAAAGGTTGAATGTGTTATCAGTACCTGAAGATATATATAAGGAATTTCAGAAATTGGAATTGGAAATTAGAGTTTGCAAACCTGAGGAAGCGAAAGTGTACAGTATGACTTTCCAGCCGGAGTTGTTGGAGAAAATAAAGAAATGTCAAGAAGATATAATGGATCAAGATATAAATCGTTTGGTAGGTGAAGAATTATACACGCAGAAAGATGATCAAGGCATTCTGAGGTTTTCATCTAGAATTTGGATTCCACCGGTGATGGAGTTAAAGAATGAAATTTTACAAGAAGCACATAGTTCAAGATATTCCATCCATCCAGGGAGTACCAAGATGTATAGAGATTTATAGAAGAATTATTGGTGGCCAGACATGAAGAGGGAAATTGCGGAATGGGTTAGCAAATGTTATACCTGTCAGAGGGTTAAAGCAGAACATCAGAGGCCAAGCGGATTGCTACAGCCATTGGAGATTCCAGAATGGAAGTGGGAACATATTGCCATGGATTTTATAGTTGGATTACCAAGGACAAGGGTTAATCATGATGCCATTTGGGTTATAGTGGATAGACTTACCAAGTCAGCTCATTTTCTGCCTATAAATGAAAGATTTTCGCTCGACAAGTTGGTCCATATGTACCTAAAGGAAATTGTAGTTCGTCATGGAGTTCCAGTGTCTATCATATCTGATCGAGATCCAAGGTTTAATTCAAGATTTTGGAAAAGTTTTCAAGAATGTTTGGGAACAAGACTAAATATGAGTACGGCCTATCACCCCCAGACGGATGGCCAAAGTGAAAGAACGATCCAGACAATCGAGGACATGTTACGTGTTTGTGCTATTGATTTCAAAGGAAGTTGGGACGAACATTTACCTCTGGTAGAGTTTGCTTACAATAACAGTTATCATGCCAGTATTGGGATGCCACCCTATGAAGCCCTTTATGGACGTAAATGTAGATCTCCGGTATATTGGGACGAAGTAGGAGAACGCAAGATACTTGGACCTGAACTGGTACAACAGATAAAGGAAATTATTGAAATTATTCAGAAGAGATTGATAGCCGCACAAGATCGTCAGAGAAAATATGCAGACCAGTCAAGGAAAGACATGGAATTTGAAGAAGGAAGCTTGATATTACTGAAAGTATCACCATGGAAAGGACTAACGAGATTTGGGAAGAAAGGGAAGCTAAGCCCAAGATATGTCGGACCTTTTGAGATCCTAAAGCGCGTTGGCAAAGTAGTTTACGAATTGGCGTTACCTCCGTACATGGAGCACATTCACAATGTTTTTCACGTATCTATACTCAAGAAATATAATCCAGACTCCAGGCATGTAATAGAATATGAGCCAATAGAGCTTCAGGCAGATTTATCATATGTAGAGAGTCCGATAGAGATTCTAGAGGAAAGAGAGAAAGTATTGAGAAATAAAGTGGTAAAGTTAGTAAGAGTATTGTGGAGAAACCCAAAGGTTGAAGAGTCAACCTGGGAGTTCGAAAGTGATATGAGAGAAAAGTACCCTCATTTATTTTCTTAGGAGATTCTGAGGACAGAATCCTTTTAAGGGGGGAAGGATGTAATATCCGGGATATATTGTGTAATTATTTTTGCTATTAAATAATTATTATGTGTGTTCAGTATCTATTCTGTGAGTTAATTGTTAAGCGTTATCTGTACTTGGATATTTAAAAGTAATATTAATTGAGTATTTTAATTTTTATATGTCCAAAATAAAATATAGATGATTGTCATATCTTCCTAATTATTTTTATGTTGATTTATGGATTTATAAGGATCATATGAAATTTATAAAATCTTTTTCCGAGTATTTAAAATCTATTTTTATAAAAACGGGAACCAACCGACGTCACCCGTTGTTACGTTTTTGGAACCCGAAACTCTTCCGAGAACTCCTTCCTAACCTAATTGTAATATTCCGAGCATATTCCATGTTTCGACTTTATCGATCTGGTGTACGGTTTGTCCTGCGCGGGTCCCGGCGCAACATTTTCGATACAATATTCGTTTTGGTAAATCAATAAAACCCGTATTTCCGATAAACGGGAGCTTTTTATTAAACTATCCCAATTATCACTTCGTAGTACGTGTAACTAGGCGCTGAGACCAAGACCGCAGTACAAATTGTACTGATTTGGATAATTATCCCAAAAATCGATACCGTTTGGATCAGTTTTTACAAATAAACGTACCGTTTTATATCCGGAATGATCCAATGGGATATTAATTTTCCGTAAATATAAATAGCCTTTTTCCGTATTTTATTTCGTATCAAAATCATTTGCAGACATATAAATATATAATTTTACAGAGAAAAATCCTATATTCATAGCCTGTTTCAAGAATCAAACCAACTTTTGAAGGTGTTATTGATCTTTGTTTAAAAAGCTCGAGTACTGGATTTGAAGGTCTTGAGAAGCTCTATCAGAATCTGTAATCCATACACCTGCAGAATCAAAGGTTTAATTTCTAAAAATTTATTTATTTTCGAATTATTTTTATGAAAAATATGAATTTTTGTTCGGATGATTGTTTGTATGATTTGATGATTGCATGTTATAGAGCTTGTTTTCCTGATGATTTTGGTATATTATACGTCTGATTTGGAGTTCAATAACATGTTCAAATTTGAGTTTGATTTTCGAATTTCAAAATTAGGGTTTATAACCCGTATGAATGTTCTTAATTGAAATTTGGGGGTTTCTTATTCTGGAATAGATTGATGTTTTGGTATAGTGGATTGTATTCTCTGTGAAATTTGCAATCTAGTCGTATAAGTTTCATGAATCACCGAGGTCTGTAGAGAAGGGAGTTGTATTTTGAATATTTCCGAAGTTCGCCGGAAACTGGCAAACTTCACGGCCAAATTCCGGCCAACTCAGAGATGATTAGAACGATTTGTTGGCTTGGTTGTGTTCCTGGTAAAGTATAGATGTGATCTGGAGGTGTTGGTGGGGTGAGGACGCCGGGAACGTGTTCTCCGGCCACCCCCGACATTTTCCGGCGACTGGACTGTAATATTTGCAGTTTGGTCCCTGAACTTTTGGGGACGATACAGTTAGGTCCCTGAAGTTTCCAGACTTTGCAAATTTAGAATTCCTGTTTATAAAATGTTTAAAAATCATATTTCCTATTTATTTTTATTATAAAAATTCATTTTTAATTTCTGAAAATTTCTAAAAATTATTATTTTAATTCCGAAAATTATTTTTAATTCACAAATAAATCTGAATTAATTAGTTAATTAATTTTAGTTAATTTTTAATTGATTAATTGGTCAATTAATTCAAAAATTAATTGATTAATTGATTTAATTAATTATTAATTGATTTTAATTAATTATTTAATTAGATTTAATTATTTAAAAATGATTTAAAAATTCCGAAAAATAGTTTCGAGCTTTAAAATATTATTTTAAATTATTTCCAAGGCTCGATAATTATTTAAAAATTATTTCAGAGCCAGAATTGGCCAACCGAACCCTGTTTATTAACCCGAAATTGATCCAACTACCCGTTTTAATTCTGAAAAATGTTTTAAAATCATTTTAAATACCAGAAAGCCTATTTATGACCCGAAAAGTCTTTATAAATGATATGTCATTGATTATGTGATGTATTATGTGTTATATGTGATATGTTGGTTGACTGTCGGTTTATATATTCGATGTTTACTGATTATTGCGTAACTTTCAATCCGTTAATCGGATTTGGGTAAAGCGAAGGGTAGATAGAAGTATGTGTTGAATAGAATTCTATGAGTCGATTATTGATAGATGCTTATGATATGTGAGTAGAAGAGGCAAGGCGTAGAAAAGGGAAACAGATAGTTGAGGAGTAAGACGGTTGTAATTGGAAGCGAGTGCAGTGTAGTAAGCTAATATCAGGCAAGTGTTCTGAACTTTCTCGAGATATTGTAGTACTTGATAGTCTTGTTTATATTGCACGTGCTTTGAAGCACTGAAACCCAAACCCTGATTCCAGTTGTTGTTCTTGAGCCATGAACCTTATTCTTTCTAGACCATTGATTGTTCTGTACCCAAACACGAATCTCAAGCATACAATACTACTCTAGAAATACATGCAAACAAAATCCCAAACACTGAACTGAATTACTTGTATACTCAATCATTACATCCTATACTTTGAAAGCCCAAATCTTTGAAACCCTGAAATGTTGATTCCTTTGTTATCCAATTCTTTCATTTCCCAGCATCCAAGCTTTTAAATTGACTTATTGATCCTTACAAGGATTGAAACCCTTTCATTGTTAAACACTTATTGTTGTTATTGATTCTGGTTATTGTTTATTATTGCATATTCTATTATTATGTTAGAATTGGACTGTTTTTATAAAATTGTGGACCAGATTCGTGGTCAGACCATATAATGGTCAAGTTAGGCCAATGTGTGCCTTGAATCCAGTAGTTAGAGCAATGTTGTGTGCCTTGCTCGGGGTTAGTGCGTGACTGATCAGCAGCCTAACCTTGGTTTTTAAATTAAAAGTATAATATCCAATTCTAAATCATAATCCATTGTTCACTTGATATCATAATCATGTTCACTTGATGATCATTATTCTCAGTTTTGTCATTGTGACTTGCTGAGCTAGTTAGCTCATTTGTGCAATGTTGTTTATATTCTTTCCAGTTAAAAAGGAACCAGTTGGTAAAGAGGATCCCCAGTCCAGCGCGAGAGCTAGGGGTTCAGGTTGAGGAAGCTGAGCTAGTAGGCTTCTTTTGGAATAATTTAAGTCTGTAAAAGGTTGTAATAATGTTTAATACTCAGTTAGAGTTTGGAATAGTTGGGATTTGAACGGTTTGTAATATATTAGTGTGCTTGGCTTGTGTGCATACTTTATCCTGTTGCGATCCGTGGTAGTTAGTAAATAGGGTCATTGCATATTATTATTATCTTTAATATTATTATAAGCAGGTTTTAAATAAGGTGTGTGTGGACCCCAAACTTCTGACCCGGATTTGGAGGGCGCCATAAAATATGTAGCATAACTAATGATAGTTGTGACTCAATTATGTTGGGAGTAGTTTTTGTTAGGAATATGTGTATTAGTTTGATGATAAGTTAAACAAAACACTTAAGTAGAAATCTAGTGTTTGTAGCCTCAACGGATAAGACCATCTTGGCTATCCGTTGAAGGAGTAGCTTTACTTAGCAATAAGTTTAGTATTGTAGCACATTTCATTCTATGGATTCAAGTTGTAATTCTTAGATGTTGTAGGAAAGTATCAGTCATGTTGACTACTAGTGGATATGCAAATAGGAGGGCTAATTGTAAATATTTCATGCCTTGTAATTTTGTATAAATGAAGAAGTATCAACTGATATTGAAGACCTTCAACGGATAAGAAACAAAGCTTCAACGGATGTCTCTAATGCTTCAACGGATAATATCCATCAACAGATAAGTACTTCAACGGATAAAGGCTTCAACTGATAATGCATCAACGGATAAAGCTTCAACGGATAAAGCCTCAACGGATAAGGCATCAACGGATGAAAGCTTCAACGGATGCTTAGTCCATTAGCAGTTGATAGTGACAATTCATAAGCTGACAGAGGCACATGGGTTGACAGAGACAAACTGGAATGTGGAAGCCTCTAGGAGGAATCAAGAAAATGCAGCATTTCCATTCTGGTGCAAACAAGGAAGTATTCAAAGATCAACAGCTAAGCCTAAATTGCATTGGATAAAGAAATGAAGAAGAAACATGTGAAGAGCCTTTTTAATTATATTTTACAATTTTGTCTTCACTTGTAAATTTGGTGATATATAAACCAAGTAGCAGCTAGTAATTAGAAGTGAATTTTCCAGAGCTGTTTAGAAAAATCCAGAGAGAAAATCATCTAGTTTGTACTAGGAAGCAGCTGTGATTTAATTCTTTGAATCACAGATTTTCTGAAATAACACATCTCTGGTGGAACAACAAATCCACCAGAAAAGTTTTTAAGTTCTCTGTGTTCTTTACATTTGTGTTTGAATATATATCTGTCTGCATTAGCTTCAAGCAATTCACACACACTTGGTCTCAAAAATACTTAGCCTTAGAAACTGCTCAAAACTTGAAAAAGTTTTGAGATTTACATTCAACCCCCCTTCTGTAAATCTCATTGTTAGTCCACTGGGAATAACAATTGGTATCAGAGCAAGCTCTTAACATACAAAGAGTTTAAAGATCTATTCTGCTAACATCATGAGTAAGAAGGATATTGGTGTAAAGATTCCAATCTTGGAAAGAGATAACTATCATCACTGGAAAGTGAAGATGCATTTACATCTTCTCTCTCAAGATGAAAGCTACATCAACTACATTGAAAATGGTCCTCACATCCCTCACAAGGTGGCCACAGCTGCTACTGCAACAGTTGCTGTTGGACAGTCTATTCCCAAGTCAAAGGCAGAATGGACTGTTGAAGATATTGAAGAGGTTCACAAGGACAAGAAAGCCATGAACATTATGTTTAATGGCCTAGATCAAGATATGTTTGATAATGTCATTAACAGCCAAACTGCTAAGGAAATTTGGGATACTGTGCAGCTTATCTGTGAAGGCACTGAGCAAGTTAGAGAAAACAAAATGCAGCTTCTCATTCAACAGTATGAATATTTTCATTTTGAAGAAGGAGAATCATTGAATGATACCTTCAACAGATTTCAGAAACTGTTGAATGGATTGAAGCTATATGGCAGAATTTACCAAGTCAAGGACTCCAATTTAAAATTTCTAAGGTCTCTACCAAAGGAATGGAAGCCTATGACTGTTTCTCTAAGAAATTCTCAAGATTATAAGGACTTCACACTTGAAAGATTATATGTAATTTTGAAGACATATGAACTTGAGATGGAGCAAGATGAGCTGTTGGAAAAAGGGAAGAGAAAAGGAGGATCAGTTGCACTTGTAGCTGACAGTGAGAAGGTTGAAGCCAGGAATGAGGAGAAGACAATGCCAAGTCTCAAAATTGGCACAAGCAAATCAGAATCAAGCAAGGGTAAAGAGCAAGTAGCTGAGGATGAAAATAATTCCAGTCAGGATGACTCTGATGATGTTGATGAACATCTGGGTTTTCTGTCCAGGAGGTTTGCAAAGATGAAGTTCAGGAAAAATATAAAATTCACTAAGCCAAACAAAAACATGGTGGACAAATCCAAGTTCAAATGTTATAACTGTGGCATTAGTGGACACTTTGCAAGTGAGTGTAGGAAGCCAACCTCTGATAAAAAGAAATTTGAGCAAGTTAATTACAAAAAGAAGTATTTTGATTTGCTGAAACAAAAGGAAAGAGCTTTTCTCACTCAAGATGATTGGGCAGCAGATGGAGTCAATGAAGATGATGATATGGAATATGTCAACCTAGCCCTGATGGCTAATTCTGATGAAAATGAAACTAGTTCATCAAGCAACCAGGTAATTACTACTGATCTCTCTCAGCTTTCTAAAAATGAATGCAATAAAGCCATAAATGATATGTCCAATGAATTATATCATTTGCGTGTTTCCCTTAAATCACTAGCTAAAGAAAATACTAGGATCAAAGAGAATAATGTGTTTTTAAGTGATAGGAATGCTGTGTTAGAGGATCAGGTAATTGAGCTTGAAAAGATTAAACTTAAATGCTTGACTGTTGAGAGTGAACTAGAAGAAGCTGTTAAGAAAGTAGAAATTCTTTCTAAACAGTTAGAAAGTGAGCAAGAGGTAATCAAGGCCTGGAAAACATCTACGGATGTTAGTGTTCAGATTGCCAAGGTTCAGGGAATTGAATCATTCTGTGAGGATGCCTGGAAGAAAAATAAAAAGGAGTTAGAATTAATTGATGGATTGTCAACGGATGTGGAATCAACGGATGATGAAAGTTATCCGTTGAAGGAAGAAAAAGAGCATCCATTGAAGGCTCATCAATTAAAACAGGCAAGTAACTTTAAAAATAAAAATCTCAATAAGAAGGATGATTCAACTTTCAAGAACTTTGTCAAAAAAGGAGCTAGCACATCCAAAGATGTCAGTAAGGTGAATATAGGACACATGACTTTGGATCAGCTAAAAAATAGGCTTAAGTTGGTTGAGGATAAGAAGGAAACTAAAAGAAAATCTAAAAGAAATGGGAAGGTAGGGATTAATAAATATAACAATTACACACCTGATAGGTATGCTCCTAGAAAAAGCTGTGTGCATTGTAAAAGTGTTAATCACCTATCTGATAATTGCAAATCTGTTAAAAATGTTCCCATGCCTTCAAATCTCTCCATGCCTAACATGTCTATGTCACCTCTGCATGCCATGCCTGTTATGTCTCATCAGAATCCCCATGCACATTTTGCAAACATGCCATATATTAATAATCCTTATTTTACTGCATTTAGTATGCCTCCATACAATATGCCTATGTGGAATAACATGTTTGCACAATCTATGCCTTATCAAATTCAATCAAATGTGCTAAATGATTCTGTGACTAACCCTACACTTCAACCAACCACATCTGAGATCAAGGTTGACCCAAAGTTACCTAAGTCAAAAGATGCAGGAGGAATGAAGTCTAGGAAAAAGACTAACAAGGCTGGACCCAAGGAAACTTGGGTACCAAAATCAACTTGATTGATTTTGTTGTGTGCAGGGAAAAAGAAGGAATCTATGGTACTTGGACAGTGGGTGTTCAAGACACATGACAGGAGATTTCACCCTGCTCACAGAGTTTAAGGAGAGAGTTGGCCCTAGCATAACCTTTGGAGATGACAGCAAAGGATTCACTATGGGATATGGCTTGATTTCAAAAGAAAATGTCATCATTGATGAAGTTGCATTGGTTGATGGTCTCAAACACAACTTATTGAGCATCAGTCAACTATGTGACAGAGGGAATACTGTTTCCTTCAATTCTGAAGCCTGTATTATCACAAGTAAGAAGGACAATAAAGTGGTTCTAACTGGAGTTAGAAAAGGGAATGTGTACTTAGCTGACTTCAACTCTACGGATGCAGAATCGATTACTTGTCTTCTCAGCAAAGCAAGCTCAGTTGAAAGTTGGCTATGGTACAAGAAGCTGTCCCATTTGAATTTCAAGACAATGAATGATCTAGTCAAAAAGGACTTAGTTAGAAGAATGCCTCTAGTAGAATTCACAAGGGATGGACTGTGTGATGCTTGTCAGAAAGGAAAGCAAAAGAAAGTATCATTCAGTAAGAAGCTTGAATCTGCAATTGATGAACCATTACAACTGCTACACATGGATCTCTTTGGACCAGTCAATGTATTATCAATTTCAAGAAAAAGATATTGCCTAGTGATTGTAGATGATTTCTCAAAGTTTTCTTGGGTTTATTTTCTTGGATCAAAGGATGAAGCTAGTGAAATCATTATTAATCATATCAAGCAAGTCAACAATCATCCTGATTTCAAAGTAAGGAATATTAGGAGTGACAATGGAACTGAGTTCAAGAATTCAACCATGAAGTTGTTCTGTGAAGAAAATGGGATCATGCATGAGTTCTCAGCTCCAAGGACTCCACAACAAAATGGTATGGTGGAAAGGAAGAACAGATCATTAATTGAAGCTGCAAGGACAATGCTTGAAGAGTCAAAACTCCCAACTTACTTTTGGGCTGAGGCTGTTAACTGTGCATGTTACACTCAGAATATTTCTCTAATCAATCAGGCAAAAGGCATGACTCCCTATCAATTATTCAAGAGAAGAAAACCAACTTTAAACTTTCTGCATGTCTTTGGTTGCAAATGTTACATCTTAAGGAATCAATCTGATCACAAAGGGAAGTTTGATGCAAAGGTTGATGAAGGAATATTTGTTGGTTATTCTGCTGGAAAATCATATAGGGTCTACAATCTAAGAACCAACATTGTCATGGAATCTGTGCATGTTGTGTTTGATGATAAAAAGATTGATGGACTAACAGATGAGGGACATCATGAAGGACTCAAATTTGACAATATTGAGATATATTGTGATGATAGTGAAGATGAGAATGATGAAGAAGGCATCTCAAGAAGAATTCAAAATCTGCCTTTGGATAATGTACAGAATGCTGCATCCGTTTAAAGTCATAATTCAGCTTCCGTTGAAAGAAGCAATGCAGCATCCGTTGAAAGACAAAGTGCATCATCCGTTGAAGTTCATAATAAAGCATCCGTTGATCACAGTCTGTCAACGGATAATCAATTCACTTCATCAGTTGATAGAGCTCCCAATTCCTTTCAAAGGATCAGCAACTCAGGGGGAGTTTCAACCAATCAACATTCTATCTCACATCATGACAATACTGAGGCAACCTCATCTAGAGCTAATCTACCACCTCAAAGGAAATGGACCAAGAATCACCCTTTTGAACTGATCATTGGTGATGCTACATCTAAAGTGCAAACTAGAAGGGCTACTCAAGATGAATGTCTGTATAGTAGCTTTCTATCACAGGAGGAACCTAAGAGAGTAGAAGAAGCTCTATTGGATCCAGATTGGATTTTAGCAATGCAAGAGGAGCTAAACCAATTTGAGAGGAACAAAGTATGGAAGCTGGTACCCAAGCCAAAGAACAAGAGTTCTATTGACACAAAATGGGTATTCAGAAACAAGATGGATGAAAATGGCATTGGCATAAGGAATAAAGCCAGATTGGTTGCTAAAGGCTATTCTCAATAAGAGGGAATAGATTTTGATGAAACATTTGCTCCAGTTGCCAGACTTGAGGCCATAAGAATCTTTCTAGCCTATGCAGCCCATGCCAATTTCAAAGTCTATCAAATGGATGTCAAGAGTGCATTTCTAAATGGGGAATTGGAGGAAGAAGTTTATGTAAGCCAACTTCAGGGTTTGAAGATCCAAACTTTCCAGACTATGTGTATTATCTGTTGAAATCACTCTATGGACTAAAGCAAGCACCTAGAGCCTGGTATGAGACTTTGTCAAAATTCCTTCTAGATAATCACTTCATAAGAGGTACTATTGACAAAACTCTTTTCTTTAGAAATGTTAATGGCTCTACAATACTTGTTCAAATTTATGTAAATGATATTATATTTGGATCTACAGATGATAAGCTTTGTAAAAAGTTTGCTAAGTTAATGCAAAGTAAATATGAAATGAGCATGATGGGAGAGCTAACTTATTTTCTTGGTTTACAAGTTAAACAAGTTAGTGGTGGAATTTTCATTAGTCAAACTAAATATATTTATGATCTTTTAAAGAAGTTTGACTTAATGGACTGTTCATCTGCAAAAACTCCCATGGCCACTGCCACCAAGCTTGAATTAAACAAGGCTGAAAAGTCTGTGGACATTTCAAGTTATAGAGGCATGGTTGGCTCACTTTTATATTTAACTGCTAGTAGACCTGATATAATGTTTTATACATGTCTCTATGCTAGATTTCAAGCTAACCCTAAAGAGTCTCACTTAGTGGCTATTAAAAGAATCTTCAGATATCTCAAAGGGACTCCAAATCTAGGAATTTGGTACCCTAGAGAGTCTGGTTTTGATCTAATTGGCTACTCAGATGCAGATTATGCAGGCTGCAAAATAGACAGGAAAAGCACAACTGGCACCTATCAATTTCTAGGGAACAAGCTTGTGTCATGGTTCAGCAAGAAGCAAAATTATGTTTCTATATCAACAGCTGAAGCTGAGTACATTGCTGCTGGTAGTTGCTGTGCGCAAATACTATGGATGAGGAATCAACTATTTGACTTTGGACTAACTGTTGACAAAATTCCTATATTCTGTGACAACACAAGTGTCATTGCCATTACTGAAAATCCAGTGCAGCACTCAAGAACCAAGCATATTGACATCAAGTACCACTTCATTAGGGAACATGTGATGAAAGGTACAGTGGAACTTCATTTTGTTCCAAGTGAAAAGCAGATTGCAGACATATTTACCAAGCCACTTGATGAATCAACATTCACAAGATTAGTAAGTGAGCTAGGTATGCTTAATTATTCATTAATTTATGTCCTCTATATAATCTGCCTTGAAGCCTGAAATGAATTTGCTGCAAGAACAAAGTTGGCTTTAAGTAAGACTTATTCTATCAACGGATATTCCCTATCCGTTGAAAGCCAAAATTGTTCTATCAACGGATGTTCACTATCCGTTGAAAGACAAATACATTTCTGGTAATTTTATCCCTCAACGGATAAAATAGTGTTGATCATCAACAGATAACTATTTACCTTATCCGTTGAAGTGTCACATCAGTTACTTTAAGTGAGTCACAGCCGTTGATTCTTTTACTTAACCGTTGATACAGATATACACTGTTGTATATATTTGTATTAAAGGCAGTTTTCAGAATTTCTACAGTTTTCTTTATTCTTAAACGGCTGTAATTTATTTAAAAGTATCATTTAATCATTTTATTTACGTTTTAATTCAAGAAAGTATAAAAGCTCATTGAATTCTAATTTTCACTTTACGCTTTCTTGCAATTTTTATTCTCCTTCTCTCCCAAAATTCTCAAGTTTTTCTCTGCAATCTCTACTCACAACAATGGCACCAGTAGTCAAAATTATGTCTCAATCTGGATTTGTTTATGAAAAGAATAATTTCGTAGCCTTGGTTGAAAAGAATGAAGCCCATTCTGATTATCACAAGATGATGGACTTCATCAAAAACTGCAAACTAAGCTATGCAATGCTGGAAGCCCCAACCATCTACTGTGAGGTGATTGAGGAGATTTGGACAACTGCAGAATTCAACTCCACAGATATGACTATTGCCTTCTCTCTCAAAGGTAAGGATTATTGCATTAACTGTGATGATATACAGTCTTGCTTTAAGTTACCTGAGAATAATGCCATGACACCACACACTGATAAAGATGTATCTGCTATGTTAGATTCCATAGGCTATGCTTTTGATTCTGCTAGTTTAGGTAGTATTAGAAGGAAGGGCCTTAGGAAAGAATGGAGTTTTCTTGGAGATGCCTTTATCAAGGTTTTCTCTGGGAAGATTAGGAATTTTGATGCCATAACTTCATCTCTTGTTAATATGCTCTATATGCTAGTTTCTGATAGGTACTTTAATTTTAGCAACTGTGTCATGCTAGAATTAGGTTCCAGATTAGGTAACAAAGCTAATAGACCACATAACATCTACTATGCTAGATTCTTTATGTTATTGGCTAACCATGTTGCTGAAGGATTGGTTATATCTAATGAGAACAATAAACTCAAATGCTGGCACAAGAGAAAAGGGTCCTTGCAGACCTTTTGAGAATTAACCTCAACAGCCAGGTGCCATTGGTATATTTGCCAATCATGAATGCACCACAGGTAAGTGAGGTAAACACTTCTATAACTCCTACTATTTCCAACCCCATTGTTTCTTTGCCTTCCAGTGTGGAAATGGAATCTGTGTCTTTGTCCAAACAGGTTCCTACCAAAGCCACCAAAACTAAAATTTCAAAACACAAGCCAAAGAAAATCACCTCTGTTGTCTCTCAAAAGACAACAGTTGTAACAACTACCATAAACCCTGAAGGGAGTGAACAGGGTGTGAGTGGTGAGGGGAGGGGTGAACATCAAGAAACCCCCCAGGATAAGGTGGGAGAGGTGAGTGGTACCCCAGCCAGCCAAGCCACAGTCTCTCAACAGACTGTGGTGGTTCAAAAGGAGTCAAACACATCCCTAGTTGCATCCTCCCAAAAGGGTGCAACTATTGAAAATAGTCCCCAACCAGGGACACAGAACAAAAGAGGGAGGGACACTGAAGCCACACATTCACCAATCAAAGCCTTTTCAAGGAAGAAGAAGGCCAATACCCTAGTTTCCACACAAGGGGCACACACAGCACAGATACATCCACTTGTATCTTTGCCTTCTCAAATTCAGCTTGATGTGATTCCAGCAAATGTGGAGTCACAGCCCCATTCTCTCATAATAGAAACACATCAATCATCAAACTCTCCATCACCCTCTCAGGATGTGGATATGATATTCACATCAATTCCTGATTCTCCCTCATTAAAACTCAGGGAGGAGCCCCACTCAAAACCTGATGATCATCATATTTTAGATGATTTGTTGGATCATCAGCCAATTCTTTCAGATATAGTTGAAGAATCTGTGTCACCTCACTTAAAATCAATTCACACAGATTCAACAATTATGTCACTTTCTATATCTACATCTTTTCCTTCTTCAACGGATATCTCTCATCCGTTGACAAGTGGTTGTTCTTCGACGGATAAGCTTAACAGCAGTTATCCGTTGATACCATCAGTTTCCACTTCAACGGATACTCCCTATCCGTTGATGGTCTCTACACATATAACATAAACAATTCCAACTGTAGAGGACATGGTTACTGTACAATCACTTTTAGGTTTGAGGGAAGTGAGTGATATTTTGAGTGAGAGGCTGGGTTGCTCCCAGGCAAAAGGAGAGGTTGAGAGTCACCATATGCATGCTATTTCTTCCAGCATGGCAAAAGTGAGTGAGGGGAGTGCCACCTTAGAAGGTTGAGGGTGAGGGTGTGAGGGTGTGTGTGAGCCAGGGGGAGCCCCTGATGCAAGAAAATAGAGAAAATGAGAGAAAGGCAGGTACAGAAGCTATAAGGGTGGATCCAGCCATTGCTAGTGAGTCAATGATAGTGGATGATGCAGAAAAGGAAAGACAATTTCAGCAACATTACAAAGCTGTAATTGATAACATTTCCTTGGATGCTGACACTTTTACTCACCCTGTTCCAGCCTATCAATTGTTGGCTGCTCAGGGCAATGTGGAGGCAGAACAGACTTTAAACATTGTACATACTTCAGAATCTCTTCTCAGAGACAAAGCTGCTGTTAACAGGCTACCTTCTCAAGCTGGTGAGCCATCTGAGAATTTGGAGTAAATTCTAATGATGATGACTCTAATTCTTTGGATGAAGCATGAACTTAGGGGGAGAAGCAGGCCCAAGTTCTGTTCCAGATCTCCCTGATTGGGCATGGGCAAAGACATCTACACCAGGAGAGTTTGGTGTCACTTTGGTCAGGCAAGTAATGACTATTCAGAAGGCCCTTCAAGAGACTACAGATGCTGGTACCAAGGCAATTCTTCAAGCTCATCTGGACTTTCTGCATCTCTTGCAGTTGCAGTATTTCAAACAGAATCTAAGTGTGGATGAACTCAAGCAGGACATTGCTGATCTGAAATCCTACAATGCTGAGGAGTTGGATTCAGTCATGCCTTATGGTACTATGCAAGATTTGTTGGGGAGACTGAGGAAAGCATCTGATGTTGACAAGAGGCTGGCCAGGTTGGAAGACAGAGTTCAGATCATTGAAGACTCTATGGTCACCATTCTTCAGAATCAACAAACTCAGACAAATCTACTAGTGCAGCTGGCAAAAGCACAAAGCTTGACCCCTACCCTTGATGATAACAAAAAGGGGGAGAATAAAGGGGAAGGGGAAGGAGAGCCATCAACAACAGTTCAAATATCTCAAGTGCTAGTTCCTGCCATCACCACTTCTCCAACTATTCAAATCAAAGGAAAGCTTGATAGAATTGATCTAATCCAGATAGCAGCAGCTGAATTGCAAGTCAAAGAGCAAAGGAGGAAAATTGATGAAAATATGCAATAAATTTTTGGTTCTACAACTTCTAAATCACAATCTGTAAATCATAGCATAAAGGTGGAACCAATTATTATGGAGCTCAAGCCAGTAAGGAGGAATAAGGTTGGAGAGACTTCTTCCAAGAATCTGAAACCTATGGTTCTCAAGCCCAACAACAGATCCAATAAGGACTCTACAAAGAATCCTCTAAGCCTTGCTCAGATGAAAGAAGTGGATTTTCCTCCTCCAAAGCCTGATGAAGACAAGGTTTTGGGTGGAAGTATCACAAAGCATAAAGAGACCATGGATGTAGTTGTAAGGAGGAACATGGCTATTATCTTTAGAGAGGGAAAGAGCATCTGTGTGATGCAAGGACATCCCAAATTCTTGATAAGTGGATTTTATATCCACTTGGAACGCTTTATTACAAGCTTAAATTGGTGTTTTGGACTCAAGTTGTTGGTATTTTGATGTGTTTTTGTGTTATTGCATTTCAGGTATTAGTTAAATGAAGAAAAGAGCTTTTAAAAGAAATATGATTAAAAGTGATCAGAATTGGAAGCCAAGGCCATTGTTAAGTTGTAGAGAATCTCAATAGCTTCACGTGGGTAGTTGAATCGCCTAATTCTGACTAGTAGAACTCAAGTTATGGCCAAAACAAGATTCATCAGAATATTTTTCCAGTCAGTAGCTGAGCGCCCGCTCAGCAGAGCTGAGCGCCCGCTCAGAGAGCTGAGCGCCCGCTCAGAGAGCTGAGCGCCCGCTCAGGAGAGCTGAGCGGCCGCTCAGGGCGCGGCTGGTCGCTGATTTCGCTGAAAAAGCCTTTTTTGAGTAGAATTTGACGATTTTAAGGGTCCAGGTCCACTAGGGGCGTATATATACTTAAAAAAAAGGGTTTTCATCATCCGGGAAGATTGGGATACCAAGGAGAAGACCTAGAAGCACAGAACAACTCTGAAAAAGAAGATCTTGTTTTCAACTTGTGATTCTTTGAATTAGTTGTAACTTTGGATGCTCGTTTTCGTTCTTGTTGAACCTAGATCTCGTTTATTCGTACTTTGATTATTATTTAGTTTATTAAGACCTTGTTTATACCATGCTTTCATTGGAACCCATGGTGACGATGAGTTCGATTATGGGCTAATCGTTGTCATGGGGTTCTAGCGGATTTACTTATGGATTTCAATAATTAATTGTTTCGATATCTTGGTGTGTGGTGATTGATTGATATCCTAGTATGGTTGTGCTTATTCGTCTTATGTGCGTAGCTAACATATAAGATAGCGTGTTAATCTCTATTGAAGCGACAGTGAATATAGAGGTTTAGAACTTGCCATGCTAGCATAGGTTCATGTATGTGTATGCATGATTCGTAGGTAACTCTAACCGTTTTACTTGCCCTATGTAATCAAGATAGATAACTTGTTCTTAAACCGTTATGTTGTCAAATTCTATAGACATATAGGGTCGCAATATAATTGGTGCCTATTCAGCTTCTATCTCTTTTGTGGATGTCTGGTAGAATGGTACTCGTGCAACGAAAGTTGGCGTTTATCAGTTTCGTGTTATCTGATTAGTGTCCTCACCATCACATACTAAGGTTAAGAACGAGAAGGCTATTGAATGAAGTATTTAATGAAGTTAGGATCCCATGTTTGTCATATATAGTAATTCAACTTCAATTCTCTTAGTTAATGTTATTTAGTATAATCTCTTAGTTTAATAAAAACCCAATTTGTTATTTGTCTTAGCATTGAGTGATAACCATACATTGTCGCATAGGTGCATAAATTGAACTTAACCTAAACCAGTCTCTGTGGGAACGAATCTGATTTATATCTTATACTACTTGCGAACGCGTATACTTGCGTGAATATTAGCGCGTGTTTTCGCCCTAACAAGTTTTTGGCGCCGCTGCCGGGGAATCGGTGTTAATTTTTAGTTTATGTGCTTGTCATCAGTGGTCGTTAAAGTTCACTGACTCAGATTCTTTTACTTTCACGGTTTATTTGTTTGTGTTTCAGGTACTCATTACAATGGGAGATCCAGCAGCACGAACGAAAGCCTTGATGGACTTTTCTCAACCCAAGATCAATGACATTCAATCTAGCATTATCCAGCCAGCTATCACAGCTAATACCTTTGAGATCAAGCCTGGCATAATTCAATGGGTACAGACTTCAGTCCAGTTTGGGGGTTCTCCAACGGAAGATCCCAATACACACATTAGGGATTTCATTGAAATATGCGACACCTTCAAGTTCAACGGTGTTTCTGAAGATGCTGTGAAGCTGAGACTGTTCCCATTCTCTCTGAAGGACAAGGCTAAGAGCTGGTTACACTCTCTACCAGCTGGTTCGATTACTACTTGGGAAGATCTTGCTCAGAAGTTTCTTACTAAATTCTTCCCTATGGCGAAGACAGCTGCACTCAGGAATGCTATTACTCAATTTGCGCAGCAAACGGGAGAGTCGCTAAGTAAAGCTTGGGAGCGCTACAAGGAGATGCTTAGGAAGTGTCCTCATCATGGAATTCCTGATTGGATGATCATCACTTGTTTTTACAATGGGTTGGGAGCACAGTCCAGACCCATGCTCGATGCAGCATCAGGTGGGGCATTATGGGCAAAGAGCTATAATGAAGCTTATGATCTAATTGAACTGATGGCTGCTAATGAATATCAGTATCCAACCCAGAGATATCCACAGGGCAAGGTAGCAGGAGTTCTTGAAGTGGATACAGCTACGGCTATCACTGCTCAACTAAAGGCGTTGTCTATGAAGATCGATTCTCTGGCTAACTATGGTGTTAAGCAGATAACCAGTGTTTGTGAGCTGTGTGCAGGTCCTCATGCGACAGAGCAATGCGCTATATCTAGTGACTCAGCTCAGTTTGTGAGCAACTTTCAGAGATCGCAGCAGCTAGTTCCTGCCACTTATTATCCTGACAACTGGAATCATCCTAACTTCAGCTGGAGCAACAATCAGAATGCAATGCAACAGCCGTTCCAGCAGTTTGCAAATAAGCTATTTAACCCTCCTGGTTTTCAGCAACAATTTACACCAAGACAACAACTCCAACTTCAACAACAAACTAATGATGCAGGTCTATCTTTGAATGAAAAATCTGAATTGGAGGAGTTGAGGCTTATGTGCAAAAACCAGGCTCTTATATGCCAAAGCCATGTTGTTTCTATCCAGAATCTGGAGAACCAAATAGGGAAAATTGCTAATGCCTTATTGAATCGACCACCAGAAACGCTTTCTAGTGATACAGAAACAAATCCAGGCAAGAGGGAAGTTAAAGAACAAGTGAATGCCATCACCTTAAGGTCTGGAAAGGTCACAAGCCCCCAAGTTCAGCAAGACGAAGAGCCTGAAAAGTCTCAAGTTCCAGAATCTGAAGTTTTGGCTGAAGAAGATGTGCAGAAGGAAGTAGAGGTGGAACCAAGGAAGACTACTGTGGAACACACTCCTCCTGAGAGTAATACAGGGGAGAAACAGATTTATCCTCCACCTCCTTTTCCTAAGAGGCTGCAGAAGAAAAAGCTGGATAAGCAGTTTGAGAAGTTTCTGGAGGTGTTCAAGAAACTTCATATCAACATACCTTTCGCTGAAGCTCTTGAACAGATGCCTAGCTATGCGAGGTTTATGAAAGGTATTCTCACTCGAAAAGTGAAGCTCGATGACTTAGAGACCGTTGCCCTAACGGAGGAATGCAGTGATGTTCTGCAACAGAAGTTTCCTCCGAAACTTAAAGATCCTGGGAGTTTCACTATTCCTTGCACCATCGGAAACTTGTTGTTCGACAAGTGTTTATGTGATTTAGGAGCTAGCATCAATCTGATGCCCTTATCTATCTTCAAGAAGCTTGGTCTGCCTGGTCCGAAACCAACATACATGTCATTGCAACTAGCTGACCGTTCCATCGCTTATCCACGAGGTATAGTGGAGGATATCTTGGTCAAGGTGGATAAACTCTTCTTCCCTGCTGACTTTGTAATTCTTGATTTCGAGGAAGATAAGAAGATTCCCATTATCTTGGGAAGACCATTCTTGGCTACAGGCCGAACTATGATCGATGTGCAAAAAGGAGAGCTTTCGATGAAGGTTTACGATCAAAAGGTCACTTTTAATGTGTTTAAGGCAATAAAGTTACCCACAGAAACAGAAGAGTGCTTTAAAATAGAGCGGGTCGACTCAGTTTTTGAAGATGAAGGAGGAGTAGAGCAACTGCAGGTTTTGAATGCACCTCCGTGGGAGAAGAAGTTAGATATGCCATTCGATTCTCTTGGGTTAGCAGAGCTGAAAATTTCTCAGGAGCATTTTGAACCATTTACTCAAGAAGCTCCCATACTTGAGCTCAACCGACAGCCAGATCACTTGAGTTATTCATTCTTAGGTGCACCCCCTGACAAGGGGTTGGGATATATCTTTGATTATGTAGAGGGTAGCCGAACGGATCCTCCAGTGCCTATAGAGGGTTCTTCTCATGTGCAGCAGGTAGTTGATAGGACTGGTGTTGGTGACGAGCAGTACAGGCGAGTAATTAGGCGTATGGAGGCCATGCACGACATTCACCGTCATTTTGCTGAAGATTTGACACATGCTTTTGGTACTATTTTCCGAGACACTAGTGGCGAGGTTGATTGGCCACCTGATCCTCCACCCGACGAGGGTGAATCTCCCGCTAATTAGGTATGCCTGAAATCCTTATTATTGCCTTCAATGAGGACATTGAAAATTTTAAGTTTGGGGGTGATAATGTAAGGATTAGTAGTGTGTGTCCATATAGATTCATATAGATTCATGTTGCATGTTTAGTTGTAGTTCATTCATATTTTTGTATGATTGTTCATTTAGGACATATTTGTTTATTTTTATGTAATTTCATATAGTTGCATTTGCATGCATATTTAGCATGATCCCTTAAGATGAACTATGATATTTGATAAGTTGATGTTGATTTCAGTGTGGTGATGACGAATAGAGGGATGTTTAAGTCCTAATGAATTGATTTGCATGCCAGAAACAAATATTTTCACAAAGTCTTATAGGGTTGCTTTTGATCTAGATCATGATCATACTTGTTTGTTGTTGAGATTTAATCACTTGGTTATATTTAGAATTTGTGATATTCTCGTAATGACGTAAAAACACTGATTTTTTTTTATCTGGAGAAAAACTTGGATTTCATTGCTAGTTGTTGTAAGGCTAGGCGTCAAATGGCTAGTAGCCGGCTCATATTTTTATGAGTAGTCTAGGGTTGAATGAGATGGAGCGCAACGCACTCATTCAGAAATTGTTGAAAAAAAAGAAAAAAAAAGAAAAAAGAGAAAAAAAAGAAAGAAAAAAAGTATGTGTTTATGCACAATTGATCAAGAGTGAGCTCTTTAATACTCGAGTTATTAAGTTCTAGAGGACTTTGTGCCTAGTGACCTAAGGCTTTTATAGTCTGGGATCCGCTAACCTAACGCTCGCTACATGGGTATTATTGTATAAGTCTTTTGGGACCTCATTCATTGCACGATCAAATAAGCATCTTTGCTATGTGTTCAATAATAGTATGAATCCTTGTATAACTCTAGTAGAAAGGAGGTGTTGTGAGACATAATGCATTTATTGTCTATTCTGTTTATAAACTTTTGATTGTTTCAATGATAGATAAGTTAGGGTTATTGATCTAGTATCGAGAGTATATCTGTTAAGCATCCACACACGCACGTTTCTGGTTTGTGAGTTAGTTTGTGGGATTTATTCAAACTCTGTTTCAAGTTATTGCATTCTTAGAGGCATTGGCTTATTCATTTGGTTATGGTTATTCTGAGGGGATCGATTGCATTGTCATTTAGTTGCATTCACGTAGTTGCATTCATGCATTAGGTTTGTTTTGTAGTTTTGAGTCTGTTTATGCTTGAGGACAAGCATCGATTCAAGTTTGGGGGTGTGATAAGTGGATTTTATATCCACTTGGAACGCTTTATTACAAGCTTAAATTGGTGTTTTGGACTCAAGTTGTTGGTATTTTGATGTGTTTTTGTGTTATTGCATTTCAGGTATCAGTTAAATGAAGAAAAGAGCTTTTATAGGAAATATGATTAAAAGTGATCAGAATTGGAAGCCAAGGCCATTGTCAAGTTGTAGAGAATCTCAATAGCTTCGCGTGGGCAGTTGAATCGCCTAATTCTGACGAGTAGAACTCAAGTTATGGCCAAAACAAGATTCATCAGAATATTTTTCCAGTCAGTAGCTGAGCGCCCGCTCAGCAGAGCTGAGCGCCCGCTCAGCAGAGCTGAGCGCCCGCTCAGCAGAGCTGAGCGCCCACTCAGAGAGCTGAGCGGCCGCTCAGGGCGCGGCTGGTCGCTGATTTCGCTGAAAAAGCCTTTTTTGAGTAGAATTTGACGATTTTAAGGGTCCAGGTCCACTAGGGGCATATATATACTTAAAAAAAGGGTTTTCATCATCCGGGAAGATTGGAATACCAAGGAGAAGACCTAGAAGCACAGAACAACTCCGAAAAAGAAGATCTTGTTTTCAACTTGTGATTCTTTGAATTAGTTGTAACTTTGGATGCTCGTTTTCATTCTTGTTGAACCTAGATCTCGTTTATTCGTACTTTGATTATTATTTAGTTTATTAAGACCTTGTTTATACCATGCTTTCATTGGAACCCATGGTGACGATGAGTTCGATTATGGGCTAATCGTTGTCATGGGGTTCTAGCTGATTTACTTATGGATTTCAATAGTTAATTGTTTCGATATCTTGGTGTGTGGTGATTGATTGATATCCTAGTATGGTTGTGCTTATTCGTCTTATGTGCGTAGCTAACATATAAGATAGCGTGTTAATCTCTATTGAAGCGACAATGAATATAGAGGTTTAGAACTTGCCATGCTAGCATAGGTTCATGTATGTGTATGCATGATTCGTAGGTAACTCTAACCGTTTTACTTGCCCTATGTAATCAAGATAGATAACTTGTTCTTAAACCGTTATGTTGTCAAATTCTATAGACATATAGGGTCTCAATATAATTGGTGCCTATTCAGCTTCTATCTCTTTTGTGGATGTCTGGTAGAATGGTACTCGTGCAACGAAAGTTGGCGTTTATCAGTTTCGTGTTATCTGATTAGTGTCCTCACCATCACATACTAAGGTTAAGAACGAGAAGGCTATTGAACGAAGTATTTAATGAAGTTAGGATCCCATGTTTGTCATATATAGTAATTCAACTTCAATTCTCTTAGTTAATGTTATTTAGTATAATCTCTTAGTTTAATAAAAACCCAATTTGTTATTTGTCTTAGCATTGAGCGATAACCATACATTGTTGCATAGGTGCATAAATTGAACTTAACCTAAACCAGTCTCTGTGGGAACGAATCTGATTTATATCTTATACTACTTGCGAACGTGTATACTTGTGTGAATATTAGCGCGTGTTTTCGCCCTAACAATTCTCAATAGCCAAGAGGGAAGAAACCAGAAGGTTGAAGGAAGAAGCCAAAAAGCTAAAGGCTGACAAAAGAGCACAAGCAAAGCTTGAAAAACAGCTAAAGTCAAGTCAAGCTGAAGAAAAGAAAGAAATTGAAGACAAAAGTAAAGATGAAGGTATGGGGGACATGGTTGATAATGATATGGAAGAAAGAAGTAAGGAAAGAGAGGAATGGCAGAAAGGGAATAGAAAGAAGGCCAATACAAAGAGAAAAATGGTAGATGAGACTGAAGAAACCCAATCAAAATCCAAACCACTACCTTCTATTCCTGAACCCATTGTGCCTGTCCCCTTCATAAACATTCATGGTGAAACAATCATTCCTAAGGAGGAACCAATTGATTGGGACACCATCAAATTGCCCACCTTCTTAACCTCTTCTCCACCATCAAAGAAGCAGAAAAGAAGAATCAAATCAACACCCTCTAAAACCTCAATCAAATTCACTCAGAAGCCTAAGCCTAAGCCACAAGCCTCTAAGGATGATTATGTTCACATTTGTGACATAAAAGAATTTTCAGACATTGAACTCTATATGGATGAGCTGGAGGAAGTAAGGGGAATAGCTGCCTACAGACAGCTACCAGAAAGACTAATGTTCAAATACAAAGGAAGTGTGGAAAGAACTTGGCCTCTCTACAGGATTCTGAATGAAGGCTACTCTACCTTGGTTAGAGTCTTCTCAGCCATACAAAGGGATTCTGGCTTTACAAAGACTGCCAAGACTGAAATTCTCAACAAGATTGCCAACATAAGGAAAACTTGGTGGGAGCCCAATGCCTTGCCTAGAACATTACTCATTCAAGATAGAGGAATTACAGTTCACAAATCACCTCATTGGTTGATGGAGTTCAGAGACAACAAAGGAGTCAGAAGATTTTTCAGACTTGAAGATCAGCTCAAGATTGCCAGTAATGAAATTCTCAAGGATATGCAATCTAAGTTGGACATCAATGAAGAAGATGAAGCTGAGTTCTACAGACAACTTCAACTTCAAATAGAGGAGAATGACAGGAGGCTAGGAAAGAAAACAAGGGATCAAAGGAAAAGAAATTAATCTGCTCAGGCTAAAGGAGTACCCTTGGAAATAATGTAATTCTTCAATTCCATCTCAGCATACACATTTTTGCAGCACTTTTGAATTTCTGCTTTATTATAGTTAATATATTTGTCAAGTGTTTTGTTATCATCAAGCTAAACCCAAATTTATGCCTACAGTTCTAGTAGACATAAATAGGGGGAGATTGTTAGGAATATGTGTATTAGTTTGATGATAAGTTAAACAAAACACTTAAGTAGAAATCTAGTGTTTGTAGCCTCAACGGATAAGACCATCTTGGCTATCCGTTGAAGGAGTAGCTTTACTTAGCAATAAGTTTAGTATTGTAGCACATTTCATTCTCTGGATTCAAGTTGTAATTCTTAGATGTTGTAGGAAAGTATCAGTCATGTTGACTACTAGTGGATATGCAAATAGGAGGGCTAATTGTAAATATTTCATGCCTTGTAATTTTGTATAAATGAAGAAGTATCAACTGATATTGAAGACCTTCAACGGATAAGAAACAAAGCTTCAACGGATGTCTCTAATGCTTCAACGGATAATATCCATCAACGGATAAGTGCTTCAACGGATAAAGACTTCAGCTGATAATGCATCAACGGATAAAGCTTCAACGGATAAAGCCTCAACGGATAAGGCATCAACGGATGAAAGCTTCAACGGAAGCTTAGTTCATTAGCAGTTGATAGTGATAATTCATAAGCTGACAGAGGCACATGGGTTGACAGAGACAAACTGGAATGTGGAAGCCTCTAGGAGGAATCAAGAAAATGCAGCATTTCCATTCTGGTGTAAACAAGGAAGTATTCAAAGATCAACAGCTAAGCCTAAATTGCATTGGATAGAGAAATGAAGAAGAAATATGTGAAGAGCCTTTTTAATTATATTTTACAATTTTGTCTTCACTTGTAAACTTGGTGATATATAAACCAAGTAGTAGCTAGTAATTAGAAGTGAATTTTCCAGAGCTGTTTAGAAAAATCCAGAGAGAAAATCATCTAGTTTGTACTAGGAAGCAGTTGTGATTTAATTCTTTGAATCACATATTTTCTGAAATAACACATCTCTGGTGGAACAACAAATCCACCAGAAAAGTTTTTAAGTTCTTTGTGTTCTTTACATTTGTTTTTGAATATATATCTGTCTGCATTAGCTTCAAGCAATTCACACACACTTGCTCTCAAAAACACTTAGCCTTAGAAACTGCTCAAAACTTGAAAAAGTTTTGAGATTTACATTCAACCCCCCTTCTGTAAATCTCATTGGTAGTCCACTGGGAATAACAGTTTTTAATTGGTTCATTCTTGTTATGACTAACAATTGGTACAGACTTGTTGAATGTACTCTTGGCATAATTGATTGACTTTATGACTTGATTGTTGATTTTTTTGGACATAACTCTGATGAGACTGATATGCTTAAATTTCTAACTTGGATATTAGATCTTGGTACATTTATTATACTCTGATTACCTTATGTAAGTTTTATTGGTTTAAAACAACGTTCACACTCATTTCTCTATGGTATTTATCTATATTGGACCTAACATGAACTGTTGTGAGCTAATGAGATTTGATTGAATAGTATTATTAAAAAAATTAGAAAGCATGATCATATGAGACATCCTTTATGAATCCATATGGTGGTAAGTAAAGATAAAACACTATGGACCGAAGATCACTCTGTTATTAATCATTAAATTCTCTGATATTGGAACTCACTATGAGCTATGATATTAAGATCACTCTGTTATCTTCAACACCCTCAGTGGTTTTAGGAACTAACTATGAGCCTATCGATCCTAGATCAAGTTTGTGCTTATTATCTCTGATATTGAATGAGAACTTATGATCTTGGATTGTTAACTCTGATTTATGGATTGGGTTATGATACTATACCATGCCTAAGCTCATTATCTCTGATTTTGAATTTTGTTTAAGATCCTATGATTTGGGATACATTTATCCATGCTATATTATTGAATATGGGTTTATGATCCTAGATTGGTTACTCTGATAAGTCTTCACAAATTTAAAAAGAAATTTATGATCCCTAATGGCATAGCACATTGATCATTGATAATCTTCCCAGAATTCAAATCTGGAAAAGATTTTGACTTAGTCAAAATTGCAACTTGTAAATAAGGACTCAGATATCATCTGAAGAGTTTATAAGGTATACTTCTTCATGGAAGTTGAGGGATATCATGAATTCTGCCACTTAAAAGAATCACAATTTCCCCTCTCAGAAGGAACATTTCTGAATCTCTTGACTGAGAGTTTTCATCCTTGCAAGTACGCTTGGATGTTTGGAGCTTTGAGTGAGTGATGAAAGGAATATGTCCTAAGTCCAATCAGGTATTAGGATTTAGGAATAACCTTTTATGTAATCTGTTTTGATTCCATTGATATTAATAAAAAAACTTGTTTTGTTTTTATTACGGGCTTTATCTATTTAAGTATTTAAATAAGATATACCATAGTTTAGAGTAAAGCTTTTTATGGATTATGATGAGATCATAATAGTGAGACCTAAAAGATGATAACTCTAAACTTAAATAGTTCCTGGTCGTAGGATTACTAACTGGTAATTAATAATCCGCAGAGATCGGTACATACTATGCTTGAAAGGAATATGTCCTAAGTCCAATCATGTATTAGGATTTAGGAATAACTTTTTATGTAATCTGTTTTGATTTCATTGATATTAATAAAATACTTGTTTGTTTTTATTACGGGCTCTATCTATTTAAGTGTTTAAATAAGATATACCATAGTTTAGAGTAAAGCTTTTTATGGATTATGATGAGATCATAATAGTGAGACCTAAAAGATGATAACTCTAAACTTAAATAGTTCCTGATCATAGGATTACTAACTGGTAATTAATAATCCGCAAAGATCGGTACATACTATGCTTGCTTTATTATGAAGGATGTCTGTTCTCATAGACATTTGTGTGGTGACACTATAGCTAGTATGTAGGTGCTTATTATAGAATAAGTTCACTAAACATGACTCGCACAGCTGAACAACTGATGGAGTTCACTCACGTGTCATCAGTTGTTCACATAGTGATAGTTGTACAAGTATCCTTAGACTTGAGGTCATCATAGTCATCTTGTGTACACTGAACTATGCTTTGGTTTAGTTCTTAGTCTCCAGGGACAATTATTAGGGCTCTACTGGGTATAGGAATTTGTACACGAAGATAATGTATGATCAATAAAGGATCTACCCCTTCCAGTGAAGGAAGCTAATGTTCAAGGCTGATCCACTTATGCTAGTTCAGGAATCTCTGGCCAGAGTGAATGAAATTAGAAAGGAGTTTCTAATTTGCATAGAACTAAGCATAGTAAATGGTAAACAAGTGATTGAATTAGATAGGCTTGACACGAGATCCATGCCTTGTATTTAATCGGGACATTGTAGGGTAGAAGAAGTTTATTGTACGGTAACTATTCACTGAATAGGTTCTTGGTATTCTAAGCAGTGAATTCATATTATCCGGATAGTCGCGATATGCTGAGAAGTATCCCTCACGATGTAGAATAAATGTGATTAATTAATTAATCATATTTAATAAATTAGAGAATTTATATAAATAATGATAAAATAGTTTTATTATTATTTATTTCTACTACCGGCTTAATATTGAACCTACAGGGTCACACCATAAAAGAGAATGATTTAATGGTGGAGGAATTAATTAATAATGGCTAATAATTATTTATTTGTGAAATAAATAATTAATTGGCAAATTTAATAATTGATTAAATGAGATTTAATTGATTATAAATTAATTAAGAAAAGTTCTTAATATTATTAATTAAGGATTTAATTTTTTGGAAATTAAATCAAGAGAGAGAATTATTTCTAAAGTGTTTAGAAAAAGGATTAATAATTAAAAGGTGTTTTAATTTTTAATGAGAATAATAAATGGGATAATAATAATAATATTTATGGGAAAATTTCAGCTGAAAATTTTGCCTATAAATATATTATTATAAACCCTATTTTTATTCTAACCCCAAAATTTTATAAAACCTAATTCTCTCCACCTCCTTCTCCTCCTTAACGTCGTTTTCTTGGTGGATACCGGTGGAGTGCTTCACGTTTGAGGAGCAGCTGCTAAGGATCTCCGATCGTTGCTTTTGGATCGCTATTAAAGGTTAGTAATCGATCCATATATTTTTACCACGATTTATATGCTTTTATTTGGATTTTGTATGTGTAAAAGTGTTTTACCATGCCTCCGCTGCGATTAAAATACAACAATGGCATCAGAGCTTAGGTTGTATGCATATAGATCTGTGGTAAAAATTTCAGAATTTTATGTGCTTGTATGAATTAATTATAATTTTTACAACTTATATCATGGATTAATTTTGTCTGATGAGAAATCGTTTCTCAGAATAATTTTGAATGTTGATCTGGGTTCTACAAGTATTGTAGATCGTCTGGGTATTTTTTTCATAATTTTATGATGTATAGATTTTTTATTATAATTTTTTGAAGATCTTGCAATTAAATTTGTAATTAAATAAAGATATATATATATATATGAATTGTAAGTAAGTATATATATATTAAGCATCTGCTGCTGTACATCTGCTGTTGTGTGTTGAATGCACGGAAAAGATAAAGTAAAAGAACAGGTACGGCAGAAAAAGGACAGGCACGCCGATCGAGAGAACTGTCTGGCGGCGGAAAGGGGTGTCGCGCATTCCGGGAATGTGTTACACCCTGTGGCGCATTCGCGAAATGCGTTACACCTTTTAATGGCTTAAAAGGGTTGTAACGCATCACCGGAATGCGTTACAGGGCTTGTAACGCGTTCCTGTAATGCGTTACAGCCCGTCTGTTATTTTTCAATTTGATTTTTGGGAGTTTCGTAACTCCGTTTTAGGCGTGCAATATACCGTTGGATTCGTTTTTCCGAGACAGATCTAATGGTGTGATCAAATTTTAGTTTATATAAAAGTTTTGAACTGTTTATATTTCCGGAAGTGTTTTAAAGCTATGTTTGACTGTTTTAATTGCTTTTAAATGCTTCATGTGATACATAGAGATGTATAATGCTTAGACCTATATGCTAGATGATGTAACATGCCTACCTTGATGTTTATTCATGTTTATATATGTGATATATGCTTAGTTTATCATGCGATGATAGATTTAGGTCAACTTAAATGAATATAAGGCGTTTGTTAGACAACCTAGTATAGTGAAATTGTTTCATAACCTTAAGAATAATATTATGAATACAATCATGAGATTCTTGTGTTTATGAAACACGTAATTGAATATGAATTTTCGATATGAGAGAAAGGATGATTCTGTCAACAACAGATTTCTATCTGTAAGAAAGGGTTATTAAGTGATGCCTCTTGACAATGCTCCACCTGATCTGGGAATCATCTGATTATTGATTATTGATTATTGATTTGAAATATTTAATTTAAAAGGAAGAATCTCTTTATAATATGATTATGATTGTAACGTAATATAATTCCTCTAAAATTAAATAATATCAAGTAGTAATTGGCCAATGATACAACGGGCTTGTGTCGGTCATAGCCTTCCAACATGATACAAAAGTAGTTCTTATTTTTGAATCATTGTCGGTTCGTGCTACGCCGAGGGCTTTGATTTCGAAATAAGAAATACTTGTCTATTACATAGAGATGTGTACATTAAATAAGAATCTGAAGGTCGGTACGTGCCACAGCCGTGGGCCTTTGGGGACTGATTCAATTGTACGGAATGTTGGGTTAGACTTGACTTAGAATATTGAGTTTGTCGTGCCACAGCCGTGACTCAATTATTTAAGAGGCTAAAGTTTGATTAGGGAATAACATTAGATGTAATTGACAAGAGTTGTCTGCCTATTGAACATTACATGGCGTTTCGTGCCACAGCCGGGGTTGTGTAATGGAATGTAGGATCCCTATTCCCACTAGCATTATGAATGCTAAATTTTTCACGTAGGGGGTTGAATAAATTAGATAAACTAGTGGGAGCCACTTATGAATAAAGACCCGATTCATATAGTGTTTTAAAATGAAATCGAATATTTGCTAAGTTTTGTTATGTGTTTATCATTTACAGATTTACAATATACATTATGTCTTCTGCACTATCACTCAGGAGCATGCTGGATGCTCACAAGTTGACTGGTCCTAATTATGCTGACTGGCTTCGAAACTTGAGAATTGTTCTCAGGATTGAGAAGCTGGAATACGTGATTGACTCACCTAAGCCTACTGAACCTGCTATTGATGCACATAATGATGAACATGTTGTGTATCTTAAGTGGATAGATGATGCAAATGTTGCTCAATGCATCATTGTAAGGCATATGTCATAGCCTATTTGTATATTCGAGGATTCAACTCAACTCAAATAAGAATGTAATAAGTAAATAGTGGATCGACCGTCAGAGAGATCTCGCAAAGTAACATCTGTCAGAGGATTTAGAAACAAGGTTCATCTACAAACTTGAGGAGTTAATTCACTGGAAGAAGCTCAAGAAATTGATCAAGCCTCAGTGATATAAATCAAGATCGTGGATTTAATCAAGTGACAGAGATCTCGTCAGAGTATCAATTAATTACAAGGATTTAATCTGAAGAAAATCAAAGTATCAAAGTCAAGACATGAAGAAACGTCACGGAAGTTAGTCACTCATGAACCAGACAGTACATCGAGTGTCAACATTGAAGTGGTGGAATTGATTCATAATTCTCAGTGATTTTCAGAAGATATTCAGAAGATTGGTTGTTGCTCAGGGTTAGTATTAATTCTCTATTAATTAATTAAGTCATATAATTTAATTAAGAAAATAAATTATATCTGCAAAGATTAATTTATTGATTAATTGAATTAATTAATTAATTAATTCAGAATTAATATTAAGGTTTTTCAGAATTTTAATTGATTTAAAATCTGTTATTAATTCAACAAAACAACTGATTGTATTAGTATGACAATCGGTATGACAATCAGTAGTCATACCGAAAGTCATGCTAATTCAGTTGATTGTCTTATCAGAATTATTATTAGATTAAAATTTGTTATTAATTCAGTAAGACAATCTGATTTGAACTAATATGACAATCGGTATGACAATCAATAGTCATACCAAAAGTCTTTCTAGTTCATTCTGATTGTCTTGCTAGTTCTAAAGATAGTCCTACCGAAAGTCTTGCTGAGCAAAGGAGATTGTCATTCCAGTTCTTTTCTCTCGGTTGGATTGTTTAAAAAGAAGCAGAAGCAGCAATTCAAAAACACACACATAAAACAGAAGTCAAGAACAAAAAGAAAAAGAAGCAGCCGCCTCTGAAATATTTCATTTTCTTCTCTGCTTACTTCAACATTAAATTTCTAGTTTGTAAAGTTAAATCCAAACCAATAGAATTATTTATCTTGTTCTTGTGTAACAATCTAGCGGATCAAAATCCCTAGAACTTAATCTCAAATCGCGTTTAGCATTTGATTCTAATTATTACAAAAATAGAAAAAGTTCATGTCGAATTTATTCTAAATTTGTGATAATTAATTTGAGATTAATTCCTTGTAATCGATACAGTTGTAGTAACACCTTTCAAGTTTAATAATATTATTATTTAACTTGAATTTTGTTTCAATTTTTTATTCCGCATTTAATTCGATTATTCGGTACTGTTTGTATTCAACCCCCCCTTCTACAAACACATTGGGACCTAACAATTGGTATCAGAGCCTTCTGATTAACGAACAAATCAAGATCCTAGACTTTTGTGATTTTTCAACTCTTTGAATTTTTATTCATTCAAAAATTCATAATGACTTCACAAAAAGTTGGAACCGTTAAAATTCCACAATTTGATAAAGAGAATTATATTATGTGGAAGAAGAAGATGCTCTTGTTTTTACAAGTTACAAATCCCAAATATTCGAACTTGTTAAAGAAGGGTATAAAAACTCCGATGGTTATTGAACCGGAGGTGATAGTAGATGATGTGGTGACTACTAAAGCTAGAACCTATCCAAAAGAGCTCGAAGATTTTACTCTTGCTGAGAAGGAAGAAGCCTCCTTGGATGCCAGCCTTCAATTAATATTAATTGATTCCCTTGATCCCTTGATGAACAAGCATGTGATGAACTGTAAAAATTCCAAACATATGTGGGAAACTATTGAGGTGATTAATGAAGGCACAGAGGAAGTTAGGGAGAACAAGTTGGAGATCCTAACCTCTGAGTATGAATATTTTAAATCAAATCCAGGAGAAGGAATTACTGAAGTGTTTGAGAGGTACAATGCGTTGATCACCAACCTGAACATAAATGGGAAATATTATTCAATCAGGGAGGTCAACAAAAAGTTCCTTTTAACACTGCCAACTCATCTTGAACATAGAATTACTGCCATTAGAGAAGCTAGAGATCTGAGTGAGATTTCTTTGGATAGACTCTATGATGTGTTGAAAACCTATGAGTTGGAGCAGATTCCGTAGAAGGAAGTCTACGGGAAAGATAGAATGGTCAGCACATCTACTGCACTTGTAGCTGAAGGTTCGACAACAACAGCAATCTCAACAATTGGAGAGAATGGTACAGTGTTCCAAGGCTGAGGAAAATATGTTAGTAGCAGAATATGATCCTCCTACTACAAATCAATCAAGTGATGATTTTTATTCCTTGGAAGAGCTGGAGCAATTGGAAGACGAGTCAATGGCCCAAATTGTCAAGAGATTCTCCCATGTCAGATTCAAGAGGAATCCCAAGCTTAAGTACAAGTCCAACTACAACAAATTCCAGAAAGGTGGATCTTCATCCTTTAACACCAGTAGTGGTGGATACAAAACAGGGATGGTTGATCGGAGCACCATTAGATGCTATAACTACAATGAGTTGGGACACTTTGCCATAAAATGTAGGAAGCCAAAGCAAGTAAGAAAGAACTCTGAAAGGGCTTATCTGGCAAAGGGAAGAAGCTGGGATGATACTGACAGTGAAGATGAAGAAGGAAATCTTGCTCTTATGGCTATTGATGGAAAAGCTTCATCATCAAGAATAGAGGTAAAACTTTCTGATGCTGAAATGGTTTATCATCTAAGAGGCAACTTAGATAATGCACGTCGTGATAATGAACTGTTAAGTTTACAGATCAAAGACCTTGAGAAAGAGGTCAATGAATTAAGACTTGTGCATATTAATCAAGACAAATTAAAAGAACAAGTATCTTTTCTAGAGAATAGAGTTGACTGTTACAGAAAACTCGAAACTATTCTCAAAGACAAGATCACCGGTCTTGAGACTAAGGTTAGAGCCTACTTCAATTCTTGTTCGAAGGCTAAAGAGTTCTACAATAAGCAAGCTGTTAATCAAACATCTGGAATAGGTTATGATTACAATGCTGCTATTGGAGAATTAGGCATAAACTCCCCTCCTCGTGTCTGTGCTAAAGGGAGGGAAGTACCACATGTGCTTAAGGGTGTTGATGAACCCCTCTATAAACCATCAATTGCTGAACCATTTGATGTGACCTCTTCTGTTATTCAGGAAGAAATACGTGCTGAAGATCATGCTAATGAAAAGGTTGTTTCCAAGTCAAGTGTGTCAAAAGTTCCAGTCAAAGTTGTGAAAGCAACTGAGACTAACTCAGACACACATGAATTGGATAACAAAAATGCCATGTCTGCCATGCATAAATTGCCTACTATTAATCACTCTCATAAAGCATGTGGTGTTTCTAATTGTATGTCTTGTGCTTTTAATATGATGTATGCTTATTTTAATGGTAAGCATGTTTCTAATAATAAGACTACTCCTCGTCAGCATGTGAATAACAAGAAGCATGATAGGTCTAAGACTGCTAGTCCTTCTAAGGCTAGAAAGTAGACATTTGTGCCTAAGCTTAAACAGAAATTTGTTAAGGCTGTTTACAAGGTCAAATGTTCAGTCATTGAGAAAGTTGAGGCAATTAAAATTAAAAATGTTGTTTTGCTTGACAAAGGACAGTTCTACAAGTATGCCGGGCCCAACCAAGTTTGGGTTCCGAAGAAGGTCTAATCCATTTGTAGTGCAGGGCATTAAACAGGTGTAACCGCTAGTGTGGATTCTTGACAGTGGATCATCAAGACATATGACCGGAGATAGAGCCCTGCTATCAAATGTGGATTGAGAAAGCTGGCCCCCTGGTTACCTTTGGAGATAACAGCAAAGGTTTATCTGAGGGATATGGCTGTTTGCAAGCTGGATATGTTATCAGTGAAATTTTATATATTGTGCTAGGTTATTATCAGGAAGCAGTATCTAACATATAGCACCAGTGACGAGACTTGAGAATATTACGACATATCAGGCACCTGATGCACATTACACTTGGAATTGGACTCTAGTAAGATGTGTACACGTGTACTCCTGGTTGGTGAGTCAAAAGAGGAAGTCAGTGCACCACAGTTCATGGACTTTGCAGCTGCAGATCTATTGGACTATGCAATCTCTTCTTCACAATCTCACTTCAGGTTGGTATGAACTAGTGTACTACTCAAGCAATTGTCAAGGACGTGGTATGGCACTCTAACTGAAGTTACAGTTTAATATGAACTAGTAGAGTCATCATATTATTAACTCTCTTATTACTAGGCACAAACATATTGTTTTATATGTGCAGTGATATATTGATAATGCTATCATTGAACTCAAACTTCTTTATACATTAGTGATTTCTTATGTCATGTAAAATCTTTTGAAATCACTATTGTAAATCATTTTCTCTCTATTACCATATGTTCAGTGTTACAGGTTCAGTCTCCAATGACTTTCTTTCATTGACAGTCATGAGGTTGAAAACCCACAACGTCTATCCCAGACTGTAAAGACAAACACAAAAACAGAACCAACCAACACTCTCTTACCACTAAATGTAGTATGAATGAGCGTGAGGGAGATAGTGCCTTAGTGCACCATATAAGGAAGGTTCTGAAGTCAACCTAGTAGCTCCGTCTCCTACATAGATGAGTAGTATTTAAACCGAGACAACTGCTAGCCCCCATACATCTTCTCAAAAAGATGTAATGGCTGAAAAGGCACAAAAACAGTTACTAGATTCATTCTCTCAACAGGGTGCGTCTATTGAAATTTGCCTGTCGGCCAAGGTATCCTATGTAGTGTCACCACCTCAATTATAAACAATTCTTGATGCACAAGGAAAGGTTACACACACAAAGGATGAGTTGACGGAAATAAGAGTTTCGACCATTTTAAGGTCAGATTCGATTGTTCAAGGTTCGTTAATGGACCAATTGCCTTTATAGGTGTTAGGAGAGGATACTGATCCAAAAGCCATATGTCAGTGGTCAGTGTCTACCTCCCCAGGCTTAAATCCCCTGGATGTATCTGCGGATAGTGGATCTGACATAGGTGCAGATCGGCAACTTGTTGACAATGATTCAGATATCACCTGATGAGTCACAAGGAAATGTCTTCACAGGCATTAGAAGGGAACTTTGATCTTTATGCTAAATTCTTTGGATCATTGTTTACCTTCCCAGAATTCAAATCTGGAACCCTAAAAGGGAAACTAGCAACTTGTAGATTATGACTCAGATTTATCTGTTGAGTTTAACAAGGATGGGGATTTGCGAACTCCCATTGCATCACATGTGACCTCCTTAAGGATGGCTAAGGTGATTTTCCTTGCAGGTACAGCTGGATTATGGAGCTATGAGAGAAGAGTGATACACTTGTGAGAATGAGTGTAAACACGAGTGGAGAGAAGAGTGAAACACATGTGAGGTACACTAAACAGAATCACACACTCACAGTGAGAAAGAAAGAGAAACTTCTTATTATTTCTTTTCCAACCAAGTGAAATATGAGAACTCCTTCAGACGACGGCATACATTCCTTCTTTAAGGGGGAGATAAAAGCTTAAGTAATAGTTTGGAGGATTCCTCAACTAAGGGGGAGAAATAGCAGAGAGGAAGAAAAAGATCAAACATGTACACTACACCACACCATTGTTGTTTGTAACTACGGATCCTATTGTACGGGAGAGGTGGTAAACACAAGGTAATTTTATAGTAAGGGAAGCAGCTGTTAGGGGAGTACCATTGGTTTTTATCTGCGGATCCTATTGTACGGGAGAGGTGGTAAACGAAGGTGATCTTCTTTAATCAGGTGATTCTCATAGGGGGAGAAGCAATAGAGATATGTGCTTCTCAACAGGAAATGTGGTTGTACAAAAAGAAGATGAAACTACTTGAAGATATGCTCAGTCTAGAGGAACATCTACTTGGAACCTGGAAAATGTTAAATCTAGACCAGAACTTTTCTACTATTTACTTTGTATTTCTTTTTATATCTTTTTCTTATTTGTTAGTTGAGTTATCCTCTAGGTATTTGTGTGTTATTGTCTAACAAATAAATAGGGGGAGATTGTAAGGCATATGTCATAGCCTATTTGTATATTCGAGGATTCAACTCAACTCAAATAAGAATGTAATAAGTAAATAGTGGATCGACCGTCAGAGAGATCTCGCAAAGTAATATCTGTCAGAGGATTTAGAAACAAGGTTCATCTACAGACTTGAGGAGTTAATTCACTAGAAGAAGCTCAAGAAATTGATCAAGCCTCAGTGATATAAATCAAGATCGTGGATTTAATCAAGTGACAGAGATCTCGTCAGAGTATCAATTAATTACAAGGATTTAATCTGAAGAAAATCAAAGTATCAAAGTCAAGACATGAAGAAACGTCACGGAAGTTAGTCACTCATGAATCAGACAGTACATCGAGTGTCAACATTGAAGTGGTGGAATTGATTCATAATTCTCAGTGATTTTCAGAAGATATTCAGAAGATTGGTTGCTGCTCAGGGTTAGTATTAATTCTCTATTAATTAATTAAGTCATATAATTTAATTAAGAAAATAAATTATATCTGCAAAGATTAATTTATTGATTAATTGAATTAATTGATTAATTAATTCAGAATTAATATTAAGGTTTTTCAGAATTTTAATTGATTTAAAATCTGTTATTAATTTAACAAAACAACTGATTGTATCAGTATGACAATCGGTATGACAATCAATAGTCATATCGAAAGTCATGCTAATTCAGTTGATTGTCTTATCAGAATTATTATTAGATTAAAATCTGTTATTAATTCAGTAAGACAATCTGATTTGAACTAATATGACAATCGGTATGACAATCAATAGTCATACCGAAAGTCTTTCTAGTTCATTCTGATTGTCTTGCTAGTTCTAAAGATAGTCCTACCGAAAGTCTTGCTGAGCAAAAGAGATTGTCTTTCCAGTTCTTTTCTTTCGGTTGGATTGTTTAAAAAGAAGCAGAAGCAGCAATTCAAAAACACACACATAAAACAGAAGTCAAGAACAAAAAGAAAAAGAAGCAGCCGCCTCTGAAATATTTCATTTTCTTCTCTGCTTACTTCAAGATTAAATTTCTTGTTTGTAAAGTTAAATCCAAACCACTAGAATTATTTATCTTGTTCTTGTGTAACAATTTAGCGGATCAAAATCCCTAGAACTTAATCTCAAATCGCGTTTAGCATTTGATTCTAATTATTACAAAAATAGAAAAAGTTCATGGTGAATTTATTCTAAATTTGTGATAATTAATTTGAGATTAATTCCTTGTAATCGATACAGTTGTTGTAACACCTTTCAAGTTTAATAATATTATTATTTAACTTGAATTTTGTTTCAATTTTTTATTCCGCATTTAATTCGATTATTCGGTACTGTTTGTATTCAACCCCCCCTTCTACAAACACATTGGGACCTAACAATCATGTTAGCTTCCATGAACATTGAGCTACAGAAGCAACATGAGCATATGGATGCTCACACTATCCTCATGCATCTACAAGAGTTGTATGATGTGGCAGGGAGGACAGCTCGATATGAGATATCGAAGGAGCTGTTCGGTTGTAGGATGTCTGAGGGATCATCTGTGAATGACCATGTACTTAAGATGATCAATTTGATTGAACGTCTTGGACAACTTGGTTTTGCCATGGATGGGGAGCTGAGCCAAGACTTGGTCTTGCAATCGCTTCGACTTCATTCTCGCAGTTTGTTGTGAACTTTCACATAAATAAGTTGGATGTCAGCCTGCCTGAACTCCACAACATGTTGAAGACTGCGGAATCGAATTTTCCCCCTAAGAAGAGTTCTGTTCTTCTAATTGGTGAAGGTTCCAATCCTAAGAAAAGGAAGAGGAACTCTTCCAAGAAGAAGAAAGTAGGTGAAGAAAAGCCGGTTCCACCAAAAGCTGAAGACCCCAAGAGCAAAGTTGTTTGCTTTCACTGAAACAAGGTGGGGCACTGGAAGAGGAACTGCAAGGTTTACCTTGCAGAATTGAAGAAGAAGAAGGGTAGTGAGACTACCGCTTCTGATTCAGGTATGTTCATGATAGAAGTGAATATGTCATTAAATCAAATTTCTACTTGGGTATTAGATACCTCCTGTGGTTCTCAAATCTGCAATTTGTTGGAGGGACTAAGGAGAAGTAGGACTCTTGAAGAAGAGGAGGTGATTCTACTGATGGGAAATGGAGCAAGAGTTGCTGTTGTAGATGTAGAATCATTTCATTTATATATGCCTACGGGCAAGACTATTGTTTTAAATAATTGTTATTTTGTTCCCTCGATTGTGAGGAATATTATTCCCATGTTAGACTTGGCTGGATTTTCATTTATTATTGAGAATAATGAATGTTCTATTCTTAGAGATAATATTCTTTATGGACGTGGTGCTTTAAATAATGGTCTGTATATATGTGACATAATTTACTTCAGATTGAACAAACTAATAAAAGAAAAGGGATGATGAAAATCTCACTTTATAGTGGCATTGCAGTCTCCATTTAGTAGACATGGAGAGAGGACTGCAAATTTGCTAGGAATGGTACACACAGATGTATGTGGACCAATGTCTAAGCAAGCCATGGGTGGATTTTCATACTTCATTACTTTCATAGATGATAGATCTAGATTCGGATATGTGTTTGATGAAACACAAGTCTGAAGCATTTGAAAAGTTCAAAGAGTATAAGTATGAAGTGGAGAAACAAACCAAACATAGTATTATAATTCTTCGATCAGATCGAGGTGGTGAATACTTGAATGGAGAGTTTCTGGATTATCTCAAAGTAAATGGTATAGTCTCCCAGTGGACTCCTCCAGATTAGTATCTGAAAGGAGAAATCGAACTTTGTTAGACATAGTTCGGTCCATGATGAGCTATGCAAATCTTCCAGTATTCCTATGGGGTTATGCATTGGAAACCTCAGCATATTTACTGAATAAGGTGCCTTCCAAATCTGTTCCTCAAACTCCGTATGAGATATGGAAAGAAAGGAAACCGAATCTTAAACACGTTAAGATTTGGGGATGTCCAGCTTATGTCAAGTAAGTTGACCCAGATAAGCTGGAATATCGATCCGTAAAATGTAGTTTTGTGGGATATCCTAAAGAGACTTTAGGGTATTACTTTTACACCAATCATCGGGTGTTTGTCTCCAGACATGCTACCTACTTGGAAAAGGAGTTTATCCTTGAAGGAAACAGTGGGAGCAAAATTGAACTTGATGAAGTTCAAGAAGCACAAACTACTACGGATCAAGTGGAAACACCTATTCTGACTGAACAACCTTTTGTGGAACAGCCCATTCGTAGGTCAGGGAGAGTGTCTCGCCAACCTGAGAGGTAATATGGCCTTGTCATTAAGAATGACAATGAGTTGTCGATCATTGATGATGACGACCCTTTGACCTATAATGAGGCTATGAGTAGTGTTAACTCAGAGAAATGGCATAGTGCCATGAAATCCAGAATGAAATCTATGTATACGGGATACAAAAGAATGATTAGAGCAGATGGCCAGGTGGAGACCTTTAAGGCCAGGCTTTTGGGAAAAGGATTCAAACAAAGGCAATGGATTGACTTTGATGAAACCTTTTACCTGTAGCCCTGTTAAAATCAGTTCGAATTTTGCTTGCGATTGCTGCTTACTACAACTATGAGATCTGGCAATTAGCCAGATGGTTTTCTTTCCAAGGGAAAAGAAAACCTAGTGTGTAAGCTATTGCGAACCATATGTGGTTTAAAGCAAGCTTCTCGAGATATGGAACATCCGTTTTGATGAGACAATCAAAGAGTTTGGTTTTATCAAAAACGTAGATAAACCATGTGTCTACGAAAGGTTAGTGGGAGCGCGGTAACATTTCTTGTATTGTATTGAATTAGAGTTGACACACATAACAACATAGCAGACCCACTCACAAAGCTACTTTATGAAAGTCACTTTGATCGTCATAAAGACAAGATGGGTATTAGATACCAGAGTGATTGGCTTTAGTACAAGTGGGAGATTGAAAGGAATATGTCCTAAGTCCAATCAGGTATTAGGATTTAGGAATAACCTTTTATGTAGTCTGTTTTGATTCCATTGATATTAATAGAAGACTTGTTTTGTTTTTATTACGGGCTTTATCTATTTAAGTGTTTAAATAAGATATACCATAAAGCTTTTTATGGATTATGATGAGATCATAATAGTGAGACCTAAAAGATGATAACTCTAAACTTAAATAGTTCCTGGTCGTAGGATTACTAACTGGTAATTAATAATCCGCAGAGATCGGTACATACTATGCTTGCTTCATTATGAAGGATGTCTGTTCTCATAGACATTTGTGTGGTGACACTATAGCTAGTATGTAGGTGCTTATTATAGAATAAGTTCACTGAACATGACTCGCACAGCTGAACAACTGATGGAGTTCACTCACGTGTCAGCAGTTGTTCACATAGTGATAGTTGTACAAGTATCCTTAGACTTGAGGTCATCATAGTCATCTTGTGTACACTGAACTATGCTTTGGTTTAGTTCTTAGTCTCCAGGGACAATTATTAGGGCTCTACTGGGTATAGGAATTTGTACACGAAGATAGTGTATGATCAATAAAGGAGCTACCCCTTCCAGTGAAGGAAGCGAATGTTCAAGGCTGATCCACTTATGCTAGTTCAGGAATCTCTGGCCAGAGTGAATGAAATTAGAAAGGAGTTTCTAATTTACATGGAACTAAGCATAGTAAATGGTAAGCAAGTGATTGAATTAGATAGGCTTGACACGAGATCCATGCCTTGTATTTAATCGGGACATTGTAGGGTAGAAGGAGTTTATTGTACAGTAACTATTCACTGAATAGGTTCTTGGTATTCTAAGCAGTGAATTCATATTATCCGGATAGTCGCGATATGCTGAGAGGTATCCCTCACGATGTAGAATAAATGTGATTAATTAATTAATCATATTTAATAAATTAGAGAATTTATATAAATAATGATAAAATAGTTTTATTATTATTTATTTCTACTATCGGCTTAATATAGAACCTACAGGGTCACACCATAAAAAGAGAATGATTTAATGGTGGAGGAATTAATTAATAATGGCTAATAATTATTTATTTATGAAATAAATAATTAATTGGCAAATTTAATAATTGATTAAATGAGATTTATTTGGAAAAGTTCTTAATATTATTAATTAAGAATTTAATTTTTGGAAATTAAATCAAGAGAGAGAATTATTTCTAATGTGTTTAGAAAAAGGATTAATAATTAAAAGGTGTTTTAATTATTAATGAGAATAATAAATGGGTTAATAATAATAATATTTTATGGGAAAATTTCAGCTGAAAATTTTGCCTATAAATATACTATTATAAACCCTATTTTTATTTTTGAACCCCAAAATTTTATAAAACCTAATTCTCTCCACCTCCTCCTCCTCCTTGACGTCGTTTTCTTGGTGGATACCGGTGGAGTGCTTCACGTTTGAGGAGCAGCTGCTAAGGATCTCCGATCGTTGCTTTTGGATCGCATATTAAAGGTTAGTATTCGATTCATATGTTTTTACCACGATTTATATGCTTTTATTTGGATTTTATATGTGTAAAAGTGTTTTACCATGCCTCCGTTGCGATTAAAATCCAACAAGTGACACACTGTGAGACTGAGTGATAAATAATTGAGTATGGAGTGGAGTGAAACACAATGTAAGATCACTAAACACAAATCACACACTTGCACTGTGAGGAAATGGTTACCATAAATAATCTCTTCACTTGGTTATTTGATCCTAAAATTCCACTCTAATATATTTTGAAGGATTACTCAACTAAGGGGGAGAGATTATAGAAAGATTATAAAGAGATTATCAAAATTCAATAGTCTTTTTGAAACTAAGAATGGGAGTTTCCAACTCTGTTGTACTAAGGAGGGGATTCTTCATCTTTGGGGGAGAGATTATTGGGTTTCAAATTTCTGAGTTCTAAAATGTTTTCTATGTACTTTATGGGAAGATCTGAAGATTATTGAAGATGATATTTAGAAGACGTATCTATCTGCAACTTTATATAAGGGAGAGAAGAATTTGTTCTCTGCTGTTGCTGAATGTGTATAGAAGATGCGAGAGATATAAGATAGTATTATTTCCAAGTCCAGAAATAAAAGTTGAAAGCTGGTTGAAGATTCTTGGTTATGGTTAGTTAAGTTATCCTCCATACTGTGGCTTCTCCATTATTATTTGACCGTCAGGTGTAACAGTCAAATAGGGGGGGGAATGTTGAGCAAGATTAAAGCTGTATGTATAACTCAACAATACTGGTTTGGATAACTCAACATAGAACAAAATACTTTGAAATAATCTATATCCCACTAGAATCAATACAAATTATTATTGGGCATATACACGATAGTTTTGGTAGCTACAGTGAAGAAGACATCAACAATGATCCATATGAAGTTCATTAATATGTTCATAAAACAGAAGAATAAGGTTGGAGTCATTCGAAGCAGTTATCAGAATCAGTGTGAAGACCTCAAGGATTCTTAGTGAAGTTGTTTATATCTGGTAGAAGACTTGACAATGATTTTAGAAGATATAGTACGAAGGTCTGAGAGCGGAACTAGTCACCTGTGAACCAGACCCTTGCACTAGGTGTCAGTGTTCATGAAAGGAAACTAAGTACTACCATTAGAAAGATTATTAAGTGAGGATTCATATCTGAGAATACAAGTTTTATGGTTCAGACGAAGACTCGAGAGAGAAGACTTGAAGACTGGACAACTTTGGAATTGCAATGCTCTACAAAAACAAAGTTAAAGTGATCACTACCTTCTAGTAGGAGTCACCATGATCAGTATATTGAATATCAGAAGCAATATCCTAAAAATATAGTTCAATATATCAGTACAGGAACTGGTTTTGACTTGGTATGAGCCTCAGGGAATAAACTAGAGCAAAAATGAATTCACAAGTGCATGAAACACACCCTGGTCTCCAGTAAGCTTTGCATGGTGATTTCTCTAAGGCAAAATGAACTCCCTAGCCTTACTAGTGAGTTAGGGTCGCCAGTTATAACTAGCAAAAGAGAGAAACAAGCTCCCACGTGCAGCTAGGGCCCACAGAATCATTTCTAAGGCATTCAAGAAGCTCTTGGTCGCAAGTAAGAGTGTACAAGTCTCTCAGGGTCGCAAATTAGCAATATATGCTTGCTAGGGTTGCAACTTAAGTTGTACAAGGGAATATGGTCGCCAGTTAGAATATTCAGCCAAGAAACTAAGTACAAAGCATCAAGGAGACACTCTAGTCGTCGGTTAGCTTGCAAAATGAATAAGGAAATTGTCTTGCTAGCTATTACAGTCGCAAGTTAACATCCTGTACTATTCAAGGTCGTATGTTAGGATTACGAATAGTTTCTAAGTGCTAGAATATCTCCTTGGTCGTAAGTCAACAAAGGCAATGTTCCCAAGAGACGTAAGTTGATATATTTGCAAGCTGTTCAATTTAAAAGACTTGGTGATTATTGAGCCACGTATCCTTTCTTCTCTCTCCAGCCTATCAGCCTATATAAACAAATAGATGCAGATTAGTTTTTTATCTCTCCAACATTGAATATAATGAAGCTCTTGCAAATTATATTCAGATTTCTCAAAAGCTTGATTTGACAAGGAGATGTCTTGTTCAATTTTATTCACACCATTTAAAGCCTTACAAACTTGTAACACTCATTATTTAAAGATTCTTTGATTTTATTTAATATCATTTTATAAGAGCTTTAAATTCTTAGAGTGGTAGATAGAACCCTAGATTGATAGTTATTGTATTTCGTTCTTTCTACACTTGTTGCTTTGAATCTTTGTGTTTGGAGTTGTAAGCAAAACCTCCGGGTATTTATACTTTGAATAAACACATATTTACCCAGAATCATCTGTGTTTGTTTATTTCATTTTAATTTTGATATTCCGCTGCATTAAATTGATAAAAATGAAGAACATACATTCACCCCCCCTTTTTATGTACCTTTTAGACCTAACACTGTCATACATATAGATGGGACTCACCTTTACGGTCCATATCCCGATGTACTATTGAGTGCTATTGATAAGTGGCATTTTATACCACTTAGAACGTCTTAAAATAGCTTAAATTGGTGTCTTGAAATCAAGTATTTTGTGTATTTGATGCATTTTTCTAGTGTTTGTGCATTTCAGGGTAATAGTGGCATTTCAGAGGAGTAATCATCAAGAATAAGCCTTGGCATGTGTTCAGCATTGCGAGAGGAAAGAAAGGGGCAGATTACAGCGAAGAAACGGAGCAAACTCAGGAATTTTCCAGTAGGATCCTGAGCGCCCGCTCAGCTATGCTGAGCGGCCGCGCAGAAAGCTGAGCGCCCGCTCAGCTATGATGAGCGGCCGCGCAGGGTCTGGAAAAAAGATAAATTGTTTTAAGACTTCTACTTCTGTTTGGCTTCCAACTTCTATGTAATCTGAGTTTTATGGGACTATTATATAAGTAGATTTAGAGACGTTTTCACAAGGTTGGATCGTTGTATTAAGCAAGGAGAGAAGGAGACAAGGAAGAAGACCATTTTAGCACACCGTAACGAAGAGGAAGCATATTTTCTTGTGATTCTTTATTTCGTTGTAACATTGGATGCTAGTTTTCTTTGCTTTGAACCTATTTACTCTTGTGACGTACTCTGGTTTAATATAATTAGTTTAGTTATTATTCTCGTGTGTTTGTTTATCATGTTTTCATATGAACCCATGATGACGATAAGTGCTATCACGGACTAATCGTGATCATGGCGTCATAACGGATTTACTATGGAATTCTTTAGTTAGTTGTTTAATACCTTAGTGTGTGATGATTGTATGATGTTAGGTCACACACACACTGTAGAAGGGGTGAATACAGTGTAAAGTACAATCAAATCGAACCTTAATAACTCAAGTAGCAGAAAACAAACTTTATTGAAACAATAAACTCTGTTACAGTATGGAACTGTTACCTCTCAGTGATGAACAAATATCACGAGAGTTGTTAGGGTTACAATAAATAATCTTCTCGAATATGATAACACTTATAGTGTAAACCCTATGTCTGTGTTTATATACTACACAGTTACAAGATAATTGCTAATTGATATGGAATATAATTCTGCTTCCTAAAATATATCAATCAGATATCTTTTCTTTCAAGTATTCTATTCTTCATAAAATTCCTTTTTCATGCATATCTCTTCTTATGTTTGTCTCGATCTTCTTTCCTTTAATCAGCTGCTGTCCTTATCTGAACGTCCTTCAGTACTTAAGTTCTGATATCCATCTTCTGATGATTATCTCCTGATAATATAAGTACTGATATCCTTAAGTCCTGACTTCCAGTAAGTACTGATTTATCCTGTTTAAGTAAGATCTTAAAACTAAACATAAATCATATTAGCCATGACATTATCAAATATATCTAACAATCTCCCCAAACTTGTAAATTAGCATAATATACAAGTTTAACAGATATTTGATGATGTCAAAAACATTAAGTACAAATGCATGAGAATTAGACTAGAGAACTACAACTTATAGTCCTTAAAGCTTTACCAATCTTTAACATTTGATAACAACTTCAGTTTGTACACATATCAGAATTTAATCAGTTGTAGATCTTGACTTGGCTTCATCTTCCGATCTCTTTGATGTCAGGAGTTGTTCTGAGATAGTTCTTCAACAAACATCTCTCAGCATATCTGAGTTCATCAATCATCCTCCTTTTAGCATCTTTAAGTTCTACAGTATCTTCACCAATTTGAAAGATTGCAGCCCTGAGATCATTAATCTTAGCTTTTCTTATATCCTTTTGCAGTTCTGATCAAATATGCCTCATCAGACTCAAGATTAAATTCCACAGCCCTGTAACCCAGAAAGGTAGTTATAATCTTAGCAGTGTTGGGCTTCATTTTAACTATATCACCCTTGTGATCTCTATACTTTGGAAGATATGTGCTGTCAGACTTAACAAAATAAAGCCTTTTCTGTCTCTGAATCTGATCCTTCAAATAGTTTGCAGCACTTTCTGTTAATCTGTCATTCACTTGAAGTAAGAACAGTACATGCTCCAGTTCTTCAAAATACTTCAATGGAATGGCATTTTGCCTTATATGATAAACCCTACCATCTGTCATGAAGTACAACAAGATGTGTTCTTTCAAGTAGGTATGGTAAACCATTTGTACAGATTCCAGTTGATTCAATCTCTCAGGAGTTGCTCCAATACCTGGTTCACTCAAGGAAGTTGGATCATTGGTAGTGTTCTGTATTCTTCTTTCATCAGCACTTCCCAATCCAGTTTTATCTCTAGCTTCCTTTCCAGTAACCACTCTTGCTTCAAAACCACTTGCAGCAGTCTTCAAAGGTTGAGTCTATTTTGCTTTAGTGAATCCTGGTAGGAGTTTCTTTGATTTATCTTCTGATATCAAGTTAACTTGAGCTATGTCAGAGGTTACTTGCTTCTTCGAAATATCAGAACTTACTGACTCTTGACTCTGAACAACTTGAGCCATGTCAGAGGTTGTCTTAAAAACCTTTCTTGAAGTCAGAGCAAGATCAGCATCTTCATCAGTAATTTCTTCATTCTCAGGAGGCACATAAACCATGATAGGTTCACCAACTTTTTCTTTACCCTTGGATCTTGGATCTATCTGCGGTTGTGATTTAGCCAATGTTGCTTCAGTATTTGTCCTTTCTTTTATCACAATGCCTTTGAGTTTTGGAAGTGTCTTTTTTACCAGAAGCTTCAGATTTAGATGTGACTTTTTCTGATTTAAGTCTGGCTTCTTCTTCCATTAAACTCTCCAAGTCCATTCCTGGATTTTCCTGAAGAAATAACTGTCTTGACATTTCTTCATCAAGATCTAAAAGTTCATCAGAACTTATCCTTTTACCAGTAGCAGAACTAATTCTTTTTCCAGTATCAGAACTTGTCCTGTGACTTGTGATTTCAGCTTTTCTTCATGAGAAACCTCTACCTTGACTATAACCTCTACCCATTCCAGAGTTTCCTTGGTCATCCTTTTCATCATCCTTCCCCTTCAGTGTCTTATCAGTTTTGCATTTGGACTTAATTACTTTCTCCCCCTTTTGGCATCAGCAGGTAATAAAAGAGAGACAAGCAATTCCAGTGAGGCTTGGATTTCATTAAGTTGAGATTGCTGAGAAGCTTGATTTTTCAGAATATCATCAATCTGAGTTTGTTGGTTCTCTTGAGTCTTCTCAATATAAGCAACTATGTCAAAGGTAGGTTGGAAGAACTTTTTCTTATCAATATTCTGAACTTGTTCTTGCTTTATGAATTCTTCTCGTAAGTGATGTAACTCTGGATGAGTAGTTGAATGGAGACCTTGTAAATGTTGAGTACTCAATGCAGTGACTCTAAGCTGTGTTTTGAAATCATCAGTATTTAACATTTCATCAGCTTTTGTCAAGTGCTCAGCCAGATGCTGTGCAGTTGGAGCACAGGTAACTGAGTTCCATTCCTTAGTCCACTCCTGTCCTGCAGGATTTTCACTCCAAGGCACTGGTGGTTCTCTTGTAACAAACTTCTTAACAAGTTCAGATTTAAGAACAGTTTGTTGAGGTGCATGTCCTGAAGGACCTGCTTCATCAGCATCTGCATTTGGAGCAGCATCACCAGTATCTCCAGCATTTGCAGCATCAGAACTTACAGAATCAGTATCTTCTGATAAAACAACAGTATGAGTAGCAATGGAGGCTTCAGCATCATCCTCTAATTGTTGATCTGGTTCCTAGTTCTGATCAACAATCATATCCTGATGCTCACCTATATTCTGATCATCAGCATCTAGATGCAAAGAAGGTGTAGTAGATAATTCTGGAGTTTGAGCAGCATCAGTAACAGGTGTTGTTGATGGATTAGTTGTTGTTGGAGCTTCTAAGTAAAGTACTTCAGGCACAACCAAGTTCTGGATATCAATATCAGCACTTGTGCCTGAATTAACAGGAGATACAGTCTTTGGAGACACAGATGGTGTGTTGGCCTTTTCAGTAGCAGCTTCCTTAGTTGGAGTTAATGGAGAAGCAGTGGTTTTAGCAGATTCTGGTTCTTGTGAGATCAGAGATTCCTGATCTCCTTCCTTAGCTGTTGCTTCCTCATCATCTGAAACTGGCCTTTTTGCCCTCTATTTCTTGTATCTCTTTGAAGGTATGGATTCCTTGGGAGTTTCACCAACAGTCATTTTTCTAAGCCTTTTGAGAAGCTTAGATCCCCCAATTGCAGAATCCTTCTGAGAAGGAACTTTCTCAGCTTCTTTATCAACATGTTCTGAAGTAGGAACCTGTTCCTCACTATCAGATTCATCTCTCAAAACAATCCTCCTTCTCTTCTGAGGTGTTTGAGGAACAGTCTTTGTCCTCTTAGTCTTAGAAGATGAAGGCTTCACAGTAGGTGTTGAGGATGAAGGTCGAACTGTCTGTGAAGTGGAGAGATATGACTTGAGATATTGACTGAGGGTAGGTTGAGTAGAATGAGTGGTATGTTCTGATGGTTGTTGTGGTGTTTGAGATGTGGTGGTTGGTTGGACATCAGGATAAACAGATCTGTAGGTATCAGGTTCAGCATTTACTAAGATCTGTTTTACAGATTGAGGAATCTGTAAGGGTCTAACCACCTTTTTCTTAACATCAGCATTTACCAAATCATTAAAGGCTCGTTTTGCAGTTTTGAAAGATGGAGTTAAGTCAGTGGTAGGTTGGGGGTCATCAGCACAACAATGGTTAAAAATAAGCTGACAAAATCTAGCAAAGTAGACAACATTCCTATCTTCTGTCATCCTATCCCCAATAAAACCTATCACAACAGTTGCAAAGTCAAAATGAGTTTGGTTAATGATAGCATACCCGATGTGCTGACTCATTATAGGTATAACATTAAAGTTTGAACACTTATTCCCAAAAGCTTTGGTGATGCAGTCAAAGAAGAAGCTCCATTCCTTTCTGATATGAGCTTATTTCAACTGCCCAAGCTTTGCCAAACTCTGCTCATACCCCAAACTATCCATGAACTCTTTAAGAGCTGATTCCTCCGGGGTTGAAAAAGTACATCCTTCTGGTAAATGTAGGGCCTTGCGAATTGTACCAGGAGTTACCCCATATGTAGAATCATCCACTTCGAAAACAATACTAGGAGTACCATTTTGACCACCATTATCAAAGTTTCCAGTCCTCCAAAATGTCAGAACTTGTTGGCTCGAAAAGGTTGAAGGTTGGGTCAATGCATACCCGATTTCACTGTGTGCAAGAAGATCTTGCACAAAATACAACTCAGACGGAGCTTCAGCATTATCAAGAATTGCAGCATAGTTATTTGGAACAAATTTGGCTCCATCAATGATCAAATCCTTAGGTGCCATGAAAATAATCGAGATTTAAGAGTGCCTGTTAGGTGTTTGATAGAATGTCTATATGAAAAACCAACGTCAGGAGAAGAAGGAAAGTAAAAGCAAATAGAGAGATAAAGTATAACAGTGAATAAAAGATAAAAAAATCCTCTCTCTGTCTTACTTATACTTTGAAAAAAAATGTAACCGTTGGACACCTGTCAGACATGCAGTAATAAAGAATAGTTAATGGGCACGGGAAAACAGTAATCATTACTTACCCACTTGCAGTTTTTCAAGGAAAAACCGTTCCACTTACCCAGTAATTCCATTAATCAAGGTAAATCAGTTTTAATTCAAAATTGAAACTGTTTCCACTTATTCGATTATTTTTCACTGCAACACCAATATTCTGAAAAAAATCGAGTGAGAATGACCAAAATAAATCAATTAAACAAGTGCTGATATTGTAAGATCAGAACTTAATTTAAATTAAAATTGAAATGGTCATCAGAATATGAATATTTATCAGGATTTATCAATGCATTATAAAACATCTCAGAGACAAGAACTTGCAAAAAAAGGAATTTCATTAATATATTAAGAGAATACATTCATGAAATTTAAATTACATCAAAACTTTTAAAAGATTGTCCTAAGCTGCTAAACCTAACATCAACAACCTTTGTCCTAGATCAAGAAGCAGGGCAAGGCTGACGATGAAGAAAAACAAGAAGAAGAAAATAAATCATTTATTATTCCTACTCTCGACAAACAGAATAGCGAGTCTGATGATTCGCTCTTGCTGGCGGAGAGCTTCCAGCCTTTCCTCCTCCAATCGCTCCAAATGGCGATGGTAATCCATGTAGAAGAACAGGAGGTGGGTGAGTACCTCCTGGGGAACTGAGTCCCATATCTCATCAGGAATGGCAGTGACGTGCCATTCCTGCTGCCAGGCTTCACAGCTCAGCTCCATGTTGAATGTTTCATAGTTGAAGAACATATTGTAATTGTCCATGGTGTTTTTGATATAAAGAGAATGGAGATGAGTTTTGTGATAAAAGAGTTGATGTGAAGGCTGATGCGAAGTGGTTGTTTTTATAGGCAAAAGAATGCCAGGAGACGCAAGGAAATTTAATGCTAACAGGTAGAGTTAATTCTACCTCGTCTCCCTAGACCGGGAAGACGAAAAACAGTCATTGGAAGTGTAAGTCGGGGTTTAATGCGCACAAGTAACAAGTAAACATTATTGTACATGTACGTGAACCACTATCCCTAATGATATTGACTGTTAATATTCTACCCAAACATGTTCTGATTTAAAATGAGACTGTTTTTAGATTTTATCCACAAATAAGTCATGTAAAGGATCAGATTTTAATATCAGAACTTAGACTTATATCAGAATTTAACAGTTATCAGAACATGATTTCTTAACTCGAAAAATGAATGCCTATCTTAGTAAGTCCTCACACAAATTCTGATATAGATTCTTAAAAACTTAATCAGTAGAACGTGCAATCAGAACTTGTCCTCAAAATTTGTGCAATGTGACACAGAAACTATTCATCTAAAATAACATAGATCACAACAGTAATTTTCATCATTCATATTGAGTGTTTAGTGTGTGCATTAAGCTCAATAACAGACAAAGAGTAAAGTCTGATTCACTTCAGTACATCTTAGAAATAAGGCATAACTAAAACTTTACTAAAAACCTGTCATTATTCTGAAACCTACTATTGAATGAGTTCATGCTTGAGTCCACCTCAACCATTTTATGCTAATTTTGTGCATCTTTTTAAATTCCATTGTACAGTGGCTTCTCAGTGTAAGTGAGTCACGAATGCTTATCAGAATTTATGCTATTATCAGAGTATTTTTCCAGTAATCATAGAGTGTGAAAAGTCACCAAGAAAATATTTTGCTTTTCTGATGCATATTTACTTAATACCAGCAATGCACTTGGGTCGTCCCTTCCACATTTGTACTCTAGATCTCAAAGGAGTACCTGAATTTTAATCCTTGATTCTTTTCTTTTTCTTTTGATAAGAGAGGTTTATCAGCACTTAGTACATTCAACAGATTTACTAGCATCAGAACTTAACAGATGAGAAGCATTATTCTAGTTTGTGACTTAGTAATAAGATAGACAAAGTAAACTCAACTAAGCTCAATATCAGAATTTGCTTGTGTCAATAGATTTCCACAGAAATAATTACTTCTAACATGGGATCCCTAGTTTATTGAAGACTACTAGGTCAGCATCTAGCACAGGTATCCTCATAGGAGTGAATAGTTATAGAAACTGACATATCACTATCAAAGTTTAGAAAGTTACATCAGACAACAGTCAGTACTTAAGCAAGTTTTCAATTAAGCACAAAATACACAGAGAGAGTAATTTCTGTAAATACTGATCATAAAGTCTGATGCATCAGAACAAAAACTAAGCAGATTTAGAAAAAGAACCTGAAACCATTCCAAGTTCATTTACCAATCTTGTAAAAGTAGCTTCACACAGTGGTTTTGTGAAGATATCTGCTAGTTGTTGATCTGTTGGAACAAAGTGCAATTCCACTATACCTTCATCCACATGTTCCCTGATGAAGTGGTACCTGATGCTGATATGTTTTGTCATTGAGTGTTGAACTGGATTACCTGTCATAGCAATAGCACTTTAATTATCACATTAAATAGGGATTTTGAAATATGTTAACCCATAATCCAGTAACTGATTCTTCATCCAAAGAATCTGTACACAACAGCTTCCTGCAGTAACGTACTCTGCTTCTGCAGTTGATGTGGAAATTGACTTTTGTTTCTTGCTAAACCAAGAAACCAATCTGCCTCCAAGAAATTGGCAGCTTCCACTTGTGCTTTTCCTGTCAATTTTGCAACCTGCAAAATCTGCATCTGAGTAACCTATTAGTTTAAAATCTGATTCACTGGGATACCACAATCCCAGATCAGCTGTTCCCTTAAGATACTTGAATATTCTTTTTACAGCTGTTAAGTGAGGTTCTCTTGGATCTGCTTGAAATCTTGCACAAAGACAGGTAGCATACATGATATCAGGTCTACTAGCAGTTAGATAGAGTAAAGAGCCAATCATACCTCTGTAATCAGTAATATCTACTGATTTACCAGTATCCTTGTCCAGTTTTGTTGCAGTGGCCATGGGAGTGGATGCACTTGAACAATCTTGCATTCCAAATTTCTTCAGCAAGTTTCTGGTATACTTAGTTTGACAAATAAAAGTGCCTTCTTCATTCTGCTTGACTTGAAGGCCCAGAAAATAGCTAAGTTCTCCCATCATACTCATCTGATACCTTGACTGCATCAGTTTGGCAAACTTCTTGCAAAGTCTGTCATTTGTAGACCCAAAAATGATATCATCAACATAAATCTGGACCAGAAGTAAGTCCTTTCCATGGTTGAGGTAGAACATAATTTTGTCTATAGTTCCTCTGTTAAATCCACTTTCCAGAAGAAACTGAGCTAAAGTCTCATACCATGCTCTAGGAGCTTGCTTAAGTCCATAAAGTGCTTTATCAAGCATGTAGACATAATCTGGATATTTGGAATCTACAAAGCCTGGAGGTTGTTCAACATATACTTCTTCCTCCAATTCTCCATTGAGAAAAGCACTTTTCAAATCCATTTGAAAGACAGTAAACTTTTTGTGAGCAGCATAAGCCAGAAATATCCTTATGGCTTCAAATCTAGCAACTGGTGCAAATGTTTCATCATAATCAATTCCCTCATGTTGAGAATATCCTTTTGCAACCAGCCTTGCCTTATTCCTTGTAATTATGCCATCACTGTCAGTTTTGTTTCTGAATACCCACTTTGTACCGACAACAGATCTATTCTTTGGTCTTGGCACTAGGGTCCAGACTTTGTTTGTTTCAAATTCATTTAACTCTTCCTGCATTGCTTGCACCCAATCAGCATTTTGAAGAGCTTCTTCCACTTTCTTTGGCTCAGTCTGAGAAAGAAAAGAATTGTAAAGACATTCGTTTGAAGTACTTGTTCTAGTTCTGACACCTGCATCAGGATTTCCAATTATCAAATCAGGTGTATGTGATTTAGTCCACTTCCTTGCAGATGGAAGGTTTTCTCTAGAACTGGATGCTCCCCCATGATCAATGTTGTCTTCATTTTCATTTTCTGATGCTCCCCCTGAAACTATGCTCTCTGAGATGGATTCTTCAGAATTTAGATTTTCAGTACTATCAGAACTTGGCTTATCAGAACTTGACGAATCAGAACTTGAAGAGCCAGATGTATGTTCTGATGCTTCTTGAGATGTGGTAAGATCTTGAGTATGCTCCCCTTGCATAGGTGCATCTTCCTTTGGCGTAGTCACCACAGTTTCAATAACATCAGAATTTAATCCATCAGAGTTTGTAGTATTAGGACTTAGATTGTCAGAATCAGAATTTGAGTCTTCATTTTCAAATCTCAGCTGATCATGATCAATAAAATCTTCATGTCCAGTAATCTTCTTATCATCAAAAGAGACATTGATAGATTCCATGACCACTCTTGTTCTCAAGTTATAGACTCTGAAGGCTTTTGTGGAAAGTGGATATCCAACAAAGATTCCTTCATCAGCTTTTAGATCAAATTTGGATAGCTGTTCTGGATGAGTCTTAAGAACAAAACACTTGCATCCAAATACATGAAAATACTTCAGATTTGGCTTCTTTTTCTTCACCATCTCATATGGTGTCTTTCCTTGCTTGTTAATGAGTGTTGCATTTTGAGTAAAACAAGCAGTCTACACAGTTTCAGCCCAGAAATAGGTTGGAAGCTTTGCTTCTTCAAGCATTGTACGTGCAGCTTCAATGAGAGTTATATTCTTCCTTTAAACAACTCCATTTTGCTGTGGAGTTCCAGGAGCAGAGAATTCCTGCTTGATTCCATGGTTTTTGCAGAACTCTTCCATTATCAGATTCTTGAACTCAGTGCCATTATCACTCCTTATTGTCTTTACAGAATCTTTGACCAATTTATCCAGTTGTTTGACATGATCAATCAAGATAGATGCAGTTTCACTTTTTGTGTGCAAGAAATACACCCATGTGTATCTGGTGAACTCATCCACTATGACCATATCATATTTCTTCTTTGCAATAGACATGACATTTACTGGACCAAATAAATCAACATGTAGTAGGTGATAGGGCTCAAGAATTGATGATTCAGTCTTGCTCTTGAATGAGGATTTTCTTTGTTTAGCCTTCTGACAAGAATCACAAAGGACATCAGGAGCAAATACTGACTTTGGCAGTCCTCTCACAAGATCTTTCTTGACCAGCTCATTTATATTGTTGAAATTTAAATGAGAGAGTTTCTTGTGCCAATTCCAGCTTTCTTCAATTGATGCTCTACTCATCAGGCAGATTGCAGAACCATCAGTATTTGTTGAAAGCTTGGCTTCATAAATGTTACCACGCCTGTATCCTTTCAGAACAACTTTGCCTGTAGATTTACTCACAACTTCACAGTGTTCTTCAAAGAAATCAACATAATAACCTCTGTCACAGATTTGACTTATACTCAGCAGATTGTGTTTAAGTCCTGAGACCAGAGCTACTTCTTTAATGATGATATTCCCAAGATTGATATTGCCATATCCCAATGTTTTTCCAATGTTACCATCTCCACAAGAAACACTTGGGACAGCTTTCTCCACAAAGTCTGATAGAAGGGCTTTATTTCCAGTCATATGTCCTGAACATCCACTGTCCAGAACCAGGATGTTTTTCCTGTTGCCCTGCAATCACAAAGACCACTAATGATTAGTTTTAAGGACCCAGACTTGCTTGGATCCTTTGGCCTTATCAAGTTTGTTAACATTTGCAGCGGATTTAGCATCAGAGTTTATGTTAACATTTTTCTTATCAGAATTTACACTATCAGACTTTGAATCAGAATTTACGCTAGAAGGAACAATGGAAACTTTCTTTAAAGAAGCTTTTATTTGATAATAATCATAGTACAAACTATAATATTCCTTTCAAGTATAAACGGAATGCCATAAACTACCACAATGAAAACAAGGATTTTGTGGCTTATATCTAACAGACTGACTCTTAACTCCTGACTTTGAAGGTAAGGAGTTTATGTTCTTATTCTTCCTGCAAAAAGAGGCCAGATGGTTAGAACTTCCACAGTTATGACACGTTTTCCTAGGAGCTTTAGGAACAGGCTTATAATCATTGCTTTTATTCACACCTTCCTTTCCATTCCTATTTTTCCTAGTTGATTTTACCTTGTTTGCATTCTTAACATCTTTCAGCTTATGCTTAAGCTGCTTCTTAGTCATTAAGCCTATGTTTACTTCAGTTGTCTTTTCCTGTTTTAGTTTGTCAGAAGTTAATCCCTTTTTAACTTTTGATTTCTCATTATCAGACTTTACAGCTACAAACTTAACAGGTTTTAACTTTGGCTTTTGCTTAACAACAACAGGCTTAATTTCTACAGTTCCTTTATCATTCTTATCATCTCCATAACCTAAGCCCTCTTTCCAGTTTTCACTACTTAGCAAATTTTGGGTTGTTCTGCCAGAGTTAGTCCAAGTCCTGATAACCTCTCTTTCCTTTTCTAACTCAGTTTTTAGAGATTCATTCATTTTTAGCACTTCATCCCTAACATAAAAAGCATCATCTCTATCTTTCGGAGTTTGATGGAACATAACTAACTCTTTTTCTACGAAATCATTTCTTTTCTTAAAAGCAAGATTTTTAGAAGTTAATCTTTCACATGTTAAAGTTCGATCTCTATAACTAACAAACATGGTTTTAAGATATCTTCTCAACTCATTAATATCATCATTATGAAAAGCATAAGTAGTCTGAGGTACCTTTGATTCAGCAGCTTCAGAACTGCTTTTAGCACTTGCCTTTTCAGCATTTGCCATCAAGGCATAATTCTCCTCACTTTCAGAGTCTGAGGTGTCTGTCCAGCTTTTCTTCTTTGTGACAAGAGCCTTGCCTTTGTCACTCTTCACTTTCTTGCAATCAGGAGATATGTGGCCTTTCTCACCACAGTTATAGCATTTGACATTGGTATAATCTCCTCTGTCAGACTTTCCTCCTCTGCCCTCAGATCTTCTGAAATTCTTCTTATCAGAACTTGTGCCTTTCCTGGAAAATTCTTTCCCTTCCTGAACTTCCTGTATGCAATCTTTGTGATCCCTTTCACCATAAGAGAACACAGCTTCATCATCTCCTCATCAGCATCAGTCTCAGGCAAGCTTTCAGATTCTGAGTCATCATCACTTTCAGAACTTGATGACTCAGTATCAGACTTTGTGAAAAGAGCTTTACCCTTGTCTTTCCTTGAGGTAGCTGCCTTGGGGGATTCTTCTTCAGCCTTAAGAGCAACTATCCTTGGCTTTCCTCCTTTCCTCTTGCTTCTTTGTTCCATCTCAAGTTCATGAGTCTTGAGCATTCCATAAATTTCATCAAGAGTTGTTTCATCAAGATTGTAGTTGTCTCTTATTGTTGTAGTCTTCAAATCCCAGCATTCAGGAAGAGCTAATAGGAATTTAAGGTTTGAATCTACAGGATCATACTCCTTATCAACCAGTGACAGATCATTCAAGAGTTTGACAAATCTATCATATAAATCAGTCAATGACTCATTAGCCTTTGAGTCAAAGTGTTCATACTCCTGAGTGAGTATTGTCTTCCTGTTCTTCTTAATCGTATCAGTTCCCTGACACCTTGTTTCCAGGGCATCCCATATCTCCTTTGCAGTCTTGTAGTTTATTACCCTGTTTGACATGGTCTCAATATGGGAACTCTGATGGTCTCATATCGACTTTGAATTTGTGTCTTTGGAGGTTCTTCAGTTTTGGTCGGCTTAGTTGGAGTTTCTGTTTCAGACATGATTGTATATGGATCTTAAACTGTTTGTACGCTAACAGACTGGCTCTGATACCACTTGTTAGGTCACACACACTGTAGAGGGGGTGAATACAGTGTAAAGTACAATCAAATCGAACTTTAATAACTCAAGTAACAGAAAACAAACTTTATTGAAACAATAAACTCTGTTACAGTATGGAACTGTTACCTCTCAGTGATGAACAAATATCACGAGAGCTGCTAGGGTTACAATAAATAATCTTCTCGAATATGATAACACTTATAGTGTAAACCCTATGTCTGTGTTTATATACTACACAGTTATAAGATAATTGCTAATTGATATGGAATATAATTCTGTTTCCTAAAATATATCAATCAGATATCTTTTCTTCCAAGTATTATATTCTTCATAAAATTCCTTCTTCATGCATATCTCTTCTTATGTTTGTCTCGATCTTCTTTTCTTCAATCAGCTGCTGTCCTTATCTGAACGTCCTTCAGTACTTAAGTTCTGATATCCATCTTCTGATGATTATCTCCTGATAATATAAGTACTGATATCCTTAAGTCCTGACTTCCAGTAAGTACTGATTTATCCTATTTAAGTAAGATCTGAAAACTAAACATAAATCATATTAGCCATGACATTATCAAATATATCTAACATATGATATCTAGTATTGGTTGTGCGTATTCATCTTATGTGCGTCGCGAACATATAAGATAGGGTGTTAATCTCTTGTGAAGCGACGGTGGATCTCGAGATTTAGAACTTGCCATGCTAGCATAGGTTCATGTATGATGTTACATGATTAGTGGGTAACTCTAACCATTTTATTCGCCCTATGTAATCAAAAGGAATAACTTGTGCTTAAATCATTATGTTGTCAATTTCTGTAGACATATAGGGACTCAACATAATTGATGCATATTCAACTTCTATCTTAATTGTGGATGTTTGGTAGAATGGTATTAGTACAATGAAAGTTGGCTTTTATCAGTTTCGTGTTATTCGATTAATATCATCACTGTTGCATGCTAAGGGTAATAACAATAACTATTGAAGGAAGTAGTAATGAAGTTGTGATCTCATGAGTGTTTTAATATTGTTAATTCGAAGTGTTAATTAAGTGGTTAATTACGTAGTAATTGTAGTTAATATTTAGTCAATAATTCTAAGTGTTAGTGTCTTAACATTGAGAAGTAATCATACATTGGTGAGTGAGTTTAATTGAACAATAATTAGTCTGAGTCTCTGTGGGAACGAACTAGAAAGTATTCTATATTACTTGTGAACGCGTATACTTGCGTGTATTATTAGTGCGTGTTTTCGCCCTAACAAGTTTTTGGCACCGCCCTAACAAGTTTTTGGCACCGCCCTAACAAGTTTTTGGCACCGCTGTCGGGGACTCGGCGTATTTCTTTAGTTTATGTACTTACCATCATTGGTCGTTAGGACTCAGTGATTAAGACGTATTTGTTACTTATTGTTTCTGGTTGTGTTTCAGGTACTTTAGCGAGCGTTTATGCAAACTCGTTCTCGTACTCGCAAGAGGACTTTAGATACAGCTGAAGAGACAGACGAAGTTCTTGATATTCCAGAGAAGATAGATTTTGAAGATTCGAATTCAGGAAGTGAGCAGAAAGAACCAGTAATAATGGGTGATCGTATTGTTCCGGCCGATCCGGCTCTTATGGACTTTTCTCGGCCTAAAATTGATGACATTCAGTCAAGCATTCTTCATCCGGCTATTCAAGCTAACACCTTTGAAATCAAGCCGGGCACTATTCAGATGGTGCAGAATTCTGTTTCTTTTGGCGGAGCTGCGACTGAAGACCCCAATATGCACATAAGGAATTTTGTCGAGATCTGCAGTACTTTCAAGTATAATGGCGTGACTGATGAGGCTATCAAGCTGAGGCTTTTCCCATTCTCACTGAGGGACAAAGCTAAGGACTGGTTACATTCTGAACCAGCTGGGTCCATCACTACTTGGCAAGATCTTGCGCAAAAGTTTGTGGTGAAGTTTTATCCGATGGCAAAGACTGCTGCTATGCAGAGTGCTCTTACTCAGTTTGCGCAGCAACCTACAGAATCTATGTGCGAAGCTTGGGAACGCTACAAGGAAATGTTGAGAAAGTGTCCACATCATAGAATGCCCGATTGGATGGTGATCACTGGTTTCTATAATGGTTTGGGGGCCCAATCTAGGCCCATGCTCGATGCAGCAGCTGGAGGCGCCTTGTGGGCCAAAAGCTATACTGAGGCTTATAATCTTATCGAGACTATGGCTGCAAATGAGCATCAAAACCCAACTCAGAGGATGATGCCTGGGAAAGTAGCAGGTATTCTGGAAGTCGATGCAGCCACTGCTATTGCAGCACAGCTCCAAGCGCTGTCTATGAAGGTCGATTCTCTAGCTACATATGGAGTTAATCAAATAGCTATGGTCTGTGAGCTTTGTGCAGGTTCTCATGCTACGGATCAGTGTTCTCTTGTCAACGAATCTGTTCAGTATGTGAGCAATTATCAGCGACAACAGCAGCCTGTGCCAGCTACTTATCATCCTAACAACAGAAATCATCCAAATTTCAGCTGGGGTAATAATCAGAATGTTATTCAGCCACCATATCAGCAAGGTGTGAGTAAACAGTTCAATCCACCTGGATTCCAGCAACCGCGGCAATATGTTCAAAGGCAATCATATCCTCAACAGGGAAGTGCAGCTACACCTAATAGTGCTGATTTTGAGGTACTTAAGCTGTTATGCAAGAGTCAGACAGTTTCTATCAAGACCTTGGAAAATCAAATCGGTCAAATAGCCAATGCAGTGCTCAATCGTCAACCTGGAACACTTCCCAGTGACACGGAAGTACCAGATAGGAAGGAAGCTAAAGAGCAAGTCAAGGCTATTACCTTAAGGTCTGGGAAAGTTGCTGATGCTGAAAAGGCAAAAGAAGGAGAAGCTGAAGTTAGAGATGAAGAAGCTAAGCAAAAGGAGAAAGCGGCGGAACCAAGGAAGACAACTGTTGAACACACTCTGCCTGAGGGTAATACAGGGAAGAAACAGCTCTATCCTCCACCACCTTTCCCTAAGAGATTGCAACAACAAAAGCTGGATAAGCAGTTCGGTAAGTTTCTGGAGGTGTTCAAGAAACTTCACATCAATATACCTTTCGCTGAGGCTCTGGAGCAAATGCCTAATTATGCGAAGTTTATGAAGAGTATTCTTTCAAGGAAGGTGAAACTGGATGACCTTGAGACCGTTGCTCTAACGGAAGAATGCAACACTGTGCTACAGCAAAAGTTACCTCCAAAGCTTAAAGATCCAGGTAGCTTCACCATTTCTTGCACCATTGACAAGTGCCTTTGTGATTTGGGAGCAAGCATCAATCTGATGCCGTTGTCGATCTTTAAAAAGTTGGATTTGCCTGATCCAAAACCCACCTACATGTCTCTACAATTGGCTGATCGTTCTATTACTTACCCAATGGGCATAATGGAGGATGTGTTAGTCAAGGTGGATAAGCTCTTCTTTCCTGCAGACTTTGTTATTCTGGATTTCGAGGAAGATAAGAAGATTCCCATAATCTTGGGAAGACCTTTCTTGGCTATTGGTCGTACCTTGATAGATGTGCAGAAAGGTGAACTTGCTATGCGGGTGCAGGATCAGGATGTGACCTTCAATGTATTCAAAGCAATGAAATTCCCTACAGAAGATGAGGAGTGCTTAAAAGTGGTTGTGATTGATTCTGCAGTTACTTCAGAACTCGATCATATGCTAATGTCTGATGCATTAGAAAAGGCCTTAGTGGGGCATTTTGACAGTGATGATGAAGATGACAACGAGCAATTACAATATCTGAATGCTTCTCCCTGGAGGCGAAAGCTGGACATGCCGTTTGATCACTTGGTACTTCTGACCTTAAGAATGCTGAAGGAAAGCTCAAACCATCAATTGAGGAAGCACCTACCTTGGAGCTCAAGCCATTACCTGAACACTTGAGGTATGTTTTTTTAGGTGATGCATCTACTTAACCTGTTATTATTGCATCTGACCTTTCAGGTAGTGAGGAAGACAAGCTCTTAAGGATTTTGAGAGAATTCAAATCAGCTATTGGATGGACCATAGCAGACATCAAAGGGATCAGCCCTTCATATTGTATGCATAAGATTCTGCTAGAGCAGGGTAGTAAGCCAACTGTTGAGCAGCAGCGCAGACTTAATCCTATCATGAAGGAGGTGGTGAAGAAAGAAATTCTGAAATGGCTGGATGCAGGCATCATTTATCCTATTTCTGACAGTTCTTGGGTGAGCCCCGTACAATGTGTGCCTAAGAAAGGAGGTATCACTGTGGTAGCAAATGAGAAGAATGAGCTCATCCCCACTCGAACAGTTACAGGATGGAGAGTATGCATGGATTACCGAAAGTTGAACAAGGCCACGAGGAAGGATCACTTCCCTCTTCGATTTATTGATCAGATGCTTGACAGGTTGGCTGGTCATGAGTATTATTGTCTTCTGGATGGCTACTCAGGGTATAATCAGATTTTTATTGCACCAGAGGATCAAGAAAAGACTACCTTCACTTGTCCATTTGGCACATTTGCTTTTCGCAGAGTTTCGTTTGGGTTATGTGGCGCACCGGCCACTTTTCAGAGATGTATGATGGTTATATTCTCTGACATGATTGGGAATAATGTTGAGGTGTTCATGGACGACTTATCCGTCTTTGGACATTCGTGTGATGAATGTTTGAATAATCTTCGTGCCGTGCTCAAAAGGTGTGTGGAAACTAATTTGGTGCTCAATTGGGAAAAATGTCATTTTATGGTGCGTGAAGGCATTATTCTTGGGCATAAGGTCTCTAGCAAGGGTCTTGAGGTGGATAAAGCCGAGGTGGGAATCATTGAAAATCTTCCACCACCTATTTTAATGAAAGGAATCCGTAGTTTTCTTGGTCATGCGGGTTTTTATCGGCGGTTCATCAAGGACTTTTCGAAGATATCTAAGCCGTTGTGCAACTTGCTTGAGAAAGATGTGCCTTTTAAATTTGATGATGAATGTTTGACGGCATACGAGACTCTGAAGAAGAGTTTAATCACTGCGCCAGTTATTACAACACCGGATTGGACAGAGCCTTTTGAGATGATGTGTGATGCAAGTGATTATGCGGTAGGTGCAGTTCTTGGGCAGTACAAGAATAATCTCTTTTATGTGGTCTACTATGCTAGTAAGACCTTAAATAGGGCCTAAATGAACTACACCACTACTGAGAAGGAGCTCTTGGCTATAGTCTTTGATTTCGAGAAATTTCGATCCTATCTGCTTGAGACAAAAGTGATAGTATTCACTGATCATGCGGCCTTTCGCTATTTGGTTTCCAAGAAGGATTCGAAGCCGAGACTCATTCGTTGGGTGCTCTTACTTCAGGAATTTGAGTTAGAGATCAAGGATCGAAAAGGTACTGAGAATCAAGTAGCTGACCATCTCTCTAGATTGGAGAATCCCGAGTCTACTTCACAGGATAAGACATTGATCAACGAATCTTTTCCGGATGAGCAGTTGTTCGCAGTTCAGGAGGAAGAGCCATGGTTTGCAGATATTGTAAACTATCTTGTCAGCAATATAATTCCTCCTAATTTGACCTCAGCTCAAAAGAAGAAGTTTCTGCATGAGGTGAAGTGGTATATGTGGGATGAACCCTATTTGTTTAGACAGGGAGCTGACCAGATCATCAGGAGATGTATCCCGTTCTGTGAGACGGAGGGGATATTACGAGACTGCCATTCCACAGTTTATGGTGGACACTATGGTGGTGAGAAGACGGCAGCTCGTATTCTGCAAGCAGGTTTTTTCTGGCCTACTTTGTTTAAGGATGCTCATCAGTTCATTTTAAGGTGTGATCGTTGCCAAAGAGTGGGAAATTTGACGAGAAAGGATGAGATGCCGTTAAATGTGATGCTTGAAGTCGAGGTCTTTGATGTTTGGGGAATCGATTTCATGGGGCCTTTTGTCTCATCCTGCAATAATCAGTACATCTTGCTGGCAGTCGATTATGTCTCAAAATGGGAAGAAGTCAAAGCTCTACCGACAAATGATGCAAAGGCAGTGTTGAATTTTCTTCATAAGCAGATTTTCACAAGGTTTGGAACGCCTCGGGTAATCATAAGTGATGAAGGGTCGCATTTCTGCAACCGTAAGTTCACTTCTATGATGCAGCGTTATAATGTGAATCATCGAGTTGCTACTGCCTATCATCCGCAAATAAATGGTCAAGCGGAAGTGTCTAACAGAGAGATTAAGCGCATTCTAGAGAAGGTTGTTTGTCCATCAAGGAAGGATTGGTCTTTAAAGCTTGATGAAGTTGTTTGGGCTTACAGAACAGCATACAAAACTCCACTTGGTATGTCCCCGTTTCAACTGGTGTATGGTAAGGGATGTCATTCACCTGCGGAGCTTGAGCATAAGGCCTATTGGGCGTTGAAAAAGTTGAACCTGGATTTAAATGCAGCTGGTAAGAAGAGAATGCTTCAGCTTAATGAACTTGATGAATTTCGACTCCAAGCGTACGAGAATAACAAAATGTACAAGGAAAAGGTGAAGAGGTGGCATGATAGGAAGCTACATCCTAAGTTATTCGTGCCGGGGCAACAAGTTCTCTTATTCAACTCTCGTCTCCGACTTTTTCCTGGTAAGTTGAAATCAAGGTGGTCTGGACCTTTTATTGTCAAAACTGTGTTTCCACATGGAGCGGTGGAGATTTTTGAGAATGATCCGGACCAAGCATTCAAGGTTAATGGTCAGCGTTTGAAGCACTACTATGGGGACACGGCAAACCGAGAAGTGGTTAGTGCCGTTTTATTGTCAACTTGAGGAAGGTACGCAACAACAAGCTAATGACGAAAAAGAAGCGCTGCGTGGGAGGCAACCCATGATTTGTTGTTACAGGAACCCTTAGAAGTTAATAACATATCCAAAACCACAAAAAAATCAGAAAAACCGGGCTCGAAATTTTTTTTCCAGAGACCCCCTGAGCGCCCGCTCAGCTCTGCTGAGCGCCCGCTCAGCTTTGCTGAGCGACCGCTCAGGGGTCGACTGTGAGAATTTTTTTTAAGTTCATAAAAAATCCAAAAAAATCAGAAAATCAAAAAACTAAATTACATCCCCATTACCCACGTTTTCTTTTCCCATTACCCCGTGATTTTATCCCTCAAACCCACTCCTAATCTAATTTTAACCTAATCCATACCCTATATATACATACACCTATCCCATACATCTCCTACATACTTTCTACACTCAAACTCTCTCCCAAACATAAAAACACTATTCTCAAGCACTTTTATTCAGATTCAATGGCACCCAAGAGAGCAAGGACTATTGATAGCAGCAGCACAGTCCCTACTGCTGATTCATCGAGGGGTACTGCTGCGAGGCCTCGGTTGAGTGACAGAGCTTCGGAGGATGAGTACACTAGGCTTTTGGGGAAGCCGATTCTGAAGGAGAGAGGATTTTTACCATCGGGGAGGAATGGTGAGTTGCTACCTATGATTGTAGAGAAGGGGTGGATAGCTTTCTGTGAGTCGCCTGAAGCAGTGCCGATGAGCGTGGTTCGCGAGTTCTATGCGAACGCGAAGGCCGAGAAGAATGGGTTTTCTGTGGTCCGAGGGTTGACGGTTGATTATCACCCAGCGGTGATTCGCTGTGTGATTGGGCAGCGAGAGAGGAAGCCCGAGGAGGAGAACTGGAATGAGAAGACTGCTGAGGATTTCGACTTGGATTTGATTTGTGCTATTCTCTGTAGGCCGGGCACAGTTTGGACCTTCAAGACTGGAACTAATGAGTATCGTCACTTTCCGGCGATCGTGATGAACAGGTATGCCCGTGCATGGAATGCGTTTATTTGTGCTAATATTCTGCCTTCTTCGTATGCACATGAGGTCACAGTTGAGAGAGCACAATTGTTGTGGGGAATTTTGAATAAGGAGTACTATGTGGACCTTGGTGAGTTTATATACCAAGGAATTCAGAAGTTTTTGAGGGGAGCTAAGCACATGAACATCCCTTATATATCCACGGTCACGAAGCTTTGCCGAGTAGTGGTAGTGAACTGGCCGGCTCATGAGCAGTTGCAGTTGCCGGCCGCTCCGATTAATTCTGGGACTCTGAATGGGATGTAGGAGTGGACCGGTGGTGAGCCCGAGGAGCATGGGCTGGGTTATCGTCTTTCAGGAGGGCGTCCAGCACGAGGTGCTACTATGGCTAGGCCTAGGCGTGATGAGGCTGGTTCTTCGAAAGCTCAGGAGGGTGCTGGGATGGCTGATGCCCAGTATAGGAGGCTGTCACGGCGGATGGATGCCATGTACGAGACGCAGAGCAGGTTTGCTCAGGAGCTCACCCTTGCGTTAGGGACTGCTTTTCGGGGCCTTGGAGCTGACATCCAGTGGCCAGTTTTTGGTGAGGACTCTGCATACCCGCCGCCTGATACTCCACCCACTGAGGGTGATGATGATGATGACTCCGAGTAGGTATACCCTGTGTTCCTTTCTACTACCTTCACTAGGGACAGTGAAGATTTTAAGTTTGGGGGTGGTAGTTAAGGAATATTTTGTGTGCGTGTCATATAGCTGCATATTCATGATAGTTTAGTTCATATAGTTGCATAATTTTTGCCATATAGTTTTTTTTATAGCTTTATTTGTTTATCATATCATATAGCTCATGCATATGCCATGATCCCTTTTGCGATGATTTACTGACCGATTTGTGATGTTGATGCGAGTGTAGTGATGGCATTAAAGTAATGTTGAGTCATGTAGGTTGATATGCATGCTAGAAACACTTGTATTTTCACTAAGTCTTAGAGAATGCTTAAGGACTAGATTGTTGTTATGATCTGATTGTTTTCGAGGCTAATCTAATTATTATGCTTAGAATTTGATAATAGGTTCTTAGTGATAAAGGCATGAAAAAGAAAAAAATGGAGTAAAAAATGGAAGTTGTTGCTAATTGTGGCTAGGCGTCAAATGGCTAGTAGCCGGCTCGCATGTTATGCGAGTAGTCTAGGGTTGAGCAAGATGGAGCGAAACGCACTTGCTCAGAAATTTTGAAAAAAAAAGAGAAAAGAAAAAAAATAGAAAAAAGAAAAAAAAGGAAAAAAGATAGTATGTGTTTATGCATAATTGATCGCGAGTGGGCTCTTTGGTATTCGAGTTATTAAGTTCTTAGGGGACTTTGTGCCTAGTGACCTAAGGCTTTTAGAGTCTGGGATCCGCTAACCTAACGCTCGCTACATGGATACCATTGTATAAGTCTTTTGTGGACCTCACTCATTGCACGGTCAAATAAGCATTGCTGTTATGAATAAAAGCATGATTCAATAATAAGCTCCAGAATTCTTGTAGTGTTATAAGTCACTTTGTGCCTAGAATTTTTATTCTTTGTATAATCATGTGATTGCCTTGATGATATTTGAGTCATAATAATTGATTTAGTTCCGAAGCATATCTGTTAAGCATCTGCACACACCACGTTTCTGGCTGTATATTAGTTGGCATGATTTGATTGATCTTTAGTCGCCTAATTGCATTTGTTGAGATGTTGTAAGTTGGTTGGTTTGTTCGTAGTAAGGGGGATCGCTGTATTTCATATAGATTGCATTCATGCATGTTTTGATCTGTTTTTGAGTCTGTAACACTTGAGGACAAGCATCGATTTAAGTTTGGGGGTGTGATAAGTGGCATTTTATACCACTTAGAACATCTTAAAATAGCTTAAATTGGTGTCTTGAAATCAAGTATTTTGTGTATTTGATGCGTTTTTCTAGTGTTTGTGCATTTCAGGGTAATAATGGCATTTCGGAGGAGTAATCATCAAGAATAAGCCTTGGCATGTGTTTAGCATTGCGAGAGGAAAGAAAGGGGCAGATTACAGCGAAGAAACGGAGCAAACTCAGGAATTTTCCAGTAGGGTCCTGAGCGCCCGCTCAGCTATGCTGAGCGGCCGCGCAGGGTCGGGAAAAAAGATAAATTGTTTTAAGACTTCTACTTCTGTTTGGCTTTCAACTTCTATGTAATCTGAGTTTTATGGGACTATTATATAAGTAGATTTAGAGACGTTTTCACAAGGTTGGATCGTTGTATTAAGCAAGGAGAGAAGGAGACAAGGAAGAAGACCGTTTTAGCACGCCGCAACGAAGAGGAAACATATTTTCTTGTGATTCTTTATTTTCCTATAACGTTGGATGCTAGTTTTCTTTGCTTTGAACCTATTTACTCTTGTGACGTACTCTGGTTTAATATAATTAGTTTAGTTATTATTCTCGTGTGTTTGTTTATCATGTTTTCATATGAACCCATGATGACGATAAGTGTTATCATGGGCTAATCGTGATCATGGGGTCGTAACGGATTTACTATGGAATTCTTTAGTTAGTTGTTTAATACCTTAGTGTGTGATGATTGTATGATATCTAGTATTGGTTGTGCGTATTCGTCTTATGTGCATCGCGAACATATAAGATAGGGTGTTAATCTCTTGTGAAGCGACGGTGGATCTCGAGATTTAGAACTTGCTATGCTAGTATAGGTTCATGTATGATGTTGCATGATTAGTGGGTAACTCTAACCGTTTTATTCGCCCTATGTAATCAAAATGAATAACTTGTGCTTAAATCATTATGTTGTCAATTTCTGTAGACATATAGGGACTCAACATAATTGATGCATATTCAACTTCTATCTTAGTTGTGGATGTTTGGTAGAATGGTATTACTACAATGAAAGTTGGCTTTTATCAGTTTCGTGTTATTCGATTAATATCATCACTGTTGCATGCTAAGGGTAATAACAATAACTATTGAAGGAAGTAGTAATGAAGTTGTGATCTCATGAGTATTTTAATATTATTAATTCGAAGTGTTAATTAAGTGGTTAATTACGTAGTTAATTGTAGTTAATATTTAGTCAACAATTCTAAGTGTTAGTGTCTTAACATTGAGAAGTAATCATACATTGGTGAGTGAGTTTAATTGAATAATAATTAGTCTGAGTCTCTGTGGGAACGAACCAGAAGGTATTCTATATTACTTGCGAACGCGTATACTTGCGTGTATTATTAGCGCGTGTTTTCGCCCTAACAGCTGTAGCAGTGGATGGCTTCAGTCATATTCTTTCATTGGCATTTGCTATTGTCGAATCCGAGAACATGACTAGTTGGGGGTGCTTCATGGATAGATTGAGGAGGTTTGTGACAGGTATGAGACATGGGATTTCTGTCATCTCTAACAGACATGTTGGGATTATGGCAGCTATGCAATATACAGGATGGTGTGAGCCCCTTAACCATCATAGATTCTACATTAGACACCTGACTACAAATTTTGCTAGTGCACATGGGAGAAATGGATTGAAAAATAGGTAAGTTGGAGTTGGCTCTCAGGTGCAAGAGAAGAAGTTTGATTTTATATGAAAATAATTGTTGATTAAGGAGTCTAGGACGGCGAAATGGTTTGAGGATAAACCTTTAAATAAATGTTATTTAGCACATGATGAAGGGAAACATTTTGGCATGATGACTACAATTATGCGAAAAGTTGGAACAACGCGATCCTTGAAGCTAGAAAGCTCCTGATTAGTTCTTTGGTTAGAGCACTATTTTTGAAGACGGTTGAGTATTTCGACGGAAGGCGGTTGGAAATTGCAACCGAATTATCTAAAGGCCGACTGTTTACTAATCGTGCAAGCAAGATGTTGAGTCGGTCAATTGTGCTTGCTAGGGGTCATAGTATCAAAGTCTATGATCGAAATTCTTTGTTGTTTGAAGTAGTCACTAAAAAAGTTGACCTGGAGGGGGGTAATAGGCACACAGTTTTGAGTATTTGTGTTCTTGTGGGAAATGGCAAACGTATCGTATTCCTTATTCTCATGTTATTGCCTGTTACGCGCATTTGAAGTTGAGCCATGAACCGTTGGTTGATGAAATCTATAGATTATAGAATGTATCGATAATCTACAACGGTGTTTTCGAACCCATTCCGAGCAAAGGAGATTCGCGTTGGCCGACATGTATTAACTTTCCAAACGTGATACATGACAAAGATGTTGAGAAAAAGAAGGTAAGAAGTAAGTCCACGAGGTACCAGAATACGCTGGATTTTCAAGCACCCACGGGGAAAAATGAGTTGTTTAATTGATATAATGTTGCATTCGTAGAAATTAATTAGTGAAACTTGTTTAGTATTAATGTTGGCTTAGAAAGTGTATTGAATTTGGAGATTTTTATTGATCATTTTTATGTATTCGTGTGTTCTATTATTGTTAATTTAGTTGTATGCTTTAATTTTGGTAATTAGCAAAATTTTGGAGTGTTTTTGTGTATTTTAGGAGAAATTTAAAAACTTACAATAGCTGGGAAATGAATAGTAGAATAGTAGGTTTTGAGATTCAAGAAACAAAACAGAACTAGCTTCAGCGTTTAGATACAAAACGCAGCATCGTGCCGCGTTTTATCTTTTTTTATTAAATATTTGGTTAAACCGTTTCTTGACCTTCCGTTTTAGTCTTGCGTTTTAGCATTCTATAAAATATTATAAAAGACAAAGGAACATACTATTATGTAGCGTTATACATTATTTTAAAATTTAAAACCGAAATTAAACATTTTTTGAACTAGGATTTTGTTGATTAATTATTTTAAAAAAAGTTGAACGTTTGATTATGTAGCGTTTAAGCTATTTTTAAAATTTTAAAACTAAAGCTGAAGATATTTTTAAGTAGCGTTATCTATTATTTTAAAATTTAAAACAGAAATAACACATATTTTTAAGTAGTGTTTTGGTGTTTAATTATTCATAAAAAATAAGTTGTACGTTCTATTATATTGCGTTAAAGCTGATTTTAAAATTATAAAATTAATTTTGAACGAGCGTTTTTTAGTTTGAATATTCAAAAACATGCCATAAGCTTAGCAAAGTAGCGTATTGGGTTATTATATTCAAAATTGACTAAAGCGAGACCGGTTATTAATTGGGGGAAGAAAAACAGGCGCGTAGCATATATCGGTCCTTGGATGCGATAAAATACAAAAGCGCAAAGCCATAGGAGGAGGACTTGAATCGAATCAAAAGAGTAAGGCTGCTTCTATCTCTTAACATAATAATCATCATCATGACTCAGGACGATTGCCCCTCTACACTTTCTTCTTCCACCAAGCAAAGGTTGCTCCTAACCCTAGTTTTTCTATTTTGTTTTTTTTTTCAATTAATTACACCCAATATATTGCTTCTGTTTTTCATTTTTTTTAAATATATATATGTTTTTCCTTAGGTAATTTATTCCTTGTTATCACTTTGTTGGAGCAGGATATTCATAATTTCTTATTTCACCACTGCGTTCATATTTTTTTTTGTCCCTAATACTCTACTTATTAGTTTGTGATTATTCAATCCGACATTCCGATATACGATACAGTCATCCAGATATTAGAGACTAGTTATTAGGAGCTAGCATAGTCAAGTTTATAGTCAAGTTTATGTCTTTTGCAGGCGAAAAAGAAAGTGGGATCAGCCTGCTGAATCCGTCATGTCAGCATTACCTGGGGTTCTTCCATTGGGAAATGTCGGATCTCTTATTCAAGGTGTTCATTCTGCTACTGCCATTAATAACACTCCATTTAGCGCTACAGCATTACAGAAGGTGTTGACAGCGCCTTCCTTGCAACAACATGCTGTTGCTTTAGTTCAAAAGATTAATCAAGTAAGATACTAGGCTACATGTTTGCTTAATTATTTTATTGTTAATACTATTTGTGTAAATACATTGTTAGAGCTACCATTTCGGGCACAAATATTGCGTGAAAAAGATTTATATTATCACTTAGAAACTGATGGTATGATAGAAGGATGGTGTTTACCTCCGATGAATGTGTATCTGGCCTAATGCAGCACAAAAATTGGCTATCTATTATGTCTCAACTGCCTTATAATATCTTTTCTTCATAGCTCTTGAAGCTGTAAATGGAGTGATTCAAATACTCGTTAAAAGTATAAGAAGAATGGACATGTCCCCCCCACCCTCCAAGTAGTTTTTGATATGCATATAGTCATCATATTATTATAAAGTGATGATCGATGAGCCATTGAGTGAGTGCAAACTTTGAAACTAGAAGTTTATTAACCCGCACCCACCAAATATCACTTCTTTGGCGATTTCCAGTACAAAAAGCTTTGAGCTTTGATTACTGTGATTCTAAGCTCTCACAGCTCGGATTAGATTGCACAAAAAAATCGAAGCCATCGTTTGATTGAATTTTAGAGCTCTGATACGAATTTGTCAGATTTTCCATGATTTTCTAGTGTTATTTTAGGATTATGATTTTCGGTTTATTTTGGTTTTTTTCTGTAATCCAAGTGCAGAAACTAAGAGATAGACAGAAAAGTAGAGAGACTTAGCAGAGATTCAGAGAGTTTAGGAGAGACACAGAAATTTTGGATGAATGACATTAGATATATGTAGTAAACTTGTTCCTATCCTTAAGCGCATGGTTCCCTTTTCCTCTTGCCAAGTGATAATGTTTCTGTAATATTCTCACCATGCTTGGTCAAGGAATCTATCTTTGAAGGAATTATAATGAACAGCTAGCATAGGGTTGTGAACCATTTTAAGGATCAAGGAGAACAAAAGAACTGTAAAAAATGAAGATGGTAGAGAAGTTGTATAGTGCCCGTGTTAGAGAGATACTGACTATTCCAGGATCGTACACTTCGAGTATTTTGCGAGTCAAGTAAATGTGAAATAAGAAGCCGAAGTATGAAGTTGATTGGATGTGTCATGAGTCATGACCTCCATTCCCAAGAAAGTATCTGTTATGATTTATGAAGGTCTATGTTACTCCTACTACTCGTTTCTGGTTACTGTAGGTTACTATACCCATGTCAGACATGTGGAGTTTCAGACATGGAATTTATTTAGTTGCATTGACTGAAATGTGGACAGTTTCACCAATGAAAGTCCACATATGAGTTAAAGATGCAATGCAAAAATAAAAATATGACAACGAAAGAAAGAAGCAGGTAATGAGAAGAGAAGGAAGGGGAAGGATGATACAAATTTGTATCTAATTTAATTTACAAAATCATATCATATCTAGTAGACTCGTTTATTAATGAATTATGTAAGAAGTGACATGTAAGAGAGGAACATTACTAAGAAAATATTGGCAATGAACGGTTGGAAATCAGAAACGAATTTTAGAGCTCTGATACGAATTTGTCAGGTTTTCCATGATTTTCTAGTGTTTATCAGTTTATTTTGTTTTTTCTGTTATATAAGTGCAGAAACTAAGAGATAGACTGAAAAGTAGAGAGAATTAGCAGAGATTCAGAGAGTTTTGGAGAGAAAAACAGAAATTTAGCATGAATGACATTTGATAAATGTAGTAGACTTGTCCCTTTTAAGAGGTTCCTTAAAGGTTCCCTTTTCCTCTTGCCAAGTGATAATGTTTCTGTAATATTCTCACCATGCTTGGTCAAGGAATGTATCTTTTAAGGAATCATAATGAACAGCTAGCATAGAGTTGTGAACAACTTTAAGGATCAAGGAGAAGAACAAAAGAACTTTAAAAAAATGAAGATGGTAGAGAAGTAAGTTGTATTATGCCCGTGTTAGAGAGATACTGACTATTCCAGGATCGTACGCTTTGAGTATTTTGTGAGATAAGTAAATACGAAATAAGAAGCCGAAGTATAAAGTTGATTGGATGTGTCATGAGTCATGACGCCCATTCCCAAGAAGGTCTCTGTTATGAAGGTATATGTTACTCCTACTACTCGTTTCTGGTTACTGTAGGTTACTATACCCATGTCAGACACGTTGAGTCTCAGACACGGAATTTATTTAGGTGCCTTGACTGAAATGTGGACAGTTTTACCAATGAACGTCCACATATGAGTTAAAGATGCAATGCAAAAATAAAAATATGACAACGAAAGAAAGAAGCAGGTAATGAGAAGAGAAGGAAGGGGAAGGATGATACAAATTCGTATCTAAATTAATTTAAAAAATGATATCATATCTAGTGGACTCTGGTTATTAATGAATTATGTAAGAAGTGACAAGAGAGGAACATTACTAAGAAAATATTGGCAATGAAGGGTTAGAAATCAGACAAACAAAGACTTGATTAGTATTATCCATAAAATGTGTATACTTTTTGCTAAGTTATGAGTAGATGAGTTGGGAAACAAAGAGGATCTGTTTAAAATTTGTTGAACATTCTTTCCAGATTTATATTGATAGGTTTTCGCTGTGAGGTTAATTTCCATTGATCCAGGATCTTAGACTTTACCTCCTATTCTCTCTGAACTGAAATATGTAAGTAGTAATTAGAAAAGGATATTAGACCTTACCTCGTATTCTCTCTGAACTGAAATATGAAAATAGTAATTACAAATTGAGATGAAGCTCAGACCTAGGTTTCTTTATTTCGACTATCTGAACTAAGATGGCTGTATAGGAGTCTTAATAAGCTTATTGTCAATTGGATGAAGTGGAATCATTCATGACGTCAAGTAACCTCGAATTATATCTCATTAAAATTTGAAACCAATCATTCTTCACACCAGGTTTTCATCAGTCTTTCAAATGCTACAGCTAATTAGATGTGACATCTTGTTTGTGTGCTCTTTTACAATTATCTAGACTGAACCACAATAATTATTTCATTGCAGGGATATCATAGCTTATCTTTGATAGTGGTCTTATGTAGATGTGATTCTGAATCATTGTTAGGTTGTTTGTGTAATTTACATACTAATTGGTTGGCATCATAAAAAGTGTGCATTACCATATTGAATTTCCTATAATAATGTACTTTCAAACAATTATCAAACTTTTCGTATAGACGAAATTGCAGGAGGAGTTAATAGCTCGGGAAATTGTCATAAATGATGCTGAATCTTCTATAAGGAACAAACTCACAAAAAGACAAACTCAGGAGGAGGTGAAATCATAAAACTGCTCTTTGTTTTTTATAAGTGTCAAGTTTAGTTACATATCTGGTATCTTATATTTATGTACATAAATCAAGATTTCATTGCATCTTGCAGATCCAGAGGTGTACAGGTTCTGTAGTAATAACAAGGTTAGTGTCTGTATCTGTTTTTATTAACGTAACTATCTGTTATAGATATCTTTTGTAGTGTTAATTGGTATGTATGCACTTTTGCAGGGGTAGATATAGACCACCAAATGGACCATCTGATGGTGAAAAACCTTTATATCTTCACATCTCTGCTGGAGCCCATGTATGGGTTTGATCCTTATTTTATTTCAAGCGGATGATTGACGAGTTTACATTTTAATAGTTTTCTTGGGGCTGTAGACTACACTTAGCTTATATGCTTGTTCTTTTATCTGGTTAATTTTTTGCCATTTGATGTTTTAAAGAATGCTATCTTCATAGTGCTTATCTTGAATTATACACACACACACAGACACACATATATTATCTTCTAATTATTTGTGTGTGTGTGTGTGTGTCTGTTTGTGTGTATGGCTTTGGTTCAGATTACACTGGATTACTGGAGAACCTGTGAGAATCATAGGTTCTGCACAACAAATTTTGGTGAACTAGTACATAAAAAAGTGCAGAACCTTCGGTTATCACGGTTCCCCAAGTCTCAACTGACTCCTACTCTGTATGTATAACCAACTCCTTAGCTTTCTATTTCTGTAGCTTTACTCTATTACGTTTCTGTTTGATCTGGAATTTATCATTTTTTTTTCGAAACTTATGCTACTGCTCCTTTAAGGAGGAAACATTATACATGTAAGTGTAAAATTTTTATCTTCACAACTGTCTACTCAGCTGGTAATGAATTAATAAGTTAATGCTTAAAGACCAAGCACACTAAAGTTGCTTTTCATAGATATAGAGCATGATGCAACTAAGAGTTGGCCATCTTGTAACCAACCTTAGAATACCATCTCAACTATTTGGTCGTTCTATAGTTGTGAAGGTTTCAGTGATATATGAAAGTCGTGTTTTTTTTCCATATTAGGTTAGGATAAAATGAAGTACATCATACCCAGAATAATGCTGACTGATATATTAACATAAGAATGTCTACGGAAGTATGCACACATATGCATATTGAACTTGAAAGAGAATAATGAATACTTGGCTTACTGAATGCTGATTGTAGAAATATTTATTTACGACAATAATCATATAATCATATCCATTCTAGCTGATGATTAAGGGAATTGTTATCACTTTACCTATCTACTTCTTGTACAATCTCACCATAACCGTGTCATATGTTTCGAAAATAAATATATTAAACTGGGATTGTGTTCCCTCTCAATCTTCTCTACACAGTTGGAAACAACAGCAGACCGGATAAAAGCAGTTGATCAAGCAGCTGCTATGGTGGATGAAATGCTGAAACAAGGTTCTTTGAATAGTGGAACAAAGGTAGTGAGTATCCTTGCTAAGATTGTAAAGTTTATGACAGTTGACCTATGCACAAATTTGGTTCATTCTATTTTTTGTGGGTAACACAGCCATTAAGCACATCTGTGTACCTGGGTTTTGAACCAGACCCATCATTAAACATCGCGGCTCGAATACGTGGACCAAATGTAAGCTGCTCTTTTCCACTTTCTCTTCATATATTTTCATTTTATGTTTGATTAGTAAAATGATGTTTTCAGCAAGGGCTATAGTCCCTTTGTGCCTTATGGGGTTTGACGTAGATGGGGATGGAAAACACATTCCCTACTACAGTTGATTTCTGCTTTTACCTTTGATTACTTGTTTAAGGTCCAAATATATATTTGAGACCTGTTTAATTGTTGAAAGAAAGTTGTGAGGGCACATCAGAATTTCGTTTGGGCTATGTTTGTAATTTTATGTATTTTTGGGATTTACATGAGCTCAATTGAACTGGTTTTCAACTGTTCTTCAACTGTTCTCAACGAAAATGCGTGTTTCATACTTTGTCTTAAAATGCATTGATATTGTATCATGAACCACTTCTGTGTTTTTTTGCTAAATAAATTATTATTGAACACTTTGTTTATTCTTATATTTTGCATTCTGTTTAGTTCATTTTAAAGTTTTACTCCAACAGATATGGGAATTCTAATGTTTGAAGCTTTTCTCTGACATCTCCATATGATTGGGAGAGAATTTTTCTGCTGCTGCTGTTGGGTTTCGTATTTGCAGGATCAGTATGTAAATCACATTGTGAATGAAACAGGAGCAACTGTATTACTGAGAGGACGTAGTTCTGGAAATCCTGAAACTGAACAGGGTGAAGGTAGTGTGCCATATAACCACTCAGGAAACTGTAAATTTAACCAATTAAAAAAGTGATGCCCTACGTTAACTGTACTCTTGTTTCCTTTGGCAGAAGGACAGCAACCATTGCACTTGCTATTATCAAGCAGTAATGCTAAAGGTCTGGAGCATGCAAAACTTTTGGCTGAAAATCTTCTGGATACAATTTGTTCCGAGTGTGGGGCCTCCAGGTAATTTATTGTCCATATCGTTTGTACTAAGAGTTGCATTGCGAATTCAGTTAAAGTGAATTTCTTAGGGGTTGATTGTCGGAGTTTAGCTATGTTACTCGGACTCGGCTAGAAGTGTTTGATATGGACACGTGTCAAAGTATTAGACTCGGTAACATTTTGAAAAATATACATGTTTTTGGCCTAAAATAAGTGTTCAAGTCCGAGTATCCATGTCCAAGTGTCGAGTGTCCGGCACGGGTACTCAAAGGTAGAATGAAGAGTCCAAGTAACATAGGAGTTTAGTTGATGATTATAAGTAGACAGCATTATGCTAAGTTTTTAATGATTTTCATTAATGGTAAATAACTATTAAGTTAACGGTTCTCCTTAAACTTGATCTTATATTATTCTAACACTCCCCCTCATCTTGAGAGCCCAATTTGGGTAAACGAGTGGATTACCGGCGCCTATCTTTGGGGCCATAATTTGCCGTCATATTCATAATAAGTTATGACTTATGAGAGAATATCGGGGGTGGCAAGGAATCGTACTTGTGACTTGTTCCGACTGGACCTGGAGTTTTGATGTCATGTTAGGTTACCACTTCTTCTAAAACCTTATGTTGTGTTTGGTTGGGGTGAATGGAATGGATCGAGATTTGAATATTTAAAATGACTACATTTTCAAAATTTTCATTCTTTGATCCCTTTCATTTCTAACCACCTAAACTACAATGTAAACACCCCAAATTGAGATGAAATGCTCCATTCCTTGCCTTTTCACGATTATTATCATTACAGTTTTGCACCATCTCATTTTTTTCAAATCTTCCCTCCAATTTCTGTTAATTTCCTTATATTTTAATCATTCCATTCTATTCTGTTCACCCCAAAAAACACAACAGTAAGGTGTTAGGAGGAGTTCCATTCTTACAATAACATTGTTGAAGACTTTACCATGTTCTTGCAATGTGATTATATAATTTGATAGGATCTGATTCAAAGAATGTTTTAGGGGATGGGATCATATATTATCTTCCACTTGCTTTTTGAATTCGATAGAATTAAATATATGCAACCATTTTATGCAAGAATTAGGTCACCAGATCTTTCAGAAAGTAGTTTCCTTCTGTTGCTTATGATTAGAAACTGGAGTGATCTATCGAGGTGGATATTTAGAAAAATCACGATTAGAACATACCTTGCTTAAAGTTTCACAAAATGTCAAGGTGGAGAACCAAATTATGTGTTTCGTGTTTGTCTAATATGACTATACTTACCAAACACGTCACAGGAGAAACCGAGAAAGTTTCAACTGCCATGAGATCCTTCCATAGGGAGCTCACTTGTGGAGCAAAAGAATGTCCTTCCAAAAAAAAAGCAAGTTGGAGGCTAAAATGGATTAAGAGATGGCACTAAACACTCTTCACCTTCATTAAAGGCACTGTGATCAACAAACTAAAGGTTCAAAAGGGAACCAAAAATCGAACAAACCACAGGCCAGCGCCACGGAACAAGAGCAGCACATTTTAAATAAAATTATTGATTTCATTCTTGAAGGGTTAAAGTGATGTTTGAGAGGTTCTAAAGCATCAATAAGAAAAGAAGATGGATGCTATTATAAATATGATAATGGACAAAGATGAACATCAAGTAGTTCCACTAAAACACATAATTAACTAATAATTGGGAAAAGGATGAATACTATTTAGTACCGTGCGTTAATCCCTTTTACATTCTAGATTTTGACTTGAGGGTACCAGCATGTTATTATTATTAATTATATTTGCATACAAGAGATTTGGAATCTTAACAATGTTTAGAAGTCATTATTTTATAAATATACAAGCTTTGGAATTGATGGTATAGACAATGATTTTCTTGTCTGCTGTGTTAGAATGCATTCTCTCTGTTTAATTAATTGAATACTTTTTTTACACTTCCCCTTTGTGATTTTGATACAGGGTTTCATCGTGCAAGGTTTATGGTGCTGTGCCCCCGCCGCAGCAGCTGTTGCCTGCTATACCACCCACCATTTCAACTGTGAGCTTTGCACCAGTTCCAGCAATCCCCTTACCTACAATTCCAGTGGGCACTACATTCCTTTATCAAGGGAGTACACCACCCCCTGCGAGTTTTATGAGTTGTGGGCAAATCCAACCTAAGATAGGTAGCTATTCTCAGCCGTCTGTGAGTGGTGGTACAAGTTATAATGGTTATGGTGGGATATATCCACAAGCCACTCCTCTGCAACAAGTTGCCTTGGCACTTAAGCACTCAGCTTCTCCCGTCACTTCTATGGTTTCTCCTATAGCGGCTGTAGCAAGCACACCATCCTTATCAAGTACCGGTTTCTCTTCTGAAAAGGAAAGGAGACAAAAAAGGAAGTTTCAGGAGTTGCCTGCTAATTCAACGGGACCCGCAAAAACCTACCAGGTATTGTGTTCTCAGCCTTTGTATATCTTAACAGACATTAGTTTGAGGTATTGCAGTCACCTTACTTCAAGAAACTAAGAAGATGGCGTATTGCATAAAGCCCCTTGGTTATCTTACTATCTAATGTTTGCATTGAGGATGTAAGGACATTCTGGCCCAGGAGATTTGAAATCTTTGGAACTAGTCGGCGAGATCTGGCATAAATCACCCTCAATTTACTGTCTTGCTAAAAATACAATATATGGTAGTAATGTAATTAATGCATGAATTGCAAGAGTAGCTCATGTTTTGATGGAGAAGTTACCTAAAAGTAAAGGAAGAGAAGACATCAATGACTTTATGCCTACTTGTTAATGATGGTGTAATTAGGGGTGGCAATTTCGGTAGTGGGTCGGGTTTGTGTCTGGTTTACTGTTCTTGGTCATGTGGAAATTTTAAGCCGAACAACTGGCCAACCCGAAAATAATTTAGACATTAATTATTTTCAATATATAAATTGATTTCTAAAATATAATTTGTTAAAGTTGTGTGATAGACTTGCCTTGTGCTTGACCGGAGAGAAAAAGTAAAGCGAAAGTTTAATTGTTTTCAATATATAAATTAATTTCTAAAAATAATTTGTTGAAGTTATATAATAGTAGTAACTTACGGGATGATATAGGAATCAGATTTTTTAAATATTATGTAGGTATATCACACATGTATACAATTATGCAATGTAAATACATGTATTTTTTATGCAATATATTTGTATATATTAAATTTTCGGTGGTTCTGGTTAACCCAGTTACGTTGAGTCAACGCGAAACTTTTTGGGTAAACTTTTACCCAAGCCGAACCCACCCGGAACTCCATTAAATTCGTATTTTTTGTGTCGGATTTCAGGTCGTGTCAAATTTTGCCACGTTAGGTGTATTGTTGGTGCAGTATTTCGTTTAAGTGATCCCCTAGTGTCGGAACTCTTTATTTAAGCTGCAAGAGAACTTGAGATGTGTACAATGCACTGATTATTATGGGAATGGGGCTGAATGGGGAATAAGTATAGCAACTTGAAAAAACTGATTAATTTATATAAGTATTCCGGATACTGTGGTGGAGTACGAATTTGCCACTTTTTCGCGAGAAAATAAATAAAGGAAAACAACAATAAAATTTATTCTCTACTCTTTCAGATTAGAGTAGATTTATGGTTTGCAAACATCTTACTCTCCCGAGATTGGAGCACAGTTAAATTCCACGGATGCTAAACGGGATATCCTGATTATGTTTTGGTTAACAATAAAAATGTATTGCTCTTTGTTCTTCCCACTGGAAAAGGATGCCATCCATCCTATATGAGCTATACAGAGTACTGCTCCAGCAATTCCTTATGAGTACAAGCAATTGTTATTACTAGCATCTTTCTATCATAAGAGAACTTGAGTGAAATCTATATTGTTGATGTGAGTGTTGGCTGTGCATCTAGATTTGGTCTCACTGAGTCAACTATGTTTAGTTTGACCGAGTTGACTCGGTTTTTAGCATTCTCTAATTTATTAAGGGCACTGCAGTAACACTTTGTCAATATAAACATTGTAAATAAAATTTAAGAGCTGTATTTGGGATACCATTCCGAGGGAAGTTTGATACTTTTGTTTATTCACCATTATATTATATATGGTCTTTTGCCATCGAGGAAATAAACCGTCACTTGTTTATTGGGATAATTGATGATTTCTTGAGAAAACTAAACAAACGCACATATATTTTCATCTTCGGTTTTGTTGGTAAATTAGTAATTTATTGTGTTTTTGATAATTTTGCATATAAGCGCCTTTCCCTTCCCAAAGTCTGAGAAAAAAATGTTGTTAATATAACATGAAGAATAATAATGATAGTTATAGTAGTTATCATTATTAATATTTTTTTTCCTGACATTACGACTATATTTCAGGTATTTTCTCTGACCTTGTATGAAGCTAATAGGCTGATACTGGACATCTATGTTGGGAGTTTGTATTTTTTCACAGGGTTTTGCAATGCGGAGCTGTGGAAAATGACTGATGTGACGTGTGATGCTTTTATCTGGATGTATACAAGTCTTGTATTCTGTGCAATTCTCTAACAAAAATCTGCATGGACTTTTAGAACCAGAAACATGCATTAATCCTCAATAGTAGTTACACTGAGAATGGTTTCTGCTTGTTGCATGCACAGTTGACTAGTACTATGCTTCTGCTTTAGATTTTCATGTCAAAGTATGATAAAAGAATTAAGCCATCATGATCCCATTAAGTTTTCATGTCCAATGCACTGTTGACCCTGGTACCTGCATATACAAATTAATTTTAATCCAGTTTCGGTTTTCACACCAGTTTCCGGCCCTTTAGATTACATGTTTGTGACTTTCGGTGTGTGTGCATGTGTTCACAACTATAACATAACATGTGCATATTTAAAATTATATTTACTACTTCCCCGCATAATTACGTTGCCAATTAAAAGATTCTTAAATTGCCATTGATGTGATTTTTAAGCTCATGTTTCATAACTGAGTGGAGCTGTTAAAGGATTTGGTTGGATTGTTCTTTACGAATATGTAACAGGATCCAGATTTTTCGAAGCAACACCAATCTTCAATTTTTGATGGGAGAAATGTTTCGAACATGCCATCACCAAAGAAGTTGACACTGCAAGCAGCCAGTGGTCTCCCACCACCCCCTCCTAAGAGCATGCCGCCGCCACCGCCTCCTAAGAGCATGCTGCCACCACCGTCTCCTAAGAGCATGCCACCACCGCCTCCTAAGAGCATGCCACCACCGCCTCCTAAGAGCATGCCGTCACCATCTCTTAATTCCAGTACAGCACCTATCATCAACGTCCTAAAGGACAACCATGGTCAGGATAAAACGACATCTAAAGCTGTCCCCGGTACTTGTTCTTTTGTATTTGTTAGTGTACAGATAGATGCAAACTGAGAAGTGAGCACATAAATGTTTTAATGCCAGTTGTTTAAATGAAAATGATATTATTCTGTAGTGTATTGTTGGGATAGGAAGAAGCTGCATCTTGATACTACCAGACATCTATCACGTAGTAGAATTATCTTCATTTTACAAAATGCACACAATACTGAGTTATGGTAATTTAAAATATTTCAGATACACTTATCCAACTGATGGAGTATGGTGATGACGATGAAGATGATGACGACGATGACCTTGGAGAAATTACTGGTGATAACTTGAAGGCCAACTCAAATCCGCAGATAGCATCAAAGCCATTCTGGGCTGTGTGAAGCTGAAAAATAAGTAGTCTGCTGATATATTTGGTTAACGAAAAGAGTTTACTTGTGCTTTTCACTTTTACAAGAATGTTGGCACTGTTAGTGAGCTCTATCAATTCTATTGTGTACAAACTGTGAATTGTATCTTTTGAATTTTATTTTGAGGAACAGGCCAAAAACACAGTATAGTCAGATGTAGTTATCCTGGCAATGATTACGGTCTTTACAAGAAGGGTTTTGCTTTCACTATGTTTTGTTATTTTTTTTAACTTAACATGTTGCTCTCATTTTTTGAATGTTTTTTTCTGGAATTCACAGATGGCCGAATTTTCCTTAACCTGGGGTGTTGTACGGCTCATCTTTAATGCTGCATCTATGAGAAGATTTTGGTATAGGCAGTTTTTTTTTTCTCTTTCATGTCTGCATAATCATGGTGGGTTTGATTATTATTAGCTTGTGATTGTTTGTTTGGGGCTTTTGTAGCCGATGTTGCTCGGTTTTTATAGGTATATTTGGAACTAGGTGAATAAAACGCAATTCAAAGTTGCGAATATTCGAAAGATATTATTTATAAACTTAAAATATAATGAAAGGTAATTTTTTTGAAAACAATTACTTTCTCTTTTACAACTTAAATATACTATATCTTTTTTTTTCCTAAATTAAATTATTTAATCTTATGAATGCATAAAAATGTTTGAATTGAATAATTATATATCGAGTCAACTGTACTGATCTGTTTCTTGTAGATGCTGTAATTTGTTTGTCTTAGGGCGAAGGGTAAATATTTTAATACCACTTTCACGATATAGCAAAAGAATTTTTTAAAAAATTTTGTTTAAACTTAATATTCATGATTAATTCTAAACACATAAATGTTTTACCAGTATAATGTTATTTAGATGTAGACATAAGAGAAAATACATATGTACATAGTTTGGTTATATGAGCTGCTACATGAATTTAATTATTTTTTTTTAAAAATTAATATTCATTTCCTAAAAATAAATTATAATGTTTTTTAATATATAAAGTCCGTGGCACTACAGAAATACCAAGATACTAAATAGAAACAAATATGTGAAATCTATCTGGCATGTTGAGCCGTGATGCATTTTTCACGTGAATTTGAAATCAATGTGTCCAGTTATTGCAGCAGCTACCACTGAACTCCATGATGGCTTTGTTTTACCACAACTTCTGGGAAAGCCGTCATTGGTAGCGCAATCAAAGTTGGCAAGAGCTATAAAATTTCTTAGGCATATTTGTGCTACTCTAGACAACCTGAAACTTTAAAAAATGACCAAACCAAGTTTGAAAACTTTTAAAATGAGCTGCTCACTAAATTCCATGCAAGTTTGAGAAAACAATAATAAAGTAACAAAATAAGACAAAAATTTGCAAGCACATTATCTCTCTGAGATCAGGCTGTGCACCCGCCTATAGCAAAACCTTCTTCACAATCTTATGATCCTCAACCAAGAAAGGTCGGATGATCCTGCTAGATAACCAAGTCAAAGTGAACAAACATATAATGAAAATAATATATTCATAAAGAATTGCAAAACATATAAAGGGCGGATGATCAATATACAACCTTTGAAGGCACGGGTAAGAGTCCCTTCCGTTCAAGAAGGTTCAAGAGTATAAAATCATGTCGGGGTCTTTCACTACCAACTTAAGATTTTAGTGCGACTGTTAACTTAACATGGTATTAGAATTCGGTTTAGGGTGGGACTCGGGTTCGAGTCCTCCCATCTCCATTTGTTTAATTTAAATATTTGTTATTGATATGAGTATTGTTATTGGTTATATTTGTTGTTGTCTATCATAACGAAAAATATCGTACGATTGAGGGGGAGTGTTAAAGAGTTTAATATCATGTTCGGCCATTCCTCTACCACCTTAATGTTTAGACGGACCGGTTACTTAACATGATATCAGAGCTCGATTTAAGGAGACACTCGGGTGCGAGTCCTTCCACCCCAATTTATTTAATATAAATATTCGTTAATTATACGATTGAGGGGAAGTGTTAAAAAGTATAAGATCTTGTTCGGGCCTTCCTCTGACACCTTAAGGTTTTAGAGCGACCAATTACTTAACATGGTATCAGAACTCGTTTTAGGGGGTTCGAGTCCTCCCAACCCAGTATATTTGTCATTGGTATTGATATTGGTTGTATTTGTTGTTACCAATCGTAGCGAAACGTATCGTACGATTGAGGGGGTTGGTATTAATATTGGTATTTGTTGTATTTGTTGTTACCAATCATAGCAAAACGTATCGTACGATTGAGGGGGAGTGTTGAAGACTAGGATTTTATTATAATATGACTTGTTCTCAATTACAATAAAAGAGGGGTTTATATAACCAACAACCAAGTAATAATAAATAAAAATATCCTAACAACTAAATTTTATAAGAATGAAAATATCTAATAATAGGAATATTATATATGTTAACATCCCCCCTCAAACTCACGATGGTGAATCGAGAGTTTGTCAAACAAGAAACGGAGCCACAAAGTCAAACAAATCCAAATTTTAACATCAGAAACATGAGCATCTTAATGAATCCGGGAAACAGAGTCACAAATCCAAAGAACCAAAAATTTTCAAGCAAATTCAAAGTTGAGCACAAGTGCAATATAAGAACAAAGATGCAACCGAGAAAACAAGAGTATTTGAATGAATCCAAACATAGCGACGAATTCAAAACAACAAAAAACTTTTAAGAGAATCCAAAGCGCAACAACATGAGAGAAATCTTCTGGAGAAGCAGCAACACAAGAGAAAACAGAGCAATCCAAGTGTATCCAACCCAAAATCAAAGTTAACAAGAAATTCAATAATCAAGAGAAGAACCATCCACGTAATCTAATAATCGAAACAACTTTATAATTGAAATAAATTCGTAACCATCGAAACTAATCAAATAACAAATCTGCAATTATCAAAAATAAATCCTTATATAAAATCCAACCCCATAACCAATCAAAACAAACTCCAAATAATCGAATCCTAGTCAACAAACTATATCCAATCATCAACCAAATAAAACCATATCCCAATTCAAGCTATATCCAAATCTAATCAAATTTCGCACTAAACCAATGTGCCTAGAACACCAAATAAACTAAAAGTAATCCCTCGAAGGGCCAATGTGCCTAAACACCAAAATAAACTAAAAAAATCTCTCGTAGGGCTAATGTGCCTAGAGCACCAGATAAAAAAATAAAACAAAAGGCGACAAAATATACAGATGTACCTAGGGCTACCCCATCATCAACACGTGTTAGATATATTTGTGATGTCATGTCTAATATGATTTGTGTTTAGTTTTCAGATCTTACTTAACAGGACAAATCGGTACTTAACTGGAAATCAATACTTATACTGAAGTTAGGACTTAAGATATCAGAACTTAAGTTGTCAGAACTTAAGTTATTAGGAGATATTTATCAGGAGATAATATTAGGACTTAAGGAGACGTTCAGATAAGGAAGGCGGCTGATTGAAAGGAAAGAAGATCAAGACAAACATAAGAAGAGATATGCATGGAGAAGAATTTTATGAAGAATAGAATACTTGGAAGAAAAGATAACTGATTGATATATATTAGGAAGCAGAATTATATTCGATATCAATTAGAAGATTATCTTGTAACTGTGTAGTATATAAAAACAAACATAGGGTTTACACTATATGTGTTATTATAATCGAGATTATTATTCATTGTAACCCTAACAACTCTCGTGATAATTTGTTCATCACTGAGAGAGGATAGTTCTTTGTAACAGAGTTTATTGTGTTGAATAAAATCTATTTTCTGTTACTTGAGTTCTTATATTCGATTTGATTGTAGTAAAAACTGTATTCAACCCCCTTCTACAGTGTGTGTGACCTAACAAGTGGTATCAGAGCAATCTGTTAACATACATACAGTAAAGATCCAAAAACAATCATGTCTGAAGAAGCACAAACTCCAACCAAGCCCACCAAAACTGAAGAAACCCCAAAGACTCAAATCCATAATCGATATGAGACTATTAGGGTTCCCATACTGAAACCTTCTGAGTATCCCATATGGAAGGTAAGGATGTCTATGTTTCTAGAAGCTACAGATCCAGAATACCTTGACAGAATTAATGAAGGACCACACAAGCCAACCAAGCACTGTGTTGTAGTTGCAGGTCAGCCAGCACAGACTGTACCAAAGGAGAAAAGTGAATATACAGCTGAATATATTTCATCTATTGCAAAGGATGCAAAGTTAAGACATTTGCTGCACAGTGCCATTGATAATGTCATGTCAAACAGGGTAATTAACTGCAAGACTGCAAAGGAGATATGGGATGCCTTGGAGACAAGATGCCAGGGAACTGATTCAATTAAGAAGAACATGAGGACTATACTCACTCAAGAGTATAAGCACTTTGACTCAAAACCTGATGAGTCATTAACTGGTTTATATGATAGATTTGTCAAACTCTTGAATGATCTGTCACTGGTGGATAAGGAATATGATCTTGAAAATACTAATCTTAAATTCCTTTTAGCTCTTCGTGAAAGTTGGGATTTGAAGGCCACAACTATAAGAGACAACTATGCTCTTGATGAAACTACTCTTGATGAAATTTATGGTATGCTCAAGACTCATGAACTTGAGATGGATCAAAGAAGCAAGAGGCATGAGAGAAAGTCAAGGACAATTGCTCTTAAGGCTGAGGAGGAATCCCCTAAAGTGGCTGTCTTAAAGAAAGGCAAATGAAAGGCTCTCATCGCAAAGTCTGATACTGAGTCATCATGTTCTGATAGTGATGAGGATTCAGAAACTGAAAGTCTATCTGAGATGGACCCTAATGAAGAGATGATGAAGCTGTGTGCTCTTATGGTGAAAGGAATCACAAAGATTGCATACAGGAAATTCAGATGGGGAAAGAAGTTTTCCAGGAAAGGTGCAAGTTCTGATAAGAAAAGTTTCAGAAAATCTGAAGGCAAAGGAGGAAAGTTTGACAGAGGAGATTACTCAAATGTCAAATGCTACAACTGTGGTGAGAAAGGCAACATATTTCCTGATTGCAAGAAAGGAAAAAGTGACAAAGGCAAGGCTCTTGTCACAAAGAAGAAAAGCTAGACAGACACTTCAGATTCTGAAAGTGAGGTGAACTATGCCTTGATGGCAAATGCTGATAGCAGTTCTGAAGCTGCTGAGTTAAAGGTACCTCAAACTACTTATGCCTTTCATACTGATGATATTACTGAGTTGAGAAGATATCTTAAAACCATGTTTATTAGTTATAGAGATCAAACTTTAACATGTGAAAGATTAACTTCTGAAAATCTTGCTTATAAAAAGAGGAATGATTATTTAGAAAATAGTTAGTTATGTTCCATCAAACTCAGAAAGATAGAGATGATGCTTTCTATGTTAGAGATGAAGTGCTTAAAATGAATGAATCTCTAAAAACTGAGTTAGAAAGGGAAAGAGAGATTATCAGGACTTGGACTAACTCTGGCAAAATAACTCAGAATTTGTTAAGTAGTGGAAATTGGAAAGAGGGCTTAGGTTATGGAGATGATAATAATAATAAAGGAACTGTAAAAATTGAGCCTATAGTTGTTAAACAAAAGCCAAAGGTAAATCCTGTTAAGTTTGTAGCTGTAAAGACTGATATTGATAAATCAAAATTTAAAGAGAAATTAACTTCTGACAAACCAAAACAGGATAAGCCAACTGAAGTTAACATATGCTTAATGACAAAGAAGCAGCTTAAGCATAAGCTGAAAGATGTTAAAAACGTAAACAAGGTAAAGACACCTAGGAAAAATAGGAATGGAAAGGTAGGTGTGAATAAAAGCAATGATTATAAGCCTGTTCCTAATGCTCCTAGAAAGAAATGTTATAATTGTGGAAATTCTAACCATCTGGCTTCTTTTTGCAGGAAGAATAAGAACATAAACTCCTTACCTTCAAAATCAGGAGTTAAGAGTCAGTCTATTAGATATAGGACATAAAATCCTTGTTTTCATTGTGGTAGTCTATGACATTCCATTTATACTTGTAAGGAATATCATAGTTTGTACTTTGATTATTATCAAATAAAACATTCTTTAAAGAAAGTTAGCGTTATTCCTTCTAGTGTAAGTTCTGATACAAAGTCTGATATTGTAAATTCTGATAAGAAAACTGTTAACATAAACTCTGATGCTAAATCCGCAGCAAATGTTAACAAACTTAATAAGGCCAAAGGATCCAAGCAAGTCTGGGTCCTTAAAACTAATCATTAGTGGTCTTTGTGATTGCAGGGCAACAGGAAAAACATCCTAGTTCTGGACAGTGGATGTTCAGGACATATGACTAGAAATAAAGCCCTGCTATCAGACTTTGTGGAAAAACCTAGCCCAGGTGTTTCTTATGGAGATGGCAACATGGGAAAAACTCTGGGATATGGCAATATCAATCTTGGGAATGTCATAATTGATAAAGTAGCTCTAGTCTCAGGACTTAAACATAATTTGCTGAGTGTTAGTCAAATCTGTGACAGAGGTTATCATGTGGATTTCTTTGAAGAACACTGTGAAGTTGTAAGCAAATCTACAGGAAAAGTTGTTCTAAAAGGATACAGGCACGGTAACATTCATGAAGCCAAGCTTTCAACAAGTACTGATGGTTCTGCAATCTGTCTGTTAAGTAGAGTAGAGCATCAATTGAAGAAAGCTGGGATTGGCACAAGAAACTCTCTCATTTAAATTTCAACAATATAAATGAACTAGTCAAGAAAGATCTTGTGAGAGGACTGCCAAAATCAGTATTTGCTCCTGATGGCCTTTGTTCATGTCAAAAGGCAAAACAAAGAAAATCTTCATTCAAGAGCAAGACTAAATCTTCAATTCTTGAGCCTTATCACCTACTACATATTGATCTATTTGGTCCAGTGAATGTCATGTCTATTTTAGAGAAGAAATATGCTATGGTCATAGTGGATGAGTTCACCAGATACACATGGGTATATTTCTTGCACACAAAAAGTGAAATTACATCTATCTTGATTGATCATGTCAAACAACTGGATAAATTGGTTAAAGACTCTGTGAAAATCATAAAAAGTGATAATGGCACTGAGTTCAAGAATTTGATCATGGAAGAGTTCTGCAAAGACCAAGGAATTAAGCAGGAATTTTCTGCTCCTGGAATTCCACAGCAAAATGGAGTTGTTGAAAGAAAGAATAGAACTCTTATTGAAGCTGCATGAACTATGCTTGATGAAGCAAAGTTACCAACCTATTTTTGGGCTGAAGCTGTGCAGACTGCTTGTTTTATTCAGAATGCAACACTTATCAACAAGCATGGGAAGACACCATATGAGATGGTGAAGAAAAAGAAGCCAAATCTGAAGTATTTTCATATATTTGGATGCAAGTGTTTTGTTCTTAAGACTCATCCTGAATAGCTATCCAAATTTGATCTAAAAGTTGATGAAGGAATTGTTGGATATCCACTTTCCACAAAAGCCTCCAGAGTCTACAATTTAAGAACAAGGGTTGTCATGGAATCTATCAATGTCTCTTTTGATGGTAAGAAGATTACCGCACTTGAAGATTTCAATGATCATGATCAACTGAGATTTGAGAATGAAGTTTTAAATTCTGATTCTGTAAATCCTGACAGTCTAAATCCTGATACTGCAAATTCTGATGGGTTAAACTCTGATGTTATTGAAACTGTGGTAACTACGCCAAAGGAAAATGCACCTGTGCAGGGGGAGCATATTGAAGATACAACCACATCTCAAGAAGCATCAGAATCTAGAACAGGCTCTTCAAGTTCTGATTCATCAAGTTCTGATGAGCCAAGTTCTGATAATTCTGGAAACTCAAATTCTGAAGGATCCAACTCAGAGAGCATAATTTTAAGGGGAGCATCAGAAAATGTTGATGGAGACAACATGGATCATGGGGGAGCATCCAAGAGATAACCTTCCATCTGCAAGGAAGTGGACTAAAGCACATACACCTGACTTGATTATTGGAGATCCTGAAGCAGGTATTAAAACTAGAACATCAACATCAAATGAATATCTCTATCACTCTTTTCTTTCTCAGAATGAACCAAAGAAAGTGGAAGAAGCTCTTCAAGATGCTGATTGGGTGCAAACAATGCAAGAAGAGTTAAATGAATTTGAAAGAAATAAAGTCTGGACCCTTGTGCCAAGACCAAAGAACAGATCTGTTGTTGGTACAAAGTGGGTGTTCAGAAACAAAATTGATAGTGATGGCATAATTACAAGGAATAAAGCAAGGCTGGTTGCAAAAAGATATTCTCAACAGGAGGGAATTGATTATGATGAAATATTTGTACCAGGTGCTAGATTGGAAGCCATAAGGATATTTTTGGCTTATGCTTCTCACAAAAAGTTTAGTCTTTTAAATGGATGTAAAAAGTGCTTTTCTTAATGGAGAATTGGAAGAAGAAGTATATGTTAAACAACCTCCAGGTTTTATAGATTCAAATTTCCTCATCATGTCTACAGACTTGATAAAGCACTTTATGGTCTTAAGCAAGCTCCAAGAGCATGGTATAAGACACTAGCTCAGTTTCTTCTGCAAAGTGGATTTAACAGAGGGACTATTGACAAAACTTTATTCTATCTCAACTATGGAAAGGACTTACTTTTGGTGCAGATATATGTTGATGATATCATTTTTAGTTCTACAAATGACAAACTTTGTAAAAGGTTTTCCAAGTTAATGCAGTCAAGATATCAAATGAGTATGATGAGAGAACTTAGCTATTTTCCGGGCCTTCAAGTCAAGCAGAATGAAGAATGAACTTTTATTTATCAATCTAAGTACACCAGAAATTTGTTGAAGAAATTTAAAATGCAAGATTGTTCAAATGCATCCACTCCTATGGCCACTACAATAAAATTGGATAAGGATACTGGTACATCAGTAGATATTACTGATTACAGAGGTATGATTGGATCACTACTCTATCTAACTGCAAGTAGACCTGATATCATGTATGCTACCTGTCTTTGTGCAAGATTTCAAGCAGATCCAAGAGAACCTCACTTAACAGCTGTGAAAAGAATTTTCAAGTACCTTAAGGGTACAACTGATCTGGGATTGTGGTATCCTACAGAATCAGACTTTAAGCTAATAGGTTACTCAGATGCAGATTTTGCAGGATGCAAAATTGACAGGAAAAGTACAAGTGGAAGCTGCCAATTTCTTGGAGGCAGATTGGTTTCTTGGTTTAGCAAGAAACAAAAGTCAATTTCCACATCAACTACAGAAGCATAATACATTGCTGCAGGAAGCTATTGTGTACAGATTCTTTGGATGAAGAATCAGTTACTGGATTATGGGTTAACATATTCTAAAATCCCTATTTACTGTGATAATCAAAGTGCTATTGCTATGACAGGTAATCCAGTTCAACACTCAATGACAAAGTACATCAGCATAAAGTACCACTTCATAAGGGAACATATGGATGAAGGTACAGTGGAATTGCATTTTGTTCTAACAGATCAACAACTAGCAGATATCTTCAGAAAACCACTATATGAAGCTACTTTTACAAGATTGGTAAATGAACTTGGAATGGTTTCAGGTTCTTTCTCTAAATCTGCTTAGTTTATGTCCTGATACATCAGACTTTATGATCAGTATTTACAGATATTACTATCTTTGTGTATTCTGTGCTTAAATTGAAATTTTCTAAGTGCTGATTGTTGTCTGATATGAATTTCTAAACTCTGATAGTGATATGAATGTTTCTGTGACTATTCAATCCAATGAGGATGACTGTGCTAGATGCAGACCTAGTAGTCTTTAATATACTAAAGATCCCATGTTTGAAGTAATTATTTATGTGGAAATCTTTTAAACACAAGCAAATTCTGATACTGAGCTTGGTTAAGTTTACTTTGTGTACCTTATTACTAAGTCAAAAACTAGAATAGTGCTTCTTATCTGTTAAGTTTTGGTGTTAGTAAATCTGATGGATGTACTAAGTGCTGATAAGCCTCACTTATCAAAAGAAAAAGAAAGAAAAGAAATAAAAATCAGGCACTCCTTTGAGATCTAGAGTAAAAATGTGGAAGGGAAGACCCAAGTACATTGCTGGTATTAAGTAATATGCATTAGAAAGGCAAAATAAAATTTTCTTGGTGACTTTTCACATTCTCTGATTACTGGAGAAATACTCTGATAATAGCATAAATTCTGATAAGAAGTTGTGACTCACTTACACTGAGAAGCCACTATAAAAAGGAATTTCAAAAGATGCATAAAATGAGCACAAAACAGTTGAGGTGGACTCATGCATGAACTCATTCTATAGTAGACTTCAGAATAATGACAGATTTTAAGCAAAGTTCTTAGTTATGCCTTATTTCTAAAATGTACTGAAGTGAATCAGACTTTAGTCTTTGTCTGATATTTAGCTTAATGCACACACATACACTCCATATGAATGATGAAAATTGCTGTGGTGATAAATGTTATTTTGGATGAACAGTTTAAGTGTTAGTTGCATAAATTCTGAGGACAAGTACTGATTAAAGTTTTGATGTACCCATATCAGTATTTGTGTGAAGAATTACAGGAATAAACATTCACTTTTCGAGTTAAGGAGCCATATTCTGATGACTTTTAAATCCTGATAATAATCAAGTTCTGATGCTGACGTGTCAATATTTATTTACTTGGTTTATTTTTGGTCATTACTAGAACGGTCATATTTTCTCAGAATATTGGTTTATGTGAGATAAAGCAGTAATAATCATTTGTTTAGTGGGAACAATTTTTTTTTAAAAACTGAACGTGTAATGTAATTATTACTTATTTACCGTGCCCATTAACTTTTGCCTTAACTGCTGCATGCCTGACAGGTGTAAAGATTTGTTCCACTTCTCATTAACTGCTGTCACGTGGGGTGTCTAAGTAAAAGAGATAAAAGATTTACAAATCTTATATTTTCATTTTTATTCTACTCTCTCTTTTCTTATTCTCTCTCACATTTTCTGACGGTTTTTTTTACAGACATTTTCTCAAACACCTTACAGGCACTCTAACTTCTCACTTATTTCTGATGGCGCCCAAGGATTTAATTGTTGATGGAGCCAAGTTTGTACCAAATAACTATGCTGCAATCTTGAATAAGGCTGAAACTCCATCAGATCTGCACTTTGTGCAGGATTTATTAGCCAATAGTGAGATTGGGTATGCTTTGACCCAACCCCAATCTATTTCAAGCAACAAGTGCTGACATTTTGGCGAACTGGGCTTTTTGATGATGGTGGTGCTACTGGTACTCCAAGCATTATTTTCACATCAGGAGATGTCGAGCATGTGGTTACTCCTGGAGCAGTTCGTAAAGCTCTCCACTTACCTGAAGGTTGCACATTCTCAACAGTGGAGGATCCTGTCTTACAGCAGCTTATGGCCAGTCTGGGCTATGAGAAAAGTTTGGGAAAGCTGGGTCAAATGAAAAGAGCAAATATCAGAAAGGAATGGAGCTTTTTCTTTGATTGTATCACTAAGGCATTCGCCAATAAATGCTCCAACTTTGATGTTATTCCCATCATGAGTCAGCAAATCGGGTATGCCCTTATTTATCAAACTCATTTTGATTTTTCAAGTGTTGTGCTAAGTTTCATAGGAGATAGGATGACAGAGGATAGGAATGTAGTATACTTTGCTAGATTCTGTCAGCTTATATATACTTTATGTTGTGCTGATGAACCTCAACCTACCGGTGATTTAATTCCACCCTTTAAGCTTGCAAAAAAGGCCTTTAATGGTTTGTTAAATGCTGACAATAAGAAACCAGTGCAGAGACCCTTACAGATTCCTCAGTTAGTAAAACATATCCTGGTAAATGCTGATCCACAAACATACACATCTGTTTACCCTGATGTTCAACCCACCAACACATCACAACCAACACAACAGCCATCAGAACATACCACAACTACACAAACACCTCAAACTTCTCAACCTCAACCAACTCAACCCTTCATCAGGACATATTTCAAACCATCACAGTCATCTCAACCTCAACCTTCAGCACATCCTGTAAAGCCTTCATCTTCCAAACCCAAGAGGACTAAGATAGTTCCTCAGTCTCAACAGAATAGAAGGAGAATTGTTCTGAGAGATGAGTCAGACAATGAGGAGCATGTTCCAATATCAGAACCTGTTGTTGTAGAAGCTGAGAAGATCTATTCTCAGAAAGATACTAAAACTGGGAGTTCTAGGCCCCTCAAAAGGCTTAGAAAGCTAAATTCTGATGATGAAGCTCCCAAAGTCTTTAATTCTTCAAAGAGACTTAAAAAGCAAAGAGCCAGGAGGGCTGTAATTGTATCATTACACTCTGAAGTAACTCTGGAAGAAGCAGCTAAGGAAGGGGGTCAGGAATCTCTGATCCCAACAGAACCTATAGTAATTGAATTACTTCCCACAACTGAATTAGCTCACAAGTCTCCTATTCAAGAGCAAGAGGATATTCCAGACCAAGTGCCTACACCTCTTGTGTCTCCTGTAATTGATCCAGTACATACTGAAGACCCAGGTATAAGTACTGAAATTGATATTCATAACTTGATTGTGCCTGAGGTTCTGTACTTGGAAGCTCCACCAACTCAACTCACTCCACCAACAACACCAATTTTGGATGCTGAATTCAATGCAGACATTCCAACTACAACAGTTCTGAATCTAGATGATGAAGATCAGATTGAAGGTGGGCATCAAAATTTGGATGTTGATCAGAACTTAGCTGCAGATCAGAACTTAAAGGATGATGTTGAAGCCTCTATAGCCTCACATACTGTTATTTTATCAGAGGATGCTGAAGCTGCATGCTCTGTAAGTTCTGATGCTGATAATGCTGAACTTACTGGTGAAGCTGCTGCAAATGTAGATGCTGATGCAGCTGGTCCATCAGGACATGCACCTCAACAAGCTCCATGCAAAGCTGATTTAATCAAGAAGTTTGTTAGAGAGGATGCACCAATACCTTGGAGGGAAACTCCTAGAGGAAATGAGTGGACTAAGGAATGGAACACAGTTAGTTTTGTTCCTACTGAAAAAATTCTTGCTGAGCACCTTGCCAAAGCTGATGAAATGCTGATAAATGATGATTTCAAGGCACAGCTTAGAGTTACTGCAATGAGTACTATGCACCTTCAAGGTCAACACTCAATCACTCACGACAAGGTGAATAAAATTCAAAAATCACTCATCCAGCAAGATATGAATATAGAATTGGAAAAGAACAGATTTTTCAAGACAGCCTTTGACCGAATTGGGTATATTGAAAAAACTCAGGAGAAGCAACAAGCTCAGATTGATGAAATTCTAAAGAATCAAGTTTCTCATCAAACTCAACTCAATGAGATCGAATCCTCAGTGGAATTGCTTGTCTCTCTTCTTTTACCTGCTGATGCCAAAAGGGGGGAGAAAGTAATTAAGTCCAAATACAAATCTACTCAAGTACTGAAGGGTAAGGATGATGGAAATGATGACCAGGGAAACTCTGGAATGGGTAGAGGTCATGGTCAAGGAAAAGGTTTTTTATCAAGCAAAGCTGGAACTACAAGTCAAAGAACAAGTTCTGATACTGGGATAAGAATAAGTTCTGATATTGGTAAAAGGATAAGTTCTACTGGACATCTGGAGCTTGATGAAGAAATTTCAAAGAGATTATTTCTTAAAGAAAATCTAGGAATGGACTTTGAAAGTCTAAAGGAAGAAGAAGCTAGACTTAAAGCAGAAAAAGTTAACTCCAAATCTAAAGCTTCTGTTGTTGAAAAGAAACTTTGAAAACCTAAGGGCATTGTGATTAAGGAGAGGACAAATGCTGAGGCAACCAAATCCAAATCACAAGTAGAGGTAGATCCAAGATCCAAGGGCAAAGAAAAAATTGATGAACCTGTAGAGGTATATATGCCAGTCATGGATGAAGAAATAATTGATGATGAAGATGCTAGTCTGATTTTGAAGAAAGGATATTCAAACAATCTCTGACATAGCTCATGTTGTTCAAGATCAGGACTTAGTAAATTCTGATATTTCAGTGAAGCAAGCAACCTCTGACATAGCTCAAGTTGGCTTGATATCAGAAGATAAGGAAAAGGAAACCTCTGACATTGCTCATGTTAAACCTTCAAAGATGCTACGACCAGAATTCACCAAAGCTCAATAGACTCAACCTTTAAAGACTATATCAAGTGGTTTTGAAGCAAGAGTTGTTACAGGAAAGGAAGCAAGAGACAAATATGGATTGGATAGTTCTAAAGAGAAGAGAATACACAACACTACCAATGATCCAACTTCCTTAAGTGAACCGGGTGTAGGAGCAACTCCTGAGAGATTGAATCAACTTGAATCTGTACAAATGGTTTACCATTCTGTTTTGAAAGAAGATATCATGTTATACTTTATGACAGATGGGAGGGTATTCCAGATCAGGGAGAATGCAATTTCATTGAAGTATTTTGAAGAACTAGAACATGTTCTATTTCTACTTCAAGTGAAAAACAGATCAACATATGGTGCTGCAGGGTGTTTAAAATCAAATATTCAAAGACAGAAGAAACTTTACTCTGTAAAGTCTGACAGCCCATACTGTCCTAAGTACAGATCTCACAGTGGAGAAATTGTTGAAATGAAGCCTAATACTGCTAAAATCATCACTACATTTTATGGTATTAAGGGACTTGAATTCAATCCAGAGTCTGATAAAGCCTATATCATCAGACTAGATCAGGATATAAGGAAAGCTAAAATAAATGATCTCAGGGCTTCTATCTTTCAAACTGGTGAAGATACAGTTGAAATGAAAAATGCTAAAAGGAGGATGGTCAATGAACTTGAATATGCTGAGAGATGTTTGTTGAAGAACTATCTCAGAACAACTCCTGATATCAAAGAGATCAGAAATTGAAGCCAAGTCAAAGATCTACAACTGCTTAAATTCTGAAGTGTATACAGACTGAAGCTGTTATCAGACAAGGAATGTAAGTTGTAGTTATCTAGTCAAATTCTCATGCATTTTTACTTAATATTTTTGACATCATCAAATATCTGTTAAACTTGTATATTATACTAATTTACAAGTTGGGGGAGATTGTTAGATATATTTGTGATGTCATGTCTAATATGATTTTGTTTAGTTTTCAGATCTTACTTAACAGGACAAATCAGTACTTAACTGGAAATCAGTACTTATACTGAAGTCATGACTTAAGATATCAGAACTTAAGTTGTCAGAACTTAAGTTATCAGGAGATAATATCAGGACTTAAGGAGACGTTCAGATAAGGAAGACAGCTGATTGAAAGGAAAGAAGATCAAGACAAACATAAGAAGAGATATGCATGGAGAAGAATTCTATGAAGAATAGAATACTTGGAAGAAAAGATAACTGATTGATATATATTAGGAAGCAGAATTATATTCGATATCAATTAGAAGATTATATTGTAACTGTGTAGTATATAAACACAGACATAGGGTTTACACTATATATAATATTATAATCGAGATTATTATTCATTGTAATCCTAGCAGCTCTCGTGATAATTTGTTCATCACTGAGAGCGGACAGTTCTTTGTAACAGAGTTTATTGTGTTGAATAAAATATGTTTACTTGAGTTCTTATATTCGATTTGATTGTAGTAAACACTGTATTCAACCCCCTTCTACAGTGTGTGTAACACGAGAAAAGGAAAGAAAGATGAAAGGAAAAGAAAGGAAAAATAAATAACATTATCAATGAGCCAATATCATCAAAGAGAGACAGAGAGTGTGCATGAGAGTCCTAATCAAAACCAACCAAAATCAATTTTGTTTACCTTATTAAAATCTAACCAATTCGAAGAAAAAAAACAGTAATCAAGATTAAAACTCAAAATCATCCAAATAAGAGATTTGGACAAGAAGATGATAAAATAATAATCGGAACACATATTTTAAACCCAGCATGTGTTAGTCACAACAATCGATTCTCCATCAACATATCCCGGATCGAACCATAACTCTTGATATCATGATAAAAGTATAGATGAAATAGATAAAAGTAGGGTTTTATTATAATATGACTTGTTCTCAATTATAATAAAAGAGGGGCTTATATAGCAAATAACCAAATAATAATAAAGAAAAAATCATAATAAAGAAATCTATACTATATTATAATAACCGGAATATAGTATAATTTGGTAGGCCTTTTTTTTGGTTGGTTTGGTTATCCCCATATATAACCGTCAGATCTTTTTAATCAAGTAATCAGTTTCGTTAGATTTAAATACTAAAAGAATGCACACTACTCAAGCTCGCAGGTTCGAACCCCGCCAACAACTATTTATATTATTATTTATACATTACTAAAACTCTCAGGTTCGAACCCTGCCAACAACAAATATTAATATTATTATTTATACGCGACCCCAGATTCAGTATCGAATCCTGCCAACAACATATATTTATATTATTATTATAATATATTATTCCACATTCCTGTTATTATAATATAGTATAAATACGAATAAGGTACTGATTCAAAAAAAATTATTATAATTTTAAATAATATAAAAATATTAATGAAGAGCACGGATTGTAAAGCTAGTTATTATAATAATGAAAATATTCAATAATAAGAATAATATATATGGTAACACCTTGGTTCTTAGACAATCCAGGTTTTTTATGCTCTGCAAGCCTTGAACGAGGAATCTGCACAAGATAATATTGAGCACTCAAGATATAAAAATGCATATAATGTGACAGTATTACACGATCTGATTCCACAATCATGATTGATCAAATAAAATTAGAGGGATTGAGCACTCAACATAGAAATGCAGATAATTTCACATTATTATACATATGATTCCATAACCGTGGGTCAGGCCAAATAAAATTGTAGAGATTGGTATTGGAAAAACCAAAAAAAGACATGGTATTATCAAAAACCAAATGCCACGTTGGCAAAGTGTACATCTCCGGATAGAGCAAATTATGCATTCCATTTTGGTGTCCACAAACAAAGACAGGACGTAAATCATAAACAAAGAGATGATGAATATCATCAAACACATTGTTGCAAAAATAAGGATAAATACATATATGTAGATTGCCATCATGAGCTCTGCCCTAAACCCAACAAAAATTTCAAGTAATAAGTCGAGCTATATCAACGCATTATTGGATCCAACTCCTCGAGCATAGCAATTTTTCTTGCTGTTTCGACCTGATTAATCGGCAAAATATAAATATTATTTTTAATTTTTATAATTATATAATGATCAATATGACTCATATTTGTTTGAAGAAAAATATAGAATAGTATTAAACAATATATACACATTTAACATTCGTTATGTAGTAATTATTGAATTTACAATATAAACTATATTTTAATTCACATTTTTAAACTAATTACAATATGTCAATTTTATATTTTAAGTGAGAAAATAAATATATTGGATTACTTGTAACTTTTTATCAATAAATTATATTAGAAATTGACATGATATTGTGTGAAATTATGAAATTAATGAATTAAAATTATTAAAACACAAAAATGAGATACGGAAGCTAAGAAGATTTCGACAATTAAAGACCTGAAACAACCCAAAAACAAAAAGCTTTCTGTGTAACCTTGCCGATTCAAGTGAAAACCGAAAACCGAAAATATTAAACGAGTGAGTTTAAATAAGCAGAAAAATAAATGACGGGTAACTGTATCAATTATTCTTTGCCATTGAGAATAATCAAAATTTATTTATTTTACATTTCTTGAGCCTTAATTTGACATTGAGTCTCTATTGCATTCAAGTTCTGAACGTACTTCACATCAGATTTACATTATATCTTGTGTTTAGCAAAACAAAACCTCAGTTATATTCCAACGGACCCGTATATTGGTGGTTTGGGTTGCTACTATAGCGAATGGTAAATTGTGGCTATGCATCTGTTTATTGTTTTAACTTTAACTCTCTCTTTTACTCTCGCTCTTTTTTACTGTATGATATTTTATTTTTTTATACATTTCAATGTATTTTGATCGAATAGTTACACACATTGTTTTTAATTTTTTTCTTTGTAAAATAGTAGAAAAATATCATACTTAACTAAAAAAAAATTAAAAAGTAATATTAAAAAGAATTCGTTTCAAGATTGACAACAGGTAAGTCTCTCCTTCATGTGAGAGTTTTGAATTTGTCTCTCCTTTCTTTTGAAAAGATTGTGTGAGTTTCTGATTTCTCTACAACAATGCCTGATATAGAGATGCAAATGGCGGATTTGGATATAGCAAACGAGGAGAATGAGGAGTTAATTTTCGATGATGGGGTGGAGGAGGAGATTAATCGGTTCGAACTTTATACGGGGGGTCAGTTTTTGACAGAAAAGAATGTCAACATATGTGCCATGAAAACAAAGATGGCAGACTTGTGGAAACCTGCAATGGGCATCAACATCAAGGATCTGAAGCCTGGTCTGTTTCTGTTTCAATTTTATCATAAAGATGATATGAAGTGGGTGTCATCTAATGGTCCATGGACTTTTGATGGTGCGTTGTTGGTGACGAATGTGATCAAAGTGGGAGAAGACCCTACTAGAGTATCGTTGTTTGAGGTAGATTTCTGGATTCAAATTCACGATCTGCCAGTGGGCTACATGTCTGAGGTTGTGGGGAAGCAGCTAGGCAATTTTTTTGGGAGCTTCTTGCAATATGATTCTAAGATTAATTCCAGCATATGGAGGGAGTTTATGAGATTGAGAGTCAGAGTGGACATTCGTAAGCCCCTGAAAAGGAGGAAGAAGATTTGTAAAAAAGATAAAAAGAGGTGATGGTAACTTGCAAGTATGAAAAACTGGGTGACTTCTGTTTTGTATGTAGTTTGCTTTCACATACGGAACGATTCTGTCAACGTAAATTGGAGGATGATACTGAGGAGGTCAATAGGGAATGGGGTCCTTGGCTTCGAGCTCAGTCGCGAAGGGTGGGGGAGGTAGCAGAAGCAAGTGGCTTAGGGAGGACGAAGATGGTGATTGGGGACGACAGGTGGGGATGAATAGCTCCAAGGCGAGAAGTCAGGGATTTCAAAATCCTGATTTTATGCATTCTGGTATGTCATCACGAGGTTCAAGGGATCAAACAACTGTCTTTGCTGATAATCAGGGTAAATTTAATCTCAGAGATATTAATCAGTTACACAAGGAGGGAATTTCAAATGTTGTTGGGCCTGATGGGTTAGACTTAGAGGAACAAAATGGGCTTATTTTTGAAGAGAGGAAAAGACAGAGAAGTGAATTATAAGTTAATGCAGCCCAAGTAAGTAAGAACACCACATCTATGGACTCTAGTCTTTCTGGAACGGATTATCTAGAGACCTCATCAATTTTATTGGCTAAGCTTGCAAAGCAAGCTAGCCAGACGCCATGAATTGCATCAGTTGGAACTGTCGAGGGCTTGGGAACCCTCGAACAGTTTGTGCCCTTTATGATCTTTTGAAAGATCGTAAACCCAGCTTTTTTTTGATAGAAACTATTTCCTTTGCAAGCAAGCTAGAAGAATTAAGAGTTCGGTTTGGTTTTGATAGCTATTTTTTGGTTGACAGAGTAGGTCGTAGTGGAGGTTTAGCAGTCCTTTGGAAACGTCCTGTTCAATGTGAAATTGCAGGATATTCACAACATCATATTGATGTCCTTTTCATGGAGAATAATAATGTTTCCTGGGGAATGTCTTGCTTTTATGGGTATCCTGAGAGGACAAGACGTAGGGAATTTTGGAGTCTAATTCGCAGGTTGGCTAATATATCTTCTTTTCCATGGCTCATATGGGGAAATTTTAATGATTTATTATATGAGTCGGACAAAAAAGGTAAAAATTCTCATCCTTAGTTTTTACTTGAAGGATTTCGTAATGTTATTCAGGATTGTAATCTGTCTGAGCTCGAGTTGAGTGGGGGTAAATTCACATGGGAAAAGAGTAGGGGGACGAATGATTGGGTTAGAGATAAACTTGATCGAGGTTTTGCCACGACAAGCTGGTGGAGCAAATTTCCTATATATAATTTGCAGATGATTTATACTCCGGTATCAGATCATAATCCCATTATGTTGGAATTATTTAAGGCGGATGTGAGTACGAGAAGATTTAGATTCAGGTTTGAGAATGTTTGGTTGAGAGATCAGGATTTTATAAAAGAAGTGACTGATGTGTGGAGAAGCATTCCGGTTACTCATTTGCTTCCCAAACTTATCAATGTTTCATCATTCATGGCTCGATGGGGCAGGCAGTTTTTCAATAAATTCAGAGAAAAAATCAAGTTGCATAAAGCAAGGCTGAGTAAGTTAGTTGATTGCTGTGATCCTAAGAGTGTGCAGGAGTACTTAAATGAGAAGGATTAATTGAATAATTTACTGCTTAATGAGGAGATATACTGGAAACAACGAGCCAAATTATTTTGGCTCCAAGATGGTGATGAGAACACTAAGTTATTCCATTCCTTTGCTTCAGCAAGGAAGAAGGCGAATAAGCTTAGCTTTTTAATCGATAATAATGGCAATAAAGTGGAGGATCAGATGGGTATATGTGAAGTAGTTAGGGAGTATTTCACGTCTTTGTTTACAGTGGATGATACTGTTGGAGCAGTTCAAAATCCTAGTGGCCACAGAACTATTACGGAGGCTCAAAACAGAATGTTGACGGCATAGTTCTCTTTTGAAGAATTCACTTTAGCTATCAAGCAAATGTATTCGGATAAGGCGTCGGGTCCCGACGGCCTTAATCCTGCTTTTTTTCCAGAGTTTCTGGTCGATTATGGGGCATGAGGTGTTTAAATATTGCAAGGAATGGCTGCGTAATAAAAGCTTTCCATGTGAGCTTAATTGTACCAACGTTGTCCTTATTCCGAAAAAAGAAGATGCTTCATGTTTGAAAGATCTGAGACCAATTGCTCTGTGCAATGTTTTGTATAAAATCCTTGCAAAAGTTCTTGCCAACAGAATGAAGTCTATTTTTCCATTCATCATCTCGGAAAATTAATCGGCTTTTGTCCAGAATAGAAGCATAACAGATAATGTATTGGTTGCTTTCGAGTTAATTCACCATATGAGCCTGAAAAATCATGGTACAATCGGGGAGGTAACTCTAAAACTCAACATCAGTAAAGCTTACGATAGAGTAAGCTGGTCTTACCTGAGACAAAGATTGATTACTATGGGGTTCTGCGACACCTGGGTTGAATGGATGATGATGTGTGTAAAAATGGTAACCTACAATTTCTGTTTTAATGATTCAGTTATTGGCCCTATTACGCCTAGGAAGGGGTTATGGCAGGGAGATCCTCTCTCTCCCTACCTTTTTTTATTATGTGTGGAAGGGCTCTCCAATGCTCTTGATGTGGCAGCTGATAATGGAACAACAACTGGTTGTAAAATTTGCCTGACAGCCCTAACAGTAATGCACTTACTTTTTGCTGACGACAATTTTCTATTCTTCCGTGCAACAGTTGAGGAAGCCACAAGCATCAAAGAGTTGTTGTTGAACTACGAGTCATGTTCTGGACAATCTGTTAATTTCCAGAAATCAGGAGTGTACTTTAGTGCAAACGTTAAGCATAACAAATAGGTGGAAATATCTTGTATCCCGGGAGTTTCTAATGATTTGTCGAATACTAAGTACCTTGGTTTACCCTCGTTAGTGGGAAGATCAAAACGGAGGGTGTTTAGTTACCTAAAAGATAAAGCTAGTAGGCGAATTCAGGCATGGCAAGTTAAACCCTTCTCTCAAGTTGGCAAAACAATTCTGATCAGGAACTTAGCACAAGCCATTCCAGCGTACAATATGTCTTGTTTTTTGATTCCTAAAACAATTTGTAAGGAGTTGGAATAGATGTTCAACAACTATTGGTGGAGGTCTGGTAAAGCTGGGGATCAGAAAGGTTTGAATTGGCTATCGTGGAATAACATGAGTAATGTGAAGAGCAAAGGTGGTCTAGGGTTCAGGGATTTATATGGTTTCAACGTTGCTTTACTGGGTAAACACATTTGGTCGTTCCTACACAATCCAAACTATCTGGTGTCTCAGATTTTTAAAGCTAGATATTTTTCAAATACGAGTGTTCTGAAAGCTAAGAAAGGTCACAAAGCCAGGTTTATTTGGCAGGGGATTTGGACAACCAAGGAGGAGCTCTGTAAAGGCTTTAGATGGGTGCTCGGGATGGGAACGAGATAGTTGCTTCAAAGGACCCTTGGTTACGTTTAAAGAGTGATTTTCACGTTGAACATAGTTCTTTTTATGAAGGGAGGAATCAAGTGGTCTCCAGCTTTTTTCAGCACAATGACAGGAAGTGGAATGCTAATCTGGTTAGAGAATGTTTTTTGGAGGAGGATGTAAATGCTATACTGGCTACAACCATTCCTCAACGGGATGTTGCAGATAGGGTGGTCTGGACATGTGCAAAGAATGGTGTGTATAATGCGAAATATGGCTATCATTACTGGTTCAACTTAAGGTATGGTACTGGCAGTGTTCCTCAAAGTGTAAGGTGGAAGAGAGTTTGGCATTTGAAAATTCCTCAGAAGGTGAAGGTGTTTATAAGGAGATTCTGTCGTAATGAGGTTCCGATCAGAAAGAGACTGAGTGCTAGAGGCTTAAGGGTACCTGTCACATGTCCAATGTGTTTATTTTACATTGAACATATGGCTCACCTTTTTTTCGATTGTGATTTTGCTGCTGAGTGTTGGCGTCATGTTGGTTTATGGTACGATTGGAGTGCAGCTGAAAATTCTAGTGATTGGTTACTAGCATAGATAAGCTCTGCGCCTATAGAAGAAGTAACAAAGATTTGCATAGTTCTCCGGGGAGTGTGGTTTTGGCGTAACAAGAAAGTGTGGGGGAGTAAGGTTGTTACCCCTGCTTTTGCTATAAATACCAGTTTTAAGGTCCTATCAGAATGGGTGGAAGCTAGAAAAAAACAGGTGATGATTCGTCCTAAAGGTAATCCAGAGGTGCAGCAAGTTGATCATAGATGGCAATGCCCAGGTCCAGAAGCTTTTAAAATCAATGTAGACGCGTCTGTTTTCTCAAACGCTCAATTCTTTTATGTTGATATGATTATGAGAGATCACTTGGGGTCGTTTGTTGCTTGTAAAGTTGGAAGCTTTACCATAGTTGATACTGTCTTTGAGGCGGAGTTGGTAGGGGTTAAAGAAGCTTTATCATGGACTAAGGGGGGACAATACAGTAATGCCCCAGTGCAGCTTGAAACAGATTCACTGCTCAGTATCAAAGCTATTCTGGAAAATAAGGTGAATGTATTAGAAGTAGGTGAGGTAATAGAAGAGTGTAAGCTGGGATTGCAAGGCTTACCATCTGTTTTACTTAGTTTTGTTCGGAAAACAGCTAACAGGGTAGCACACAATGTCGCTAGAATCCCTTGTTTAGCTAATTCCCAGATTACGTTCACGTCTCCTCCTACGTGTTTATTGGAGGCTCTTTCGTATGATTGTTTGAGTTGAATGAAATTGTTTATTTCAAAAAAAAAAAATATTAAAATGTATTAGATCAAAAAAATGTGCAAAAAGTCAAGCGTCAATCTAATAAAAATGGAGGGAATAATACTTTTTTTAGCTTAATTGGTCTGTTAAAGGAAGGAAAAAATAAAATTTAAAGTTAAATTGGCATCTTTAAAAATTTAATTGCTAGTTTAATTGGTGAAATATGAAATTGTTTGTCTATTATTTTGAAAAAGATGAATTTGAACTTGCGCATTTAGCACGTTACATTTGTTGATTGAAAGAGTATCATCTATATTTACTCCACGTCATTACCCTCTCAAATATATATATATATATATATATATACTTGTTAATATCACATTTATTATATAAATATAATATATATTATTTAAATTTTATGTAAGGTGAAGTGTGAAATTATTTTATGAGAAAAAATATAATTTTTTCCATCGTTAACCAAATTTATTAAATACCAATATAGTAATTTTAATATACATTATATTTTCAAAATTATTAATAAACCAATATAATAATAAAAATTAGTTAAATATTTTATAATATATAAACATAATATTTTTAACTAATTCTTCTCATGTTTAAATTATAAGAATAATACTATTAAATATTTTTCAATTCATTTAATATTTTAGTTTCCCTTTTATTCAATAAAAAAATAGTTTGTTATATATATTTTTTTTCACAAATATATATGTTAAAAAAACAACCATATAATATAATTATTAAAATTTAATTTTTTTTAAAAAAAAACTCTTTTCAGATATAGCTAATCAATATGACTAATACCCCTGCAGTCCAATTGTTTACAAATTCAACAAATTTTACATGACATCTATTTATATTATTTTATCTTGTCAATATAAATAATAGCCTTAGAGATGCTCTAAGGTCTTACAATTGAGTATCTGTTTTAACAAATCTCGAAATGAGCCAGAATCGAATATTAGACAACAAAAAATAAGCGCTTGATCATTTGAGAAATCTTATCTCGCTCTTTCGCACACAATTAATTGGCCCCTGGTATCAATTGGTAATAGGGATGTGCATCCGCCGTAAATGACCCCGTTCTGATCTCTGTTCGGGTTGGGGATCTGAGAAATTTTTCGGGGGGCGAGAAACAAGGAAAAATTTATAAAAATTTCCGGGATCGGGGCGGGGTCGGGGATCAGTGTCTCCATGTCCCGATCTCCGACCATGATTATATAGATTTATAAATAATAATAAAATTATTTTTAAATAAATATAAAATAAATAGCATTTATAATAATATTAGAATTTCAAAATAATATATAATATATTAATCGATTTTTTATATTATAATATAATGTAACATTTTTATCATTTTAAATTTGTCGTTTATTTGTAGTATAAATCAATTTTAATATGATTTGATGTTAAAAATATGAGATATTATCAATATATCTATATATTATCAATTAGTTGATTATTTTTTTATTAAAAAATATATTATATATTATAAATTTATTATTTTTGTAATTAAAAAAATTCCTGTATCGTGGATCCCCGTCCCCTTTGGGGCGGGGATTTGGAAAGAAAAAGATCACATTTCAGGGTTTGGGGATCGGTATTGAATTCAGTGATCGTTGTGGAGATTTCATTCCTCAAACCTGAAGTACACCTGCTAATCCCTATTCGGTAGCAAGTGGCCCATAGTATCGGGAAACATTATGTACCCCCGTGCCAATTCCTAATCGGTAGCAAGTGGCCCATAGTATTAGGACACATGAGAGTAGGGGTGAGTAATGGGTTAGAATCGAATCGAACTAGAATTGTAAGAACCGAGAATTGAAAAAGAAAAATTTCAAGAACCAAATCGGACGTTTTATGAAAGAACCGAACCATAAATTTTGGTTTGATTTAATTTTGAGCCAAAAGAACCGAATTACTGTTTATTTTTAATTATTTTATTATGTATATTATTTTTTATTAATATATTTTATTTGGACCATTTTTGATTATATATTAATGGTAACTTAAAAATTATTAGGGGTAGATTATTTTGCATTCAATTAATTTCTAAATTTAATATAAATATATAATAATAATAATAATAATAATAATAATCGAAATATCATGTTCATTTAGAAAAATGAAAAATGCAGTATAACATCATTTTTATCTCGAAATTAATTATAAGATTATATATGATAAAGAATTAAAATACAAACTTATATATATTATATATATATATATAATATTTTCAGCTTAGTTCAGTTCTTAAGGTTCTAAGATGTTAAGAACCAAACCGAACCAAGAACCAAACCAAACCAAAAACTGAAATTTTTGAAAAAATGAGAACCTGACCTAACCCAAATTAGTTAAGACCTTAACTGAAACCGCAATTTCGGATCGGTTTGGTTCTCGATTCAGAACTGGGTTCACTCCTACGTATAAGGCTTTGTTCGTAGAATTAGTAGCTTAAAATCTTCTCAAATTAGCCTCGTAGTGACTTTCTGCCTGATAACTCTTGGTGGCGGGGCCGCTCCTTGACGCCGTGCCTGGATCCTTCGTCGCTGTGGAGGTGTAGATGTCATGGGGCTCCTACAAAACAACATCGGAAAGGGGGTTTGGGTCCCGCAGCGCCTCCGGTGTGAGAGTAAGAACTCGCTTTTGGGAAAGATGAAGATAGAAAGGAATGCAAGGTGGCTGTGTGTGTATAAGAGTGTGAGAGAGTGATTAACCCCAAAACCTTTCCTCCGGTAGGGTTTAGGGGTTGGTACCTTTAAATCGTAGTCGTTGGTTCTAGGAGCGGAGGACACCTGGCTGGAGCGAATGCTTTACACGTGTCGAGGCGGGACTACTGAGGAATGTTCTGAGGATCCTATGACACATGTCGTGATTATTCCCATGATTGATGGGTGACAGTTGTCCCTATTATGTGCTTAGGCAAGTGCCTCACGTGCTGGGATTTCCCGAGATTGGGCCTGCGGGATTGGGCCAGTTAGGACTAGTTGTGTGCGGGACTGGATTGAGTTAGGAGTCCGGGTCTGGTCCTTGCAGGAGCTACATGTACTATCATATGCCCCCACTCCCTTATGCAGATTTTCTAGATAGGGGAGTAAGGTTGGTTTTGATTTGGGAATTTGAGCTTTGCTTACCCCCAGTCCGGATTTTGTTGAGTTCAGCCAATCAGGACTAAGGTGCTTGTCTTTAAGAGAATTTGAGCTTTGCCTACTCCCCAGTCCGGATTGTGTTGAGTTCAGCCAATCAAGACTAAGGTTTGTTGTCCTTAGAAGAATTTGAGCTTTGCTTGCCCCCAGTCCGGATTGTGTTGAGTTCAGCCAATCAGGACTAAGGTGGCTGTCTTTAGAAGAATTTGAGCTTTGCTTGCCCCCAGTCTGTATTGTGTTGAGTTCGGCCAATCAGGACTAAGGTTATTTTCTTTAGAAGAATTTGAGCTTTGCTTTCCCCCCATTCCGGATTGTGTTGAGTTTATCCAATCAGGACTAAGGTGGTTGTCTTTAGGAGAATTTGGGCTTTGTCTGCCCCCCAGTCCGGATTATGTTGAGTTCAGCGAATCAGGACTAAGGTTTGTTGTCCTTAGAAGAATTTGGGCTTTGCTTGGCCCCCAGTCCGGATTGTGTTGAGTTCAGCCAATCAGGACTAAGGTGGTTGTCTTTAGGAGAATTTGAGCTTTGCTTGCCCCCAGTTCGAATCGTGTTGAGTTCAGCCAATCAGGACTAAGGTTGTTTTCTTTAGAAGAATTTGAGCTTTACTTGCCCCCAGTCCGGATTGTGTTGAGCTCAGCCAATCAGGACTAAGGTGGTTGTCTTTAGGAGAATTTGACCTTTGCCTGCCCTCCAGTCCGGATAGGACTAAGGTGGTTGTCTTTAGGAGAATTTGAGCTTTGCCTGCCCTCCAGTCCGGATTGTGTTGAGTTCAGCCAATCAGGACTAAGGCTTGTTGTTCTTAAAAGAATTTAAGCTTTGCTTGGCCCCCAGTCCTGATTGTGTTGAGTTTAGCCAATCAGGACTAAGGTGGTTTGTCTTTAGGAGAATTTGAGCTTTGCCTGCCCTCCAGTCCGGATTGTGTTGAGTTCAGCCAATCAGGACTAAGGTTGTTTTCTTTAGAAGAATTTGAGCTTTGCTTGCCCCCCATTCTGGATTGTGTTGAGTTCAGCCAATCAGGACTAAGGTGGTTGTCTTTAGGATAATTTGACCTTTGTCTGTCTCTCAGTCCGGATTGTGTTGAGTTCGGGGATTCACAGTGGGAGATGAAGCTTTTTTTGTTTTCCCCCCAATTATTTGAAATATCACAGTTGTCTTTTTTCAAAAGACGGGTCATAATGATGAATGATATTAATTACCGTGTATATGTGTATCACTGTATTTCTATATATTTATGATGGATGGTTAGGATTTGGCCACATGTCGCGGCCCTTTGGGATTCACTGTGCCTATAAAAAGGCCCATCTCCTTTCTTTTCATTTTTACCCTTCTCTTCTCTCTTTCTCTCTTCCTTTGAATCATTTTTGCTGTTGTAGCCGTTGTTACCGCCGTCTGAAACAGGAGTTCTCCGAAGTTTGCTTGTTCTTGCTCGTTCATCCCCAAACCCTCTGTAATCTCTTTTCTTGTAAGCTTCCTATTCTTCTTCTCTTTTTCTTTTTGCTTTATATCCGTTTCAATATCATGTTGTTTAATTTGATTTTGTTTGTTTGGTTTTGTTCTGTTGTTGTGTTCGTGGATTTATTTGGTTGAATGTTGTTGTATATAAGTGTATGTATATGTGTTTTTGCCATATTTTGGTGTTTGATTTCAGATAATCATGGTTCTGGAATTAGGGTTTTTTGGTTTAGTCCGGACTGATGGTTTGGGGTTTGTTTTTCTTTGAGTTTATTGTATTTTGAATCTGGACTAAGGTGGGTTGTGTTTATTGGTTTAGTGTAGTTTTAGTCCAGACGTTTTGATCTGGGATTATAGTGTTTTTGTGGGGATGAGTGTATTGTGTAACTAATTCCTCGTCTCTAGACTGGATGTTTATGACATTAATAAAATTGGACATAGGGTAGTCCGGACCATTATAGGATGCAAGATAAAAATTTGTAGGGATTTAGACTAACCTCTGTCATTTATTTTAGGTATATGGTCCGAACTAAAGCCCGTGCTAGAATTTCTTTCTCTTGCTACACCGGACCTTCGGACTCCGATTCAAGTTTTGATTCAGACCGGACTGAGATGGGTAAAAAGGCTAGCACTTCGGAATCCAGATCTATCACCAAATTGACTGTCAGTAGGATCTCCCCGCGGAAGGTGCCTTGTACTCCGGAAGGGTTGTTGGTTGATATTCCTAAATATTTTATTACGAGGAGCGAGGAGATAGAAAACAAATGGTACTATAGGAGTATTAGGCCCGTCTATGCGAGACAGCCAAATGCTGGTCCGGGGCCGTATTACCGGGCTGAGTTCGATAGGAGGTTTATTAGAAGTATTGTATCCGAGGAGCCGTATGAGTTGAAAGAGGAGTATGCCGCTTTGGATCACGCGGCCCAAGATCCCTCAATCCGGGCTGCTTTTTAGTTGGATCCCTGGATTAAATGGAGGTGGCCGGAGCTTTGGGAGAGAATTCATCAGAGACCGACGGATGGTTTCGTTTCGGTCTGGTTGGAGCATCTCCGGTTCGGGTGGAACCCTCATTGGCATATCTTCCTCCAACATCTCTGTAAGTATGAATATAAGCTTTCTCTGATGTAGATCACTCCCAATGGGATAAAGTGGATGACTTGGTTCATTACTTCTTGCAATCAATTTAAGGTCCAACCCATATTTAAGTTGTGGCATCATATCTTTAGTTTGGTCCGGTCAAGCCAGATGCCGCTGTATGAGATTCGATTCTGGGCCGCGGAGTGTGGCTATGATTCTTCTTACAGGCCTATCATTCAACAATCCTCATTGAAGCACTGGAATGGGGAACTGATTATGCTGAAGGGTTTGGATTTACAGTATCTCCCTCATATTGCTGTTGAGGGAGTCCGGACTAGGTTCCCTTGGGATGTTCTCCGGGGAGACGCTATCCGGCTAGTTTTTTCTTTTTGTGAATGTTTGGGTTTTCAGCTAACCCGAGATACCTTTATGATGCACAAAACTATGCATAGGTTGGGGTGTAAGTGCTTTCTCTTCGGTCCAGACTATTTTCTGTATCTGTAATGCTCTTTATTATTTATTTTTTGTAAAGTACTTGTTCTGACTTGCCTTTTGTTGTGTGTTCTGGCAGGTTTACCTCATTACAATCCGGATATGTCTTCCTCGGCATACATCGATGCCTTGAAGGGTTTAGGGAGCGCCTTCAAGCTGACAAAGAAGGCTGTAGCTAGTGGGTCTGGATCCAATCCTCCTCTGGAGGAAGGCTCTCAGAGTAATGTTGTCTCGAGGCCGGAGAATGATGGTCTTAAAAGGGGTCCGGAGAAGGTCTCTGAGGTGGAGATAGGGGTGAGTTTGAGAACTTGGAAGAGTTTGAGCCTCTAGGGGAGGTTCCTAAAATGGAGGTTACCCGGAGGAGAAAGAGGCTCTGGAGTGTTGGTTCTTAGCCTCCCCGGGTCGAGAAGTCTCATTTTGTTGCTGGTTCCGAGTCTGGGAGAGATGAGGGCAAGGGCGTGGAGGAGGAGGTTCCGGGAAGGAGTGGTCCTGGGCTTGAAGAGAAGATTGCTCATTTTATGGCTGGAATTCCAATTGAGGATGAATGGAAAAATATGAGTAGCTCCGGATTCGATGCTACCATAAAAGAGTGTACTCGCCTCTGGGGCTAGGTACATTATTTTTCTGTTTTTGTTCTGCTTCTTCTGTCTTGCCTTGGAAAATTTTGTAAGATTTACATTTTCCTGTTTATAGGTTGATGGTTATATGGCCAGAGCTGCTTCTCTCGCATATAACGAGTTATAGAATTCCCGGACTACGGTTGCTGACAAGGAAACCTAGATTTATGAGCCGAGGGACCAGATTATTGTTAAGGACACTTCCCTATCCGGACTGAACAAACATCTTAATAACCCGGGCTGAGAATGCTGAGAAGGAAGCTGCTGACCTGAAATCAGAATTGGCTGAGCTCCGGAAGCAGATTTCTGCTGTGAGGCCAGAGGCTGAAGTTATTGCACCTTACAAGAATTCTGAGGAATATAACAGGGCTATCGCTAATGCTGGTGCTCCGGAGATTGGTCGTTGCTGGGTAGTTGTGGAGAAACATATCAAGTCTAATCCGGAGGCGGACTGGGATAGCTTTGTGCAAGAATTTATTAAGGCTAAGCTAGATATCGAGGCTGGACTCGGGGAGCCGGAGCCTGTCAATGGTCCTTGTCCTAGCTTCCTTCCGCCAATTGCTCCGGACTCTTAGGCAATTGAATTTGAATTCTAAACTTGATGTTTTTAGACTGATTGTTGATCTGTATTTGTAATATCGTACTTGGCTCCGGGCACTCTTGGTCCGGTTAATTTCGGTTTATTTGCTTTTGTTTGCTTCTATGTTTGTTGTTGTAGTTTATGCTTGCCTTAGAAATTTTTCTAAGTTAGTTTGGATGCTCTAGTCCAGACTAATCTTTGGTCCAGACTAGTATTGGCTTTTGAGAAAATTCTGTTCTAAGTAAATACGTTTTCACTAGTCCAGACTAATGATTGGTCCGGACTAGTTGCGGCTTCTTTACTTAGAAAATTAGTTCTAAGTAAATATGTTTGCTCTAGTCCAGACTAATCTTTGGTCCGAACTAGTGGTTGCTGTTTACGTAGAAAATTAATTCTAAGTAAATATGTTTGCTCTAGTCCAGACTAATCTTTGGCCCGGACTAGTGGTTGGTGTTTACTTAGGAATTTGATTCTAAGTAAATATGATTGCTCTAGTCTATATTCATAGTTAGGCCAGACTAGTGGATGTTATTTTACTTAGAAAATTAATTCTAAGTAAATATATTTGCTCTAATCCATACTAATCTTTGGTTCGTACTAGTGGTTGCTATTTACTTAGAAAATTAATTCTAAGTATATATGTTTGCTCTAGTCTAGACTAATCTTTGGTCCGGACTAGTGGCTGCTGTTTACTTATAAAATTACTTCTAAGTAAATATGATTGCTCTAGTCCAGGCTCATAGTTGGTCTGGACTAGTGGATGTTGTTTTACTTAGAAAATTAATTTTAAGTAAATATGTTTGCTCTAGTCCATACTAATCTTTGGTCCGGACTAGTGGTGGCTTCTTTACTTAGAAAATTAATTCTTAGTAAATATGCTCTAGTCCAGACTCATAGTTTGTCCGGACTAGTGGTTGGTGTTTACTTAGAAATTTAATTCTAAGTAAATATGTTTGCTCTAGTCGAGACTCATAGTTAGTCCGGACTAGTGGATGCTGTTTTACTTAGAAAATTAATTCTAAGTAAATATATTTGCTCTAGTCCATACTAATCTTTGGTCCAGACTAATGGTGGCTTCTTTACTTAGAAAATTAATTCTAAGTAAATATTCTCTAGTCCAGACTCATAGTTTTTCCGGACTAGTGGTTTGTGTTTACTTAGAAATTTAATTCTAAGTAAATATATTTGCTCTAGTCTAGACTCATAGTTAGTCCGGACTAGTGGATGCTATATTACTTAAAAAATTAATTCTAAGTAAATATGTTTGCTCTAGTCCGGACTAATCTTTGGTCCGGACTAGTGGTTGTTGTTTACTTAGAAAATTAATTCTAAGTAAATATGTTTACTCTCGTCCAGACTAATCTTTGGTCTAGACTAGTGGGTGCTTTTTCGGAAAGATTTAATAAATGTAATATAGAGAAATGCTTTTAATTAATTTGCAATTTCATTCATACAAAATATAAGAAAAAACAAACTGGTTGCTTGTCATATTGGCTACAAGATTTTGGTTGCGTTGTTTGCTTTTTTCTATTGGTTGAACTTCCTCAGTCCGAGTCCATGCCAAGTATTGGGGACTTCTAAGCCATCCATGTTCAGGAGTTTGTAGGTTCCTGGTCTCAGGACTTCTTTGATCTTGTATGGTCCTTCCCATTTGAGCATTAGCTTTCCAGTGTTTGTAGGATCTGATGCTTCTGTGTCTCGAAGAACCAAGTCTCCAACTTGGAAGTTTTTTGACTCTGGACTTCTTACTGAAATGCTCCCTGGTCTTCTCCTTGTATATCTCCATCTACAACTTGGTCCCGAACCTCATCAATGAGCTCCATATTTGTTCCGAGTCCTTCTTCATTGGCTTCTTCATTAAAGTTTATTGCTCTGTGAGAAGGAGATCCCACCTTAATAGGAAGCATTGCTTCTGTGCCATAAGCTAGTTTGAATGGAGTCTCTCTTGTGCTTGTCCAGAGACTTTTTCTGTAGGACCATAGTACACTTGGTAATTCTTCTGGCCATTTGCTCTTGCTTTCTTTAAGTCTCTTCTCAATGTCCCAAAGCAAGATTCTGTTGGTGACTTCTACTTGACCATTCCCTTATGGATATGCTACTGATGGCTTTTTGTGCTTGATCCCGCGCTCCTACAGGTAGGACTCGAATTCTGATCCGATGAACTTTGGTCCATTATCTGATACTAGGACTCTCGGGATCCCGAACCTCTTCAAAATATTGTCCATAAACTTTATGCAGTCCCGTTGGTTTATGGTTCTCAGTGCTTTCGCTTCAACCCATTTGGTTATATAATCAATTGAGACTAACAAGTACCTGAGATCTCCTTTAGCCCATCGGAAGGGTCCCATAATGTCAATACCCCAGACAACGAAGGGGATTGGTGATAGAACTAAGGAAGGTAGGACTGGGCTGATCCGGGACACATTGCTGAAGAGTTGGCATTACTTGCATTTTTTCACGAACTCTATTGCATCCTGATGAATAGTTGGCCAGTAGTAGCCTTGTCTTATGATCTTATGAGCTAGGGCATTTGCGGACATGTGATCTCCGCATATCCCTTCATGGACTTCACAAAATAGTACTTTGCTTCTACTGGGCCGATGCATTTTAGAATAGGAGAGGAGAAGGTCCTGCGGTATAGTAGTCCTTCTTCAAGGAAGAACTTGGCTGCTTTGGCTTTCAGTCTTTGGGCCTTTCCTTTATCTTCTGGGAGTTCTCCTTTTTCTAAGTAGTTGATGAAAGGATTCATCCAGTTCTGGTTGCTTTCGATCTCCAAGACTTCTTCAGAATCAATAGATGGTTTTTGGAGCTCTTCAAAGTAAACTGAGCAGTCCAGAACTGATGAGTTTCGGACTAACTTTGATAGAATATCTGCTTCTTCATTTTCTTCTCAACATATCTGAAGTACTTGATGCTTTGGGATTGAATCTAGGTAACTTTAAACCAGTGCTTGATATTTTTCCAGAATAGGGTCATTTGCTATGTATTCTCCGTTTTTTTACCACTATCTGGGAGTCGCTGTAGATTTTTAAGTCATGGACCCTCAGAGTTCTGGAGAGTTTTAGTCCTACAATCAATGCCTCATATTCCGCGTGGTTGTTTGTCGGGAAACCAAATATATAGATGTCTGAATTGTGAATCCCTCAGGACTTTTTAATATGAGCCCGGCTCCTGACCTCTCGTTTGTTGAAGAACCATCTACTTTCAAGGTCCAGGCCGGATTTGCATCTTGGTTTGTCTCCGGATCTATGTTCATTGGCTCCGGTTCTTCTTCCAGGAAGTTGCATTCGATTATGAAATCTACAAGTGCTTGAGCTTTAATGGAAGTCCTGGGAATGAAGCTTAAATTGAATTGGCTTAACTCCATATCCCAATTGACTAGCCAACCTGAGACATCTGACTTGTGAATTATCTTTCTAAGAGGCTGATTTGTGACCACTCTGATTTCTCTTCCTTGGAAGTATGCCTCAGTTTTCTTGAAGTTGCGACTAAGGCGAAGGCGAACTTCTCTAGTCTTGGGTATCTGGTTTTCACATCTTTTAGTACTTGGCTTACATAGTAAACTGGTTGTTGTCTTCCATTTTCTTCCCAGATTAAGGCAGCTCCTACTGCTTGTTCTCCTGCTGATAAGTATAAGTAGAGCGGCTCTCCTGGCTGAGCTTTAATTAGGACTGGTGGTTGGGAGAGGTTGGACTTGATCTCCTCAAATGACTTCTGGCACTCCGGATTCCAGTATATCTCTCTTTTGTTGTTTGCTCCTTTGAGCAAATCAAAGAATGATAAGCATCTCTCTGCTAGCTTTGAGACGAATCTCCTGAGTGCTGTTAGGGACCCTGCTAGCTTCTGCACTTCTTTTTGGGTCCTGAGAGCCCTCATCTCCTAGATTTATTTTATCTTCTCCAGGTTCGCTTATATTCCTCGGTTTCTGATCATGAACCCTAAGAACTTGCCTGCTCCTACTCCAAAGGTACATTTATCGGGATTCAGTTTAAGTTGGTTATTCCTCAAGTTCTCAAAACACTCCTTCAAGTTTTCTACCATGTCCTGGTATAGTTGTTGATTTAGCAATCATATCGTCGACATAGCACTCCAAGTTCCTCCCGATTTGGGACTTGAATATCTTGTTCATGGCTCTTTGGTAAGTTCATCCTGCACTTGTCAGTCCAAATGGAAACATCACATAAACATATACTGCTCTGTGAGTTATGAATGCTGTCATAGGTATGTCCTTCGGATTCATCTTGATCTGGTTGTACCCAGAGAAGGCGTCCATGAAACTTAGCATGATGTGTCCGGAGGTGGCATCTATCAACTGATCAATATTGGGGAGAGGGCATGGGTCCTTCGTCATTCAAATCAGTGTAGTCCACACACATTCTCCATTTGCCGTTCGACTTTTTTACCATGACAACATTAGCTAGCCACTCTAGATATTTGATTTCTTTGATAATTCCCACTTTGAGTAACTTTTCTACTTCTTCGTCTATGGCTTTTTGCCTCTCCGGGGCGAAGTTCCTTCGCTTCTGCTTGACTAGTTTTCTGTTCGGGTTGACATCCAAGTTGTGCATTGCTATGGACTCATGTAGTCCGGGCATGTCTCTTGGATTCTAGGCAAACACATCTTTGTACTCCCGGAGAAAGGACACTAGTGTTTCTCTGAAGGACTCTTCGAGTCCTGACCCAACTTTCACCTTTTTGTTAGGACTGCTTTCATCAACCTGGACTTCCTCTGTTTTAACTGCAACTTCGATTTTTGCTTGTTCCTTAGTTGAGATCATTTGCTGAATTCGGGCTTCAGAATTTTTTTCCAGATATGTGCTTATTTGTTTTGATTATTTGCCTTTAGTTGCTTCCATGGTAGGACTAGGTTGGTCTAGGACCTGATTTGCCTTGTCGACTATCATGACTTGGTTGCTTGCCAGTTCTTCCGAACTTGGTATGTTTGATTCTATGTCTGGACTTGATTCAATACATTATACTTCTTTTGTTGTTTCTTCCCTTGGTCGGGGTCGGTGCTTCTTTATGCTTTGCTGTTTGCGAAGGGCTATGGCCTTCCTTTTGTTATATTGGTATGTTTCTGCCATGACAAATCCCTGGTTGTAACATGTTTCAGCAACTCCATAATCTCCCTTTATTTCTCCGACTCCTGTTGATGTTGGGAACTTGATCTTCAGATGAGAGATTGAAGTTATTGCTTGCATCATAGTTAGAGCTGACCTGCCAATAATTCTATTGTACGATGAAGGAGTGTTGATGACATAGAATTTGATGACATGAGTTACTTGGTTTGGAGCAGTTCCAAAGATGACAGGTAGATATAAAGTTCCTTGGATCGGGACTAGGTTGTGCTCGAATCCATAGAGTGGATCCTCCCAACAATCATTTGAGAGGACGCTCCCTAATTGCATTCGATCCACTGTGTGTTTGAAGAGAATATTTATTGATGAACCATTGTCTATCAGCATTCTTCTTACTTCATTATCAAAGATGTCCAAGGTGACAACTAAAGCTGCATTGTGGTGGGGGTTGACTCCTTCATAGTCCTTACTGTTGAAGGAGATCACCAGATCTGGGAGTGATTGAATTGAGAGCACTTCTTCGCCGAAGTCCGAGCTTCGTGGTGGGGAGTGGGATCCTCCTAGGACCACATTAACTATGTTCTTTCCTCTCTTTTGCCCCTCTCCTCTGTTGTTGCTGTCCCAGACCAAGTACCTGTCTAGGTTTCCTTTCTTTACTTGGTCCTCGATGAAGTACTTGAGTGATAAGCAGTTCTCCGTCTTGTGGCCATGGGTCTCATGATAATCACACTGCCTATTATAAGGCCTGTTCTCCGGGGGAGTTTATATTGGCTTCGGAGGATAGTAAAAAGGCTTTTCTTTTATCTCCTTCAAGAGGTCTTCCCGGGCCATGTTGAGAGGAGTCCATTCCGGCTCCTACTTCGGCTCCCGGGACTGTTTCGTGGGTCCTGGATCGCTCTTGGATTCCGGCTTAGGACCGAGTCTCTGAAAAACTGAAGTAGATTGTCTTTTTGGGTTCTGTTAGCTTTGTTTGAACTTCTTGTCCTGATTGTAACCACCTTTCGGTCGGTCATCGGAGTTCTTACTCCTGGATCCCCCATTCCGGGTCATCCTCATTGCCTGGAGTACATCAGTTTCCTTTATAAATCTGGCAGCCATGGAGTAAGCTGCTGCCAGACTTTGTGGCTCCTTATTGATTAGTTCTACTATGTATCTTTCATTGTGATCCGGATCTAAGTTTTTTCCTGAAGATGCTTAGAGCTTTACGCTCGTCCAAGTTCGAGACCTTGTTGATTGCTTCCTAGAACCGGCGCATATAGGCTGAGAGGGACTCATGTCATGCTGTCGGATAGTTTTCAAGTGACACATATGCATTTCATGTTTCTTGTTTGCTCAGAACCTCCTGATAAATGCCACGCGGAACTCCTTCCAACTGTGGATGCTTCGGGAGGGGATCCTGCTGAACCATATCTGCGCCCCTCCCTTAAGGGTTGATGCGAAGAACCGGGACTTTGTCAAGTCGTTGTAATAGTATATCTGCGCAATCTACTCAAAGTAGTTCAAGTGTTCTTCTAGGTCTCCCAAACTGTCAAAAGAATCGAAATTGTAGTGCTTTAGGTCCCCCTGCCGGGAAATAGCTTCCAAGGAGTGGCTGAAAGGAGTTAAAGTTTCCCCAATTTCCATTCTCGAGTCTCTGTCCATTTTCTTTTGCAATTCATAGATCATATCCTTTAGATCTTTCTGCTTCTCCACATCTTCATCATCAGAAATCAGCTCAAGAGTGGGATCCCTCTGGGTTCTTTTGGTCCTGGACTTGGCCGGTAGCTTTTCTTCTTCTAACTGCATTTTTTTTAGGATCTTTAGTTCGAGCTTTGCTTCTTCTTCCTTTCTAATTTGTTCCCGCATTTCTTCTAGCCTTTTTTGCTTTGCAACTTCTGATTCTTTCTTGTTGCCCGGGTCCTTTCTGGTCTTCTTCCCCTTAGCTCCAATTCGGTCAAAGATAGATCTCTTAGATTGTTGGGAGTCCCCGGACTACTCCAATTTTTCCTCAAGTTCGGCTTCATCCTAGGTCCGGGCTTGCTCCTACCTATAGAGCCGGATTGCTTCTGCTAGCTTATCACTTGTGAGGTTGGCCATAAGCTCTTCAGCCATCGGGACATTGGTGTACTTGTATTCGTTCAACTCAATGAGGCTCCTGGCGTCTCGGGTGTTCTCCGCTCTCTGTATAACGGGAGTGTGTTGAAATGGTTGCTCCGGAAATATTTCTTGGTTGGCTCCCGGATTATGAGCCTGGGAGTGGTCCGACTCCTGGACCTGAGTACTAGTAAAGGGTCTTCCAGAAGTATGTTATCCTGGTCTTGCCATTGTTTCACAAGTACCAACAACAACTAACAAAAATTTTCTATTAAAAATATTGATCTAAGGTTGCTTTTTGAAAATTGCAAAAACTATCCATTACAAGAACAAACAGCTTTGTGGGACTAGTTCATACATTTTTCTGGGATTGGTTAACAATATAGTAAAATGAGTGCAACTGGGTTCTAGGACACAAAAGTAATATGCAAACTAAAGCAAAATCGGGGGTTTTAGAACAACCAAAACTAACAATAGCGCACACAAACGTGGCTTAAATCAACGAAACAGGGCTCACACAAACGTGGCCTAAAATAACGAGCACACACAAATGTGGCTTAAATAAACGAGATTCATATTTATGAGAGGGTTTGGTTGCTTGAGTTCTTACAATTTAAAGAAATGGACTCTTTAAAGAGTTTGCTGATGAAGGTGAATTCAGGGGCACCGAGACACAAGGATAGAGAGCCCATCCTTCTAGCGCCAAATGATAACTCCTAGTGGCGGGGCCGCTCCTTCGACGCCGTGCCTGAATCCTTCGCCGCTGTGGAGGTGTAGTTGTCGTGGAGCTCCTACAAAACAATATCGGAAGGGGGTTTGGGTCCCGCGACGCCTCCGGTGTGCGATTAAGAACTCGCTTTTGGGGAAGATGAAGATAGAAAGGAATGCAAGGTGGCTGTGTGTGTATATGAGTGTGAGAGAGTGATTAACCCCAAAACTTTTCCTCCTTGGGCTATTTATAGTGTACTCCTAACTCAATCCAGTCCCGCACACAACTAGTCCTAACTGGCCCTGTCTCGGAGACCCAATCTCGGGAAATCCCAACACGTGAGGCACTTGCCTAAGCACAGGATATGGACAACTGTCACCCATCAATCATGGGAATAATCAGGGCATGTCAGAGGATCCTCAGAACATTCTTCAACCAGTCCCGCCTCGACACGTGTAAAGCATCCGCTCCAGCCAGGTGTCTTCCACTCCTAGAACCAACGACTACGATTTAAAGGTACCAACCCCTCAACCCTACCATTGGGCTACCCTTGGGCTATTTATAGACCAAGGAGGGAAGGTTTTGGGGTTAATCACTCTTTCACACTCATATACACACACAACCACTTTGCATTCCTTTCTATCTTCATGTTCCCCAAAGCGAGTTCTTATTATCATACCGGAGACGCCGCGGGACCCAAACCCCCCTTCCGGTGTTGTTTTGTAGGAGTCCCACGACAGTTAAACCTCCACAACGGCGAATGATCCAGGCACGTCGTCGAAGGAGCGGCCCCGCCACGAGGAGTTATCACTGACTGCTTTATTCCACATGATTACTTGCTAACAGGGATCAAAATAAGTATCCAAAGAAAAGGAATCAATCAAGCTAGCTAGGTGAGAATAATGACGATGCTCATAAATATTATAAGATAGGAAGATTACAATGGGCATTGAGAATAATATCTGCAACTATAGCATCGAGCTTATGATTATTAATAGGATACTTGGCCAGGAGGAGCTTGTCTACGCCGAATGGAAGATACTATCGATGTGAGTATTAATATGATTGCAATAGCTACATTCGAGGTCATTAGTATCATTGTACTTAAAATTCATAGTGAAGTAAAATACATAAAATCATTAATCTCATAAAACAAATCCAGCCTGTACAACAAAGAACCCAATCTTGGGTATATCTTTCATGCATCCGCTGGTACGCATGACTGCATCTTTAGTTCTTTCCTTGTTATTCTACACTTTTAGAAGTCCGCCCACAACATTCCGTATTGAAAAAAATATAAATCAATCTAAGCAGATCAATTGCGTAATATATGTTACAGAATTAGTATACGAAATATATTTCGCCGCCTGATAGCACGGTCCAGAAACGACCAATGAAATAAGATTCTTTTTCACTGATGATTGAGGATGAAATCTATGCCAAAGGTCTTTTCAAGAGACTGATCCCAAGTTATGTCTTTGGCCTTATTCTTTAGTAGATCTATCATCTAATGGTCATGGTTGAATTAAGAGCACTACTGATGCATACAGTTTATGATTGCATTGTATATCAGTAGCTCCGCAAGATGATTCTCCACCATAATGCTAATATTCTCTTCTTGCATTATCTTACTCACTGTTAAAGAAAATGTCAGTACACACTGCTGCAAAGCAAACAAGAACTTACAACAAGCTTGTGTGTGGTCAACTAGTGGTCGGATCTATGCTGGTGACACTCTTATAAGATCGAACCTGTCATATATTTAACTGGTAGACTCATCTAGTAAGGTACTGGTTCCTATATACATTTTACTTCAAAGTGTCTACAGATGATATGTCCATGGCTAGTTTGAGGTCTCCTTCATACTTTCCATTGGGTTAATCTCTTCCTGCATCGATCAAGTTGAAATTACCTTGAGGATAGATGTTATACAAATATACTAGCCAAGATAAGGAGAAGACTGATAATAGTTGTGCATTAGGATTAGAAATTTACCTTTTTGCCCCCTTAACTGAGTGTTTCCGCATGTTTTGAAGCATTAATGCCCGAGTTTTACCATCAGGTTCACAACCATTTTCTCGCATTTCATTATATAACTTCTTTGCTGAGTCAATCTTGCCCCTTAAGAACATCCCCTGTATAGCAACATTGTAAAGAGATGCGTTCTGCGGAACCTGCTGCAATTATGGAAATACATAGAGTTCAGGTGGGAGTATTACTCAGTTATATATAGTAAAGAAACGAAATGTCTCCTTTTGATCTGAGTGACAAACATAAAACTTCTGAAATTATGATCCTCAATGGAAAACCGGAAGGCAGCAAAAGTTTCTTCATAGCACATTATAATGTAATGTCCATGAAACAAAAATAGATGTCAACTTACATTAAGTATTTGTTCTGTTTCATGCCAAAGAGAACCCCAGATGCAACTTCTTATTAGTGACAGTACAGTAAATAGATCTGGGGTGTGATGTTGGTGAAGCATGCGCTCATATACTTGTAATGCTATCTGTGGCTTCCTTGCAACCTCACAAGTTCCAATAGCAAGATTATATGATACAGTTGAGACGGGTAAACCAGAGGATTCCAACTGCCATAGTAGCTGCAGAGCTCTTTCCCATGATCCGAGTCTCTTGCAAGACATCAAAGCAGTATTGTACATTTGTAAACTTATTTTAGAATCTTGTGTAGCTTGGAGATTTTGAAAGAGCCGAAGAACATCAGCATGTTCATCTGCCCTGTATAAAGCACCAAGTATTGCGTTCCATGTGTACGCATCGGGAACATGTCCCAAAGATTTCATAATACCATAAACCTCAAGAGCTAAGTTGGCCTTGTTGGCTTTCCCGAGCGAATTAATCAAAGCATTACATGCAACTGCATTTGGATTCATCCCTTGGTTCAACATATTGTGGAAGACACTTAGAGCCATTTCCCATTCACCCTCTTTTGAGCATGCTCCTATAATAGCTTGCATCACATCATCAGTTGGTTCCACACTATTATGAATCATCTCATGGTAAGCATCAAGAGCTAGTTCATTCTGGCTGCAACGAACAAATATGCAGACCAACAAACGGTAAGTCACTATTGTTCCAGCATGGCCATTATCTTTCAAATTTCTCCAAATTCTTTCAGTCTGAACCCAATCATTTGCTTTTCCACAAATTGACAACATTGTGTTATACACAATTGCATCAAAGTCTTTCTGAATATAATTTTTCCCCAACAAAACTTCACACATATCTAGTGCAGCATTACAACCCCGGGCATTTGCAACTGCTTTAAGTATCAAGCTATATGTATGGCCTGTCGTCATCTCGTTTTCCTTCATAAACTCAAAGACTTTTAACGCTTCATCAATCACTTGATTTCTCACAAGGCAAGAGAGAAGAGAATTGAAAGCATGTAAGTTAGGGCGCAGTTTAGAAAATTCCATGGACCTATACAAACTCAAAGCACTCGCGACCTTATTCGACCTGCTAAGCTTCAATATCCTATTTGACAAAACCTCTTCATCCGTTTCCTCTAAAAAATACAACATGTTCGTTATCGTGACCACTTTATCCTCAGGTTTCACTGACGCCTCAATAAATCCGTCACTCAAAAACTCAGAATTCCCTTTCATTTCCAAATTTCCCCACGGAGGCAATTCACGTTTCACAGACTCTGCATCAAAATTATCTTTTTCATTTTCGACAATTGCATTCCTAAAGCTAGCTACATTACGACTTACGACATCCACATCGTCCATGCTTGAGGCCCTAGCTAACTTATAACTTCTCGGTGTTCTCAAATGCAATCCATCAAGCAGAAAACAGTTCTTGCTATTAAAGTTTGCACGCATTATGTTTGCTTTTATATCTAAACAAAAACCCGACGAACAATCAAAAACCCGATATGGGTTTCCCAAGTTATGAATTCTTGAAGCAGATACTTGATGTTTGTAGCTAAACCACCCATTAAAATTCATACAAATAGCTACTGAACTCTTTAAAAGTTCAGTCATACTTGGCGAAAAAATGAACAGAACAGCTAAATTGGTTTAGCAAGCTTAGTAAAAGACCATGAACAAAAAATGATTAGGCAAAACAAAGATTGATGCAATAAAGTAGGATCAACTAATTTCTTTTGGGGACATAGAACTTCACCTGATAACGGCTCCGGCACGATGATGTTTTTTGTGTGCGTGTGAAGTTGAGGATAAAATAATCGAGTCTTCCCATCTTATTTTGTTTTTTTTTTTGTAATTTAAGATGTATTCGTCATGATTCATCCCACAATTTCATCTCACTTTTTTTTAATTTTTTTTAATAAAAATTTAAGATTCAAATTTTTATTCTTAAAGAGAAAATTTAAAAAGTAACTAATGAAGTTATACGTTCAATACACTTTAAAATATATATAAAAGTAAAAGTCAATAAATAATTTGAAACACACAAATTGTCGAAATGTGATAGATTGCCAAATGAATTGACATCATGTATTAAAAGTTGGCATCCTAAACATGGGGCAATTTATTTGCGATCTTAATAATGTATCAAATATTATTTCTATATTAAATTTATATGGGTATTTCTAGGTGTGCTCATAATTACTTAATAAGCACTAATTTCTATAAATTTAATATAATTGGTGGAATTGGAAAATGCAGGTTTTCATTAACATTTATAATTATAAAATCAATCAAAATTTGACATATAACTTCTTATTGTGTGTCTACGAGTACACCATAAAAAAATTGAATTTAGTCAACAAAGTGTTGATGCAGTGATTGAGTTCTTGTACTCCTTATAAGAGGTCAGGAGTTCGACTTCCTGCGTATGCGTGTGTGTAATCAATTAGTGAAAAAAATTGAATTTATATTATGCATTATTTTTGTTAAATTAGTGAAGTTGATATTTTGAGGTGCTAGTCATTTGAGTGTTTTTCAAAATAAGTATGGTAAAACTTATGTGAAGGAGAGAATATAAATTTAATAAATATTTTTTAATTATGTGGCAAAGTTAATGTCTAATAGATATTATTAATTTTTGATGAGTTTAGGGCGGGTAGGCAACTGTGGCGCAACCACGGAAAAGATCCCAAATGTCACTATTTTATAATGTTCTAAAAATCGGCGAGTACTTAAATTGGGAAGGTGATCTTTTACTGATAGTGAGATAATAAACGAAAACAAGTTTCTCTTCTCCCTTTCCAAGTATTTATGTGATGTTATTTTGTTGCGAATCTTTTTATACGCACTTTATCAATTTCATGATTATACCCTATTTGCGATTTCTTTATGTTCGAAACGTTATTGAATTAGACTCACTTTTGTTAGAATCTATATCTATATCAATACAATTAGTTATATTCTTGAGCAACTGCACATATTGTTCAGGACAATCAATTCGGTTCTTATCGGTTGAATATAAATTTTTGTATTCGATCAAATATTTTAATTGTTAAACAGATTCATATTTCCGATCGATTATCTATATTATCATATAACTTCACGATAATTTTCATTTCGATTCCTTCAACTTTTTTGAATTATTCGAGAATGTGATCGTAATTGACATGATTATTCACATTATTTTGAGATAATCACATTATTTGAAACGTATTGACATATTGTCCATGACGATACTAAATTGTTATTTAATGGAAACTGGTTCATTATTCGATCGAGAAATACTATATATTATTTTCAAATTTCAGTAGATATGATTCAAATGTGATGTACGAATTAAATCGAGGATGTGTTCATCTATATTGGTCAATGTGGGGTTTTGACCCACGGTATTTATTGGTAGTTCAATACGTGCACATGATTATTCAGCTCGGGTGTAGCCGAGGGTTAAGACGTTAACCCTTATTTTAATGCTAGCAAGTGTGAGTCGGGTGTTCTTACAACGAGGCATGATTGAATGAGCGTAAGATACGCAGGAGAACGGTATACTGTGATACTTGGTCGCATCATTAATGTACCTGGTGTAAATATGACTAGTTAAATCTTGAAACAGATTGTAAAGTGCCAAATAAGAGCCTTATGCTAATTTTTGACGTGATATTTCTGTTGAATTTAAATCTTTATTGCTCTTGGCACCCTTCTTTACTATTTTGTAAAATTAGTCAACTGTACTTGCAAAGCACTCAGTTGCTCACTCTTGCTATTCTTATACTCCCAATCAGTGAAGAATAAATGGATGACTCGTATCTTCAGGCGAGACAGTGGAAAGGGAAGGATCATGTTTGCAGTAGCACCATTTACCGTATATCTATAAGTTGTTATATGTAATAATGTATTACAAATGTTCTAAGACTTGTATCTGATTTCCCAGACTTGTAGTAGGGAATATATTATATAATTAGTAAACAGCTATGTGTGGCGACTCGATCATAAGATTTGTGCAGTGGCGTCCACAGTGTGTTTAAAAATAAGGATCTCAATAATTAGGTAGAGGGGGGTGAATGACTAGTTCAAAAACTTGGCTTATTTTTGAAATCTTAAAAATAAAATACTTAAACTATCAAATGTGAAAAGATTTAAGCAAGTAAAAGCACTAATGATAATTGGCTCAATTTACTTTATCTAAATATAAAGAAATTATTGCTACAGCTCTAAGAAAAATAATAGTGTTTTTCTTGGCTTCTACGCAAGAACAGTTTCTCAAGTTTCTTTTACAGAGAGAAAATAAATTACAATTAAAATCTCCTATTTATTGCACACAACTAAAGATGCGGTGTACACTCTATAAATAAAATAATATACTACGCAATGTGCACACCCATTTACAATAAGTTGTCCTATTGTGCAAGGGGACACATTGCAGTTTTTAGAGGACCAGTTGATTCAGTTATACGCTCATAATCTTTAGATGTGTATTTCCCTTTCATCCTCTCCAAGTTTAGCTATAGACTTGACACAAGTCCATGGACCATCTACATGTACAATATGTTGTAGTGATTTATTACTTCATTTCTAGTAATTTGTACCTTCATTTCGTGTTGTGAAATAGCTAAGTAAATATATCGTGAACTCTGTTTTTCTTGACTTCACGATATATTTCATGTTGGACTTCTCTATATAGTACAATTCTGGACTTCACGGTTTAGTATAAATCTGGACTTCATGATATAACATCTTTCTTGACTTCACGATATAGCAAAAAAATAGATTTCACGATCTAGTACAGAATTGGACTTCACGATATAGACCAAATTTGGTCTTCACGGTATAACATTGAACTGGACTTCACTATATGGCTTTGATGGACTTCACGACATAGATTTTATGGAATTCACGATATTTGCCTTAGAGAAATTTCTGCAACTTCTTGACTCTAAAAGTCTTCTTTCTTCAATTTTCTTCCGGAACAATCTTCATTGAACTTCTAACAAATTGATTTATTCTATTACTATTATATAAAAACATGTTGCATAAAAATCCCTAAGCTTAATATAGCATTTTGAGCTGTCTAGAAAAGCAAACAAGACAAGTACATATAGAAACCCTATTACTTGTAACATCCCCTAAATCCGGGGTCAGGATTGGGTGTTACTAAACATCATTAAATAATATAAACCTGTATATTAAAATAAACATACAGATGACCCCTTAATTCCAGATCATTTACAGGTTATGGTATGAAACAAGAATCTAAACATCTAAATTTTATAACAACTAACTCAAATATTATTACCTCTTTATCATCTTCCTTGTCTTAATCACTCTGACATCTCCAACTTCCTACAGCTGGGATCTCTCCTATTTTGCTGACTATTATGAGCTATTCACTTTTATCCTCATGTGACACTGAAAGAAATAAGAATTCACAAAACAAGAGTGAGCCAAAAATGCCCAGCAAGTATCATAATTGGTTTCCAAGTATCATTATCAAAAGAAACTCCTGGAAACAATCTTTAAATGATTTTATGAACATCTTTATGTTTTTGAAATAGTTGAGTGAATAAAACATCGGCCTTTATTAGTCTTTGATCATAAATCATATTTCTCCGAAAAAGAACAATGACAATTCTTTGATTCATCTCCTAAATTAATTATTTGTTCGGTTTTGTAATCATGAAACTTCCAAAGAAGGAATGCTGTTAATGGCGATCAACAATAAATTAGACTGGATACTAGAACCAATATATGTACTATACTCTGCTGATCAGTCAGAATATAGTACGTACCTATGCCCATCCGCATAGACCCACATCATATCGGGTACCCATGCCCATTTTGGCCTCAATAAATAAAGGGTTTGGTCCATCCCCGGTCCTTAGGGTCCAGTCCATCCCCGACCCTTAGGGTCCAGTCCATCCCTGGCCCTTATCGTAACCATCCAGTCCATGGAGTATTTTGATACTAAATCTGTATAATTAAAAACATCATAATTCATGATTCGCAAATCATTCGGAATAATAGATATTTTCTCAAGAGATCAATCAATAATAATAAAAGAACAATAATAAAGGATACTTGCATGATTAAGATTCATTGCAGCGAGATATAAACATTTAACTATTTTGAATTAAGAATAGGGAAGAAATACTTACCTCAATTGATCTGCTTTCTAACTTTCAATCATCATTCTTTGTTCACCTCTATTCTGTATCCACTCGTCTCATTTACCACACATAGTCAGGATTTACTTCTATTATCACTGTTTGGCTTTGAATGCCTTGAACTATGTGTATCTATCATATAAGATGCTATTTCAATTAATCGACAATATATAATTGTTAGGTCCCAATTTGTTTGTAGAAGGGGGGGTTGAATGCAAACAATACCGTTTAGTCGAATAAAATGCGGAAAAAAATTGTGAAACAAAATTCAAGTTAAATAAAACTTTTATTAAACTTGAAAGGTGTTACAACTACGGTATCGGTTACAAGGGATTAATCTCAAATCAATTATTACAAATTTAGAATAAATTCGATATGAACTTTTTCTATTTTTGTAATTAAAAGATCAAATGCTAAAAGCGATTTGAGATTAAGTTCTAGGGATTTTAATCCGCTAGATTGATACACAAGAACAAGATAAGTATTTCTAGTTGATTGGATATAACTTTACAATCTAGAAATTGATCTTGAAGTTGCAGAATAGATGTAATATTTTTCTGCTTCTTTTTCTCTTTTGTTCTTCTGTATGTTCTGTTTTTGCTGTGTTTTTGGATGATCTTGTCTTCTGCTTCTTTTGTTTCTTTTTAAGTAAACAGCCGAATGCAAATGAACTGCAATGACAATCCTTTGAACCAGCATGACTTTCGGTATGACAATTGATTGTCATACCGATTGTTACATAAGTACAATTCAGATTGTCTTGCAAAGATTAATAACAGATTTTTAATCTAATAAAAATTCTAACAAGACAATTAATGAATTAGCATGACTTTCGGTATGACTATTGATTGTCATACCGATTGTCATACTAATACAATCAGTTTGCCTTGTTTCAATTTAAATAGATTTTAAACCAATTAAAATTCTGTAATTCCTTAATATTAATTCTAAATTAATTAATCAATTTAATTCAATTAATTAATAAATTAATCCTTGCAGATATAATTTATTTTCTTAATTAAATTATATGACTTAATTAACTAATGGAGAATTAATACTAACCCTGAGCAGCAACCATTCTTCTGTCAATCTTCTGAAAGTCACTGAGACTTATGAATCAATTCCGTCACTTCAATGCTGACACTCGATGTACTGTCTGGTTCATGAGTGACTAACTTTCGTGACGTTTCTTCATGTCTTGACTTTGTTGTTCTGATTGAATCCTTGTAATAAATGATACCTTGACGAGATCTCTGTCACTTGATTAAATCCACGATCTTGATTTATATCACTGAGGCATGATCAAATTCTTGAACTTCTTCCAGTGAATCTTCAAGTCTGCAGATGAACAATGTTTCTTTATTCTTTGACAGATGTTACTTTGTGAGATCTCTCTGATGATTGATCCACTATTTACTTATTACATTCTTATTTGAGTTGAGTTAAATACTCGAATAAACGAGTAGGCTATGACATATGCCTTTCAATCTCCCCCTATTTGCTTGTTAGACAATAACAACAAATACCTAGAGGATAACTCAACTAACAAATAAGAAAAAGATATAAACAGTAATGTAAAGTAAATAGCAGAAAAGTTCTGGATTATATTTAACATTTTCCAGATTCCAAATGAAATTTACAAGTGAATACAAGATAGATGTTCCTCTAGCCTGAACATATAACTACATTAGTCTATCTTGATTCATAACGCTCTAATCATATTACATTGAGTTTTGAGCTAATTGACTTTAGTTGTCTTCTCTTCTGACTTCACCTTCTTCTAAATCTTGAAGCAATTCCTTGTCAAAGACACGATCTTTTTCTGAAGTGAAGCTTGCAGGTCTGACTGGTTGAACTCCAACTGACTTCAACTTATTCTTGAGTTGATTGTACCTTTTAACATTCTTTTCACAATAAGCTTGAATCAAGTCAGCAGCTTGAGTCTTCAACATGGATGAATATCCAGCAGTTCTCAAATGATGTTCCATCCAGACCAGATGCTTAGCTGAGTAGTCTTTAAGAGATTGTACATCTAGCTGACAGATTTGAAGACAATCAGACTTAAAGAATCTCACCTGATGAGGATTGTTGACCACTTGAGGACTAGCCCTGCTGGCAAACTCTTTAAGCCTTTCCCGAAGAACTTCATTCAATTCTGAGCTTCTTTTGACTTTGTTTAAAAGAACCCAAATCTCTGACAACGAACGATTCTCAAATAGATGAAGTGACACCTTGAATGATCCTTCACTCTGACAGTATACGAAAATGCTCATCTCATTTAGGGATCTATCAAAAGCAGCTGTGATCCTTGAGACTTCAGTCTTGGGGAGCAATGATATATTACTAGATGTCACTCATTGTTTATAATTTTATTATTAGAAAATAAAATTATTGCCAACGTAATAATAATAATTGGTGATTCAATCAAACCTTTCATGAATAATGTACAATATAATATAATCCCTTTAGCCTTATATTATAGATCAAACTCGAGGCATGCATTGTGTCATCTTTTGCAAGCGTTTAATCCTTTTTTCCATGATCAATGAGTAAACTATTAAACAAATCACTATTTGAGCACGACCATGCATTTTATTGTCTTACTCAATCAAGAGGCCAATAATATCACTCCTTTAATATAGGAGGGCTAAATCCCATCTATATCATTCATATTTCTCATATGATTCATAATATACCCAATGTCTACTTTTATTATTACCCGGTCAAGGATAACTTTCAATAGTATCAAAGTATATTAATTCTCGTATAGAAATATAATGATTTCAGGTCAAAGGACCAATACATCATTATCACTGTGAGGTTAACTTATGACACTTTAAATATGCAGTATCTCACAACGGGTCAATCCAGCACCATGTATTTAATACATGTGCCTGTGTTTTAACCTAAAGGGTCACATGCAAAGAACGTTTAAAACGTAGTGTTATTTAAATTATGAATTTAAATATTTTATTATTATTAATTTGAATTTAATTATTAAATTAATTAAGTGAGACTTGATTAATTGTATATATATTAGAATTCAAATTTAATAATAAAATAAACTCGAAATCAGAATGGGTCCTTTTAGAAGCCCATTGGGGTTAGGCCCAAATCCTCTCTCCCTATATATACATTAAGATGTATATTTTTAGAGTTAGTTGATACATCACATTTTTGAGAAAACCCTAGCAGCTCTACATCTTAGAGAGGCCAGAGAGAGAGAGAAAAGAGGCAACCAAATTGGCTAGTACCGGCTCCGGTGATCGTTTGACGATCGGGCGTTCGTGTGGATACTTTGGAGAGCAGATCTTCGAAAGGAGGGCTGCTGTGTTGGTTCATCAAGATCTGTATATTCATCACAATCAGAAGGAAAGCTTTCTTAAGGTAAACATCTAATCTTCAAATTAAATGTCTTGTTTTGCGTGGATCCTGCGTTTAGGGTTTCATTTTTCATATTTATTTTTGATTCTTCCGCTGCGTTTGTGTCACGAATCCCAACAATGGCATCAGAGCTACTTGCAAAATGTTTTAATTCGGTTGTATGTTTACAATTTTGATATAAGTGAGCATGTTTATAATTTTTAGTGCGTGCATATGCCTATATATGATATTCATAATGTATTTTATAATCATGTGATGGTTGTATGTATCGATGTGTGAGTATATATGTTACTTTGTTTTTATTATGGAGATTGTATAAGATGCGATTTCTGAAAAAAACTGAACAAATTTGGTGAAATCTGTGTCCAGTGTCCGATTTTTGCAAACGATATGTGTTTTCCGATTGTAATCGAGTCACTGAGCAAGAATGACAAATTCAGGTTCGCATCTGTAAGCCATTGGATGTCGTTATAGGCCTCGAAACAACGATTTTTAGTTTTTAGAAAGCTGATTTTAATTTTCTGAATTTTGATAAATATATTGTGTTTGATTATATAGTCTGAAATATGATATGTGATACCATGTTAAGATTATAAGTGTTTTGTTATGTGTCATGTGATATCATGGTGTATGGTTATGGCCTTAAGACCCTTTAGTTAATGGTATTTTATTTATGGTTTTGGTTTCTAAATACGACTTGCATGTCGTTTATTTTTTGTAATTCAATTATCTCGAATGTAACTCGAGTTTTCTTATGTAAGTACATTAGTATAGGTTGTTTTTATGTAATGTACTTCAAGGTAACATAATCCAGGAGGATAAGCAACAATCCAGACAAGAAGAATGAAGACTTGTAATTGTAATTGTATTTATATTATTCACCATAGATTGACCTTGATCCTCTCATTAGCTTGAAAGGATCACATAGGATAAAGGTCATAACCAAGCACGTTTACATACCGCACTTTACATATTGATGTATGAATGTATGTATAGAATAGTTAATGATACATGCTTTAATTAGATTAATCATACATAAATGTATGTATTAGATACGTCACCCATGCCATGCCTAAACAAGAAATCTGTAATGACTCAAGATTTTAAAATTTACAAATGATGATGAGATTCTCGTGTTTATGAAACACGGAATGAAATACGAATCTTCTTTATTTCCAACATGGGGCGATTTTGTCAACAACGGGTTCATTGAACTTGTAAGGCTGTGGGTTTGAAGTGAGACCGATGTGACTCCTCCACTACCTGGAAATCAAACCATTGACGAGTATTGATTTGAAGTATTTTATTCAAGGAAAAATTGGGAATTTCTTTATGATGGGATCATGATCGTTATAATACTAACAAAACCCTAATATTTATATTAAGTTATTTAGATGCCTTCCAATATGTCCAACGTGTTAACCCCTAGATCGATAAAGAGTAGGTTCACCAGAGCGAAGTACTCCCATTCATCGTGGGACGGCGTGTTGAAGTATATGATACTTTTTAGACCTTTGGGTTTGGCTTAACTAAGTTACCACAATAGGAGTGTGAACTTAGAGGCATAGAGTTTGGTGCAATTTATTGGATAAATAAGAATAAATGTTGTTCCACTAAACTATCCAAGAGTTATATAGTTGATATAATTGACAAATATTGTCTACCTTATTGAATCATGTTTTAGGAGTAAAGTCAAAGCTGAACTAAAATGTTGTGAAATTTGGATCTTGGCTCACTAGAAAGTATATAGAAGATATTCTTTCCGAATTAATAGTTAGGGCTATTAATTTGATAAAATAGTGGGAGATATATATTTTGAATATATATGAATAATCACTTGAACATAACTTAATAATCATCTGTAGAGTAATTTATCTTATGCATTTTAAACATTGTAGATATGAAATGGCAATCAATTCAAACAACTTCTTTGTGTGATCAGTCCTTGAAAAGGACAAGCTGACAGGAACAAACTTCCTTGACTGGCAGAGGAACTTGAGGATTGTCCTCAAACAAGAGCGCAAGCTCTATATCATAGATATCCCTCGCCCTGCACCTCTCCCTGAAGGAGCATCCCGTGCTCAATATAATGTTTATCAGAAACATATCGATGATGACACGGATGTTCAATGTCTCATGTTAGCGACCATGAGTGCTGAACTTTAGAAACAACATGAGAATATAGATTCTTATGATATGATTGAGAACCTTAAACGTATGTTTGAAGGACAGGCTCGTCAGGAGAGGTTTGATAATTTCAAATTGTTGCATGCATGTAAGCAGGGAGAACGTGATCCGGTTAGACCGCATGTTCTAACGATGATTGGGTATATTGAGTACCTTGCCAAGTTGGGTTCCCCGATTGCTGTGGAGCACCAGATTGACCTAATTTTGCAATCTTTAAACAACATCTATTCTCTATTTGTGATGAATTACAGTATGAATGAGATAGATAAGAACCCATCCAAATTGTTGGCTATGTTGAAAACTGCTGAGACCAACGTTCAGAAGGCATCCCCTGCTTTCATGTTGATGGTGAATAAGGGGAAGGCCAAAGGGAAGGATAAATGGAAAGGAAAGAGGAAGATGGGATCTAAATCTAATGCCAATCCGAAATTTGATCCGACCAAGGCTTTGAAGCCTAAAGGTGGTGTTCCAATGGTTGGTGATTGTCACTATTGCAAGAAACCAGGTCATTGGAAGAGGAACTGTCATGCTTATTTGGAGGATCTAAAGAAGAAGAAGGTTGTTGTTGCTGCTTCTGATTCAGGTATTTATGTTATAGAAGTCAATTTGTCTACTTCTACATCTTGGTTATAAGATACTGGATGTAGTTCTCACATTTGTATAAATGTGCAGGAACTGCAGGGAAGTAGGACATTGGTGAAGAGAGAAATCGACCTACGAGTTGGCAATGGAGCAAAGGTTGCTACTTTAGCTGTAGGGACTTATCGTTTATCGTTGCCCACTGGGCTTGTTTTAGAACTAGATAACTATTTTTACGTGCCTACGATTTGCAGAAACATTATTTCGGTTTCTTGTTTGGACAAGAAAGGTTTTTTATTTTTGATTTAGAACAATAGTTGTTCCTTTTCATTCAATAATGTTACCTATGGGGTTGCACGTTTGTTTAATGGTTTATATGTTCTTGATTTAGATACTCCTATCTATAACATAAATAATGATAATAAACGTATTAAGATGAAAGACTCAAATCAAACATACCTTTGGCATTGTCGTTTAGGTCACATAAATGAGAAACGCATTTCCAAATATTTGATTTTGAATCATACAAAGAATGCAAATATTGTCTCATTGGCAAAATGGCTAAAGCTCCTTTTACCGGATAAGGTGAAAGGGCCACCGAACGATTAGGACTTATACATAGTGATGTATGTGGTCCAATGCGTACGATGGCAAGAGGTGGCTTTTACTATTTCATTACATTTACTAACGATTTCAGTAGATATGGATATGTGTATCTTTTGAATAACAAATCCGATTCTTTTGAAAAGTTCAAAGAATACAAGGCCGAAGTGGGAAAGCAAACAGGGAAAAGTATAAAAGTTCTACGATCAGATTGTGGAGGAGAATACTTAAGCCTCAAGTTTAAAAGTTTCTTGAAGAAGTGTGTTATCGTATCACAACTTACTCCTCCTGGAACGCCTCAATGGAATGGAGTTTCTGATACGATTGATGATGAGTCTAGCAGATCTTCCAATAAGTTTCTGGGGTTATGCTCTAGAAACGGCTGCATATACACTAAACCGAGTTCCAACTAAATCGGTTTAAAAGACTCCATATGAGATTTGGACTGAGAAACATCACAACATGTCTTTTATGAAAGTATGGGGATGCGAAGCATTTGTGAAATGCTGGGTGTCTGACAAGATGGGACCAAAATTGGATAAATGTTATTTTTTAGGATATCCTGAAGAAACTAAAGGGTATAGTTTCTATAATCCTACCGAGAACAAAGTGTTTGTTGCTCGAACCGCTGTATTTCTTGAAAGAGAGTTACTTTCCAAGAAAATTAGTGGGAGGACTATAGATCTCGATGAAGATAAAGTTGTACAAAATAACATTGAACCAGAGTTGGAAAGTGGGCAGGAAGTACATCAAGGTGTTCATGCTCCGGAAACACGGGTTATTCGTAGATCTAGTAGGGCTCGTCATGAGCCGGAGAGATATTATGGATTTCTTTTGACTCAAGATGATGATGTAATGCTCATAGATAATGATGAGCCTCTTACCTACCAAGAAGCTATGAACAGTCCAGACTCCAAGAGATGGCTAGAGGCCATGAAATCCGAAATGGAATCGATGTATCAAAATAAAGTATGGACTTTAGTTGATCCACCTGAAGGGGTAAAACCTATAGAGTGCAAGTGGGTTTTCAAGAAGAAAACTGACATGGATGGTAAAGTACAAACCTATAAAGCGCGACTAGTGGCAAAAGGTTTTAAACAAATTCATGGTATAGACTATGATGAGACCTTTTCACCAGTTGCTATGGTCAAGTCCATCAGGATTTTTCTAGCAATAGCTGCTTACTACGACTATGAGATTTGGTAAATGGATGTCAAAACCGCTTTCTTAAATGGGAGCCTGGAAGAGGATGTGTTAGATATATTTGTGATTTCATGTCTAATCTGATTTGTTTAGTTTCAGATTTTATTATCAGAACTTAACTGGAAATCAGAACTTACTGAAGACAGGAAGTTATCAGAACTTAAGCCATCAGGACATACATCAGAACTTAAGTGCGGATACACTTCAGGGATGAAAAGCGGCTGATTTACAGGATACGATCTGGATTAAACAAAAGAAGATATGCTTGGAGAGTTGTACAGCTAAAGGACTACAGTAGATAATCTCTGATTGATGTATTTTAGGAAACAGACCATATCATATCAATTAGGAGATATCTTGTAACCATGTAGTATATAAACACATATTAGGGTTTACACTATATGTGTTATCATTCACGAGAATATTATTCTTTGTAACCCTAGCAGCTCTTAATGATATCATACATCACTGAGAGAGTAGATTAAATCTACTGTAATAGAGGTTGATATTTTGAATAAACTTGTTTTCTGTTACATACTTGTGTTTATAATCGAATTGATTGTAGATACTATATTCAACCCCCTTATATAGTATCATTGGGGCCTAACAAGTGGTATCATAGCCAATCGGTTAAGCTTACAAACAGTTAAGATCCAAACAAACAATCAATCATGTTTGATCAATCAAAAACACAAGACCCTCAAGAACCTGCAGAGTTTTAACTCATTCAAAACATCAGTAGATATGAAACCATCAGGGTTCCTATGCTCAGGGTGTCTGAGTACCCTGTATGGAGTGTGAAGATGACCATATTTCTGGAAGCTACAGATCCAAAATATTTAGACAGAATTTATGATGGTCCACACAAGCCCATAAAGCTTTCTGTTGCAGTTGGGAATGAGCCATAAAAGATGATTCCCAAAAAAAGAGAGAACTCACCACTGAAGACATCTCTTCACTACGTAAGGATGCAAAAGTAAGACACCTGCTTTATAGTGCACTTGACAATGTCATGTCAAAGAGGGTGATTGGATGGAAGACTGCAAAAGAAATCTGGGATGCATTGGAAGTGAGATGCCAAGGAACCAATGCCATCAAAAAGAACAGGAAGACAATACTCACACAGGAGTATGAGCACTTTGACTCAAAATCTGATGAGTCACTAACTGATACATATGACAGATTCACAAAGCTGTTGAATGATCTGTCACTAGTGGATAAGGAATATGATCCAGAAGATTCAAATATGAAATTCCTACTAGCTCTTCCTGAAAAGTGGGATTTGAAAGCTACTACAATAAGAGACAACTATGAACTTGCTGATATATCTCTTAATGAAATCTATGGGATGCTCAAGACTCATAAACTTGAGATGGAGCAAAGAAAGAAGAGGCATGGAGGGAAGTCTAAGACAGTTGCTTTAAAGACTGAAGAAAAGCCAATTGTCTCTAGGAAGGAAAAAGGAAAGGCTCTCATCATACAGTCTGATTCAGATTCATCAGATTATGTTGATGATGATTCAGAACCTGAAAATTTATATGAAGTGGATGTTGATGTAGAGATGATGCAACTGTGTGCTTTTATGGTGAAGGGTATCACAAAGATAGCCTACAAGAAATTCAGAAAGGGTAAGAAGTTTTCCAGGATAGGTGGAAGTTCTGACAAGAAAGGGTTCAGAAAGACTGAAGGCAAAGGAGGAAAGTCTGACAGAGGAGACAACTTAAATGTCAAATGCTACAAATATGGTGAAAGAGGCCATATCTCTCCTGATTGCAAGAAAGGAAAAGGTGATAAAGGCCAGGCACTTATCACAAAGAAGAAAAACTGGGCAGACACTTCAGAATCTGAAGAAGAGGTGAACTATGCCTTAATGGCAAATGCTGATAGCAGTTCTGATGCTGTTGAACTAAAGGTACCTCTATCAACTCTTGCTTTTGATACAGAAGATATTACTGAGTTGAGATTATTTCTGAAAAACATTTATATTAGCTATAGAGATCAGACTTTAGAGAATGAAAGATTAAAATCTGAAAATCTAAAGTACAAAAACAAAATAGCTATCTTGAAGAAGAGTTAGTCAAGATGAACACTATTCAGACAGAGAGAGATAATGTTGTGTATGTTAAGAATGAATTGCTTAAACAAAATGATTATCTAAAAACTGAATTAGAAAAAAAAAAGAGAAATCATCAGGACTTGGACTAACTCAGGTAGAACAACTCAGAAAATTCTAAGTAGTGGAAACTGGAAAGAGGGGTTAAGTTATAAAGATGGTAAAAGTGAGAAAGGGACTTTGCCAATTAAGCCAATTTCTATCAAACAGACTGAAAAGACAAAGGTAAATCCTGTTAAATTTATTACAAAAATTGTTGTGTCTGATTCTGAAGAGATGAAAGACTATAAAATAGAAGTCAAAGAAAAGTCAACTTCTGACAAAATAAAACAGGATAAACCAGCTTTGGTAGACATTGGCTTAATGACTAAGAAGCAGCTTAAGTATAAGCTGAAAGAGATTAAAAATATGAACAAGGTAAAGGAAGTTAGGAAAAATAGGAATGGAAAGGAAGGTATGAATAAAAGTAATAATTATATGCATGTTCCTAATGCTCCTAGAAAGAAATGCTATAATTGTGGAAACTCTAACTATCTTGCTTCTTTTTGCAGGAAAAATAAAGATATATACTCTTTACCTCCTAGATCAGGAGTTAAGATTCAGTCTGTTAGGTTTAAACCACAAAATCCTTGTTTTCATTGTGGTAGTTTATGGCATTCTATTTATACTTGTAAGGAATATCATAGTTTGTACTATGATTATTATGAAATAAAACCTTCTTTAAAGAAAATTAGTGTAATTCCTTCTAGTATAAATTCTGATGCAAAGTCTGATATAAAGTCTGATAAAAAGCATGTTAGCATAAACTTTGAAACTAAATCCGCTGCAAATGCTAACAAACTTAATAAGGCCAAAGGATCCAAGCAAGTCTGGGTCCTTAAAACTAATCAATAGTGGTCTTTGTGATTGTAGGGCAACAGGAAAAACATCCTGGTTCTGGACAGTGGATGTTCAGGACATATGACTGGAAATAAAGCCCTGCTATCAGACTTTGTGGAGAAAGCTAGCCCAGGAGTTTCTTATGGAGATGGCAACATGGGAAAGACTCTGGGATATGGAAATATCAATCTTGGGAATGTCATAATTGAAACAGTAGCTCTTGTCTCATGACTTAAATCTGTGACAGAGGTTATGATGTGGATTTCTTTGAAGAATACTGTGAAGTTGTAAGTAATTCTAAAGGAAAAGTGGTTCTGAAAGGTTATAGACATGGTAACATATATGAAGCCAGACTTTCAACAAATAATAATGGTTCTGCAATATGTCTATTAAGCAGAGCATCAATTGAAGAAAGCTGGAATTGGCACAAGAGACTCTCTCATTTAAATTTCAACAACATAAATGAGCTAGTAAAGAAAGATCTTGTGAGAGGACTGCCAAAATCAATATTTGCTCCTGATGGTCTTTGTGACTCATGTCAAAAGGCAAAACAAAGAAAATCTTCATTCAAGAGAAAATCTGAATCCTCAATTCTTAAGCCTTATCACTTACTGCATGTTGATCTATTTGGTCCAGTCAATGTCATGTCTATTGCAAAGAAGAAATATGCTATTGTTATAGTGGATGAGTTCACAAGATACACTTGGGTGTATTTCTTGCACAAGAAGAATGAAAATGCATCTACTCTAACTAATCATGTCAGACAGCTGGATAAGTTAGTCAAAGATTCTTTTAAAATAATAAGAAGTGATAATGGCACTGAGTTCAAGAATTCAATCATGGAAGAGTTATACAAAGAGTAAGGAATAAAGCAGGAATTTTCTGCACCTGGAACTCCACAGCAGAATGGAGTTGTAGAAAGAAAGAACATGACTCTTATTGAAGTTGCACGAACTATGCTTGATGAAGAAAAGCTACCAACCTATTTTTGGGTTAAAGCTGTGCAGACTACTTGTTTTACACAGAATGCTACACTCATAAACAAGCATGGAAAAACACCATATGAGATGGTGAAAAAAAAGAAGCCAAATATTAAATACTTTCATGTATTTGGATGCAAGTGTTTTGTTCTTAAGACTCATCCTGAACAACTATCAAAATTTGATCTAAAAGCTGATGAAGGAATTTTTGTTGGATATCCACTTTCCACAAAAGCCTTCAGAGTCTATAATTTAAGAACAAGGGTTGTCATGGAATCTATCAATGTATCTTTTGATGATAAAAAGATTACATGTTCAGGGGGAGCAAGCTGATGATCATACCACATCTCAAGACTCTCAAGAAGCATTAGAACCAGTCACTGGCTCTTCAAGTTCTGAATCATCAAGTTCTGATGAGCCAAATTCTGACAATTCTGGTAACTCTAATTCTTCAATTCCTGAAGGATCCAACTCAAATTCTGGAATCTCAGAGAGCATAACTTCAGGGGGAGCATCAGAAAATGCTGATAGAGATAGCATGGATCATGGGGGAGGATCCAGTTCTAGAGATCAACTTCCATCTGCAAGGAAGTTGACTAAATCACACACGCCTGACTTAATAATTAGAGATCCAGAAGCAGGTGTCAGAACTAGAACAACAACAACAAATGAATGTCACTATTATTCCTTTCTATCTCAGACTGAACCAAAGAAAGTGGAAGAAACTCTTCAAGATGCTGATTGGGTGCAAGCAATGCAGGAAGAGTTAAATGAATTTGAAAGAAATAAAGTTTGGACCCTAGTACCAAGACCAAAGGACAGATCAATTGTTGGTTCAAAATGGGTGTTCAAAAATAAAATTGACAGTGATGGCATAATTACAAGAAACAAAGCAAGGCTGGTTGCTAAAGGTTACTCTCAACAGGAGGGTATTGACTATGATGAAATATTTGCTCCAGTTGCTAGATTGGAAGCCATAAGAATCTTTTTGGCTTATGTTGCTCATAAGAAGTTTAAAGTCTTTCAAATGGATGTGAAAAGTGCTTTTCTCAATGGAGAATTGGAAGAAGAGGTATATGTTGAACAACCTCCAGGCTTTGTAGATCCAAAATTTCCAAATCATGTCTACAGGCTTGATAAAGCACTTTATGGCCTTAAGCAAGCTCCTAGAGCATGGTATGAGACTCTAGCTCAATTCCTTCTGGAAAGTGGATTTCACAGAGGCACAATTGACAAGACTTTATTCTACCTCAACCATGGAAAGGACTTACTTTTGGTATAAATATATGTTGATGATATCATCTTTGGCTCTACAAATACAAAACATTGTGAAAGATTTTCCAAGTTAATGCAGTCAAGATATCAAATGAGTATGATGGGAGAGTTGAGTTATTTTCTGGGACTTCAAGTCAAATAAACTGAAGAAGGTAATTTTATCAGTCAATCCAAGTACACCAGAAATCTACTCAAGAAATTTGGAATGTAAGATAGTTCTACTGCATCAACTCTCATGGCCACTGCGACCAAGTTAGATAAAGATACTGGAGCATCAGTAGATATTACTAACTATAGAGGTATGATTGGCTCTTTACTCTATTTAACTGCAAGTAGACCAGATATCATGTATGCTACCTGTCTTTGTGCAAGATTTCAGGCTGATCCAAGAAAACCTCATCTAATAGCTGTGAAAAGAATTTTCAAGTACCTCAAGGGTACAACTGATATAGGATTATGGTATCCTAGGGAATCAGATTTTAAGCTAATAGGTTACTCAGATACAGATTTTGCAGGATGCAAAATAGATAGGAAAAGCACTAGTGGAAGCTGCCAATTTCTTGGAGACAGATTGGTTTCTTGGTTTAGCAAGAAACAGAAATCAATTTCCCCATCAACTGCAGAAGTAGAATATATTATTGCAGGAAGCTGTTGTGCACAGATTCTTTGGATGAAGAATCAGTTACTGGACTATGGGTTAGAATTTTTTAAAATACCTATTTACTGTGATAATCAAAGTGCTATTGCTATGATAGGAAATCCAGTTCAACACTCAATGACAAAGCACATCAGCATTATGTACCATTTCATAAGGGAACATGTGATGGAAGGTACAATGGAATTGTATTTTATTCCAACAGATCAACAACTAGCAGATATCTTCACAAAACCACTATGTGAAGCTACTTTTACAAGACTGATAAATGAACTTGGAATGGTTTCAGGTTCTTTCTCAAAATCTGTTTAGTTTTTATTCTCATACATCAGACTTTATGATCAGTGTTTACAGATTTTCCTATCTCAATGTAATCTGTACTTAAATTGTAATATATTAAATACTACTTATTATCTGATGTGATTCTATAAACTCTGAAAGTATTTTAAATGTTCTGTGACTATTCAATCCAATGAGGATTATCTTATTAGATGCTAACTTAATAGTCTTTAACAAACTATGTATCCCATATTTGAATTAGTTATTTATGTGAAAATCAATAACACAAGCAAATTTTGATTTTGATCTTAGTCAAATTTACTTCCTGTATCTTATTACTAAGTCACAAACCAGATTATTGCTTCTTATATGTCAAATTCTGATGTCAGTAAATCTTAAGGATGAACTACATGCTTGATAAACCTTACTTATCTGAAGAAAATAAAAAAATTGAAATCAGGTACTCCTTTGAGATTTAGAGTAATTTATGTGGAAGGAAAGATCCAAGTGCATTGCTGGTATTAAGTTATATGCATTAGAAAAGCAAATTAATTTTTCTTGGTGACTTTTCACATTCTCTGATTACTGGAGAAATATTCTGATAACAGCATTAATTCTGATGGCAGTTGTAACTCATTTACACTGAGAAGCCCTTGTCAAAAGAATTTCAAAAGATGCATAAAATAAGCACAAACAATTGAGGTGGATTCTTGCATAACTTTATTCTACAGTAGACTTCATAATTCAAGACAGATTTTAAGAATTTTTCTTAGTTATGCCTTATTTCTAAGATATACTGAAGTTTATCAGAATTTAATCTTTATCTGATCATTTGCACATACACACACTATCACTCCATATGAATGATGAAAATTACTGTGGTGATTAAGTTGTTTCTGATAAACAGTTAAGTATTATTTGCATAAATTCTGAGAACAAGTTCTGATTATGTTCTGATGATTAAACTCTGAAGAAACCAGTCAGTATTTGTGTGAAAAAACACATAAACAGTCATTCACTTTATGAGTACAGGAGCCATGTTCTGATGACCGTTAAATTTTGATAATAGTCAAGTTCTGATGTAAATCCTGATGCTTGCGTGGCATTATTTATTTACTTGACTTATTTTTGGTATTTACTGTAAAGGTTATATTTCTCAGAAAAATAATTAGGTGAGATAAAAATAGTCATAATCATTTGTTAGTGGGTTGCGTGTTGGTTTTGGTATGTGCAGGTGTGCAATAATTATTGCATGTTTACCGTGCCCATTATTTATGTTTTAACTGATTACACACTGTCAAGTGTAAAGCTGTCGGTTCTAATTCACAAAAAGAGACGTTTCCATGTGCAGAGTATAAATATCAGAGATAAAAGATTATACAATCTTTTACCCACTCTTTTACTCTATTATCTCTCTCTCTTATTTTCTTACTCTCTTATTTTCTGACGTTCTCTTACAGACATTTTATCAAACACTTTGCGAACACAAAATTTTCACTTGATTTTTCAACGAAAATGGCACCAAAGGATGTTATATTTAATGGAGCTAAGTTTGTCCCAAACAACTACTCTGCTATCTTGAACAAGGATGAAGCTCCTTCAGAACTTCACTTTGTTCAGGATTTCTTGGCTCACAGTGAGATTGGGTATGCTCTGACACAACCTCAAGCAATCTCTGGTAAACAAGTGCTGGAGTTCTGGAAGACTGGAATCTATGATGATGGAGGTGAAACTGGATCTCCAAGCATCATCTTCTCATCAGGAGAAGATGAGTATATGGTAACTGTTACTACAGTGAGGCAGACTCTTCATCTGCCTGAAAACTGCACTTACAACTCAACACCTGGAGAATCTGTTCTTCAGAACATGATGGCAAGCTTGGGATATGAGAAAAGCTTGTCCAAGCTAGGACAGTTGAAGAGGCCTTACATTGGGAGGGAATAGATCTTCTTCTTTGATTGCATCACAAAGACTTTTGCTAACAAATGCTCCAATTTCGATGCCATTCCAATCATGAGTCAACAAATAGGGTATGCACTTCTTAATCAGACTCATTTTGATTATGCATCTGCTGTGAGGCTATATTGGTAACAGAATGAAGGAAGATGCAAATGTAGTATATTTTGCTAGGTTCTATCAATTAATTTATAGTTATTGTTGTCCTGATAAGCCACAAGTGTTTAGTGACCTAATGGAACCTTTTAAGTTACATAAAAGGGCATTTACTGACTTGTTATTTGCTGATAACAAGAAGGAAGTACTAAGACCTCTCCAAATACCCCAATCTGTCAAATAGTTCTTAGTCAACACTATCCCGGGCACTTACACAGCCATATTCCCTGATGTAGCACCATCACAACCATCCACTACTCAACAACCACAGTCTACCTCACAACCACCAACATCAGCACTTGTTGTCAGCACTTCATAGTCCAGACCTAAATCCAAAACCAAACCAACCTCTGGTACTTCTCAAAAGGTGGTAGTTGTAAAATCTGACACATCCTCTAGACCCAAAACCTCAAGAGCTAAATCTGTTCCTCAATCTCCACCAAGGAGAAAGAGAAGCCTGATTCTAAGAGATGAATCAGATGAGGAAGAATAGGTCTAGGTTCCTGCATCAGAACCTGTGATAAAAATAGCTGAAGAGTCAACTCTTCAGAAGGAGAAAGTAGCTGAAGCTTCTGGCATTCAGAAAAGAAAGAGGTCTTCACATTCTGATACAGATCATGTCACCCCTCCATCTAGAAAATCAAAATTGAGGAAGATGAGAGAGGATGCTGAAGATGTTGAGGAAGGGGATCAGGAATCTCTGATCTCATCAGAACCTATTGTGATTGAAGCCCTGCCAGCAGCTGAAGAAGTTCTGATTCAGAAATCTGAAATTCCTGAAGTCCACAGATCAGAACCTGTACAAGAATATGTGATTTCTCCACCTCACTCTCCAATCAAAGCTATAGATGATGTTGAAGAACAAGAGACAAGTCCTGAAATAGATATTCATAATTTGAATATACCTACTGTTCTATATCTGAAAGCTCCAACTACAAAACAACCAACTCCTGTTACTTCTCCAATTTTACAGGCTGAGATACCAACAACACCAATTCTTGATCTTGGAACTGAAGATCAGAATTTAGACAAAACTGCAACTGCTTCAGAGAGTCCTACAGCCACACACACCTTGGTGTTATCTGAAGATGAGGAGATTCCTCAAGTTCTGGAGAATCAGCTCTAGTAAACACTCCAGTGCCTACAGGAAATGAGGCATTATTCCAGTTTGAGGAAGAGGCTGCTCCAGTTCCATGGGAGGAAACCTTTAGAGGGGCTGAGTGGATGCATAAATGGAATGATACTGATTTTATTCCCAGCCCACATGTTCTGATAGAACATGTTTTAAAAGATGATGAGTTGCTGACAAGTTCTGACTTCAAGCATCAACTAAAGGTCACTGCTCTCAGTACAAGAACTCTACAAGGTCAACACTCCAAGACTCATGCAAAGGTTGATAAACTTCAGGAAATAGCTGATAAGCTAGCCATGATGCCAGATCTAGACAAGAAGAGGTTTATCAGACCAATTCAAGAAAAAGTGGATGCTATTGAGCTTGTTCAAGCCAAGCAGCAGGCCCAACTAGATGAGGTATTACAAAATCAAGGTGCTCAACAGACTCAGTTAAATGAGATCCAATCTTCAGTGGAACTCCTTATTTCTCTACTCCTGACAGATGATACCAAAAAGGGGGAGAAAGTAGTTAAGTCCAAATGCTCACCAAGCCAAACACTGAAGAAAAAGGATGATCATGGAGATGATCAGGGAAACTCTGAAAAGAGTAGAGGTCAAAGTCAAGGGAAGCAGCTGAGTAGAATTCCCACTCAAGAGACAAGTTCTCATCAGAGAATGTCTGGTAGCAAGAACTCTGATAGATCTGCTCTGCAAGGGAGGAATAAGGAAGAAAAGAAGCCAACAGATCAGGATGTTCCTTTGTTGATCACAAATGCTGATACTTCAAATACTAATGATCAAGTTCTGATAACTACTTCTGATGTGATAGTCCAAGCTGGAAGCCAAGAGTCACAGAAGTTTTTGCAGACTTTGAAATTTAAAGGAAAGAAAGCAACATTCTTCTATAAAGATCCCAAAATTCAATCTGTTGATGAAGAATTGGCCAAGAGACTATTCCTTAAGGATAATCCAAGAGTGGATTTAGAGGAATTAAGATAAGAAGAATCTAAATTTGCTTCTGAGAAGAGCAAACCCAAGTCAAAAGCTTCTGATGCTAAAAAGCCACCAAGGCCAAAAGAAAAGGGGATTGTGATAAGAGAAAGATCTGCCACAGAGATTCCTAGATCAAGGACTAGATCTCAAACTACTACTGATCCCAAAGACAAGGGAAAAGGAAAAGTTGGGGAGACAGTCAAGAAATAGAAGATGAAGATTCCTCAAATTATGATGGATCCTGTGTGCAAGATGGTTCAAGTCTTTGATGATGCTGCTGCTGAAGATGAAACAGTTGAAACTCTAAAAAGAAAGAGGATGACAGAAGAATCTAAGACAACCTCTAACATAACTCAAGTTGTTCAGAGTGAAGAAGTTCATAACTTAATAAATCTTGAAGATATTTCAGAACAGCAAGCTACAGATGAAACTGTAAATCCTGACCAATTCATCAAGACATCAACCTCTGACACTGCTCAAGTTGACATAGACAGCTTAACATTAGAAGACAAGAAGAAGCTGCTATGGAACAAGTCTATTCCAGTTCAGCCTAAGACAAATCAGATGTTGAATCAACTTGCAGCATTTGGGGTAAAAGCCAAGCAAGCTAGAGACACTTCTGGATTTTGTTCTGACAGAGAGAAATTCCAGACTGGGATAGAAGTTGATATTAGAGATCCATTCACATTGACTGACAAGCCATATGAAGAGATCACACAGAAGCACCTTGACAAAGTGATTTCTGCTCAAGTAGTGATGGATACTAATGATGGTTATGAAGAAAAAGAGAAATTGATATTATTTCTGAATGATGACAGAACTTATAGATTATCTGACTCTGATGTGCTGAAGAAATCTGTCAAAGAGCTCCAATATATACATTATCTACTGGAGGTAAATTCTGATGTTACCAGGAAATGGTCAGAATATATTCTGAAGACAATAAGAGATTTACTCAGAATTTCTAGTGCAAGAATGACAGAGTATACTCCAATGATGACTAAGGATGATGGAAGAGAAATTCCTATGAGGAAGAATTATGCTAAGGTAGAAGTAATTCTGAAAGGAAGATGTTATGCTATAATGAAGATTTTACACATCCAAGGGTAATCAGACTGGAAGATGGACTTGAAAGAAATCCAATTTCTGCACTCAGAGCTGCCATATATCAGATTGGTGATACTGAAGATGAAGAACTGCAGCAAGTTAAAGCTCAGTTACTTGAAGTTAAAAGAAATGCAGAGACCAAGATGGTATCAGACTTTGTAAGGAATCATTATGGATTCAGGTTGTTCAGTGAATTTGGTAAAAGCTGCATGGACTGTAAGTTGTATTTAGTTGTACATATAAACTCTCATTGCATTTGTACTTAAATGTTTTTGACATCATCAAATCTATAAACTTGTATATTTTTATAATTTACAAGTTGGGGGAGATTGTTAGATATATTTGTGATGTCATATCTAATCTGAGTTGTTTAGTTTCAGAACTTACTATCAGAACTTAATTGAAAATCAGAACTTACTAAAGACAGGAAGTTATCAAAACTTAAGCCATCAAGACTTACATCAGAACTTAAGTGCAGATAAACTTCAGGGATGAAAAGCGGCTGATTTACAGGAGAGGATCTGGATTAAACAAAAGAATATATGCTTGGAGAGTTGTACAACTAAAGGACTACAGTAGATAATCTCTGATTGATGTATTTTAGGAAATAGAACATATCATATCAATTAGGAGATATCTTGTAACTGTGTAGTATATAAACACAGATTAGGGTTTACACTATATGTGTTATCATTCACGAGAATATTATTCATTGTAACCCTAGAAACTCTTAGTGATATCATACATCACTGAGAGAGTAGATTAAACCTACTTTAACATAGGTTGATATATTGAATAAACTTGTTTTCTGTTACATACTTGTGTTTATAATCGAATTGATTGTAGATACTATATTCAACCCCCTTCTATAGTATCATTGAGGCCTAACAGGATATATACATGATACAACCTGAGGGTTTTGTCGATCCCAAGTTTGCTAAGATGGTATGTAAGCTGCTTCGATCTATTTATGGATTGAAGCAAGCCTCAAGGAGATAGAATCATCATTTTGATGAAACAGTCAAAGAATTTGGCTTTATTCAAAATGAAGATGAACCTTGTGTTTACAAGAAGGTTAATGGGAGCCATGTGGCAACCTAGTACTATATGTAGATGACATATTACTAATAGGGAATGACATACCTTCTCTAAAGGCTGTTAAGACTTGGTTGGGAAATAGTTTCTCGATGAAGGACTTAGGCGTTGCCACCTATATATTAGGGATCAAGATCTATAGAGATAGATCAAGGAAATTAATCAGCCTAAGTCAGAGTATATACATTGATAAAGTATTACATCATTTTAGGATGGAAGAGGCAAAAAAAGGATATGTCCCGATGTCTCATGGGATATTGATCTCAAAAGATAATTGCCCTAAATCATTAGATGATAAGGGCCGTAGGAGCAAAGTTCCATATGCGTCGACAACTGGACTATAATGTATGTGATGATATGTACTCGTCCTGATGTTTCGTATGCCTTGAGCATGACGAGCAGATACTAGTCTAATCCAGGTGAGGGTCACTGGACAACTGTTAAGAATATTCTTAAGTACTTGAAGAGGACTAAAGATTCATTCTTGGTGTATGGAGGAGATGAGAAGCTGGTTGTAAAGGGTTAAGGGTTACACTGACGCCAGCTTCCAGACAGATAGATATGATTCAGTATCTCAGTCAGGTTTTGTGTATTGCCTTAATGGAGGTGTTGTAAGCTGAAAGAGTTTAAAGCAAGAGATAGTAGATGATTCTATAATGGAAGCTGAGTATATTGCTTCCAGTGAAGCAGCCAAGGAGGCTGTTTGGATACGGAAATTCATAATGGGACTTGGTATAGTTCCATTGATCACAGATCTGGTTGATCTTTACTATGATAATAATGGAGCTATCACGCAGGCTAAAGAACCAAGGTCCCATTCCCGGGCAAAGCATATACTTAGGAGATATCACCTTCTTCGAGAGATTAATGAAAGAGGAGATATACATATGTGTAAAGTGCATATTGATGATAATGTTGCAGACCCATTGACTAAGGCTTTGTCGCATAAAAAGCAAGAAGGTCATACTAGTTCCACGGGTATTAGATACATGGGTGATTGGCTCTAGTGCAAGTAGGAGATTGTTAGTGTTTGTGCCCTAGAGACAACACTATTATGTTTATATTATGAAACATTTGGATTATTAATTATGATTCTATGGATTATTTTTTAGTAATTTATTATATCTTTATTTTCTGCGATAAAATGTTAGATTAATAAATATCCTTGGAATATGATATGTAAATCTGTATCTCTAAGTACGTGACTTAGAAATGAGATTATGAGAATAGTATTAATATTCCTAAAGGTCCCTGGTCAAGTATTTTTGTTAAGGGATGATAATAAATACGTTGAGACTAGTGTGTTTGTCAACTAATGATCACATCTCATTGATCATAGGTATGGTGATACTAAAGTCAAAATATAGGCACATGTATTAAATACATGGTGCTGGATTGACCCGTTGTGAGATACTACATGTTTAAAGTGTTATAAGTTAATCTCACAGTGATAATGATGTATTGGTCCTTTTACCTGAAATCATTATATTTTTATACGAGAATCAATATACTTTGATACTATTGAAAGTTATCCTTGACCGGGTAATAATAAAAGTAGCCATTGGGTATATTATGAATCGTATGAGAAATATGAATGATCAAGATGGGATTTAGCCCTCATATATTAAAGGAGTGATATTATTGGCCTCTTGATTGAATAAGACTATAAAATGCATGGTCGTGCTCAAATAGTGATTTGTTTAATAGTTTACTCATTGATCAAGGAAAGAAGGATTAAACGCTTAAAGAGGATGACACAATGCTTGCCTCGAGTTTGATCTATAATATAAGGCTAAAGAGATTATATTACATTGTACATTATTCATGAAAGGTTTGATTGAATCACCAACTATTATTATTACTTGGGGAGCAATGATGTATTACTAGATGTCACTCATTTTTTATACTTTTATAATTAGAAATAAAATTATTGCCAATGTAATAATAACCTAAAGGGTCACACACAAAGAATGTTTAAAACAGAGTGTTATTTAAATTATGAATTTAAATATTTTATTATTATTAATTCAAATTTAATTATTAAATTAATTAAGTGAGACTTGATTAATTGTATATATATATTAGAATTTGAATTTAATAATAATATAAACCCAAAATCAGAATGGGTCCTTTTAGAAGCCCATTAAGATTAGGGTTAGGCCCAAATCCTCTCTCTCTATATATACATTAAGATGTATATTTTTAGAGTTAGTTGATACATCACGTTTTTTAGAAAACCCTAGCAGCTCTACATCTTAGAGAGGCTAGAGAGATAGAGAGAAAAGAGGGACCAAATCGGCTAGTACCGGCTCCAGTGATTGTTGGACGATCGGGCGTTCGTGTGGATACCTTGGAGAGCAGATCTTCGAAAGGATGGTTGTTGTGTTTGTAACGACTCGCATATTTTTAGTATTACTTAAATGTGTAATTATTGAATTAAATAAATAAAATATGTATATGAGTTCTGTCAGTGGTTTGTTGCTTTGTTATTATGTATATGTGATTACTAGTCGAATATAAATATACGTATATGATTATAAATAAGTATTTTGCAAGACTACTTGTGTGTTGTGATGGAATATTTTGCAAAGTATATGACAACCCTATTTTCGAACGTTGGTTATATGTATTTTTTTTGAAAATAATCGTCAAACCAAGTTTTGAGTATAGAACCGAAACTTGAAGGTGTAAATCCTAATTGTGCATGTATTATTATAATAGATATAATTACGAGTCGGGATTTGTTATCAAATGGGTAGGTTATTAGCGAGGATATGTCAAGCATACCTAGTCGTCTAACGTAGGGTATTTCTACTCTGTAGGTTCTAGTCGAAGGACTCAAGAATTGATATCGAACTAAAGATAACCTAGTGATCAGTCGACAAACGCAGCGAGGTTCCAAGCGAAGGACCTGAGCATTGAAGTCGGATCCAGGATAGTCTAATAGATATACGATAAAGCCAAGCGTCCAATTCTATTCAAGGTCAATCAGAGATAGTTGTAAGCTCTGGAAGGCAAGTACCCCTGAACAAATCTTTTACAGTTCATTATATATGAATAATTGTTAATTTAAATTACGTACTGGAATATAATGTTTTAAGTTACATATTCCCCGTAATTAAATATGTTTTACTAATTGATGTTTTGGGGAATAAGTAACTTCTGAAAATGCCTATCTCTAGATTGTGATTAAATTGGAAAGATTTTAGAATATATGCTGTGAGATAACTATTTAAAAAGAGATAGGTGTAATTGATTTTGAAAACTGGATAAAAATGGATCAGATATTGGATGGTTACGTAAGAGGCCTGTAACGGCACAGCGGGTTGCGTAAGTGGCTAAGTCGGTTGCGTGCCCTATTTAAACCGCTTAGTCCAGCGTGACAAAGACCTAGCTAGTCTATGAGTTCCGGAATAGGTTTGTGGTGGGATAGATTGATCAGCTGTCCTTAGGATTTATCCAATTATATATCTGATTTTGATTTAGTGGTTCCCATAATGGAACAGATGATTTTGTGGTTCCAGTAACGGAACAAATGGTTTTGGGTCCCCGTAACGGGACAAATGGTTTTGTGGTTCCTGTAATGGAACGGAAGATTTGGAAATGAAAATAGCATGCTAAAATTGAACTCTGGTATTTATGCACAGCACAGGACTGTTGTTTTTGTTTTACAGAGCATGCTAGTTTTGATATCCAGTTTATACATGTTTTACTCGTTTTCTAACAAGTTATGAATTCTGTTCCTATAATTGTTTTACCATAAATTATTTTACTTGTTATTCATATAGTGGTACTGCTAAGCAATTGATTGCTCACCCTTGCAGAATGTTTTATATATGTATTGCAGATGCCTAGGAGATTCTTCCACGGTAGTCAGGGCAGAGTTCCAGTGCCAGGTTCCTCTGAGATAGTTGTGTTGGACCAAATATGGTCTATTGAGTTGCTGTATTAAGTTAGTTGCGTTAGTATGGTTTGTTGTAAGTTAGTTTGTAATAGTTGTAACCTAAATCATACTTAAACCTAGAAATGGTCTTGGTAAAGGGGTCGTGGCTATATATTATTAATGATTTGGGTTACGTTATGTTTATTATTATTATTGTTGGTGACGTCAACTCTTGACCCCGGGGTTGAGGCCGTTATAGTTGGTATCAGAGCTACAAGTTTGAGTCCCTGATTTAGGTTAGGAGTAGAGTGAAAAGAGTGAAGAAAGGTTTATATATAGATGTGAGTCAGCAACTCAATCAGAGGAGCGAGTCTATGAGTTTAATCAAGGGTTTCAGAGGCATAACCCTAACGCCTATTGAGGATTGGCTGGAACTGCCCTAGCTTCTAGTATGTCTCCTTTGGATATGTACTATTAGTAATGTCCGATAGAGATTTCTAGTTTTCCTCTCGAGAAAAATGAGTCGGATTGAGAGAATTCAGCTTCTAAGCGGACCCTTGATATGTCAGCTGAAGAGACGCCAATATTATTTCTAAATATCACATTTTCTATGTCAAGGAATGTTACTGGACCGAGTGTGTGACCTCGGTGAGTTCGGATAGTATGATAATAGTCGGTGGCTGCTATGACAGCCAAGTTTCGTAAAGTATGGGGATCAGTACCGCTGTATAATCTTGAACCTTTCACGCCTTTCTTGAAACGTATTGTACTTCCAAAATAATTGTTTACATTTCTTATAAGTTGCTTGTTTTCCTGTAAGAAAGTCAAAGCCGAAGTAAGCAACTTAGGATTCTGTTGATCACGTTATAAATCAGATTTTCTTCCTCCCTATTTGTGAATTTCCATTTAAACATTGTTTCTTTCCTCTGTGATTCTTTCGGTTAATTGGGGAAAGCAATGCATATGATTTGACTATTTATCTGTGTGACAAAGGGTCTGGTGGGACGCCATCGAGTTATGTGTTGTGAACTGTGCGGTACTAAGACTGGCCATCTTATGTACTTGTATAGCTGCTTTCAGTCATACCTATGTCTTTTTCTCTTGTCCTCCCTGTATCATTAATTCCTTGACTTTGAAATTTCATTTGAAGTATCGAGGCAATGAGTTGTCAGTAGCTTTTATAATTAGACAGTCCTGGTTATTGAAAGTAAACAAGAATTGACTGTCTAGAGGAATAGAAGTTTTACATCGGGTTTCTACTTCAAGAATGAAAATAGTAGTGAGGATTCATGATTCGATATTGAAGGTTGTAGCCTTAGAGAAGTTAACTCCGTGGAAGATGGGTCAATTATAAGAGATAAGAAGTCGCCTTGGGAGGAATGGTTGACTGAAACTCAGATTAGTGTGTTAGCCAAATCTGTGATTCTTAAGATTAGCTTGACTTAATAGTTTACCCTTTTTGGGTGGTGTCTAGTATAGCCCGTCTAGCTTTGCGGTATATGGAATTTGTTAATGTTGTATTTTTTTAATGGGGATAGAAGGTTGCTTAGTTGTTGTTATATTGAGAGGGCATGCTATAATGTTTAGTACCTTTATATTTCAGTTTTCTGCACTGTTGTTGATTCTGCTACTGTTACCGTTGCTATTGTTGCTAGTGTTGCTAATCTAGATATCTTTTATAAATGGATCCTAATAATAAGGACATGGGTGCTTTGATTGGGCAGCATTTTCCTAACACAGGTGCATCGTTTGAACAGTGATATTTTTGTTATACATTCTCGTTATGTTCTTGAATAAATTCCCTGTTATATTTCCGGAAAATGCCACCCAAGAAAGCTACCCAGTCTAAAGAAAATAGTAGTAGTTTGGCGGAGGGTCCAGTTATAAATGAAATTCTAGACTTGTTTCGTCAGTAGCAGCAACAACAGTTGCAGTTAATCCAACAGATTTAACAGCAACAAAATCAACAAGGAGAGCTAAACTAAACTACTAGTTTTAAATCCTTTCAGTCTGTTAAGCCCCAGAGTTCAAGGGCGAAGTGGACCCTGTTGTCTCCAGAAATTGGCTTAAGGAAATTGAGAAGGCATTTACCCTCCCCCAAGTAAGTGATGAGCTTAAGACAGATTATGCGAGCTACTTTCTTAAGAATGAAGCAAATTATTGGTGGGAATCCACTCGTGCGTTGGAAGGAGAAGGCCCTGTTTCTTGGACGAGATTTACAGAATTGTTCTTGGAAAAGTATTTTCCCAATTGTCCAAGGAATTAATTGGAAGTTGATTTTCTAGAACTGAAGCAAGGTGAAAGAAGTGTGTTGGAGTATGAGGCCAAGTTTACGGAATTGGTTCGATTAGTTCTTGAGTATGTAAGTACGGAGATTCAGAAAGCAAGGAGGTTTCAGCAAGGGTTGAAGCCTGAAATTTGTAGAGGAGTTGTGGCATTGCAACTCAAGACATACTCCTCTATGGTCCAGGCCGCCCTTGTAATGGAAAGTGACCAGGAGCTAGCTGTTAGGGAAGAGAGTGATAAGAAAAGGAAGTTTGAAGGTGTTATGAACAAGGCAGACCCAGGAGAATCCAGTCAAGAATTTCAGAATCAGTTTGGCCGAAACAGGAGTAAAAGATTCCGGAGACAGAGTTTCTCTCAGGCTAGGTCTAGTGCTACTTCAGTTGCTTCAACTCCAGCTCAATCAGTCAAGTCAGCAGTGGATTGTAAGTCCTGTGACAGGAGACACAGTGGTTCGTCCAAAAGGAATGTTCAATGTTTCAAATATGGTCATAAGGGTCATTATGCATCAGAATACAACCCAGAAAATTCAGGAGTTACGTGTTACAATTGTGGAAAGGTTGGGCATATTGCCAAGAGTTGTAGAATGGTCACGCAATATATTATATCCCAAAGGCCAACATCCAGCACAGCTAGAGGCAGAACTTTTAAAAGGACCAAGAGGTCGAGCGTTTAGAATTTGGATGTAGTTGCAGCTGATCTGACACCCTTCGAGCTAGAAGAGTTCGATGTGATTTTAGGATCGGGTTGGTTTTCCTGTAATAAGAAAAGGAACGGTTTTAGAAGAAGCGAATTGTAAGGTGTACAGAAGCCAATAGCAAGGTAAGTTTCTAGGTGCAGAAGCAATATAAGAAGTTCTTCCAATCATGCGATAAAAGGAGTAATAAGCTAAGGATATAAGGTAAATCAATAATATGTAAAGATACAAAGAAGAAAATACTTAAGCTGGAGGAAGTTTGAGTAATAAATAAATTCCTGGAATCTCTAGAGGCCAGTGGAATGAAATAATTAGTTCGATAATTGTAAAAGTTATTGGAAAGGGAAATGAGCATATCAGATATAGTCCCTTGGGTTGATCCAATGATTTTGTTGGAGAAAAGGAATTAAATTATGAGATTGTGTACTGATTATCGGAAGTTTAACAAAATGACGAATAAGAATAAGTAAACCCTATTAAGAATTGATTACTTATGTGACCTAATTCAAGGAGTGCATTATTTTTTTCGGGGATTGACTTAAGATCCAGCCTGAGGACATATCAAAGATTGTGATTAGAATGAGTTATGAGCATTGCAAGTTCTGGTGATATTATGTGGAGTAACAAGTGTATCAGTTGTCTATAAGGATTTAAGGAACATGGTGTATAAGAAGTACTTGGATGAGCAAATTGTATTTAATGATAACATCCTCAGTTATTCAAAGACTAAGGACGCCCATGTGGAACGCCCAAGGATTTTCCTACAAAGATTAGAGGGGAAACAACTATACATTAAGTTCTTAATTATGAATTTCGGCTGAGATTAGCAAAAGATTCTGATTATTTCATTAAAAATCACCTAACCAAAGCCAGTGTAGTAACATCTGTCCTGTGCAAAATAAAATGATTGAATGTGGTTAAGATCGCTGAGGAGTTAATAAAAGAATTGGAAAGAGTGGAATGTGAAGTTCAAATACCTAAAGGTGATAAGAAGTGAATATATAAGATTACATTTCAGCCTTAACTGATGGAAATGAGTAAGAGGTGTTCGAATGCCTGGAAACTAAGTTGAAAATAAGTACTATCTATCAACCATACACGAAGAGCCAAAGTGAAAAGATGATTCAGACAATATAAGATATGTTGAGAATATATTTTGGATCTAAAAGGAATCTGAGGTAATCACCAACCATTGATTGAGTTTTTCTATATTAATAGTTAACATGCTTGTGAAGCCTTGTATGGACATAAGTGTGGTTCCCCACACTATTAAGAAAAAGTGGGAGCAGAAATGTTGTTAGGTCCTGAATTAATTCAGCACCCCCAGGACGTAGTTGTGTTAATTTGGAAAAGAGTTGAAGCAGCTCGGGATAAACAAAGAAGGAAGGCAGATTTGCATTGAAAGAGTGTGGATATATAAATAGGATCATTGGTGTTGAAAAAAGTTTCACCTTGAAAGAGATTTGCTAGATTTGAATAGAAGGGACAAGTTGAGTCCTAAATATAGTGAACTGTTCAAGGTATTGATAAATATAGGTAAAGTTGCCCATGAATTGACGTGGCCTTCGCAGTTACATTATATATATATATATATAATATGTTCCACGTGTCAATGTTAAGGTGATAAGTATCTGATTCGAACCAAGTCGTTGATTAGGAGCCAATGGGCTCTTATTCAAATTTATTCTGTGTGGAATGATCAATCCAAATCTTAGATCGTTAAAAGCGAGTCCTTAGGAATGAGTTTATATCCATAGTGAGTATGCTTAGAATAAATCCCCGAGTAGAAGAGACTACCTGGAAGTTAGAGTCAGATATGCTTGACGAATATCCTCACTTGTTTAGTTAGATCAGATTCTGAGGACATAATCTTTTTAAGGGGGCAGGATGTAACAACTTGTATATTTTTAGTATTACTTAAATGTGAAATTATTGAATTAAATAAAATATGTATATGGATTCTGTCAGTGGTTTATTGCTTTGTTATTATGTATATATGATTACTAGTCGAATATATATATGTATATGATTATAAATAAGTATTTTGCAAGACTACTTGTGTGCTGTGATGGAATATTTTGCAAAGTATATGACAACCCTATTTTCGAACGTTGGTCATATGTATTTTTTTTAAAATAATCGTCAAACCAAGTTTTGAGTATAGAACCGAAACTTGAAGGTGTGAATCCTAATTGTGCTTGTATTATTATAATAGATATAATTACGAGTCGGGATTTGTTATCGAATGGGTAGGTTGTTAGCAAGGATATGTCAAGAATACCTAGTTGTTTAACGTAGGGTATTTCGACTCTGTAGGTTCTAGTCGAAGGACTCAAGAATTGATATCCAACTAGAGGTAACCTAGTGATCAGTCGACAAGCGCAGCGAGGTTCCAAGTGAAGGACATGAGCGTTGAAGTCGGATCCAGGATAGTCTAATAGATAGACGATAAAGCCAAGCGTCCAATTATGTTCAAGGTCAATCAGAGATAGTTGTAAGCTATGCAAGGCAAGTACCCCCGAACAAATCTTTTACAGTTCAGTATATATGAATAATTGTTGATTTAAATTACGTACTGGAACATAATGTTTTAAGTTACGTATTCCTCGTATTTAATTATGTTTTACTAACTGATGTTTTGGGGGAAAAGTAACTTCTGAAAATGCCTATCTCTAGATTGTGATTAAATTGGAAAGATTTTAGAATGTGTGTTGTGAAATAACTGTTTAAAAAGAGATAGGTGTAATTGATTTTGAAAACTGGATAAAAATGGATCAGATATTGGATATTTGCGTAAGAGGCCCGTAACGGCCCAACGGGTTGCGTAAGTGGCTAAGTCGGTTGCGCGCCCTATTTAAACCGCTTAGTCCAGCGTGCTAGAGACCTAGCTAGTTTCTGAATTCCGGAACAGGTTTGTGGTGGGATAGATTGATCAGCTGTCTCTATGATTCGTCCAATTATATATCTGATTTTGATTTAGTGGTTCCCGTAACGGAACAGATGATTTTATGGTTCCATTAACGGAATAAATGGTTTTGGGTCCCCGTAACGGGACAAATGGTTTTTTCGTTCCTGTAACGGAACGGAAGATTTGGAAATGAAAATAACATGCTAAAATTGAACTCTGGTATTTATGCACAGCACATGACTGTTGATTTTGTTTTACAGAGCATGCTAGTTTTGATATCCAGTTTATACATGTTTTACTCATTTTCTAACAAGTTATGAATTATGTTCCTATAATTGTTTTACCATAAATTATTTTACTTGTTATTCATATAGTGGTACTGCTGAGCAATTGATTGCTCACCCTTGCAGAATGTTTTATATATGTATTGCAGATGCCTAGGAGATTCTTCCGCGGTAGTCAGGGCAGAGTTCCAGTTCCTTCTGTGCCAGGTTCCTCTGAGATAGTTGTGTTGGACCAAAGATGGTCTATTGAGTTGCTGTATTAAGTTAGTTACGTCAGTATGGTTTGTTGTAAGTTGGTTTGTATTAGTTGTAACCTAAATCATAATTAAAACTGGAAAAGGTCTTGGTAAAGGGGCCGTGGTTATATATTATTAATGATTTGGATTACGTTATATTTATTATTATTTTTGTTGGTGACATCAACTCCTGACCCCGGGGTTGAGGCCTTTATAGTGTTGGTTCATCAAGATCTGTACATTCATCACAATCAGAAGGAAAGCTTTATTAAGTTAAACATCTAATCTATGAATTAAATGTCTTGTTTCGCATGGATCCTGTATTTGGGGTTTCGTTTTTCATATATATTTTTGATTTTTCCGCTTTGTTTGTGTCATGAATCCCAAGAAATTCATTTATAAATGAAGCTGGAAAATTTGAAGTAATGGAAAATACTATTACTATTTGTGACATCCCTCAAATCCGGGGTTCTGGATTTGACGTCACTAACGCAAAACCATTTTAAAACATTTTCGAAAACCTGTATTTTTGAAAAGATAATAAAAAGGTTTTGCGTTAGTGACATCAAATCCAGACCCTCGGATTTGAGGGACGTCACAGTTGGTATCAGAGCTACAGGTTATAAGTTATTGAAATTGAAATATAGGTTGTAGTAATAAGCTTAATAGAAAAAGAAGAATATTGTGTAACCTCACATAGAGATATAGTAAGACTATCTGCGATAGTTTATAGGTGTAAGAGTAATGAAATCAAGTTAAATGGTGAAGTTAAGAATGTTAAATGGTTAAGTTGAGAGTATCAGACGATTAAGTGGAGAAGTTAGATGGTTAGGTTGAGAATGTGAGAAGAGTAAGTTGTGAATGTTCATAGTGAAGTTGTGAATGTTAGGCGCTTAAGTCGAGTGTCTATCATTATAGAGATTGCGATTCCGAATTCTAGATGTTCCAGTTTCTAGTAAGTGAATCAAATCAGATTAATAGTATTTTGAGAAGGGTCAGAGTTAGACCTATTTGAAGAGTTTTGATAGTAAGCGATTAAATCAAGATTCGTAAAGATTCTCGTGGGGCCTAAAAAGGCCTAGTGATATTGAAATATTGGAAAGTTGGTTATTGTTATAAAGAGTAGACGTAAAGAAATAGAGTGTGTATTGAGTTTGAGTGGGCAATTGGGTATATGGATAAGGAGCGGATGATAGAATGTGTATAGAGTTTAGTTTGATTGCTAGAGGTAACGTCTGTGAATATGTTAGAATGTTAGTTCTCGATGACGAGGATTGCGCAAAGCTGGATATGGCATTGGGTCATGTCAAGATTGTGAACGATAACGCCTATGATGAAATCTAACGAGGAGATTATGATTTAACGCTAATCGATTGTTAAAGATGCGAAGAAGAAGATATGCAGCGAACAATGATTTATTGAAGCATAGTGGGAATTTCAAAAGACCTTGGCAATACTTTTCTTCAACTAAAAGTTATTCTGATTGTTTCTCTTCATCAGTGAAGTATTATAACACTTGTTCTACAAAAGTTATAAATTAGATCTCCTATTTCTCGAATGATGCGATGATATGGGAATTGATTCTTTGTGTGAATTTGAAGGCAAAGGTGGGTAATACATGCTTGTTTATGAAAAAAATAGTGATATTCAAATTCTGAGAAATTCTCTTGTTATTCCTTTAATCTGATTAGGATGAACAACCCTAATTTTATGGGACACAAGGTATACCTATCTGTGTGATAGGAGTTGGATGGGACATCATCATTTGTGTGTGTTGTGACTACAAGAAGGTTAACAACCTTTAGTAGTGTCTTAATTTAGATACGGAACACCAAGTTTGTTTGATCCTTATTGATCTCTCAGTCATTCTTTCATGAAACATATTCTGAAGATATCTTGTTCAATCGTCAAAAAATTGAAAGATTGATTCCGAGAAGTGAATTATGTATCCATAAAAGTTTTAAGATTTTCATTCCTTTAAATGTGAAGGTATGCCAAGGTTGATCAAATGCGTCTAACGGTATGATATTGCGACACACGTAGTAGAAATTTATATTATATATATATATATATATATACGTTTTAGTTCTCTTCGTTGATTCCAGGAACGGAATCCTTATAAGGGGGTATGATGTAATATCCTGAATTTTTAAATTAGTATGAGTCTTTAAATCCTGTGATTGACTTGAATTGAATATTATTCTGGTAATGTGAATAATTGGTAGGTGTATGATAAGTGGAATAATATGGATTAACTGATATTGCACCCTCTCTTTCTTTCTGTGATTTCGAGGACAGAATCCGTTTAAGGAGGGTAGATTATAATGACCCGGACTTTTCAAAATTTGTTTATTATTATAAAAGTAATTTACCTAAAAAGAAAGGAATAAAATTTAATATTTTATTCCAGTTTAAATAGTTTTCAAAATTTTATAGTTAAATACCGGGTTATTATGTCAATGTATGATATTTTCTCAAGACTAAAATTCATATACTGTTTCTAAAATTTGGATCTATTGGTTATGTGAGTATAAGTGTTATGTGACTAAGTGGTATGTGTGGGTTTGATGGTATGATTCATTGGGTTAATTTATGAATAATATGTAAGTATGTGTGAATTTTCTGTAAAGTTATATGTGAATAATATTCTGTAATTGTGGTTTATATCCGCCAAAATGTTGAGTTTTAATCATTAATATTCTTGAAATAGGTCATATATTATTTAGATATTTTACAAGTAAAATATTGATGATTATATGATTTTATAAATGATTTTCGGAATTATTTGATAAATTTTCTAATTAAATATTAATTATTTGTGATTATTCGGAAACCTGCAATTTCAGCGGTGTGGGGAATCTACAAACCGAAATATTTCTGAAAAATGATTTATAGATTAATTTGGTAATTCCGAGCACTTTTCATGTTTTGAGTTTTTCGATCCGGAGTACGATTTTATCAATAAAGATTCTGGGTCGGTTTTACGGGTATTAAAATATTATTTTATCGTCTCGATATACGTGCAATCGGGATGGAATTGTTATCCAATATATTTTGATTAAAATATTAGTTTTTATTAAAATACATGCATCTGGGGGTTCGGAACCCCAAATCTTTATTAAATTGCCCGGTTTTGATCTTTATCCTAAAATGGGGACTGTTTAGATCAATTTTTATTTATTCTTAGCTATTAAGTATTGGATTTTTATCCGATATGATCCAATGGGGTCCTAATTTCTCGTAAATATAAATAGTATTTACTGTACTTTATTTTTATACAGATAAATATAACTATACAATAGAATTTCATAATTATCCAGGGAAGCGAACCGTGTTCTTCGCGTTCTTCATAATCAAACTCAAATTTGAAGGTGATGGGGATCTCAGTTTTTGATGTATGAGTAGCCGAATTGAAGCCCTCGATCTCCTCTTTCCTAATCCATCATCAAAATCATCAAAGGATTGGTAATTAGTAAATTTGAATTTTAGAATTTATAACTCAAATTGGGGTTTTGAATTTTGATGATTGTTTGATTGTTTTGATGTTACAAATAGTTTTATACGATGATTTCCAGTCGATTTAGGCATAACTTTGTAGTGTTTTAGTTCGGGAAGAGTTCAGACGAGTTCTTGAGTTTTAGTTTTTTATTCCGATTTTCTGAATTAATCATAGAGTTGTTATTCGTTAAGACCAGATGAATTAATTCTATGTGTTATAAGCTTTTTTTTGAGATGTTATTTGTTAATTTTGGTGGAGAATTGAACTGTTTCCCTGTTTCGCCGAAAAAACCGAGCTTCTTGCCGGTTTCCATGGCCATTTAGACCGGAGTTGGAGTTCTGGGAAGAATTTGGCGTTGCTGTTGAGTGGAATAAACTACTATGCTGTTGTGTAACTTGTTGGGAGAAAATCGGGGTTGGAATCGACCCATTTGGGCCGATTTTGCGGCTCGCCGGAAGTCTGAAGAATCGCCGGTTTCTGGGTTTCTCCCTGGTTTCTAGCCAAGTTCTTCATGAACTCCGGCAGCCCCAAACCAAACCCTCACCTTTGATCCATTTCCCCCCAAATTTCCAACCTGAAACCCGTTTCTGTGAATTATTTTCCAATAATAATTCAAAAATCATAATTTTATTCCTCATATTTATTTATTTTAATTCCAAATTTAATTTGGTTAATTATTTTAATAATTAACTAAACTATTTTAAACTTCGAAATTAATATTTATTATTTTCAAAAATTCTAAATTCTAAATTTGATTTAATTATTTATAATTTATTTTAGTTAATTATTTATTGATTTAATTAATTGATTAATTCATTTAATCAATTAATTTTATCTATAAATGGTTAAATAAAATGTAAATATTTATAATTTATCCAAATAATAATTTAAAAATTATTTTAAGCTTTTAAATTTTTTATAAGGTATTTAAAATTTAATTAATATTATTATTAATTGAATTATTCTTATCTTATTCATAATAAATAGACCTTTCATCTGTTTAATACGAAATGAACGCGTCTAGACTCAGAAAAATATTCTGCTTCTACTAAAAATACTTTAGAGACATAAAATCTTTCGTTTCGAAAGGTCGCTTCATTTTGTAAACGCTCCTGAGTCGCATAAATATCAAAAACTTGAATTTCGAATCGATTTCATTTTTAAACATACTGAGTCGAATATTGTGATTAACTGAGGCAGATGTTATATGAATTATGTGATACGTGGAATACGTGTTTATATGTTATATGAATTATGAGCTGAGAAGAGTGTTAGAAAACTGGATTAATCGTATCTTTTGATCCGTAATTCGAATTCAGACGAAATGAAAAATGATTAGAAGCTTATATTGTTTATTTTAATATTTTGTAATAAAATGACTGAGTCAGAAATGTGAGTACATGTCACTGGATATGTATAATGTGATTATATGTGATCTGATTATGTATTAATTGACGATTATGTGAAGTATATGTGAGTTCTTGTGTTAAGAACGTGATAAGTGAAATAATGATGTGTCCAGATTGATATTTGAATTCAGTTTGATTAATTGATTGTTGATTGAAATAGAATAACAGGGGGATAATATAATAATTAGACGAGATAATGTCAGATTTTTTATATGAATTGTACAAACATTGGTTTATAGAATATTGTGTTTAAAATGATGTGACTGTAAGATAGAGTCAATGCATGAGTATGTGTTAACTGATAATTGGTATGTCAGAAGAATTATATGAGTTAGGTTTTGATTATGTGTTAAGTGTTTATCGAGATACGTGTAATGTATATGCGAAGGGGTATAGATACGGGGTTTGATAGTTATAAGTTAAAGTCGATAGACTGTTTAGTGATTATAGTATTGTCTTAATCTCGTAAAGAATCCGAACGAGACATGCAATATCAAAGACGTACAGAAGGTTAAATGGTGTCGCAAAGCGAATAAGGAACAAGTCGAGGAAACAACGATATACGGCGAATAGAGTATAGTCAGAGCATATCTGGGAGTTATGATATGCTTAGATTATGGAGTATGAAGTATGAGACTGAGCTATGAGTTGGAATCGGATTTAAGGAAAGTTCTTAAATCCTTTCTTATATATGTTGTTATTCCCTTACTTGCTCAGTACCATCACAAATGATCTGGATTGTGTCCCAAACCTCTTTGGCTGTTTTATAGTTAATGATGTTGTCAAACATATCACCATCAACTCCATTGAACAATATATTCATGGCCTTCTTATCCTTCCTGACTTGTTCAATGTCAGGATCTGACCATTCATGCCTAGGTTTTAGAACAGATGGTTAATTGCCAGTTGCAGCTCTCATTGGTACATGATGACCTCTCTCTATGTAATCCACATAGGCCCCATCTTGAGAAAGATGATGTAGGTGCATCCTCACCTTCCAGTGCTGATAGTTGTCTTTTTCCAGAAATGAGATCTTCACTCCAACACCCTTTTTGTTCATCTTGTTGTTTGTTATGATCTTTATACTCTTTGTTCTTCAAGAGCTTCCTCTGATACCAATTGTTATTCCCTAACAATACAACAAGAATTACAGAAGGGGGGTTGAATATAATTATGGCTACTTTTTCAAATTTAAAGAATGTTCTAACTTGATAAATATAACAGTGTTTGATTAGCAATTGTGCGGAATAAAAGAATGATAGAGATCAAAACACTAAGTAATAAAAATACAGGCTTTTAAAACTTTCTGGTGGATTTGAAAGTTTCCACTATATATATATATATATATCAAATTGAGAACTCTGTGAAGCTTTGAATAGCTCACACCTGCTTACAAGTTTTAACAACTAAACTACAGAAAAATGCTTATAGAATATGGCTTGATATGTTTCTCTGAAAATAAGCTTGCTTAGTTAATTATTCTACTTGCGACACTTGGTTTATATATTACCAAGTTTAAATGGAAATAAGACAAGATAATAAAACAAAACATATCTAGTCTAATTTCATGCTATTTCACTACTCTATTTCAGCATCTTTAAATATCTTCACAATTGCATGGAAATGGTAATACTTCTTTGTTCTCGAATTCCTGCTTAACAGGCTACCACATTCCCTTTACAAACACCCAACGCATGTGACTGTGTTGTCACTGTCAACAGCTATTTGAACTTGATCATCCGTCGGGACTATGTTTGTCATCCGTCGGGAGCTTTGTTGATCATCCATCAGGAGACATATAGATTATCCGTCGGGAGTCTATTTTCCACTTGAATCTATTTCACTTATATAGAATTACAAGAAATCTCATATTTACAATTAATCAACCTATTTTGTATATCAATCTAGTAGTCAACATGACTTACAGAACCCTAAGCAATCTACTTGACTAATACATGTTATTTGCAGAATTGTGCTCCAGTTCTTATTTGTTACATAAGCTACTCACTCGATGGATGTCAATTTGTCATCCGTCGGGACTATAATGTTCATCCGTCGGGACTATAATTGATCATCCGTCGAGTGCTACGAATTTCACTAAGTTAAATCTATTAAGGTGTTTTGTTTAACTTATCATCAAGTTCAAAACATATTCCTAACAATCTCCCCCAATTTATGTCTACTGGAATTGCAGCCATAAATTAAGAGAAACTTGATGATAACAAAACACCCTAAAAATATAGATTAAAAGTAGTAGATAAAACTGATAAGTGCTACTAAATTTAATGAAAATTGAACAAAGCAAAGTGTACAAAGAGTTCTCACAATCATTATCAAGGTGCTCCTCTAGTCTGAGCATATATTTTTATTTCCTTGATTTTCTGAATTTCTTCCCAAGCTTCCTGTTGTTTTCCTCTATTTGATTCTGGAGTTGTCTGTGGAATTCAAGTTCATCAGCTTCAGACAGATCCAACATTTTTTGCATTTCCAATAGAGTCTCATTGCTAGAGATACTCAATTGGTCATCCAGTCTAAAGAATCTTCTAACTCCCTTATCATCCATGAATTTCATCAGCCAATAAGGCCTCAAATGCACTCTTTTCCCAGTGAAAGGAATTGATAGAGTTTTTGGAAGTGCATCTTTAGCTTTATTACTCTTTAGCTCTTCAATCTTCTTCGGAACCAATCTCCTTGCAGTCACATTGAATCCAAAGTTCTTTTTGAAAGATGAATAGATCTTTATTAGTACAGATTGGATTTCTTCTAGAATCATGTGAAGTGGCCATGTGATTTATTTCCCTGCCTTGTACTTAAACACCAATCTTTCAGGAAGATGTCTATGAGCATCAATTCCTCTTACTTTTACCAGTTCATCAAAGTAGAGGTTTAAATCTGAAAACTTCTTGATGTTACAGATATATAACAGATCTTCCTTGTTGACTGCAGATTTAGATTTGGTTAGGGTCTTGGTTCTGAGAGTTACAGGCTTGCTTTTCTTGGTAGCTCTTATCTTTGTCTTCTTTGGCTTGTTGAAGATAGGTAAGTTGAACTCAGAAATTGGCAGACTTTCCCAGTCTATTGGCTCATCCTTGGGAATAATAGGCTCACCATGAAAATTCTTAGTGGGATCCACCTTGAATTCTTCATGTACCACTGAGGGCTTGGATGTCTGAGTTGAAGTTGTAGATTTTTTAGGAATGTAGTCTTCAATTTCCTCATCACTAAAGTCCAATTTTCTTTTGGAATGGAGTTTGTATCTAAATCTTCTTTTCTGTTGTGGTTCCTATTGCATTTTCTGATCTTGAGGTTCAACAATCACAGATAGTTGTGCAGAGATCTCAGTTGTAGTCTTCACAGCTTGAAGTTTGTCCAAGATAGCAGCTTGCTCCTTCTTTTGTTTGAGCTTCTTAACATCTAAGGCAGCCTGCTTCTTTTCTTGCCTGATTCTTTCCTTCTCTTCCTCCTTAGCTTCTACAAACTGAGGGTGTCCTGGCACCACACAGATTTCCTTACCATTTTTGTAAATTTTGGCAATCATTCTTTTAAGTGCTGAATTAGTTGGATCTTTGTAAAATGCAATTGACCTAGCCAACAGCTTCTTTTTATCTGGCCTAGGTGTCTCAAACACAATATCCACAGGATTTTTATCTGAGAACTTTGAGTAGTTTCTTTTAAGCTTCAAGATTAGATTTGCTTTTGGAGATTTGATGCATGATGTTTGGCCTTTTTCCAAGTTGCCCAAACTCATTTCATGCACTGAGAGTTGTTTGACTTGAGAGTGGTGATGAAAAGTCTTGTCCGGCTTCTGTAGCTGACCAAATTTCTCCTGAATAGTTGCATCAATCTTCTTCAATTTCTCATCTAGTTTCTTCTCAACAGCTGCAACATCAAGTATCTTTGGATTTGTCTTTGAATCAAGTTTAGCAGCTGCTATTTGGATCAGATCAATGTTGTCCAATACTGGTGGCTTTGACAGAGTAATTTCTGGAACAATTACTTGATTGATCTGAATATTTATCACATGCTCCCCCTCACTTGTTGGCTCTGCTTGACTGACTTGAATTGTTAATTCTTTCTCCCCCTTTTTGTTATCATCAAATAGAGTGGAGGTTTGTGCAGCCACCAGCTTTTACAGTAACTGAGTTTGTTGTGCTTGATGAAGATGAATTTTTTTAGAGAGGCTTCCATTACAGTCAGCCTTGTATCCAGGGAATTCACTTTAGTGGCAAGATCAGAATTCTTCCTTAGCTATCTTTTAATGTCAAGCATTGTTGCATATGGAATTTTAGCATCCAATCTTTCAGAGACATCTTTCTTTACTTGGTCAATCTCTATCTTGATGGAAGTGACATCGTGGTTATGTTGAAGAACTTGGATTTGATGGAGTTGCAGTGAGCTAAGATGTGCCTGTAGAAGCTTCTTGGTGCTAGCATTGGTAGTGGCCTGAAGAGCATTGTGTGTCTATTGGATGATATGAAAAAGAGTTGTCTTGAAATGATGCTCATCACATTATTTAGAGAACACCCAAGAAGGAATCTTTGATCTAGAGCTAGGGCCTGCTTCTCCCACTATGTCCATGAGCTCTTCACTATCACCATCATCTCCAAAGAAATCCGCAGACTCACCAGTACCATAGTCAACATCATCACCAGCTCTAGGTGGCATGGTTGTGATGGCATCCTTAGCTCTTTGCATTGACTGAGTAGTATGCACTAAGTTTAGCATCTTTTCTGCATTTTCATTGCCCTGTCCAGCAAAAAGTTGATATGCTGGAACATGATGAGTAAATGCCTCAACATCCAAAGATATGGAATCTATGACAGCTTGATCATGCTGAGATAGTTTCTCTCAGTCTGTATCATTGGCATTCATTGACTCACTAACAATGATTTCCAACCTTATTTCTCCTGTACATGCATTTCTCTCATGATATCTCTGTTCTTGCATCAAGGGCTCCCCTTGGCTTCCCACCCTTACACCCTCACCTTCACCATCTAAGGTGGGACTCCTCTCACTCACTTTTGCCAGATCTGAAGAAATGGTCTGCATTGGTTCACTCATTTCCTCTCCTTTTACCTGGGAGCAACCCGGCCTCTCACTCAATTCACTCCCTGCCCTCAGTCCTAAGAGTGATTGTACTACTACTAGGTCATCTGCACTTGTGACAATTGTTGGAATTTGAAGTTGTGCAGAGAGTACCGACGGATGAGGAACATCCATCGGGATGGTAGTTTGGCTATCCGATGGATGACTGTTGTTAGGCACATCCGTCGGGATACAATCACTACTATATGGATGAACAATATCCATCGGGATAGAAGAAATGAATGAGTTTGGAGTGGAGACTATTGTAGACTCTGTGCAGATTGATGAAAATTTGGGCACAAATATCTCAATAGACTCAGAAAGAATTGGCAAGTGAGCCAACAAATCATCTAAAAGATGATGCTCACTTGCTTGGATTTTTGGCTTCTCCAATAGAGTTAAAGATGGAGAATTTGGAAGTGATGTATGAATCATGTCTACATCCAGTGAGTGTGTGGGTGAATTTGGTGTTTCAGGTGCTTCAGTTGTCAATGATTTTGGCTGTGACTCCACATTTATTGGAGCCACATCATGCTAACTTTGAGATGGTACAGTGACTGAGTCTTTAGCTCTAGTTTGCACTGTGTGTGTTCCCTGTGCATCCCTAAGGGTTTTAGATCTTTTCTTTCTGGAATAAGTCTGTGATGAACTTGTGTCCCTGACCCTCTTGGCATGTGCTCCTGGTTGGGAGCTTGTTTCAATAGTAATATCCTTTTGGGAGGATAAAACTAGAATTGAGCTGATTTCCTTATTAACAACCACAACTTGTTGGGAAACTGTGGTGTGGCAAGGCTTGGGTATACTAATCTCAGCCTTATCCTTAGGGTTTCTTTGATTTTCACCCTGTCCCTCACCTAACTCACTCTTCTTCTCACTCCCCTCTTTTTGTTTGGTAGTTTTTGTAACTGATTTCTTTTGAGAGAAACCATAGTGGGCTTTCTTTGTTTTAGGTTTTGAAGTTGTTGTTTTGGTAGCTTGGGTAGGCATCTGTTGGGTCAATGACACAGATGCCATAGCTACACTTGAAGGCAAATAAATTTATGAGGTTGGAAGAGTGGAGACAGTGGTGCTTACCTCACTTACCTGAGGGCCCTCCATGATTAGAGAGTAGAAGAGGGGCACCTCTTTGTGGTGACTTGCTTTTTTGAGATCTGCAATGATTCTCCTTTCTTGAACCCAACAATTCAGTTTGTTGGTTGGGTTCTCAACATCAATTTTCTCAATAAGATGGTTAGCAAGCATCATAAAGAATCTAGCATAATAGACACTTTTGCCTCTCTTATTAAGTTCCCCTAACTTATAACCTAACTCAAACATGATCAAGTCACTGAAGTTAAAGTACTTATCAGTAACTAGCATATAAAGCATGTTAAGCATAGAAATATTAACAGAATTAAAATTACTCACTTTACCATAAAATATCTTAGTTACCACATCACACAGATAGCTCCATTCATTTCTAAGACCTAGCCTCTTAATCTCACTTAACTTAGAAGTTGAAAATGCATAGCCCATAGAATTTAGCATGGTAACTAAATTATCATCAGTGTGTGGAACAGTAGTAGTGTTATCTGGAATTTTAAAGCATGCTTTGATAATGTCACTATTAATGCAGAATTGCTTACCTTTAAGAGAAAAAGTTATGGTCTTGTCAGAAGATTGGTACACAATAATTGTCCCTATCTCCTCCACAACTTCACAGTAGATTGTGGGTGATTCCAGAAAAGCATAACTGAGTTTGCAGCTGCTCTTCACAAAGTCCATCATTTTGTGAAAGTCTCCAGATTGTGGAATCTCCTTGTTCACAAGAGCTACGAAGTTGTTCTTTTCATAGATGAATCCAGACTGGGACATGATTTTGACTACTGGTGCCATTGTTAAGATATGGAAATTTGCAGAGAGAATATTTGCTTGAAAAGGTTGATTAATCAAGTAGCTTGGTAAAGATATCTGTAAGCTGCTTTTCACTTTATACAAAATGAAGTTCCACAGTACCATTCATCACATGTTCCCTAATGAAGTGGTACTTGATGACTATGTGCTTTGTTCTTGAATGTTGTACTGGATTTTCAGTGATGTCAATTGCACTTGTGTTATCACAGAAAATGGGAATTCTGTCCACTTGTAGACCATATTCCAACAATTGGTTTTTTCATCCACAAAATATGTGCACAACAACTACCAGCAGCAATATATTCACCTTTAGCTGTCGAAGTAGAAACTGAATTTTGCTTTTTACTGAACCAGGACACAAGCTTGTTCCCTAGAAATTGACAGGTTCCTGTTGTACTTTTTCTAGTCTATTTTACAACCTGCATAATCTGTATCTGAATAACCAGTTAGATCAAAACCAGAATCTCTAGAGTACCAAATGCCAAGTTTTGGTGTTCCCTTGAGATATCTGAAAATTCTCTTTATAGTTACTAAGTGAGATTCTCTAGGATCAGCCTGAAACCTAGCACAAAGACAAGTAGCAAATATTATATCTGGCCTACTTGCTATTAAGTATAGAAGTGAGCCAACCATGCCCCTATAGCTTAAAATATCCACAGACTTTTAAGTAGTATTTAATTCAAGTTTAGTTGTAGTGGCTATTGGAGTTTTTCCAGATGTGCAATCCATTATATCAAACTTCTTTAAAAGATCATGAATATATTTAGTTTGACTAATGAATATTCCATCACTAACTTGCTTAACTTGTAGACCAATAGTTCTCCCATCATGCTCATTTCATACTTACTTTGCATCAATTTGGCAAACTTTTTGCAAAGTTTTCCATATGTAGATCCAAATATAATATCATCTACATAAATTTGAACAAGTATACTAGAGTCATTAACATTTCTAAAGAATAAGGTTTTATCAATAGTACCTCTTGTGAAGTGATTTTCCAAAAAAAACTTTGATAAAGTGTCATACCAGGCTCTAGGTGCTTGCTTCAGTCCATAAAGTGCTTTCAAAAGATAATAGACATATTCTGGAAATTTTGGATCTTCAAAACCAGGAGGTTGACTGACATAGACTTCCTCCTCCAAATCTCCATTCAGAAAGACACTTTTGACATCCATTTGATAGACCTTGAAATTGGCATGAGCTGCATAGGCTACAAAAATTCTGATGGCTTCAAGTCTTGCAACAGGAGCAAAAGTTTCATCAAAATCTATTCCTTCTTGTTGACAGTAGCCCTTAGCAACCAATCTAGCTTTGTTCCTGACCACTATGCCATTTTCATCCATCTTGTTTCTGAATACCCACTTGGTGTCAATTGGATTCTTTTCTTTAGGTTTGGGTACCAACTTTCATACCTTGTTCCTTTCAAATTGGTTTAGCTCCTCCTGCATAGTTAAATTCCAATCAGGATCCAACAAAGCTTCTTCTACCTGAAAGAGAAGTGTCCTAAGTCCAATCATGTATGATGATTTAGGAATAACTTTTATGTAATCTGTTTTGATTTCATTGATATTAATAAAAAACTTATTTTGGTTTTATTGCGGGCTTTATCTATTTAAGTATTAAAATAAGATATACCATAGTTTAGAGTAAAGCTTTTTATGGATTATGATGAGATCATAATAATGAGACCTAAAAGATGATAACTCTGAACTTAAATATTTCCTGGTCGTAGGATTACTAACTGGTAATTAGTAATCCGCAAAGATCGGTACATACTATGCTTGCTTCATTATGAAGGATGTCTGTTCTCATAGACATTTGTGTGGTGACACTATAGCTAGTATGTAGGTGCTTATTATAGAATAAGTTCAATGAACATGACTCACACAACTGAACAACTGATGGAGTTCACTCACATGTCAGCAGATGTTCACATAGTGATAGTTGTACAAGTATCCTTAGACTTGAGGTCATCATAGTCATCTTGTGTACATTGAACTATGCTTTGGTTTAGTTCTTAGTCTCCAGGGACAATTATAAGGGCTCTACTGGGTATAGGAATTTGTACACGAAGATAGTGTATGATCAATAAAGGATCTACCCCTTCCAGTGAAGGAAGAGAATGTTCAATGCTGATCCACTTATGTTAGTTCAGGAATCTCTGGCCAGAGTGAATGAAATTAGAAAGAAGTTTCTAATTTACATTAATTAGAACTAAGCATAGTGAATGGAAAAGCATATGATTAAATAAGATAGGCTTGACACAAGTTCCATGCCTTGTATTTAATCATGACATTGTAGGGTAGAAGGAATTAATTGTACGGTAACTATTCACTGAATGGGTTCTTGGTATTCTAAGCAGTGAATTCGTATTATCCGGATAGTCGCGATATGCTGAGAAGTATCCCTCACGATGTAGAATAAATATGATTAATTAATTAATCATATTTAATGAATTAGAGAATTTATATAAATAATGATAAAATAGTTTTATTATTATTTATTTCTACTACCGGTTTAATATTGAACCTACAGGGTCACACCATAAAAGAGAATGATTTAATGGTGGAGGAATTAATTAATAATGGCTGGTAATTATTTATTTGTGAAATAAATAATTAATTAGCAAATTTAATAATTGATTAAATGAGATTTAATTAATTATAAATTAATTAAGAAAAGTTCTTAATACTATTAATTAAGAATTTAATTTTGGAAATTAAATAAAGTGAGAGAATTATTTCTAAAGTGTTTAGAAAAAGGATTAATAATTAAAAGGTGTTTTAATTATTAGTTAATAGGTTAATAAGAATAAAGGGTTAATAATAATAATATTTTATGGGAAAATTTTCAGCTGCAAATTTTGCCTATAAATATACTATTATAAACCCTTATTTTGCCTCAACCTAAAAAGTTAAGAAAACCCTAATTCTCCCACCCCTTCCTCCTCCATCACATTGATCTCTTGGTGGATACCGGTGGAGTGCTTCACACTTGAGGAGCAGCTGCTAGGGATCTCCGCTCGTCGTTCTTGGATCGCTTTTAAAGGTTAGAAACGATCCCTTATGATTTAATCACGATTTGTATGCCTTTAATTTGGATTTTATATCAAGAAAATTGTTTTACCATTCTTCTGTGATGTATAAAATCCTACAATGATATCAGAGAATAGGTTGTATGCATATAGATTTGTGATAAAAATTTCAGAATTTTATGATATTGTATGAATTTATTATGATTTTTGCAAGTTATATCATGGATTAATTATTATTGATTATAAATTGTTTCTCAAAATTATTTTGACTATAGATCTGGGTTCTACATGTGTTGTAGATCGTCTGGGTATTTTTTTCATGATTTTCTGATATGTGGATTAATTATTATGATTTTTTGAAATTGTTTTAATTAAATTCGTAATTAAATATATGTATATATAGTATATATATTTGTTTACTGCTGGAATTAAAGAATTAGTAATGCTCCCTGATGATTGATGGAGGGCGGCACGGTTTTCTGTGCAAGATAAGGCGGCGACTGTTCTGACAAGCGCAGGAACGCGGAGACAAGGGTGTCGCGCATTCCAGGAATGCGTTACACCCTTTGGCGCATTCCCGGAATGCGTTACAGGGCTTGTAACGAGTTCCTGTAATGCGTTACAGTTAGGGCTGAGCATTCGGTCGGTTCGGTCCAAAACCGGACCGAACCGAATAGACCGAAAAACCGAATAGTCATTTCTTCTTGGACCGAACCGGACCGAAGTTATATTATGGACCGGACCGAACCGAACCGAAATAATTCGGTCCGGTTTTGGACCGAATAGACCGAAAAAAATTTCAAAAAGAAAATTGCATTAAAAATTAAATCATAAATTATAAAATTTAAAATATAATTAAAGTATTGTGCTATGTAGAGTTCTAGTAGTCCATGAATATAATTAAAAATTAAAAATTATGATTATAATTTTTAAGATATATGTAAAATGTATATAATATGAAAATATAGCCTTTATTATTTGGTTTATTCGGTCTATTCGGTCCGGACTGAAATATTTGTTAAAAGAACCGAACCGAACCGAATTTTATTTCGGTCTATTCGGTCCGGACCGAATAGACCGAATTTCTGAAAAAATTAGGAACGAACCGAACCGAATTAGCACGGTTCGGTTCGGTTTTTCGGTTTCGGTTCGGTTTTGCTCAGCCCTAGTTATAGTCCATCTGTTATTTTCAAATTTGATTTCTGGGAGTTTCGTAACTCCGTTTTGGGCGTGCAATATATCGTTAGATTCGTTTTTCCGAGACGGATCTAATGGAGTTGTCAAATATTTTTTATATAAAAGTTTTGAACTGTTTATATTCCCGAAAGTGTTTGAAATCATGTTTTAATTATTTTAATTGCTATAATAAATTCATACATCATTATATCAATGTGTGACATGATAATTGCTTGCATGCTTAATTGTTTATTTATTTTTATATATGAGATATATGCCTATGTTTACCATGCGATGATAGATTTAGGTGGACTTAAATCAATATATGGTGTGCTCTAGAAAATCTAGAATATGAATCATTTCTTGCCTTAACAATAATATTATGAATACAATCATGAGATTCTTATGTTTATGAAACACGTAATTAAATATGAATTTTCAATATTGAGAGAAAGGATGATTCTGTCAAAAGCATATTTCTATCTGTAAGAAAGGGGTATTAAGTGACGCCTCTTGACAATTCTCCCCCCGATCTGGTAATCATCTGATTATCGATTATTGATTTGAAATATTTAATTTAAAAGAAAGAATCTCTTTATAATATGATTATGATTGTAACATAATATAATCCCTCTAAAATTAAATAATATCAAGTAATAATTGGACAATGACACAACGGGCTTGTATCGGTCAAAGCCTTCCAACATGGTAGAAAGTAGTTCTTATTTTTAAATCATTGTCGTTTCGTGCTACAGCCGAGGGTTTTGATTTTGAAATAAGAAATACTTGTCTATTACATAGAGATGTGTACATTGAATTAGAATCTAAAGGTCGTTACGTGCTGCAGCCGTGGGCCGTTGGAGACTGATTCAATTGTACAAAATTTCTTGCCCGATTCTTTTTTTCTTACGACACGACAATTCAATCTATATTTTTCGAACAAAACATTAATCTGTGGGTTAGACTTGACTTAGAATATTGAGTTTGTCGTGCTACAGCCGTGACTCAATTATTCAAGAGGCTAAAGTTTTATTAGGGAATAACATAAGATATAATTGACAAGATTTGTCTGCCAATTGAACATCACATGACATTTCGTGCTACAGCCGAGGTTGTGTGATGGAATGTAGGATCCCTGTTCCCACTAGCATTATGAATGCTTAATTTTCACTTAGGGGTTGTATAAATTAGATACACTAGTGGGAGCCACTTATGAATAAAGACCCGATTCATATAGTGTTTTGAAATGAAATTGAATATTTGCTAAGTGTTGTTATGTGTTCATCATTTACAGATTTACTATATACGTTATGTCTTCTGCACTATCACTCCGGAGTATACTAGATGCTCACAAGTTGACTGGTCCTAATTTTGCTGACTGGCTTCGAAACTTGAGAATTGTTCTCAAGGTTGAGAAGCTGGAATATGTGCTTGACTCACCTAAGCCTACTGAACCTGCTTGCGATGCACATAATGATAAACATGTTGTGTATCGTAAGTGGATAGATGATGTAAATGTTGCTCAATGCATCATGCTAGCTTCCATGAACATTGAGCTATAGAAGCAACTTGAGCATATGGATGGTCACACTATCCTTATGCATCTATAAGAGTTGTATGATGTGGTAGGGAGGACAATTCGATATGAGATATCGGAGGAGTTGTTCGGTTGTAGGATGTCTGAGGGATCATCTGTGAATGACCATGTACTTAAGATGATCAATTTGATTGAACATCTTGGACAACTTGGTTTTGCCATGGATTGGGAGCTTAGCCAAGACTTGGTCTTGTAATCACTTCCGAGTTCGTTCTCACATTTTGTTGTGAACTTTCACATGAATATGCTGGATGTTAGCCTGACTGAACTCCACAACATGTTGAAGACTGCGGAATCGAATTTTCCCCCTAAGAAGAGTTCTGTTCTTCTAATTGGTGAAGGTTCCGATCCTAAGAAAAGGAAGAAGAACCCTTCCAAGAAGAAGAAAGTAGGTGAGAAAAAACCGGTTCCAACAAAAGCTGAAGACCCCAAGAGTAAAGCTGTTTGCTTTCACTGTAACAAGGTGGGGCACTGGAAGAGGAACTGCAAGGTTTACCTTGCAGAATTGAAGAAGAAGAAGGGTAGTGAGACTACCGCTTCTGATTCAGGTATGTTCATGATTGAAGTTAATATATCACTAAGTCAAATTTCTACTTGGGTATTAGATACCGCCTGTGGATCTCACATTTGCGATTCGTTGCAGGGACTAAAGGGAAGTAAGACTCTTGAAGAAGATGAGGTGTATCTACGTATGGGCAATGGAGCAAGGGTTGCCGCCATATCTGTAGGATCATTTAGTTTACATATGCCTACGGGCAAGACTATTATTTTGAATAATTATTATTACGTTCCCTCTATTGTGAGGAATATTGTTTCTATTCCTACGTTGGATTTGGATGGTTTTTCATTTATTATAAAGAATAATGAATGTTCTATTCTTAGAGATAATGTTCTTTATGAAAGTGGTACTTTAAATAATGGTCTGTATGTATGTGACGAAGAGCATAATTTACTTCATATTGAACGAACTAATAAAAGAAAAAGGGATGATGAAAATCTCACTTTCTTGTAGCACTGCAGACTTGGTCATATTAGTGAAAATAGACTGCGGACATTACATAAGGAAGGGTTACTTGACCCCTTTGATTTTGAATCATATCCTACATGCGAGTCTTGTCTATTGGGTAAAATGACCAAATCTCCATTTAGTGGACATGGAGAGAGGGCTGCAGATTTGCTAGGACTGGTACACACAGATGTATGTGGACCAATGTCTATGCAAGCCATGGGTGGATTTTCATACTTCATTACTTTCATAGATGATCGATCTAGATTCGGATATGTGTATTTGATGAAACACAAGTCTGAAGCCTTTGAAAAGTTCAAAGAATATAAGCATAAAGTGGAGAAACAAACCAAACATAGTATTAGACCTCTTTAATCAGATCGAGGTGGTGAATACTTGAATGGAGAGTTTCTAGATTATCTCAAAAAAATGGTATAGTCTCCCAGTGGACTCCTCCATATACTCCACAGTTGAATGGGGTATCTGAAAGGAGAAATCGAACTTTGTTTGACATGGTTCGGTCCATGATGAGCTATGCGAATCTTCCAGTATTCCTATGGGGTTATGCATTAGAAACCTCAGCATTTTTACTGAATAAGGTGCCTTCCAAATCTGTTCCTCAAACTCCATATGAGATATGGAAAGAAAGGAAACTGAGTCTTAAACACGTTAAGATTTGGGGATGTCCAGCTTTTATCAAGAAAATTGACCCAGATAAGCTGGAATCTCGATCCGTAAAATGTAATTTTGTGGGATATCCTAAAGAGACTTTAGGGTATTACTTTTACACCGATCATTGGGTGTTTGTCTCCAGACATGCTACCTTCTTGGAAAAGCAGTTTATCCTTGAAGGAAACAGTGGGAGAAAAATTGAACTTGATGAAGTTCAAGAAGCACAAACTACTACGGATCAAGTGGAAACACCTGTTCAGACTGAACAACCTGTGGAACAGCCCATTCGTAGGTCAGAGAGAGTGTCTCGCCAACCTGAGAGGTATTATGGCCTTGTCATTGAGAATGACAATGAGTTGTCAATCATTGATAATGACGACCCTGTGACCTATAATGAGGCTATGAGTAGTATTGAATCAGAGAAATGGCATAGTGCCATGAAATCCGAAATGGAATCTATGTATACCAACCAAGTATGGACTCTGGTTGAGGCGCCTGAAGGTGTTAAGCCTATTGGGTGCAAGTGGGTATACAAAAGAAATATTGGAGCAGATGGCCAGGTGGAGACCTATAAGGCCAGGCTCGTGGCAAAAGGATTCAAACAAAGGCAAGGGATTGACTTTGATGAAACTTTTTTGCCTGTAGCCCTGTTAAAATCAATTCGGATTTTGCTTGCGATTGCTGCTTACTACGACTATGAGATCTGGCAAATGGATGTGAAAACGGCCTTCCTCAATGGGGAACTTGAAGGGGAAGTGTATATGACACAGCCAGAGGGGTTTCTTTCCAAGGGAAATGAACACCTAGTGTGTAAGCTGCTGCAAACCATATATGGTTTAAGGCAAGCTTCTCGTAGATGGAACATCCATTTTGATGAGACAATCAAAGAGTTTGGTTTTATCAAAAACATAGATGAACCATGTGTCTACAAGAAGGTTAGTGAGAGTGCGGTAACATTTCTTGTATTGTATGTGGATGGCATACTTCTTATAGGAAATGATATACCGATGTTGCAATCAGTCAAAGTATGGTTATCGAAGAACTTCACCATGAAGGACTTGGGAGAAGCATCCTACATTCTCGGTATGAAGATATATAGAGATAGATTTAGAAGAATGATAGGTCTTACCCAGGGTACATACATCCAGAAAGTGCTTAAAAGGTTTAGCATGGAAAACTCCAAAAGAGGTCTCATACTGATGAGCCATGGAGTGTCCCTTTCCGGAAAGATGTCTCCTAAGACACCTGAGGAAAGAGAGCGTATGAGTAAGATTCCTTATGCTTCAGCAATAGGATCTATCATGTACGTGATGTTGTATACTAGGCCTGATGTTGCTTATTCAATTAGTGTGACGAGCAAATATCAGTCCAATCCAGGTGAAGACCACTGGAAAGCAGTGAAGAACATCCTTAAGTACTTGAGAAGGACTAAGGACATTTTTCTTGTTTTTGGTGGTGAATCTGAGTTAAAAATAGAGGGTTATACTGATTCTAGTTTTCAATCAGAAAGTGATGATAGCAAATCCATGTCAGGGTACGTGTTTACTCTGAATGGTGGTGCGATTAGTTGGAAGAGTTCCAAACAGTCTACAACGGCTGACTCCACAGCGGAAGCAGAATATATAGCTGCAAGTGAGGCTGCAAAAGAAGCCGTTTGGATGAGGAAATTTGTTTCTGAGTTGGGAGTTGTTCCTAGCGTTGAAGAGCCTATTGTGTTGTATTGTGATAACAACGCAGCAATAGCACAAGCCAAGTAACCTAGGTCTCATAAAAATTCCAAACATGTCATGTGGCGCTTTCATCTGATTAGGGAGATTGTTGAAAGAGGAGACGTCAAAATCGAGAGAGTTGACACACATAACAACATAGCAGACCCTTTAACAAAGCCACTTTCTCAAAGTCACTTTGATCGTCATAAAGACAAGATGGGTATTAGATACCAGAGTGATTGGCTTTAGTACAAGTGGGAGATTGAAGAGATGTGTCCTAAGTCCAATCATGTATGATGATTTAGGAATAACTTTTATGTAATCTGTTTTGATTTCATTGATATTAATAAAAAGCTTGTTTTGGTTTTATTGCGGGCTTTATCTATTTAAGTGTTTAAATAAGATATACCATAGTTTAGAGTAAAGCTTTTTATGGATTATGATGAGATCATAATAATGAGACCTAAAAGATGATAACTCTGAACTTAAATATTTCCTGGTCGTAGGATTACTAACTGGTAATTAGTATTCCGTAAAGATCGGTACATACTATGCTTGCTTCATTATGAAGGATGTCTGTTCTCATAGACATTTGTATGGTGACACTATAGCTAGTATGTAGGTGCTTATTATAGAATAAGTTCACTGAACATGACACACACAGCTGAACAACTGATGGAGTTCACTCACGTGTCAGCAGATGTTCACATAGTGATAGTTGTACAAGTATCCTTAGACTTGAGGTCATCATAGTCATCTTGTGTATACTGAACTATACTTTGGTTTAGTTCTTAGTCTCTAGGGACAATTATAAGGGCTCTACTGGGTATAGGAATTTGTACACGAAGATAGTGTATGATCAATAAAGGATCTACCCCTTCCAGTGAAGGAAGAGAATGTTCAATGCTGATCCACTTATGCTAGTTCAGGAATCTCTGGCCAGAGTGAATGAAATTAGAAAGGAGTTTCTAATTTACATTAATTAGAACTAAGCATAGTGAATGGGAAAGCATATGATTAAATAAGATAGGTTTGACACAAGTTCCATGCCTTGTATTTAATCATGACATTGTAGGGTCAAAGGAATTAATTGTACGATAACTATTCACTGAATGGGTTCTTGGTATTCTAAGCAGTGAATTCGTATTATCCGGATAGTCGCGATATGCTGAGAAGTATCCCTCACGATGTATAATAAATATGATTAATTAATTAATCATATTTAATGAATTAGAGAAATTATATAAATAATGATAAAATAGTTTTATTATTATTTATTTCTACTACCGGCTTAATATTGAACCTACAGGGTCACACCATAAAAGAGAATGATTTAATGGTGGAGGAATTAATTAATAATGGCTGGTAATTATTTATTTGTGAAATAAATAATTAATTAGCAAATTTAATAATTGATTAAATGAGATTTAATTAATTATAAATTAATTAAGAAAAGTTCTTAATACTATTAATTAAGAATTTAATTTTGGAAATTAAATAAAGTGAGAGAATTATTTTTAAAGTGTTTAGAAAAAAGATTAATAATTAAAAGGTGCTTTAATTATTAGTTAATAGGTTAATAAGAATAAAGGGTTAATAATAATAATATTTTATGGGAAAATTTTCAGCTGAAAATTTTGCCTATAAATATACTATTATAAACCCTTATTTTGCCTCAACCTAAAAAGTTAAGAAAACCCTAATTCTCCCACCCCATCCTCTTCCATCACATTGATCTATTGGTGGATACCGGTGAAGTGCTTCACACTTGAGGAGCAGCTGCTAGGTATCTCCGCTCGTCGTTCTTGGATCGCTTTTAAAGGTTAGAAACGATCCCTTATGATTTAATCACGATTTGTATGCCTTTAATTTGGATTTTATATCAAGAAAATTATTTTACCATGCTTCTGTGATGTATAAAATCCTACACTACCTTCTTTGGTTCTTCCTTAGAAAGGAAGCTGCTATATAGACATTCTTCTTGAGTTGATCTCCTTGTTTGAATTATAGAAGATGCATCACCAATGATGAGCTCAAAAGGGTGATATTTAGTCCATTTTCTTTGTTGAGATAGATTAGCTCTAGATGAAGAGGCCTCATTGTTGTCTTGATATGTGACTGAGTTTTGATTATGACAAACTCCCCCTGAGTTTGTGAATCTTTGATTTGAGAAAGGGTACTTTCTATAGGTGATCTGTTCTGACTCTTAGCTTCTCTCATTATTCTGACAGATGATGCACTTTGTATCTCGACGGATGAAGCTGATTGTCTCCCGACGGATAAGGCAGATTGTCTCCCGACGGATAAAGCATTATGTAACTCGACAGATGTTGAATTATGTGCTTCATTAGTTGTAGATTTTTCTGTATTATCCTTAGTAACTGTTTCTTGATCACTTTCATCATCACTGTCATCACTAACCATCTCCACATCATCAAACTTGAGGCTTTCATGGAAATCTCCATCTTGCAGTCCTTCAATCTTTTTATCATCAAACACAACATGTACTGATTCCATAACAATGTTAGTTCTTAAATTGTAGACTCTATATGCTTTTCTCACAGCATATCCAACAAAAATTCCTTCATCTGCAAACTTTCCATGTTGATCAGTTTGATTCCTTAAGATGTAACATTTGCAGTCAAAGACATGAAGAAAATTTAAAGTTGGCTTCCTATTCTTGAAAAATTGGTAGGGTGTCATGCACTTTGCTTGATTAAACAAAGAGATAATCTGAGTGTAGCAGACAGTATTCACAGCTTCAGCCCAAAAATATGTTGGCAACTTTGATTCTTCAAGCATTGTCCTTGCAGCTTCAATAAGAGATCTATTCTTCCTTTCCACTACTCCATTTTGTTGTGGAGTTCTTGCTGCAGAAAAATCATGCATAATCCCATTCTCTTCACAAAATGATCTCATCACAGAATTCTTGAACTCAGTTCCATTGTCACTCCTGATTCTTCTTACTTTAAAGTCAGGATGATTGTTGACTTGCCTTGTGTGATTGATGATGATTTCACTAGCTTCATCTTTGGACTTTAGGAAATATGTCCAAGAGAATTTTGAGAAATCATCCACAATTACTAGGCAAAAAAATTTTCTTGAGATTGACAACACATTGACTGGTCCAAACAAATCCATGTGCAACAATTGTAAAGGTTCTTCAATTGTTGAATCAAGCTTCTTTCTGAATGATGCTTTGATCTACTTTCCTTTCTGGCAGGCATCACACAATCCATCCTTAGTAAAATCCACTTTAGGAATGCCTCTAACCAACTCTTTCTTGACAAGCTCATTCATGGTCTTGAAGTTTAGATGAGACAGCTTCTTGTGCCATAGCCAACTTTCATCTTGACTTGCTTTACTGAGAAGACAAGTGACTGATTCTACATTATATGAGTTAAAGTTAGCTAAGTACACATTTTCTTTTCTCACTCCAGTGAGAACCACTTTGTTGCTCTTTTTATATGTCACAACACAGGCTTCTGAATTGAAAGTAACTGAGTTGCCCTTATCACAAAGCTGGTTGATACTCAACAAATTATGCTTAAGACCATCCACTAGGGAAACTTCTTCAATCATGATATTATTTTTTTAAATCAAGCCATATCCCACAGTATAACCCTTACTGTCATCTCCAAAAGTGATACTTAGGCCAGCTTTTTCCTTGAACTCAGTGAGCAGGGTAGGATCTCCAATCATGTGCCTTGAGCAACCACTATCCAAATACCAAAAATTTTTTATGTTTCCCTGCACACATCAAAATCAAATCAAGTTGATTTTGGTACCCAAGTTTCCTTGGGTCCTTCCTTGTTAGATTTATTCTTTGGTTTCTTAGATTTGATCTCATTTGACTTGGGAATTTCTGATTCATCCTTAGTCATCTGAGTTGGACCTTTGAAACCAGTCATTAAAACAGAATTATCATGCACATTTTTATTAACAAGAAAAGGCATGTTATTTGCAAATATGTTGTTCCAGTAAGGCATGCTAAATGGCATTTGAGGCATACTAAATGCAGCATAATAAGGATTAGGTGCAAATGGCATATTAGCAAATTGTGCATTCATATTCTGAGCAGACATAGCATTCATAGGCATGGTAGGCATGGCAGTCATGTTGGGAAAAGAAGAGGGTGCAGACATGGAAGTAGGCATAGCAAGTTTGTAATTAATAGACAAGTGATTAACACTACCACACTTAACACAGATTTTTCTTGGTGCATATTTATCAGGTGTGTAGTTGTTATGTTTTTTGATTCCTACTTTCCCATTTCTATTGTTTTTCTTTTTAGCTTCTATTTTAACCTCAATCTTTTCCAATCTGTCATTCAATTGCTTGATAGACAGATGACCAACATTAACTTTCTTTTCCTTCCTGACTTGACTTGATTCTCCTGGAATAAAGTTCTTAGAAACTGATCCATATTTCTCATTCAACTTAGCTAGCTTAGCTTTGCTAACTGGTTTACTCACAGCCGACAGATGTGGCTCTTTGTCACTCAACGGATAATCCTTTTAATTATCCGATGGATGATTTTCATCATCTGTCGAGTCCACATCTGTAAACAATCCTTCAACCAAATTGGACTCAAGCTTCTCTTTACTCTTCTTCCAAGCTGCATCACAAAAGGACTCAATACCTTGAACTTTAGTGATTTGAGCATGGACATCTCTAGATGATTTCCATGCCTTAATCACTTCCTGTTCTCGTTCAAACTGCTTCTCTAAAATCTCTTCTTTCTTCAAGGACTCAATTAATTCATCCTTAGCAATCTTACACTCAATTCTCAATTTCTCAAATTCAATAAACTGAGACTCTAGCACATTATTCCTCTCACTTAAAAACAAATTGTTTTCTTTAATTTTTGCATTTTCCTTAGTGAGAGACTTAAATGTAACACGTAGGTGATATAATTATGTGGACATGTCATTTATTGCATCATTACACTCAACTTCAGATAAATATGCTAGGTTAGTGGTGATTACCTGATTGCTTGAAGAACTTGTTTCTGTTTCATCAGATTTGGCCATTAGGGCTAGATTGACATAGCTTGTTTCTTCATCTTCATCCAATCCATCTGCAGCCCAATCATTTTCTTGTGTGACAAAAGCCCTTTCCTTTTGCTTGAGCAACTCAAAGTATTTATGTTTATAATCAACAGGCTCAAACTTCTTTTTGTTGGAATCAGAATTTCTACATTCACTGGTAAAATGACCCGCCAAGCCACATTTGAAACACTTGAATTTTGACTTATCAACCATATTTCTATTTGGCTTAGCTGCTCCAAAATTTTTCTTGAATTTGAGTTTGGAAAATATTGTGGATAAGAATGCTAGATGTTCATCAATATCATCCATGTCATCTTGGCTCAATTGATCTTCATTTTCAGCTACCAGCCTTTTACCCTTGCTTTCACAGACCTTTGATGTAGACTCAACAGCTTCTACCTTCACCTCTTTCTCCTTTTCTAACTCAGCAACCAGTGCTATGGACCCTCCTTTCTTTCTTCCTTTCTCCATCCTTTTATCTTGCTCTATTTCAAGCTTATAGGTTTTCAGGATGCCATACAGTCTCTCCAAGGTGAACTCCTTGTAATCCTGTGAATTTCTCAATGAGACTGTCATTGGCTTCCACTCCTTTGGAAGAGATCTAAGGAACTTGAAATAAGAGTCTTTTATTTGATAGACTCTTCCATGCAACTTCAGAGCATTTAGTAACTTTTGAAATCTACTAAAAATATGAGTGAGAGACTCACTTTCTTCATAGTGGAAATGCTCATATTGCTGAATCAGTAGCTGCATCTTATTTTCCCTTACTTGCTCAGTACCATCACAAATAATCTGGATTGTGTCCCAAACCTCTTTGGCTGTTTTACAGTTAGTGATGTTATCAGATATATCACCATCAACTCCATTGAACAATATATTTATGGCCTTATTATCCTTCCTGACTTGTTCAATGTCAGGATCTGACCATTCATGCCTAGGTTTTGGAACAGATGGTTAATTGTCAGTTGCAGCTCTCTTTGGTACATGAGGACCTCTCTCTATGTAATCCACATAGGCCCCATCTTGAGAAAGAAGATGTAGATGCATCTCCAATAGTTGTCTTTGTCCAGAAATGAGATCTTCACTCCAACATCCTTTTTGTTCATCTTGTTGTTTGTTGAGATCTTTATACTCTTTGTTCTTCAAGAGCTTGCTCTGATACCAATTGTTATTCCCTAATAATAAAACAAGAATTACAAAAGGGGGTTGAATGTAATTCTGGCTACTTTTTAAAATTTAAAGAATGTTCTAACTTGATAAATATAACAGTGTTTGATTAGCAATTGTGCGGAATAAAAGAATGATAGAGATCAAAACATTAAGTAATAAAAACACAGGCTTTTAAAACTTTCTGGTGGATTTGAAAGTTTCCACCAGATATATATATATATATATATATATATATATATATATATATCAAATTGAGAACTCTGTGAAGCTTTGAATAGCTCACAGCTGTTTACAAGTTTAAACAACTAAACTACAGAGAAATGCGTACAGAATATGGCTTGATATGTTTCTCTGAAAATAAGCTTGCTTAGTTAATTATTCTACTTGCTACACTTGGTTTATATATCACCAAGTTTACATGGCAATAAGACAAGATAATAAAACAAAACATATATAGTCTAATTCCATGTTGCTTCACTACTCTATTCCAGCATCTTTGAATATCTTCACAATTACATGGAAATGGTAATGCTTTTTTGTTCTCAAATTTCTGCTTAATAAGCTTCCACATTCCTTTTGCAAACACCCAACGCATGTGACTGTGTTGTCACTGTCAACGGCTATTTGAACTTGATCATCCGTCGGGACTATGCTTATCATCCGTCGGGAGCTTTGTTGATCATCCGTCGTCAATCTATTCTGCATATCAATCTAGTAGTCAACATGACTTACAGAACCCTAAGCAATCTACTTGACTAATACATGTTGTTTGCAGAAATGTGCTCCAGTTCTTATTTGTTACATAAGCTACTCACTCGATGGATGTCAATTTGTCATCCGCCGGGACTATAAAGTTCATCCGTCGGGACTATATTTGATCATCCGTCGAGTGCTATAAATTTCACTAAGTTAAATCTATTAAGGTGTTTTGTTTAACTTATCATCAAGTTCACAATATATTACTAACATATGTTGCAAATATTTGACATTTCTTTTATGATTATGGTATTATGTTTCATGTGGTGAACTACACCTGGTAAACATTTACTTCTGAGAATGAAACCCATGACTTCTTTCTACCTTCAACTTCTGAAAAACCAAACACTTATCCTATGCTACGATACCACTTCAATGTCACCAGATACCTTTCATTCATCGAATACACACCCTTGCTTACCTGATTCCGTTTCAGAAATACTAAACCCTTGTTTTTACAAAGTTAAAACTCTTTTATGCAGGATTTGATTTTCAAATGCAATGTTAATTTAGTTAAATATTTTTACAACTGTTGATTATGATTTCGTTTACGAATATGAATGTTTTATTTGAATTGAATTATTAGAATTGGATTGTTTTGTAAAACATGTGGACCAGATACGTGGTCAATTGTAGGCCAAAGTGTGCCTTGAATCCAGTATAGAGAACACGGCTGTGTGCCATGTTCGGGGTTAGTGTGTGACTGATCAGCAGCCTAACCTTGATTTTAGTTAAAATGAGATAAGTCCAGTTTTATAATTCTTTCGAATGATTGAATTTTCCTAGTTTTCAATTGATTCAAAGATTGATGAATCTTTTGCTTAATATCCCATGCTTATGAAATCTTGATAAACTATTATTGTTGTTATATTGGTACTTACCGAGCATTGTTGCTCATCCTTACTTTTCTTATAACCATTTCAGTAAGGCTTAAAGATGTGTTGCTTGAGTTCGAAAGCTAAGGCTAGGCAAAGAAGTGAGAATGGTTAAGTTATCCAAAGGTCAAAGTTGGTATCCAGGAAAATGGGAGGAAGAAGGTTCGAGTTAGGATTGTTCACTGAGATTCAGTTATAAATTAGGTTTGTAAATAAAGTAATCGTGATTCTTCTCATCGAAGATGACTTGAAGTTGTAAAAGATTTTGTTGATTAATAATGGTGGTTGATTCTAATTTCAATACTGTAACCTGTATGCGATCCTGTTTTTAAGGGGTTAAACTATTTTCTTTTGAATTCTTTTCAAATGTTCAGGTTTTTAAATACTTTGATTTTTATTATGTTTACAAAAATACAAGCTTTCAAAAATGTTTTAAAAAGGTTTTGCGTTAGTGACGTCAAATCCAAATCACCGGAATTGAGGGACGTCACGGTAACTAATTTGAACTGCGAGATATATTTGTTTGTTATCATAAGTACATATACATTCTGCTAATTTACATAATCCCTCTGTAGTCAGCAAGGGAACCTACAACTTTGCTCAATTTGTTATGTAGCTTAGACTGTTGTGTTAATTTGATACTTATTTTTTTAGGGACTATAGGCTTTCCACTTCATGGAGACTTTTTTTATAAGTGAGAGTGATCTCATCTTTGTTTTTTATAGTGACCTCCATGATCCTGCAACTGTTTATTGCATTAAGATGTCATAAGGATGTTCTGTATTGGCATCTATTTTGTGACTTAGTTGTCATGAAATTTTTTTATGCATTTTATTCACGTCTGACTGCCTTTACTTACGCTCACTATTTGTTCGGTGAAGAAGCATGATACATATTTTGTTTTTATTTTTTCCCACCAATTGGTGGCAGGTCGTTCGACGACGGGAGGTTAATTTGAGATGTCATGTCATATATGGGATGCCAGGTCGTAGCTTTTAGTCTATTAAAATTTTCTTTTTTAATATTATAAGCTCTTACGAAGGAAAAAAATATATTAACGACAAAAATTGTTACTCCCACCTTGCGAAGCAGGGAAAAAAATCCTAATATATATCTATATATATAAACATTTATATACAAATAATCTATATATGTACAAAACATTTGGATTGGATAGAATTATAAAGAGTCAGTATGTTTCAGTTTATCTCGAATTTGAAAAGAGAATTTGGCCCATTTTTCAAACCTGGCAGAAAATACATCGTCACAATCCAAGATTGTTAAAGTTAAATTACGAATTCAGGCAATCAATTGAGATCTTTGTAGGATTATGTCAACTCATGAAATGTATCAAAATTACTAACTTAATTGCAAGAAGTACATTACTGTTTTTGAGACTTGGCCCGATTTTTAAAAATATTTGAAATTTGACATGAGTTGTCACAAAGATCCGTTAAAAGGTACGATGATATACTAAATCAATTTATCTTTCATATTTTACCTTTAAAGAAAGAATTAGGCTTATAACATTTTTCACTAATGGTGAATTTGTAAAGAGATGATCCAAAATAACTACTTTATTTGATTCTTTTTAGAAAAAAATAAACTACAATTATAAAAAATAAGATTTTTAAATAAATTTATGTTATTTAGAAAATGGTAAAACATTTCATGAATCTTCATATTAATATATATAGATTATTTCTTGAATAATTTATTAAAAATACAATAATATTCAAATTTTTTAGAATGAAATCTTAAATTTTGCAAAATTATATATATATATATATAACTTAGAAAAATTAAAGAAATCAATCCTTTAAAGCAAAGTTTATTTAAGTTGTGCAATATTAATTTTACCAAAATAATATTTAATGCTAGAAAACTTCTTAAAAATAATTTGAATTACTTTAATATTCAAGTTTTTCATGAATATGAGGTAAAATTATACTATATTGTACCATTTAATTTAATAAATTATTCTATTTAAAGAAAAAATTATATTGGTCGATAATTGGAAAGACCTAACAAGTTCAACTAATATTTATTAAATTTTATCGAACTGAAAATATTTAATTTTAGGAAAATAATATACAATGTTATGAAATTATTATAAAAAGAAAGATTATAATCATAAAGTAAACTTGAAAACAATTTGAATGAAGATGTAGTACTCTTTTTTTTCAAATTCTTAAAAAAATCTCGTAAATATCAATAATTAATATTTACAATATATAAATTATCTTTATGTCCCGACCATGATTAGCGCTCAACTGAGTAAAATTGAGCATGGATGGTCTGTCAATGCTACAACAACTACAATATATAAATAATGGCAATTTATTTTTTAGATAATTACAATTTTTGAATACTTATAAATATATGTTATTTTGATAATCAATCGGCTCATTAGATATTAATAATGATTAAATATACATAAATAAGATATTTATTATATAAATAAATGAGACCAATATCATTTAATCGAAAATTTAACAAATAATAATTTACATATGATTTTGTATGATTTTATCTTTACTAATTGTATAATTCAATGTTACTATTTCAGATTTATAAATTTACTAAAATATTACAACAAAAGTGTTTTATAAAGTGAAAATGAGAATGATCAATCAAATATGTGATTTTTTTTCAATATTTTAAAAACTACGATGAGTCAATGTTAATTGATGAATTTTGAAATTGACATTTTGCTAACATCTTACAAAATGAGGACTTTATTCCATACATTAAAAGCTTGGGTTAAGTTTAGCTACCAAGATTGTGAACCTCAAAAACTAACATTTTTAATTAAAAATTACTTATATTAAAAATAATATAAATTTTACTTTATTGAATATTATGATTATAAATCTTTACAACTTTATTTATGCATTTTTAATAATTTTAGATTGAATAAGGTAATTAGAAATTAGTAATATCTTATATAAAAATCATATAACTTGTATATGATATATGTGAAAAAGTGTAGAAAATGACCGGTTAATACTTCAAAACAAAACAGGATAAAATAACTTAAAGGATTAGAATTCACAAGATTGTTAATGATGAGATTATTTCCCCAAAGCAAACATGGCCTTAGTTTTCTTCCTTGTATATGTATTCACATATAATAAAAAAGCTAGTAACTTATCCTTGTTTAACAAAGGTCCTTTTCTGCTTAATAACTCTCTATCAGTTTCAACCTTGACTAAGACTAATTTGTGTTACTTCTATTTAATTATCGCTTTCGACCAGAAACGGTTTTTTTCACTGCTCCAACCGAGACTAAAAAATCGTCTAGAGATGACAACGTTTTCATGTCATCGGGAGGAAAGAAACTAGCAGCCTTTCCCATTAGTGATGCAAAGAGAAGAGACAGTGAAGGCCGAGTTACATAACGATCATCCAAAAGGTCATCAAGAAATGCAAAGGCCGCTACAAAGTCTGATCTGCTAGCATTTATTGGAGCACAAAAATGAGCAGGAATTATTCTTTTGAACGCCCAGTCTCTTGCGATTCCGTCTATCCAGTCTTTCACCTGAAAGGTTCAAGAAAGTTCTTAAATATAAATAGTAAGTATTTACTTTTTCATAGCCACCATTTACCATAAGTACTTTAGCATGATTACATTTTACATCAGTGTGAAATTGCCATGATAGTATAAATAGTAGTCCTTCAAACATGAATAGGGAACCAACTGAGGCAGGCAGGCAGGCAGCAAGCAAGCAGTACACCATATACTAATTTAATCTAATGAAATTTTGAACTGGATTATATGTACTTACCTTTTCAGGAACTTTGCTGAAAACTAATGTTTTAACAATTGGTGAAACAATCAGCTTCTGCGACATTTGAGCAAAGCTGGCATTGGGCTCAAGAAGATTTGATGGCCCTAGGAAAAGTATTTGGAGAACCATTCTCTCCCACCCTGCCCCAAGAAAAGGTTCCATATCAGATCACATGTATGTATACTTATAGATTTAGAGTGGTGGTTTCAAGGTAATAAATTTGATTGTGATTTGAACTTCTAAGAAGCACATGACTGACCTTTTTGCCGGTTCATTTTGTTGTCGATGACTGGTTCATCAGACACTTCCTTCCCTTTGCTTAGAATTCTTACTGCCAAACCATTCTTTGCTGACGATAAGAGTGATTCATTACTAATACAACTTGGTGGTTGCCTTGGAACAAAAATTACAGCATCTGTCACTAAAAGTGTCCTGGAGGGCTTATGATAAAATGCAACCTCCACATATGGCCCGATTCCTGAAATAGTACAGAATAGGAACCTTTAGACCAAAAAAAAAGACATAAAAAGTGGTCTGAAAGGTCAAGCTAGAAGAGATCTTGATTACCAACTTCGGGAGAACTCAGAACTTTTTGCTCAATTTCATTAGCCCATGGAGTTGAAAAATCGTCATCCTTAATTGTTTTGGAACCAAAAATACCGAAAAACTCAAGGGGCAAATTTAAAGGCCAGCTCCATTGCCGTGGTGCCACCCATACCTGAGCTTGAGGGAACTTTCTGGAAAATGGACCGACAAAGATTTTATGTTCGTAAGCAAATGTAGGCAGGACGATGCATTCTACTGGAGCTCCCAACTCCTTCACTAGCTGTGGAGGTAAATAAATCACTTTAACCATAAAGTACAACATTCTGATGAACTTTGCACAAAAGCAGTGGACCTAATGAACTTCGCCCAAAAGCAGTAAACTGGAATACACTTCATAAAAAGAAAAAAACCTAGTACATGAGCAAAAGATAGATTGAGGTGTTTTAAACAGCAAATTATCCTAAAAACCTGTAAATTCCGGATACTTGACAAATATGCTGGCGCAAACATCTTTGTCAAGGCGTCGCCTAGGTGAAAAGACGGTCATAAATGGATAGGCGTGCCGCGTGCAGCCTGGCTCGATTTTGATGTGGTAGGTGAATCAGGGACGCCTAGGCTTACACTAGGTGAATCAGGCGTTCCGTTATAATCTAGATATTAATAATTAACTACTTTTCTAATCCATTATTTGACTTGGTTTATTTTCATTACAATGTATACTTTAGTCGCAACATTCGTACTATTTATGTGAACCATTTTTGTCATAGCAACAGTCTCAAATATCAAAATTTTAAAACAAAAACTAATAAATTCTATTTAATTTATATAAATTAAACTGGTCATACATTACTAAAATCATTATTAAAATTAATAAACAATTTGTTGACATAGTATGTAATTTAATTACTGATTAAAGTAAACAAAAACTGTCTACATAAAATGTACAGTTTATGCCTTTCTCTAGTAGCGCCTTAAAGACACCCACACAGTACCTTGCTGCCTAGGAGTCCAGGCGGTTCGCTACCGCCTTGGGTTTGCCTATGCACCTTGACAAGTATGGCACAAATTACGGATTTATGCACAATTTAGCATGAAAGTATGGCAACAAAATGGTGCACGGATGAGATGTTGGATATCTTTCTAAGGTATTACCACCCCTTCCCCAAAAACCAAAGTATATAAACAGATCTCACCATTCTGAATACTTGTCAAACATGAAAGTCCGAGTCACATGATTCTTTCATGTTATGCTTTTGAATTTTTTTCTTGAATGAGTAAGCGACTTTTGATATAATGTATGAAAAGTACTACTCCCTCCGTCCCATTTAGTATACATTGGGAGACGGGGGGGCTCGGCACGCATTTTAACGCTCCTTTAAAGTATAGTTTCATAAACAAATTTAATTTTTTTTTTTCTAAATAAAAATTTAACTTTCAAAGTTTAATACAAAAAAAGAAAATTGTAAAATAAATTATGGAAGTATGCTTTATATTCACCTTAAAATGTGTGCCGAGCATTGAAAAAAACTCTTTAGAATTGAATGGGACGGAGGGAGTACGTAACATGTTAAAATTATAGGTATACCTCAATGCACTCCTTGGTTGGAGCAATTGGCGCATGGATCCACAATCCTCCAGATTTAAGTTTGATGACAGTCATGCGAATGTTTGTTGATACACTGCTGAATCCCAGCGCCTGCTCTTGTTCGAAGAGCCATATGACATTTTTTACAGCCTGAGATTGAAGTGCTATTAAGAAAAATAAATCAAATCAAAGCATTAATTTTGACAATACTCACTAGTTATATTCTTGAGATTGATGTCAGGTTTAAGGCCTGCATTAAAGGAAGACATTTGGTTGTGTACACATAATTTGAACAAAATTGCTTTATGTGCAAAAATTTTCATCTGTCTAACATTTTTCCTTTCTGTAAATTTACATTACTATACTTTTAAAAACCCCGGATTATGGTGAGAAAAAATATTACATTATTGTTGGTCCCTGAATGTCAAAAGTGTGTATGTCTAAGTGTAAGATGTGTAAAGAGGACAGGTAATTTATTCATTGCATCTTAATGCTTTAAGTAAGCACAAGGTTAAAATGGAAATACCTTAAGAGCAAGTCCAGTGGTGGTGTTAAAAGTGGTGCTTTTTCTATAATATAGCATCCAAGAAAAAATACCCTACTCCATTTGGGTGGTAAACATGGATGCAAAATATCAAAAATACCATACTTGGTGCTGAATATGGAACCAAATATAATTGTTGCTACAGTTGCCACATAAAGATGCAAGTGGGTAATTAAAGACAAATAAATTGTTAAAGTAACAGTGACAAACATGATTATGCCTGTAAAGATTAGGTAATTCAAACATTGTTTTATTTGAGAATACTTGGTGCCATTTTAAAAACTATACATTGGTGTTGAAGAGTATAAGATCATGTTGGGGTCTTCCTCTACCACCTTAAAGTTTTAGACGGACTGATTACTTAACAGGTTTTAGACGGACGGGTTACTTCACATGATATCAGAGCTCGGTTTAAAGCTCGGTTTAGGTAGGGTTTTAGATTGACTGGTTACTTAACAATTGGAGCACAAGAGCCCTGAATGTTGATATAATGGTGCCATATGTAGTGCAGCTGGGTAGTGCCCTTGTTTTGACATTTTACCTACTTTCTGTTCTCCAATGGGACCTCTGACTATGCCTGCGTGTTGTGCGGATCCATAGAAGCAAATGAACGGAAGCTTACAGGTGAAGGCATTTGTGCATGATTATTGATAATTTGTAATTAACTATAATTCCAAGAAAAAAATAGCAAAAAACTGGAAGCATTCCAATAGAGCATTCCTAAATATAGGCAGTTGAGCACCATATATTTTGTAACGCTAATCAACTTTGGAAAATCACTTAAAATAATTACAACCGTAACTTCCCTGTTCTAAATAAAAACTACTTGTAGTTGTCTGACAAAAAAGTATTCATACAATCCAGTAATATGATCCAGTTAAGACCTCGTTGGAGCTAGTTAGACCTCGGGTTGTGTCTGTAAACGTAATGACTAATGAAGGGGCGGAAGTAAAAAAGAATACAGTAAAGAGAGGGAAGTAAAGTTACCTCAGTTCTGATAGTTCGCCTGTTGAGAAAAGGACCAAGAGGGAAGGGAAATCCGGTGATATTGATATAAAATCTTCCACTGCCTTGAGTGAGTTTAGTACTTGTGTTGTTGTCTGAAGAAGAAGCAACCACCAATCTGCTTGACTTTTTGCTTGGTTTTAATAACGGACTAATACTACTACAAAATTTCTTCAAACTGCAACCTCCAAGAAAAGTACTGTTGTTGTTGTTGACTTGTTTAAGTGTGTGTTTCACAACACAACAGTTTGAAGCTATAGCTGCCGCTGCTGCTGCACTCACCATTCTTTGATTTACAAAACTTTGGATTGGTTTCTGGTATGGGGGGTTTCTTCAAGATGAGGAAGCTACTTTGGTGCCACGTGGATCACCCAACCACTCTTTGGGATTTATTGTGGATCATGATATTTCTCTTGTACAAATTATTGAATATTCAACACAAAGCACCTCCTAGTTTTCTTTTCTTCCCCCTAAAATTCGTCTCTGTTGTGTATATGTCTTTTTTATATGTACTTGAAATATTTATTCATCCAATTATTATTTCAAATAAACTTCTATCACTTAAGATTTTATATCGTTATAAATACATCATATTCATATTTCTCGTCTTTATTATTAACATTCGTATGGCTTTTATTCATAAAATCAATAGTCATGTAACATTCGTAGAAAATTCACGTAAATTCTGAACTTTTCAAAAAGATCTTTTCGTTTTCTACAACTTTCGTAGTTCGTGTTTTCAAGTAAACGTCGTTTAGAGGGCCAAAAAGGCTATATTTAGATCTGATCAAAATTGTAATTGTGGAAAAGTTTGAGATTTTAGATGTTGCGTGTTTAGTTGGTTGCGGATTGAATATGTGCTTTAATGTATATTATTTATTTCTGTGATCGAGGTAATTGACTATCCATTCCTCCATAATATTGTGTAGTGTTTGATTACATGTTCTTATTATTTATAAGTAACTATTTGATACTCTATATTATTGTGTAGCGTATGGTGTGTTGTGTGTGTTGTGCAAGACATGTCTGAAGATAACATGACTAAGTCATTTTGACAACTTTAAGAATTAGTTGTATGATAATCTTATTGTATTTTATATTTGTATTTCTTGAGTCTGTAAAAGTGTTAAGGAGATCAGACTGAAAGATTTTTCTATGAACAACCATCAAGCTAAGGAATAAATTGTGGAAGAAAATCAATCATGACTATGCCTCAGAGAGAAGTGTAGAAGTTTGGAATTGAATAATGTTATTTTTAGAAAATATTCTAAGTCATATATCAACAAATCACAGATCAAGATGTATAGAGATATCTATCGAGAAGTCAAAATTGACTTGTAGAGAAGTCATTCTACTTGTAGAGATGTCACTCTGCTTGTAGAGATGTCCAATGAGATATCGACAAGTCAAAATTGCCTGTAGAGAAGTGGAGATATCGACATGTCAAAACTACATGTAGAGTGGAGATATCGACAAGTCAAAACTGCATGTAAAGAAGTGGTGATATCGAAAAGTCAAAACTGCATGTAGAGAAGTGGAGATATCGATAAGTCAAAAGTGCATGTGGAGAAGTGGACATATCGACAAGTCATAATACTTATAGAGAAATAGAGATATCAATAAGCCATTATACATATCCATATGTGACTAGTCAGTACAGTAAAATAGATCTCGATAGCAGTTCAAAATTTAGAATACAAACAACTTGAAGATCTAATATTATCAGTCAACAAACAATTCTATCATTGAATTGAAAAGTCTATAAATACAGTTTGAAGAATGCAAGATCAATGACCAAGATGAACTGGACAAAGAAGGGTCACAGGCTTGTTAGATTGTATGAAGATTTGTTGTACTAAAAGTGGAAATAGACAAATAGACTTTAGAATATGTGTTAGTCCATTTTAGTGTAATCTTTGTAAGTTGTGCATGTTGCTCTATAAAATATGTCATGAGTCCTTTATTTAGTTGTAACAAAATAGATCTAGAAACCTTGTATTCTCTCAAGAGAAGTAGCTGAGTTCTCATCATTCAAGAACACAGATTTGTAGCACAACATATTTGATTTAAATATAAATCAAGTGAGTTTTGATAAATTACTTGTGTCTCTTACATTCAGTTATTTATCACTACAAATTAATATCTAGCTGTTGAGTTCCAAAGCCTAAACACATTGATTTTCAAGAAGTAAAATCAAGAAGATCAAGAAAACACATTCACCCCCCCCCACTCTCTCTATGTTGCACTTCATACTTAACAAGTTTTATCAGAGCAAAATCTGAAAGTAACCAGATCAGATCTTGGAAGTATGAGTGCACAGAAACTTAGCGGTATCAAGATTCTTGTCTTTGACAAAGTGAATTACACCCTATGGAAGAAGAAGAGGATGTTGTTTATCAGGATGGCTAATCCACTATATCTTGAAATTCTCAAGCATGGACCCTTCATTCCTATAGTGAGGGTACCTGAAGCAACTGATGGTGATATGGTTATGTCTGGTCACTTTGCTCCTAAGGATCCATCTACATATACTGAACCAGAAAAGGAGAAACTTTTAGTTGAAAACAGCTTGTAATTCAATCTTATTGAATCTCTTGATAATTTTATGTACAGCAACATTATCAACTGTGAGTCAGCCAAGTAGATATGGGAAAAGATAGAGATTCTGTGTGAAGATACTGAAGAAGTGAGGTCAAACCAAAGAAGGATTCTAATATCAGAATATGAGGGTTTCATGGCTTAACCTAATAAGGAATTACTGAGGTTTTTTAAAGGTTCAACAAATTGATAAATGATCTACAGCTGCATGACAAGTAATATGAAGATGAGGAGGTCAACTTAAAATTCTTTCTCACTCTTCCTAACTATATAGAACAAAAGATCTTTGCACTAAGAGAAAGGTGAGATCTAGGGAGAATAACTTTGGAGGTTTTATATGGCATTCCTAAAACCTATGAGCTGGAGATGATTTAGAGAAAATCATTAAAGCTAAGTCAATGACATGTTGTAGATGTATCAAGTATCTTGATAGCTAATGACAAGAAAATACCTGAAGATGAAACTGAACCCAGACTCAGGTTATGCAGCCCATAGAGAAGAAGAATAAGGAACCTTAAAAACAAGTCATTTTGGAGTTGGAAGAGTATGAGTATTATACTTTTGATGAGTTAGATGAAATGGACCAGTCTATAACTTACCTGGCAAGAAATTTTTAAAATATAAGAGTCAAGCAGCCTAGGTACTTCAAGGGTAAAGGTCAAACATCCTATAATAATAACTGGAAAGGAAAGACTCGGACTAATATAACTGTCAAAGGTGGCTATAAATCAGGATCTGTGGACAGATCAAAGATTGGATACTACAACTGTGATGAACTTGATCACTTTGCAACAGAATGCAGAAAATAAAAGAAGGTGAAGAAAGATAAGACATATTTGGAGCTTAAAGCTAAGTATGAAGCACTTCTGAAGAAACAACAAGAAAAAGTTTATATTGCTGAAGGAAAGAGTTGGGATGACATAGATGATGATGATGATGGTGAAGAATATGGAAATTATACTCTCATGGACTTAAGGGAAGGAGAGTCATCTGCATCAAAATCTGAGGTACATATCCTAACCACCATTGATTTGAATGCTTCACAATATAGGGAAACTATTAAAAAGATGAGTGTAGAAGTGTTTCACATTCACACAAGCATGGTGGTTGCTACTGAAGAAATGAGTAGGCTGTCAAAAGTGAATGAAAAACTTGAAATTGAGAAACAGGAACTAGACCTGCAGCTTGTAAGTATAGAAGCACTTAGACAAGAAAATGAATATCTTAAAAACAAGTTGAAATGTGCAGAGGAAGTATAAGCTATATTGAGAGATAAAATTGAGAAAAATGATCTTAAGCTTAAGTCATTTAAAAATGCATCTAAATTGGTTGGTCAATACCATGAAAAGAACAAGCCACGTGCTAACATAGCTATTGGATTGGACTATGAGGCTGGTTCATCTCAAAAGAAAAGCTAAATTGACAAGGAAAAGGAAATGGTGAACAAAAAAGTCCCTGTTGTGCTTCAAAAGGTTAATGCCCCCTTGTTCAAATTTTGTGAGGTGAACTTCAGTGAAGAGGAACTTATCATCAAGTAGGAAATTATAGATAAAGATGAAGAAATGAAAAATGCCAAATCAACTCTCAACACTGAAAGTGAGAAAAAGCGTGAAGCTAGTCCAGTCATCAAAACACTAGTAACTGAAATAAAAAATGAAAGCACATGAAAGAAAAAGAAGAACATAAATTAAATGATATGTGTCAACAAAAGCAACAACTATGCCTATGTTGTAGATGCTCCCAGAAAGCAGTGTAAAAAATGTGGCTCAATAAATCACCTAACTCATCTTTGTAAAAATATTGTTAGTGAGCCAAAGTATAGAGCCTGCAAGTACAGTGAAGCTCAAGTTGATGACCCCTACTCTTTCTGTGACAAGTTTGATTCCATTTCATGCAACATGAAAGTTATGACTAGCTGTCATAAGTTGAAAAAAGATCTAAAAGAAGTTAACTTTAGATATGTGATCAAAGAAGAGAATATTAATCAAACTAAGAAATCTATTTCTTTTAATTGTTCAAGTTCTGCTTTAGCTAACTCTGTCAAGAAGAAGAATGTTCCCAACACTGCTTGGGTAACTAAACACACTTAAACCTCATTATGTACAAGTAGACCTGGCAACGTTTCGTGTCGTGTACAAACGTTCCGCGTACTTTCTTGTTTTTGTTTACCAAACCTTAAACCCGAACCCGACCCTGATTTGGATTCGTGTACCAGTTTGGTGACACTAACCCAGAACTAATATATTCGTGTTTACCCGCTTTAGTACACTAAAATACACGAATTATATACGAAAAAATTAAATGTTAAAAAATACAATAGATAATTAAATGGTCTTGAATAGTGAACGACAAAGTTCTGAATAAAAAAGCATGAAACAAGTGAAAATGTTCTTATGTACAAGAAATTATAAATTGTTCAACATTCAAAAGAGATTAAAAACATAAAGTCAACGACTTGATCTTGCTTGTTTCTTTTTGTATCCACGACCACGAATCTAAAAATAAATAATATAGATTTAGTTTACCATTAAAATGTCTTTAAAATAAATTAATAAATTTAGTTTACCGATAACAAATGTCTTAAAAATCATGAATGCACAAGTCTAAAAGTCAAATAGTGAAGTGCTCGCATAGTCAAGAAATAATAAAATTTAATTTAGTATTTATAATTATATATATGTTATTTAAAATAAGTAAATTCACATTTGATATGTAGTATATATGTATATTATATATTTTTAAAAACTTAACTATTTATTTATTCTGTGTACTTTCGTTCCGTGTCATGTATATAGATCGGAAACCCAAACCTGACACTAATTATATTCGTGTTGGTGTAGTTTCGTGCTCGTGTACCAAATTTATGAACCCAAACACTAATTATTCCTGTCATTTCGTACCGTGTTTACGTGTCGTATACCATTATTACTAGGTCTCAAGAAGAATAAAGTCATGTGGATCATTGTCAGTGGATGCTTCAGGCACATGACATGTGATAAAGCCCTGCTATCATAATTTATAGCTGGCCCTTTGGTGACCTTTAGAGACAACAACAAAGGATTCACAATGGGATATGACAGTTTAATTATTGGAAATGTTGTCATTCAGGATGTAGCACTGGTTACAGGTCTTGAAGTAAATCTTCTATGTGCCAGACAATTACAAACAAGGGTTTCAAGGTTTTTTTTGATAAAGAAGATTGCTCAATCACAAGCAAGAAGACTAGTGAAGTTGTTCTAAAAATAGTAAGAAAGGGAAGCCAATTTGTTGCAGACATGAATTCAGTAAACAAGGACAAAATATGTTGCTTCTATACCAAGGCATCAAGTGAACAAAGCAAACTCTGGCATAAGAAGCTCTCTCACTTAAACTACAAAGCAATCAATAATCTTGTGAAAAGAGAATTGGTGAGAGATATGTCAGCTTTGGAATTTGCACAAAATGTGATTTTTGAAGCTTGTTAGAAAGGAAAAATAAAGAGATCAAGTCATAATAGCAAAGCTGTGAACTCCATTAATGCTCCACTACAACTTATCCATATGGATTTGTTTGGTCCTGTAAATGTAATGTCCATCTCTAAAAAGAAGTATGCACTGCTGATGGTGGATGACTACTCAAGGTACACTTGGGTGGAATTTATGCATTCAAAAGATGAAACTCCATACATTACCATTGAACACATAAAGAGGATTGAAAAGCAGGCCGAAGATCAAAAAAATTTCAAAAGATTAAGAAGTGACAATGGTACTGAATTCAGAAATTCCATACTAAGTAAATTTTGTAAAGAAAAAGGCATTACTCAAGAGTTCTCTGCTCCAAGAACACCTCAACAAAATGGTTTTGCTGAAATGAAGAACTGAACTCTAGTTGAAGCTGCAAGGACAATGATGCAGGATGCCAAGTTGCCAACCGATTTTTGGGAAGAAGCTGGTAACACATCATGCTATACTCAGAACAGATATTTGGTGAACAGAAACATTGGCAAGTCACCCTACTCAATCATGTCAAAAAGGAAGCCTATAGTTAAGCATTCTCATGTGTTTGGAAGCAAGTGCTTTATGTTAAAAGACAAGTCTGAGTATGTTGGCAAATTTGACTCAAAAGTGTTTGAAGCCATTTTGTTGGATATTTTTTGGAAATGAATACTTACAGATTTTATGTGCTAGAATAAAAGAAGATAATAGAGAGCATATATGTGATATTTGATGATGATAAGTATCCAGGCTTGGAATTCCTTGATGAAGATGAAGCTGAAACTTTGAAATTTGATAAATCTCAACCTCAATAGTGATTCTGAAGAAGAAGCTAAAAATAATGCAATCAGTAGAGAAAAAGAGGAAACTAGTGAGCCAGTGAACTCCGCAAATGAGAATTCATCTCAAGAAAAAAGCCCATCTGAATTTGATAGCACAAACTCAGGGGGAGAAATAGATGATGGTTCTGCAAGTTATGCCAACAATGAAGAAAATGAGGACACCTCTAGTCATCAAAATCACCAAACCTGAAAATGGGATAGGAGACACACACGAGACACTATCATTGGTGACTGTAATATTGTGTGAGGACTAGAAGTATCACTGCAAATGAATGTCTACATGCATACTTTCTGTCTCAAATTGAGCCTAAGAAAACTAAAGAAGTTCTACTTGATCCTGACTGGATAACTATTATGCAAGAAGAGCTAAATCAATTTAAAAGAAACAAAGTTTGGGAATTGGTTCCTGCACCAAGAAACAGAAGTATCCTTAAAACAAAGTGGGTGTACAAGAACAAAATGGATGAAAATGGTGTTGTAACAAGAAATAAAGTAAGACTGGTTCCAAAGGCTATTCACAAGAAGAAGAAATTGATTATGATGAAATTTTTGCTCTAGTTACAAGACTTGAAACAATAAGAATTTTTCTTGCATTTGCTATACACTCAAACTTCAAGGTGTATTAAATGGATGTGAAAAGTGCATTCCTTAATGGTGAACTAGAAGAAGAAGTCTATGTGCAACAGCCACCTAGCTTTGAAAATTCAGAATTTCCAGATTTTATTTACAGATTGTTAAAAGCTCTCTATGAACTGAAGCAAGCACCAAGATCATGGTATGACATATTGTCAGAATTTCTAATTAAGAATGGATTCACTAGAGGCACAATTGACAAACTCTATTCTACAAGCAATATGATGATGACATCATCCTAGTTCAAATCTATGTGGATGATATCATCTTTGGTTCTACTAATGAGAAGTTGTGTCAAAGATTCTCAAAACTCATGTAAAATGAATATGAGATGAACATGATGGGAGAACTAAGTTACTTTCTTGGCCTTCAAATTTTCTAAAGAAGTGAATGAATTTTCATCAATCAAACTAAGTATGTCAAAGATCTTCTAAAGTGTAAGTCATATGTCATAGCCTATTTGTATATTCGAGGATTCAACTCAACTCAAATAAGAATGTAATAAGTAAATAGTGGATCGACCGTCAGAGAGATCTCGCAAAGTAATATCTGTCAAAGGATTCAGAAACAAGGTTCATCTACAGACTTGAGGAGGTAATTCACTGGAAGAAGTTCAAGAAGTTGATCATGCCTCAGTGATATAAATCAAGATCGTGGATTTAATCAAGTGACAGAGATCTCGTCAGAGTATCATTAATTACAAGGATTTAATCTGAAGAAAATCAAAGCGTCAAAGTCAAGACATGAAGAAACGTCACGGAAGTTAGTCACTCATGAACCAGACAGTACATCGAGTGTCAACGTTGAAGTGGCGGAATTGATTCATAATTCTCAGTGATTTTCAGAAGATATTCAGAAGAATGGATGCTGCTCAGGGTTAGTATTAATTCTCTATTAATTAATTAAGTCATATAATTTAATTAAGTAAATAAATTATATCTGCAAAGATTAATTTATTGATTAATTAAATTAATTGATTAATTAATTCAGAATTAATTTTAGGAATTTTCAGAAGTTTAATTGGATTAAATTCAATCTTAAATCAGCAAGACAATTGAAAATGAACTAGCATGACAATCTGGATTGTCATACCGATTGTCATACCAGTTCAAAAGATTGTCCTACCGATAGTCATGCTAGTTCAAAAGATTGTCCTACCGATAGTCATGCTGGTTCAAACGATTGTCTTGCTAGCTCAAAAGGATAGTCTCACCGATTGTCATACAAGCTTAAAGGATTGTCATTCCAATTCAATTAATTCGGCTGTTGATAAATAGAAGCAGAAGTCATTCAACTCAAAAACATCTCAATCATACAGAACACATTCAAGAACAAAGAAAAGAAAGCATCCGCCTTGAAACATTTTATTTTCTTCTCTGCTTACATCAAGATCAAAATTCTAGTTTGTTAATGTTAAATCCAAACCACTAGAATTATTTATCTTGTTCTTGTGTAACAATCTAGCGGATCAAAATCCCTAGAACTTAATCTCAAATCGCGTTTAGCATTTGATTCTAATTATTGCAAAAATAAAAAAAGTTCATGTCGAATTTATTCTAGATTTGTGATAATTGATTTGAGATTAATACCTTGTAATCGATACAGTTGTTGTAACACCTTTCAAGTTTAATAATATTTTTATTTAACTTGAATTTTGTTTCACATTTTTTATTCCGCATTTATTCGATTATTTGGTAACATTTGTATTCAACCCCCCCCCCCTTCTACAAACACATTGGGACCTAACAATTGGTATCAGAGCCTTCTGATTAACGAACAAATCAAGATCCTAGACTTTTGTGATTTTTCAACTCCTTGAATTTTTATTTATTCAAAAATTCATAATGACTTCACATAAAGTTGGAACCGTTAATATTCCACAATTTGATAAAGAGAATTATATCATGTGGAAGAAGAAGATGCTATTATTTTTACAAGTTGCAAATCCCAAATATTCAAACTTGTTAAAGAAGGGTATAAAAACTCCGATGGTTATTGAACCGGAGGTAATAATAGATGGTGTGGTGACTACTAAAGCTAGAACCTATCCAAAAGAGCTCGAAGATTTTACTCCTGCTGAGAAGGAAGAAGCCTCCTTGGATGCCAGCCTTCAATTAATATTAATTGATTCCCTTGATCCCTTGATGAACAGACATGTGATGAACTGTAAAAATTCTAAACACATGTGGGAAACTATTGAGGTAATTAATGAAGGCACAGAGGAAGTTAGGGAGAACAAGTTGGAAATCCTAACCTCTGAATATGAACATTTCAAATCAAATCCAGGAGAAGGAATTACTGAAGTGTTTGAGAGGTACAATGCGTTGATCAACAACCTGAACATCAATGGAAAGTATTATTCAATCAGGGAGGTCAACAAAAAGTTCCTTTTAACACTGCCAGCTCATCTTGAACATAGAATCACTGCCATTAGAGAAGCTAGAGATCTGAGTGAGATTTCTTTGGACAGGCTCTATGGAGTGTTAAAAACCTATGAGTTGGAGCAGATTCAACAGAAGGAAGTCTACGGTAAGGATAGAATGGTCAGCACATCTACTGCACTTGTAGCTGAAGGTCAACAACAACAACAATCTCAACAATTAGAAAGAATGGTACAGTTTTCCAAGGGTGAGGAAAATGAGTTAGTAGCAGAATATGATCCTCCTACTACAAATCAATCTAGTGATGATTTTTATTCCTTGGAAGAGCTGGAGCAATTGGAAGACGAATCAATGGCCCAAATTGTCAAGAGATTCTCTAATGTCAGATTCAGGAGGAATCCCAAGCTTAAGTACAAGTCCAACTACAACAAATTCCAGAAAGGTGGATCTTCATCCTCTAACACCAGCAGTGGTGGATACAAAACAGGGATGGTTGATCGGGGCACCATTAGATGCTATAACTGCAATGAGTTGGGACACTTTGCCACAGAATGTAGGAAGCCAAAGCAAATAAGAAAGAACTCTGAAAGGGCTTATCTGGCAAAGGGAAGAAGCTGGGATGATACTGACAGTGAAGATGAAGAAGAAGGAAATCTTGCTCTTATGGCTATTGATGGAAAAGTTTCATCGTCAAGAATAGAGGTAAAACTTTCTGATGCTGAAATGGTTTATCATCTAAGAGGTAACTTAGATTGTGCACGTCGTGATAATGAACTGTTAAGTTTACAGATCACAGACCTTGAGAAAGAGGTCAATGAATTAAGACTTGTGCACATTAATCAAGACAAATTAAAAGAACATGTATCTTTTCTAGAGAATAGAGTTGACTGTTATAGAAAACTCAAAACTATTCTCAAAGACAAGATCACCGGTCTTGAGACTAAGGTTAGAGCCTACTTCAATTCTTGTTCGAAGGCTAAAGAGTTCTACAGTAAGCAAGCTGTTAATCAAACATCTGGAATAGGTTATGATTACAATGTTGCTATTGGAGAATTAGGCATAAACTCCCCTCCTCATGTCTGTGCTAAAGGGAGGGAAGTACCACATGTGCTTAAGGGTGTTGATGAACCCCTCTATAAAGCATCAATTGTTGAACCATTTGATGCGACCTCTTCTGTTATTCAAGAAGAAATACGTGCTGAGGATCATGCTTATGAGAAGATTGTTTCCAAGTCAAGTGAGTCGAAAGTTCCAGTCAAAGTTGTGAAAGCAACTGAGACTAACTCAGACACACATGAGTTGGATAACAATAATGCCATGTCTACCATGCATAAATTACCTGCTGTTAATCACTCTCATAAAGCATGTAGTGTTGCTAATTGTATGTCTTGTGCTTTTAATATGATGAATGCTTATTTTAATGGTAAGCATGTGTCTAATGATAAGAGTACTACTCGTCAGCATGTGAATAACAAGAAGCATGATAGGTCTAAGACTGCTAGTCCTTCTAAGGCTAGAAAGGAGACATTTGTGCCTAAGCTTAAACAGAAATTTGTTAAGGCTGTTTACAAGGTCAAATGTTCAGTCATTGAGGATGTTGAGATCGTTAAAATTAAAAATGTTGTTTTGCCTGACAAAGGACAATTCTACAAGTATGCCGGGCCCAACCAAGTTTGGGTTCCGAAGAAGGTCTAATCCATTTGAAGTGCAGGGCATTAAACAGGTGTAACCGGTAGTGTGGATTCTTGACAGTGGATCATCAAGACATATGACCGGAGATAGAGCCCTGCTATCAAATGAGGATTGAGAAAGTTGGCCCCCTGGTTACCTTTGGAGATAACAGCAAAGGTTTATCTGAGGGATATGGCTGTTTGCAAGCTGGGAATGTTATCATTGTAATTTTGTATATTGTGCTAGGTTATTATCAGGAAGCAGTATCTAACATATAGCACCAGTGACGAGACTTGAGAATATTACGACATATCAGACACCTGCTGCACATTACACTTGGAATTGTACTCTAGTAAGATGTGTACAAGTGTACTCCTGGTTGGTAAGTCAAAAGAGGAAGTCAATGCACCACAGTTCATGGACTTTACAGCTGCAGATCTATTGGACTATGCAATTTCTTCTTCACAATCTCACTTCAGGTTGGTATGAACTAGTATACTGCTCAAGCAATCGTCAAGGCATGGTATGGCACTCTAACAGAAGTTATAATTTTATATGAATAAGTAGAGTCGTCATATTAATAACTATCTTATCACTAAGCACAATCATATTGTTTTATATGTGCAGTGGTATATTGATTATACAACATAACAATTAGTATCTAAAGTACTTGACAAGTATCGATCAATGATATGTTGTTAACATTATGTTGCAGATATTTGTAAGCTTTTGACATGAATGAGAATTACTTAGACTTTACCCTAAGTGATCAATGTTTTATCAAAAACTCATTCATTTTGAAAAACAAAAATTAAACTTCTTTCTACATTAGTGATTTCTTATTTCATGTAAAATCTTTTGAAATCACTATTGTAAATCATTTTCTCTCTATTACCATATGTTCTATGATACAGGTTCAGTCTCCAATGACTTTCTTTCATTGACAGTCATGAGGTTGAAAACCCACAACGTCTATCCCAGACTGTAAAGACAAACACAAAAACAGAACCAACCAACACTCTTTTACCACTAAAAGTAGTATGAATGAGCGTGAGGGAGATAGTGCCTAGTGCACCACATAAGGAAGGTTCTGTAGTCAACCCAGTAGCTCTGTCTCCTACATAGATGAGTAGTATTTAAACCGAGACAACTGCTAGCCCCCATACATCTTCTCAAAAAGATGTAATGGCTGAAAAGGCACAAAAACAGTTACTAGATTCATTCTCTCAACAGGGTGAGTCTATTGAATTTTGCCTGTCGGCCAAGGTATCCGATGTAGTGTCACCACTTCAAACATAAACAATTCTTGATGCACAAGGAGAGGTTACACACACAAAGGATGAGTTGATGGAAACAAGAGTTTCGACCATTTTAAGGTCAGATTCGATTGTTCAAGGTTCGTTAGTGGACCAATTGCCTTTACAGGTGTTAGGAGAGGATACTGATCCAAAAGCCATATGTCAGTGGTCAGTGTCTACCTCCCCAGGCTTAAATCCCCTGGATGCATCTGCGGATAGTGGATCTGACATAGGTGCAGATCGGCAACTTGTTGACAATGATTCAGATATTACCTGATAAGTCACAAGGAAGTGTCTTCACAGACATTAGAAGGGAACTTTGATCTTTATGCTAAAATCGTTGGATCATTGTTTACCTTCCCAGAATTCAAATCTGGAACCCTAAAAGGGAAACTAGCAACTTGTAGATTATGACTCAGATTTATCTGACGAGTTTAACAAGGATGGGGATTTGTGAACTCCCATTGCACCACCTGTGACCTCCTTTAAGGATGGCTAAGGTGATTTTCCTTGCAGGTACAGCTGGATTATGGAGCTATGAGAGAAGAGTGATACACTTGTGAGAATGAGTGTAAACACGAGTGGAGAGAAGAGTGAAACACATGTGAGGTACACTAAACAGAATCACACACTCATAGTGAGGTAGAAAGAGAAACTACTTGTTATTTCTTTTCCAACCAAGTGAAATATGAGAACTCCTTCAGACGACGGCATACATTCCTTCTTTAAGGGGGAGATAAAAGCTTAAGAAATAGTTTGGAGGATTCCTCAACTAAGGGGGAGAAATAGCAGGGAGGAAGAAAAAGATCCTAAAAATATACACTACACCACACCATTGTTGTTTCTAACTACGGATCCTATTGTACGGGAGAGGTGGTAAACACAAGGTGATTTCCTAGTAAGGGAAGAAGCAGTTAGGGGAGTACCATTGGTTTTTATCTGCGGATCCTATTGTACGGGAGAGGTGGTAAAACGAAGGTGATCTTCTTTAATCAGTTGATTCTCATAGGGGGAGAAGCAAGAGATATGGGCTTCTCAACAGGAAATGTGGTTGTACAAATGAAGATGGAACTACTTGAAGATATGTTCAGTCTAGAGGAACATCTACTTGGAATCTGGAAAATGTTAAATCTCATCCAGAACTTTTCTGCTATTTACTTTGCATGTATGTTTATATCTTTTTCTTATTTGTTAGTTGAGTTATCCTCTAGGTATTTGTGTGTTATTGTCTAACAAACAAATAGGGGGAGATTGTAAGTCATATGTGATAGCCTATTTGTATATTCGAGGATTCAACTCAACTCAAATAAGAATGTAATAAGTAAATAGTGGATCGACCGTCATAGAGATCTCGCAAAGTAATATATGTCAAAGGATTCAGAAACAAGGTTCATCTACAGACTTGAGGAGGTAATTCACTGGAAGAAGTTCAAGAAGTTGATCATGCCTCAGTGATATAAATCAAGATCGTGGATTTAATCAAGTGACAGAGATCTCGTCAGAGTATCATTAATTACAAGGATTTAATCTGAAGAAAATCAAAGCGTCAAAGTCAAGACATGAAGAAACGTCACGGAAGTTAGTCACTCATGAACCAGACAGTACATCGAGTGTCAACGTTGAAGTGGCGGAATTGATTCATAATTCTCAGTGATTTTCAGAAGATATTCAGAAGAATGGATGCTGCTCAGGGTTAGTATTAATTCTCTATTAATTAATTAAGTCATATAATTTAATTAAGTAAATAAATTATATCTGCAAAGATTAATTTATTGATTAATTAAATTAATTGATTAATTAATTCAGAATTAATTTTAGGAATTTTCAGAAGTTTAATTGGATTAAATTCAATCTTAAATCAGCAAGACAATTGAAAATGAACTAGCATGACAATCTGGATTGTCATACCGATTGTCATACCAGTTCAAAAGATTGTCCTACCGATAGTCATGCCAGTTCAAAAGATTGTCCTACCGATAGTCATGCTGGTTCAAACGATTGTCTTGCTAGCTCAAAAGGATAGTCTCACCGATTGTCATACAAGCTTAAAGGATTGTCATTCCAATTCAATTAATTCGGCTGTTGATAAATAGAAGCAGAAGTCATTCAACTCAAAAACATCTCAATCATACAGAACACATTCAAGAACAAAGAAAAGAAAGCATCCGCCTTGAAACATTTTATTTTCTTCTCTGCTTACATCAAGATCAAAATTCTAGTTTGTTAATGTTAAATCCAAACCACTAGAATTATTTATCTTGTTCTTGTGTAACAATCTAGCGGATCAAAATCCCTAGAACTTAATCTCAAATCGCGTTTAGCATTTGATTCTAATTATTGCAAAAATAGAAAAAGTTCATGTCGAATTTATTCTAGATTTGTGATAATTGATTTGAGATTAATACCTTGTAATCGATACAGTTGTTGTAACACCTTTCAAGTTTAATAATATTTTTATTTAACTTGAATTTTGTTTCACATTTTTTATTCCGCATTTATTCGATTATTTGGTAACGTTTGTATTCAACCCCCCCTTCTACAAACACATTGGGACCTAACATAAAGAAATTTAGAATGGTGGATTGTTCACCTGCATCTACTCCTATGTCTACAACTACCAAATTAGATGAAGATAAAAAAGGAAAAAGTGTAGATCAGACATCATGTTTGCTACATATTTGTGTGCAAGATTTCAAGCAAATCCTAAAAAATCACATCTAATGGCTGACAAGAGAATTTTCAGATATTTAAAAGGAACACCAAACTTGGGGCTATGGTATCCTAAGGAAACTAGTTTTGAAGCTGTTGGATACACAGATGCAGATTTTACTGGATGCAGGGTAGATTTTGGTAGATGCAGGGTAGACATAAAGAGTACTGGTGGAAGCTGTCAATTCCTTGGTCAAAGACTTGTATCATGGTATAGTAAGAAACAACAATATATGTAAACTTCCACAGTTGAGGCTGAATACATAGCTGCTGGAAGTTATTGTGTTCAAGTGCTTTGGATTAGAAATCAATTAATGGACTATGGCGTAGTGTTACAAAAGATTCCTATCATGTGTGACAATACTAGTGCAATATCTATTGTTGTTATTCCAGTCAATTATTCCAGAACTAAGCACATTGATGTGAGGTGCCATTTTATTACAGAATATGCTAAAAATGGTACTATTACACTAATTTTTGTTCCAACAGAAAAATAGTTAGCTGAGATTTTTACTAAACCTTTGGATGAAGCAACTTTCACAAGGCTTGTAAGTAAAATTGGTATGCTAAATTCTTCGTCCTAGGGAAAGAACTCGGCTAACATGTTCCAGTAGAATTAATTCTTAAAAATCAAAATTAATTTGATTTAATTAGGAATTAACTGGAATATGATTTATAAATATTTCAGAATTTTATGTATATTTATTTCTCAAAATAAATCTAACTTGGATTTTTTCTAATTCCAAGAAAGCTTTCCAAATATTGGTTTACATTATTGATATATTAAATTGATATAAGACAAAGTCCAGTAAGAATAAAAGTATGTAGAGAATTGAGTTCTCGATAAGTCTAAATGACTTGTCGATAAGTCTCTAAATGACTTCTCGATAGAGTTTTCAATAAGTTCTTTTCATGACTTCTCGATAGACTTCTCAATAAGTCTTTTTATGACTTCTCGACAAGCAATATAGATATACTTATTGATATGGAGTTCTCTACAATTCAAATCTTAGACTTATCGATTACTCAGAACTGGAATAATTTAATTCAATAAACTATTTCAATAAAATACTTTTGAAATAAAATCAATTCTAATTTTATGTTGAATTCTTAATATAAATTAGAATAAATCAGTCCAAAAAGCATAAACTGAATATTTCTACAATATATCGATATGTCACTATCTAGTTCTCGATAAGAGTCAAGAAAATGACATCTCGACACTGAGTTCTCTACAAACCACGTGACTTCTCTACATAACTTTTCAGCTGTTCATTATTCTATTATCGATATGTCACACCTCTACACTATAAATACCCAGACATCTCGATATAAACCCTCTTTACGCTTTTGAGATCTCAGTTAACGTAATTACTGTGATTTTTCACCATTTTCAAATCTTTCAAGCTTTCTCTCTCACAAACACTTACCCACTCAAATTCAAAACAATATCAAACGACATCAAATGCCAATACTGTAAGAGCAGCAATTCCCAAGGATGGAACTAACTATCTCTTCTTTGTTGACCGAACACAAGCACCTGATAATTTCAAGTGCTTTGTGAAATTTGTGGCTGACTCTTACCTTGTTGGGGCCCTAATAGCAAACCTTGTACTATACTTGAATGTTCTCAACGAATTCCGGAACACTTCATTCACACCAATATAAATTATAATCAAACAATCTTAATAACGGTGAACTGCACAATCAAGGGTGTGGCATGGAGTTCAATGCAACTACCATCAATAAGGCATTGAGCATCTCACAGAGAGAATGAGTGCAACTCCCAGCTCAGAGGAACTTTATGAGTTCATATGCTTAATAAACTATAGTGACAAAGTTGATTTGGAAAGGCTCAATAAGAAGTATCTAAGGAAATAATGGAGCTTTATATCTGACACTACCATCAGGATATTTACTTACAAGAAGATAGACTATGACAATATTTCAAGTGTGATCCAGAAGCTGGTGTACTCAATGGCTTATGACAAGCACCTTGATGCTGGAAGCCTGATCCTTGAAGAGCTAAGCACAAGGCTAACCATGCCTTTGGAAACTAGAGGTAAAGAAATATTCCATCCTCGATTTATTATGTCTACTTTAAATTATAAAGTCAATGACATACATTTACTTGAGAGAATAGATATTAATCAAATAGGCATTTATAAACAGGTGTCCAAAATTCTATTTGGATCATTAAATACAAAGAACCGGGTAAAGGTAAGTCGAAATATAACTGACTTTATGTTAGAGAAATTTAGATCTTACCTTTACCCCATGCCTGATATGAGGAGTAATACATCATCTAGTGTAGTTATGGTTCTTGGTCCTGTAGCAGTACAAGTACATGAACAACCGCAGGAACCTACCACAGATGGAACCCTTTTTCAAAACCTCTAGAGGCTAGCAAACGAATTGCTTCATCCTCTCAAAAGGATGGACTTAGTAAAAAGAAGAGAAAGCAGACTAACCTGGTAGTAGATGAACCAAGTGAGAAAGTGTCACCCTTGGTCAAAAAGCCAAGAAAGAAACAAAGATAGAGCTGACCCTTCAAATAACCACCTCTGCATCTTCTTAGAAAGACGTAGTTGTAAATATGGGACAAAAACAGACTTTAGCGGCACCTTCTCAACAAGGTGTCACTATTGAACAAAGCATTCTCCCAAATGCATCATGTAATGAGTTTGCACCCCCTCTTGAGCACTCTCAAGAGGGTGGAAAAATAAATTTGGATGGCACACATATGAGTGAGAGCACAACTCTTGAAACTCCATCTTTTATGTGGCGCCCCAAAATTCGGGGTCAGGAATCTCGGAGGCCACGCCATCTAAATTATTACAACCACACAACTCACACCACAATATATAAATACTCATGCTTCACGACCCCACACTTATCACACACACACACACACTTACAGGTTATTATCTTGGAAACGAACCATCATATCTAGAGTAATTTTAACCATCAAGTGATAATTATTACAACCCAAAGGTGATTTAGTCTTACCGGGGAGTAACCTTTAAGTAAGGCTAGTCCTCCGGCCAAATATACGTTTCTTGTTTATTACCTTACATAAGTCATACTTATAAATAAGCCGAACTAAAAACAACTGAAAACTAATCCAGCTTATTCGGACTACCTGTGGTACATCACCAAACAATCTACGGAATAGTTGGCCATTTCCTACCCGTTTTCTGGCTGTGGTTCTCATGGCATGCATATTGATTCACTGTTGTGTTGTGTCAATTTAAGAAAACAAGTGTGAGCTATAATGCCCAGCATAATAAGGTACAGTATGAAAATGACTGTATGATAACTTACGTAAAACATCATATATGATACTTATGTTTTATTCGAAAATAGTTTCCCTTGGTGATACACACCTTCTTATGAAAATAATTCTTTAAGGGATTTTAATATCCTGCGAATACCTTAATAGTAATCCCAGCACCTAGGCTTGGGTTACGGTATTGCATCACAATTCCAATTGGAAGAATTAGGACATTCGTTGGAGCCACCGCATACGATGATCAGTCGTACTGCTATAAAAGTAACCTTTTCTGCTAGTAGAAGGACGACACATTTGTATCCTGGTTATCACCCTTTTCCGTATACGGGCTATGTGTCCTCATTTCGGGTATACACACACTTCGTAGGTCCTTAGGTACATATTGTACCGTCTCCTATGGTACCAGTAGTCTATCTAATACACGAAGTACTTGGATCCTACCCCTCCCTTGTCCTTTAGGAAATCCTATCATATCTCGAGAACTCGAACCACATCGAAGTTTCCCCCAAGCGTTTTGCTTGTTGATAGGCATAGATTTACTTTATATATATGATCGTTAGGAAATCGTTTTAATAAAAGTTCGAGGTATTTTTAATATCTCGTAAGTGGACGTTGAGTCCCTTTAAAATGTACTACTATGGACTTATAACCATCCTATAATATCACCAGAATGATTCCCGGGTTTTTATCTTCAATCCCGACCGACTCTCGGTCTTATATAATATGTCATGCTTATAGCGGAATAAAGATTTCATGATATATACTTATCGTACAACATCGCTACATTATGCGAAAATTCAACAACTACGTATCATGGCAAGCATGGTATTTATGCAATGATAGTAAAACAATCCTTTCACAACACAACATTAAAATGGAGTTGGGTTTGTAAACTTGCCTGGGTATCTCGAGGTGGAGGATGCTCTAGGTTCCGTTCGGAAATCTATAACTATAAAGATAATTCATTTCGTTAGGTCCCGTTCTAATTTACGGCGACTCGCACTCATGTGCTACTTATTATGCACCCTCTCAACTTATACTACCCTTATTATTCCTTTAAGTCATTATTCACATTATGGTCGCTATATTTTTCTAAGTATCTTAGCTTCATTCTCATTATCGACGTCGGCTCCGCTTATGAATTCTACGGTTTCTAATCGCGCGGTCTCGTCTTCGATATTTTTATAAAATTGAGAAATCATTATTTTTACTTAAAATTTTTATGAAAGTTAGGAAACTCAATATGTTACTCTCTGTAAAATTTTCATGATTTATGAACACTTTTAAGTTGATCCTTTATATTTCAAAGTTCGTAGTTCGTAGCAGTTTTTGTTGCGTAAATCACTTTTAGTAAAATGACCATAACTTTTGGTCCGTAAATCGGAATCAAGCGATTCAAGCACCTAAACGATCCTTATAACATTTTCTATCATAATAAAGGGTAATTTTTCAAGAAACTACAGTTTACAACTTCGGTACTTTCTGCAGAAACTTAAAGTTACGATTTGTTGGTTTTAACGGAGTTACGTTTACGATTGGGTTTTCGTTTACGCCTTAACTCTTAACACAACCACCAACAATCATCATTTCATCATCAACACACAAACTCTTCTCAAGAACATCATGTTCTTGAGGCAACAACAACCAACCTTAAATCTACTTAACTTAAACATCAAGATTTCATCAATACCACTTCTTAAACTAGGTTTACTACCACATACTAAATGGATCTAAAAATGAAACTTAAATAAAGTTGGGCCAAAGATTTTTACCTTTCTTGAAATTTTGAGATGTGTTCTTGAGGATGGTGGAGGCTTGGAAGTGTTTGGTATGATTTTTGCAACCTAAAACCACCATTGAAATCAAGAAACCAAAGAGAGGTTACTATTCATACTATTCACTAGTGACTTTCTTGATTTTATTTCACCCATCAAACCTTGATAAAAGAGATGAAATATTTTTCTTACCTTAGTTTAATTTCTAGGAAGCTTGGGAATTAATGGGATGATTTTACCATGGCTAGAACTTGAGTTTTGATTTTGGATTTTTTCCTTTTTCTTCAAGGGGCCGAATTGAAGCAATATGAAGGGGGGGTTTATGCTTGCTTCTCTTGGTTGCTTCTAGGAAATGGGGTGTGATATCTTCCAATTGATTTTTATTCTCCTAGGTTGAATGCTATGTTTATTCTTGTTGCAAATCTTGGGGACAAAATCCAAGTAGCTTGCTAGGTTACAAGCTAACTACATGGGTTAGCTTCCTTAGCACACTATTTTGCTAGCTAGCTTGATCATCCTATGGTTAGCTTACTATTTGATAAAGTAACCATGGTTACTTTCCTACCATGGTTTAGTTAGTGCGTTACGTTTATTTAATCGGTTGCTTAAATATTTTCATAATACTTACTCGTAAATGATTCGCGACGTAATTTCTTTCGTATTTATTCCTTATATTTTGAATTATCATACTTGAATATAAATCCGTAGGGTTTTAATCTTGTAATTATATTGTGATTCCCGTAATCCTCGGTGAGTCGTAAATACGGTCGTTTTTCAAAGTTCGTTTTCTTCGAAAACTAATAGCATTTATATACACTCATTTGGTACGTATAATCATAATCTCAACTCCAAAACTCATTTTCTCATGTACTACATAGTGCGGGCTCAAAAGTTTTTCCCGTCCGTCAGGGTTACTATTCGTTAAACGTTTTACAAGGTCTCAAAAATTCGAGTTATTACAGTCTTCCCCTCTAACAAGGATTACGTCCCGGAATCAATTAGAAAATAAGTGGGGATATCTATTCCTCATTGCGTCTTCAAGTTCCCAAGTTGACTCTTCGACATTTTGATTTCTCCATAAGATCCTAACCAGCTTCACAATCTTGTTCTTCAGCACTTGTTCTTTTTGGTCCATTATCCTTACTGGTTGCTCGATGTAGGTCAGGTCTAGTTGTAAATCTACCTGCTCGTATTCTATTACATGTCGTGCATCTGCATGGTACTTCCTTAACATGGACACGTGGAACACGTTGTACACTTGTTGCAAATTAGGAGGCAAGGTGAGCTCGTAAGCTAGAGGTCCTATTCTCCTCAAAATTTCAAAGGGTCCTATGAATCTGGGACTCAGCTTCCCTTTCTTCCCAAATCTCATCACTCCTTTCCACGGGGATACCTTCAATAGCACAGAATCTCCTACTTCATATTCCCTATCCTTCCGGGTCTGGTCGGCATACTTCTTTTATCTATCCTGGGCTGCTACCAGTCTTTTCCTGATGAGTCCTACCATTTCCCTGGTCTGCCGGACTAACTCTGGTCCTAATATCTTGTGTTCTCCAACTTCCTCCCAACACAGGGGAGAGCGACATATTCTTCCGTAAAGAGCTTCATACGGGGGCATTCCTATGCTAGCGTGATAGCTATTGTTGTAAGCAAATTTGATCAGGGGTAAGTGGTCATCCCCATTTCCTTTGAAATCAATGGCACACACTCGTAGCATATCTTTTAGGGTATGAATAGTCCTTTTGCTTTGTCCATCAGTCTGGGGGTGGTAAGCGGTACTCATGTTTAGTCTGGTGCCTACGCATTCCTGGAAGCTTCTCCAAAATCGGGAATTAAACCTTGGGTCTCTATCTGACACTATGGCTACAGGAACGCCGTGTCTAACTACAATTTCCTTCAAGTAAATATCCACCAACTTGTCTACAGTGTATCTTTCGTTGATTGGTAGGAAGTGTGCGGACTTGGTCAATCTATCTATGATAACCCATATGGCATCGTGATTGGTCTTTGTCCTTGGTAAGCCTGTCACAAAATCCATGGCTATATGCTCCTATTTCCATTCCGGAATTTCCAGGGGCTATAATAGTCCACTAGGTCGCTGATGTTCAGCCTTCACTCTCTGACATGTCAAGCACTTGCTGACCCACTATGCTACTTCTCTCTTCATGTTAGGCCACCAATAATATTCCTTAAGGTCACGGTATATTTTCGTACATCCTGGGTGGATTGAATATCTAGAGTTGTGCCCTTCGTGCAGCAGCTCATCCTTTAACTCTTGCACGTTTGGAATCCAAATTCGGGACGCATACCTCATGATCCCTTTCTCGTCCTTCTCGCATCTCACTTCTTCACCGGTCAATGTTCCTCTTTCTTCGCTCATCTTCTTTTCCTGACATACTCGTATCTTTTCAGTCAGCTCTGGCACTAGCTTAATCTCAAATAATCCTTCCGTTCCCTTACCGGTCATTCTCACGTCAATTTCCATCTTCTCAAATTCTTTAATTAACTCCTCCGATGTCATTATCATCTTGAGTCTTTCCTTCCTACTAAGGGCGTCAGCCACCACATTGGCTTTACCCGGGTGATATAAAATTTCACAGTCGTAGTCTTTTATCAACTCTAACCATCTCCTTTGTCTCATGTTCAGTTCCTTCTGAGTGAAAATATATTTGAGGCTTTTATGATCAGTGTAGATCTCACATTTCTCACCGTACAGGTAGTGTCTCCAAATTTTTAGGGCAAACACTATGGCTGCTAATTCTAGATCATGCGTAGGGTATCTGCTCTCATATTCCTTCAATTGTCGAGAGGCATACGTTATAACTTTGCCATGCTGCATCAGTACACATCCTAATCCTTTAAGCGATGCGTCGCTGTATATCACAAACTCTCCCTTTCCATCGGGAAGAGCGAGCACTGGTGCTGACACCAGCCTCCTTTTCAGCTCTTGAAAACTTTCCTCACATTTCTCTGTCCATACAAACTTTTATGTCTTCCGGGTAAGTCTAGTCAGTGGACCGGCTATCTTAGCAAAATCTTGCACGAATCTTCGGTAATATCCTGCTAAACCCACAAAACTCCTAACCTCTGTTGGGGTAGTTGGTCTTTCCCAATTGGATACCGCCTCTATTTTGGCAGGGTTAACTAAAACTCCTTTGCTACGCACTACATGTCCTAAAAACTGAACTTCTCTCAACCAAAACTCGCACTTTGAGAACTTGGCATATAATTTCTCATTCCTCAAGATTTCTAAGACTATCCTCAAATGTTCTGCATGTTCTTGCTCTGTCATTGAGTAGATCAGAATATCATCTATAAAAACTATCACACATATATCTAGGTACTTTTTGAACACTCTGTTCATCAAATCCATAAAGGCTGCGGGTGCATTGGTTAACCCAAACGACATGACTAAGAACTCATAGTGCCCATACCTAGTGCGAAAAGCAGTCTTCGGTATATTATCCGGTTTGATTTTCAACTGGTGATATCCTGTTCTCAAATCTATTTTGGAAAAATGTACAGCTCCCTTGAGTTGGTCGAATAGGTCATCAATCCTGGGGAGAGGGTACCTATTCTTAATAGTTAGCTTATTCAGCTCTCGACAGTCTATGCATAATCTCATAATGTCGTCCTTTTTCTTTACGAACAGTACTGGCGCTCCCCATGGCGACAAACTGGATCTTATCATTCCATTATCTAATAATTCTTGCAGTTGAGAAGCTAGTTCCTTCATCTCAACTGGGGCTAGCCTATATGGGGCCTTGGATACTGGTGCCGTTCCTGGTGCTAATTCTATAGCGAATTCTATTTCCCGGTCAGGTGGCAATCCTGGTAAGTTCTCTGGAAATACATCCTCGAATTCGTTTACTACGGGTATGTCCTGTATATTAGGGACGTCCTTCTTGGTATCTACCACATAAGCCAAATAGGTCTCATTACCTTTCTTTAATAATCTTTTTGCCTGTAGCATGGTTAAAAATTTCTGGTTTTGTCGTTGACCTTTAAACACTACTTCTTTTTCATCTTGCACTCTTATCTTTACCCACTTCCGTTCACAATCTATTTGCGCTCCGTTACTGGATAACCAATCCATTCCTAAGTTTACATCAAATTCTCCTAGCACAAATGGGATTAGGTCAACCTCGAAGACCTCCACTTCTAATTTTAACTTGCACTTAGGGTGTACTTGATTTACAGGAATTATTTCTTTGTTTGCTATATCCACTTTTAATATCTCCTGTAAGGGTATGGCATTAAGTTTTAACTTTTTAGCAAAATTTTGAGATATAAAAGACTTGGTTGCTCCAGAATCAAATAGGACATTTGCATGTTCGGAATTTAACAAAAGGGTACCTGCTATCATATCAGTATTTCGAACAACATCCTGAACAGTCATGTTGAAGGTCCTAGCAGTTGGGGGTCGATTGGATGCATCTCTGCTCATACCTGAGACTGGGGGCTTCATTATCGGGTAATCCTTCCTCATATGTCCTACTTTCCCACATTGGAAGCATGTCTTGTTATATTGGGGACAGTTGTTGGCAAGGTGTCCGGGTTGGTCGCACCTGTAACATTTCAGAGGGGCTCTAACCTGGTTTCATATCCCAAGGTTTCTTCTCTTACAGGTCTGGCACTCTGGTATTGGGGCGTGGGGTTGGCTATGAAATGTTTCCCTAGATTGTCCGCTGCCCTGACCAACACGCTCACTTGGGGCCTTTCTGAATCCGGGGCCTCGCGTAGGTTGGGACACCGCTCCCCTGACGAACCTGCTTGGAAGGCTCATGTTCCCGGTTCCTATTCCTTGGCTTCCTATCTTCCTTTTCCTATTTTCCTTTTCCTTCACACTCTGCTCACTGCCAGCTTCAACAATCGAGGCTTTCTGCATTAAGGTGGCATAGTCTGTCAGCTCTACCACTGCCACTCGGTTTTGGATCCATTGTTTCAGACCAAGCTGAAACCTTCGCGCTTTCTTCTCTTCGGTATTCACAAATTCAGGCACAAATCTCGACAACTCAGTAAATTTGGCCTCATAAATTTGCTACAGTCATCTTATTCTGTTTCAACTCCAGAAACTTAATCTCCATCCGGGTCTCCATAAACCTAGGGAAATACTTGTCTAAGAACAGTCAGGTAAATCTATCCCATGGGATCACGGCATCGGTCTCTAGGTTTCGTTTGGACTCCCACCAGTAGTTAGCTTCTCCTTTTAGTATGTAAGACGTGAAAATGGTCTTGTGTCATTCCTCAACACTTAGTATCTCGAAGGACTTTTCTATCTCTTTGAGCCAGGCCCGTGCTTCCACGGGGTTGGCAGATCCTAGAAACTCTGGGGGTTTGAGAGATTTGAAGGCCCTAAAGACAGTGGCTGCAGTTAGTTGGACAGCATGTGGCTGTGGTGGAATAGGCTGTTGGTTCAGATTCGCTCTTAGCAGTTCCATAAATTCATTCATGGGGTTTCCTCCCTGATGGGTATCCTCAGCCTCTTCTTCTACATATTCTTCCTCATCATATTCATTATAGTCTAGGTCTTCTTCACTTTCCTCATTCACTACAGGGTCAGGTTCACTCCGTTGTTGGTTAACAGATTCTGCGGGCTGTGCCCTGGTTCCTCTTCTACGGGGTGGCATTGTTCTGATAATGAAAATTGGTCAACATAGTTGTAATTATGACAGTTGGATTATTTTATTCATATGTAAGCATGTCATTTATTATCTAGCATATTTTTATAAAGTGCAATATTATGGACATCAATTTCTTAATAACTGCTTAGATATATATTTCATAAGGTCTCCCACTTATCTCTGGGGGATGAAACAACTAGCTGAGTTCATACATGCCTGATTACAATACATTACTACCTGTCCTGAATACAAAAATGAAAATACATAAGCTGTGTACCATTAAGGGCTAGGAACGCTATCTACTACTAGATATCCTATCAAAATTGGTGACAAGTCACCCAGCCTTCTTCAAGGTCCATATCTAGTCACTAGTCCCTCAGTCACTAACACTGCGCGTGAGGTCACACACCCTCCTTATCACTCCTGCCAATATCAGCTCTGCATCAACTACCGGGATGTATCCTCCAATCGCTGTCATCCTCATCTGAACCCTGGTACGGAGCTCGATCCCATCGATCTCTCTGCGGGCTATGGCTGGGGAAGCAGCTCTGAAATCTCCCGGGTATCCTAGTCGGGTGGCTCTCTCAGCTGTCAGTGCCTGGCGTAACTCCACAATGCGAGCAGATGCCGCAGTGATCTCAACGTTAAGCTGAGCCACTATCCAATCGTGTACAGCTACATGTGGGGTTGTCGGTGGTGGTAGAGGTGAATCTGGGTCGCTAGAGGATATGTCATAAACCTCATGGATCCGTGCACGTATCCCCTCCTCCTCATCATCATCAGTATATGGCATAGGGCTCTAAATCCCTGGGGGTGGTGTAGAAGAGCGAATAGTCGGGTGAGGGTACATCTCTACATCCCTCCAGCCTATGCCAACTCCCTGAGTCATCTTAACGCCATTAGCTATGGGGACAGGAAGGTCAGCCTCCTCCTCTAGGACATTCTCAGTAGGGTCATCATCTAAATCATCAATGGGTGGGCTCTCTAGCTCGGGAGTAGGGTCACGCTCAGGAACCATGACATCATCAACAGGGTCAATCTCCCTCCTAGGCTCCATCGGTACCTGACACAATAGGCAAGGTCTTACTTAGAGTCGGAATTCCCTTGAGGGTAAAACTGTCAGACTACCCGTGTAGCCCAACGATGAACTCGAGTTGAGTTCTAATTGATTATTTATTATTCCTATGTCTACGTATTTTATGTCCTATCGTTTCCAAGATTTGATAACCTAAGGCTCTGATACCATTTCTGAGGCGCCCCAAACTCTGGGGTCAGGAATCTCGGAGGCCATGCCATCTAAATTATTACAACCACACAACTCACACCACAATATATAAATACTCACGCTTCACGACCCCACACTTATTACACACACACACTTACATGTTATTGTCTTGGAAATGAACCATTATATCTAGAGTAATTTCAACCATCAAGTGATAATTATTACAACCCAAAGGTGATTTAGTCTTACCGGGGAGTAACCTTTAAGTAAGGCTAGTCCTCCGGCCAAATATACGTTTCCTGTTTATTACCTTACATAAGCCATAATTATAAATAAGCCGAACTAAAAACAACTGAAAACTAATCCAGCTTATTCGGACTACCTGTGGTACAACACCAAACAATCTACGGAACAGTTGGTCATTTCCTACCCGTTTCCTGGTTGTGGTTCTCATGGAAGGCATCTTGATTCACTGTTGTGTTGTGTCAATTTAAGAAAACAAGTGTGAGCTATAATGCCCAGCAAAATAAGGTACAGTATAAAAATGACTGTATGATAACTTACGTAAAACATCATATATGATACTTATGTTTTATTCAAAAATAGTTTTCCTTGGTGATACACACCTTCTTATGAAAACAATTCTTTAAGGGATTTTAATATCCTGCGAATACCTTAATAGTAATCCCAGCACCTAGGCTTGGGTTATGGTGTTGCATCACAATTCCAATTGGAAGAATTAGGACATTCGTTGGAGCCACCACATATGATGATCAATCGTACTGCGATAAAAGTAACCTTTTCTACTAGTAGAAGGACGACACCTTCGTATCCTGGTTATCACCCTTGCCGCATACGGGCTATGTGTCCTCATTTCGTTATACACACACTTCGCAGGTCCTTAGGTACATATTGTACAATCTCCTACGGTACCAGTAGTCTATCCAATACACGAAGTACTTGGATCCTACCCCTCCCTTGTCCTTTAAGAAATCTTATCATATCTCGAGAACTCGAACCACATCGAAGTTTCCCCTAAGCGTTTTGCTTGTTGATAGACATAGCTTTACTTTATATATATATGTACTTCCGAAGATTTTGGAGGAAGTACTAGGGATGTGAGTTGACCGTTGTCAACAGATAATTAAATAAGGGGAAAATGTTTCTCCTTGAGACTATATTCAAAATATTAAATAAGTCGGGATAATATTCTCCGACGATCTGAGATTATTCGAATGATCTTCGAAATCAGAAAGTAGTTTAAATCCGGTTCTATGATTTTTAAATCAATAATAAACCCTTTAATAATTAATAAATAATTAAATGATAATCGATAAATAATTAAACCTCGAGTGAGTTTACTCTCTAAAAGAATATTTAAAATAATCTTCCTCAACTAGTTTATGTCTACGTAGTTAATAATCTTTAATGATTAATCAGGTTTGAAATAAATAATTTTTAGGATATACTACTCCCATGATAAAAGAATAGGTAAATAATATTTATTATTCGAACAATAAAATATATTTGAGGGAATATGATCGTTAGGAAATCGTTTTAATAAAAGTTCGAGGTATTTTTAATATCTCGTAAGTGGACGTTGAGTCCCTTTAAAATGTATTACTATGGACTTATAACCGTCCTATAATATCACCAGAATGATTCCCGGGTTTTTATCTTCAATCCCGACCGACTCTCGGTCTTATATAATATGTCATGCTTATAGCGGAATAAAGATTTCACGATATATACTTATCGTACAACATCGCTACATTATGCGAAAATTCAACAACTACATATCATGGCAAGCATGGTATTTATGCAATGATAGTAAAACAATCCTTTCACAACACAACAGTAAAATGAAGTTGGGTTTGTAAACTTGCCTGGGTATCTCGAGGTGGAGGATGCTCTAGGTTCCGCTCGGAAATCTATAACCATAAACACAATTCATTTCGTTAGGTCCCGTTCTAATTTACGGTGACTCGCACTCGTGTGCTACTTATTATGTACCCTCTCAACTTATACTACCCTTATTATTCCTTTAAGTCATTATTCACATTATGGTCGCTTTATTTTTCTAAGTATCTTAGGTTCATTCTCATTATCGTCGTCGGCTCCGCTTATGGATTCTACGGTTTCTAACCGCGCGGTCTTGGCTCCGATATTTTTATAAAATTTAGAAATCATTATTTTTACTTGAAATTTTTATGGCAGTTAGGAAACTTAATATGTTACTCTCTGTAAATCGGTTTCACTTGACGATGGACGTAAACTAGCCCCCCCATCAAATAAGAATTAGAAGCCAGACACTTGGGAAGTATGTCATAAAGTATAAGATGCCGGTCACTGGAAAATTGTGGCATAAGGTGTGAATTAGGACTGTGAGACTAAAGATAAGAATTTGTTATTAATATTTATTGATTGATTAAGAATTATGATGATGTGAATTATAGAATATGTTGTGTGATTTATTTTGATCCTTTTTATAGAAAATATATTGTGTGATCTTTGTTATCAAATATTTGCGCAATTCAATATGATCTATGTTACCTGTCGCATGTCTAAGCTGGTTTTTGAAAAAATGTAAATATATTATTTTGAGCCGTTGGAAGGTAGTTACTTATTGGGATTCGCAGCTCATTATTTCAATTTTCAGGTTTCATCTAAGATTCAAGTTGGATAGCATTAAAGTTCGAGGACTTAGGTTTGCAGTAAATTGACTTTTAGAATTCCATTTTTAGCTGCGCATTTGTAATAGTCACCTTTGTAATAGATTTTTGATTAGTAAATTATATTGTATTTGTTGTTTCGGTTTAGAATTAATAGTCCGAAAGTGTAGGCTGTTACATTTACCAAGATACTATATATGCGTGTTTATAAATTTTGTAAAACTTTGAATTTTGAAGATGAATCAGGTGAACGATTGTTCGTCCCTAAAACAAAAACATATTTTCTCCTTACCATTTATTTAGATAACCAAATGACATGTGTTGCATGAATTATGACCTTTTTTGCTTCAATACTGTCTGGATCCCATTAATAGAGAACCAAATAATTTATCTTAAGCAAATTTAACTTAAAAGAATAACATTAAAACACAGTTGGTGATTTCAATTGAAGTTAGTCACATGTTTGTAATGCAACCGCATATACCAAGTATGCATATAAAAAACCTTGATGATCCACTTCATTTGTTTCCTCGAAAGTATTTTCTAGGAAAATATGAAAAAAATTAAAAAAATCGTTTAAGAAAAAAATCCAAGAATAATTTTCACAAAAACAGTCAAGAGAAAAATTTTTTGTGAAAAATATTTTCCCGTGAAAAAATAGTTTTCAAGAAAATATCTTTCAAGGAAAATATTTTTCCAGAATGAAGTTACTTTTTAGGAAACAAACCGGGCCTTAAAAATTTACCTATTTAGAGAAAAATGGTAAACTTTTTGATTAACCAAGTTACTTCCCATATTGCTTAAAACATTATAAAGCGTCTTTGAACTTGCTGTTTTGCTAATGTCCCGCAACATGATCTAAGTCACTTTGATCACTACTCGGACAAAATTATTTCTTTTACTTGTCCACTTACTCCGTACATTACTACATCATAACTTCCTTTGAACCCTATGAGGCCTTTCACCATTATTCTTAACTTCTTTCTCCCTTGTCAACTTTTAGTTTCCTATGCATGCTTTCCGAGTGGACATATATTTATTAATATTCTAGATTATTTTTATTCTCATATTAATTATATTTTGCATTCAATTGGATCTTTATTAATTATATTTTAATATTTTATTGTAGGAAAAAATTTCTTAATAGGAAAAGTTTTGAGCTAAATTAGAAGAAAATTCGGATTTATCGGGCTACACGCGCAAGACTTATTATTTTCGTCGTATCTTGAGTTCTGAATATCGGATTTGGGTGGTACAACCCATGCAAAAATAATGATATTCTCTTTAACTGAGAATGATCCAGACTTCAAAATCCAGTTGGAGCAGCTCAGTAACATCAGAGAAAAGTTAACTACGAATTTTGACCTTAAAAACCTTTTCAATTTGGTAAACTTTTGTTTTATTCCTAAAAACAATTAAAAAAGACTTTTTTTAGGCTTATATTATTAGATATAAGAGATACGTATCCATAGCCACCAAGAGGAGAAGTCAAGAAGAGGAGAAGAAGGACTTTATGCTTGGAGATTCGAGATCAACAATATAGGGATGATTCTACTAAATTTACACTTTGTATTGTATTCTAATATTCTCATAATTTTTATTAATTTTACTATGATTTTCGTATGGCTGTTTGAAGCCCTAGACTTTATGACTATTTTATAGTTTTAATTTTCTGAGATGCGTTCTTAATTGTGCATATATATGCCAATACTTATAGAGATGCATGAATTAACTATGGTATGTGGTCATCCAAATATATTTTGTGATTGTTATCTCTGTAAAGTTAATTAATCTTTTTATGTGGTTATGTGATAATTTGTATAAGTGTTTAATTCATTTTAACCTTTATATGTGGTCATTGGGTTATACGGTTAGCAGAACTTGTTTCTATGTGGTCATGGCAGGTTCTTTATAGGTATATTTCTGAACATATCAGATTTTTTTTAGAATTGTGTCATGGGTTTGGGGGGATTACATGCTTTCCCATATGCTTATTTAATTCTCTATAAACAAACTTTTCCGTCCTTACTAGTTAATCTAGTTGTTAATTAAAATCACAAATAATTCAATTTGATATTATTAGCAGAATAGAAGAAAAGTAAGCCCTTGATCCTCAGCATAAAACGATACCCAATACTCTACATTACAAATGACAGAAAAAGATTTTAAGTTGAGTCACACCAATTTTTGGAGCCGCGCCGCCTGGGATTGAAACTTGCTTTTCTTTTGTTTTATTTGTACATATATTTTTCTTTTTCGTCTCCATCTTTTTTCCGCCTATTGCTTGTTGTGTTTCAGGTATAGGTGAAATTTGGCTAACTTACATGGCAGCAATTTTGACACTTTGTGATGATGTTGTTGTGTCGATTTCTGGTATTGGGCATTCTTGTATGTTATATCCTAGCCCAGATGAAGGGAGGAGTGGTACTTTTGAGCTTAAGCAAAATCTCCTTTTGTAATTGCCAATTTTCCTTGATCTTCTAACTGAAGAGCCAAACCAATATGTTTCTAGGTTTGTGACCATTGTTGAATGTATGGAACCAGATATGGCGGATCCTGAAATTTTAAAGATGAAGGTTTTTTCCGTTTTCTCTTAATGGAGCAGCTTTGGAGTGGTTTGAAGATCTGTATGTGGGATATATTACTACTTGAGAGAAGCTAGCAAAAAAATAATTCAGAAGTTTTATCCAGCATCTAGAGTGATGAGCATAAGAAGCCAAATAGCTGGATTACAATAATATGCAACTGAGACATATCCAGAGTACTATGCTAGAATCCAGAAGTTACAAAAGAGGTGCCCTTAACATGGTTTCACTAAGGGGGGTCTACTTCACTTCTTCTATCATGGTCTTCTTGAAGGTGTGAAGAGATTGCTTGATTCTACTGCTAGACGTTCTTTTGTGGATTTGACTCATGATTCTGATGAATAACTAATTATTAAGATAGCTGCGTTCATTACATCTTTATTAGCCTTAGAAAGCTAATGAGCTGAAATATAGGCCTCGTCCAAGGTCCGAACCAGTTCTTGAGGTTGAATCAAATCAAAAGTTGACAAAAATTGAGCAGAATATAGAGAGATTAAATGCATTACTTATGAAGGGGAAATTAACACGGCCTCAAGTATGTGGTATTTGTGCATCTCCTAGCCATTCAGATAACTCATGTCCACACTTAATTGCACCTTGTTATGAAAATTTGAATTTTTTGGGGCATGAGTATCAAGGAGAGAATCTGTTCTTAGATTTTTACAATCCAAGGTGGGGAGGTCACCCTAAATTGAGGCAAGGTGACCACGATCTAAACAAGATTCAGCACCACGACACTTCCTCATATTATGGTTTTTGACAAAGTGAACATGTCCATCACAAGTCAGCTAGTGGAAGAAATATTGAGAAGTTATTGGCAAGGTTAGCTGAAGGACAATTGGAGATGCAGAAGTAGTGGACTAAAGATTCTGAGGACATCAAAGAGGTACAAAAGCAACTTAAAGACGTGGTTATGAAGATGAATCAAAAGTATGAGTTTTCTATAATTCTTGCAACTATAGAACCACAATAAAATTCTGAATATGTGAATGTCATTACAACCAACAACTCGTTAAGTGGAAGAAGTCTGAATGTACAAGCTAATGACATACTTGATGTGTCAAGCAAAGAATTTGATTGTCTCAATAATGTCACTAAAGGAATGGTGATAACAACACCAAAAGTGAAGTCTTATATTCATAGACACTTCATTTATGTTCCTTTTCCATCTAGATTGGTGCAAGTAAAAGTGGACGGGGTAAAAAAATAAAGATCATGTGGATGCAAAGATATGTTCCTCATAGAGTACAAGAGATATGTTTGTACAAAAAGATCTTAAAGTTGTGAAAGAAAAGCTAGAAGATATAATTTTTGAAGATAATGGCAAGAATTTATTAAGGGAGAAGTTACTTGAAAGGGAAGAAAGTTTTGTGCTACTTACAAGCTATGTGGAGAAACCAATTCCTCCTTATATTCTTGAATTTGATCTTGATGAGAATTTCACTTTTAAGGGTATAATGGAAGTTGTAAATGAGTTAGCATTGTATCCTATTTGGTGGGGTGCACCTAAATTGGAGTGAAAGCCTTCACCAATTCACTTGAGGTATCATATATCCTTTTCTGATTGGGGTGTTGAATTTCCAACAAGCTACACAAAATTAATTGAAACTAGAGCGGATGTCTTTATGTTGTTCAGGTTATGAAATTTTCATGATACTTTTGACATGGTAAAGATGGATTTGATATCGTGGATGTATCCACCTTGAAATTAGAGAGCATAATTGTCTAGCCAAAGACAATAATTTAAAGCGCTTATTTACTCCTGCTTTCTCTCAATCTTTTCTCAATCCCTCTTAGTAGGACTCTGTTGGTTACTTTTACTTGCCCATTACTCTGGGGATGTGTTATATATGATTTGTTTTATGCTTTATTCCTCTTTATTGAAGGTAGGACTCAAATTCTAACTTAATAAACTATGGTCCATTGTCTGAGATTACAACCCTTGGTACCTCAAACCTCATGAGTATATTGTCCATAAATTTGATGCGATCTTGCTAGTTTATTGTCCTCATTGTTTTTGCTTCAATCCACTTAGTCATGTAATCAATTGAGACCAGCAGGTATCTTAGATCGCCTTCGGCCAGGAGAAAGGGACGCATGATATCTATGCCCCAGACTGCCAAGGGTATGCGAGATAAAACTGAGGATGGGCGAACTGGGTTTATCCGGGGGATGTTGCTGAAAATCTGCCATTGCTTGTATTTTTTTTACGAATTCAATTGCATATTTGATAATAGTAGGCCAATAGTAACCCTGTCGGATGATTTTTTAAGCCAGAGCCTTTGCGGATATGTGGTCCCCATAAATACTCTTATAAACTTCTCTTAAACAGTACTCCGCTTCAGCCAGGCCTATACATTTCAGGATTGGGGAAAACTAAGTCCACTGATAGAGTAGTCCTTCCTCGAGAAAGAATTTTGTTGCCTTATCTTTTAATCTTTGTGCATTTCCTTTATCTTTTGGGAGCTCCCCCTTTTCAAGTAGTTGATGAAAGGAGTCACCCAGTTCGGAGAATTATCAATTTTTAAGCTTCATTGTCTATAGTCGGCTTTTGTAATTCTTCGAATTAAATAAAGTAGTCCAGGTCTGATGAGTTTCGGACTAGCTTGGATATGATATCTGCTTCTGAATTCTATTCTCTACAAATTTGTAAAACTTGATGGCAGGGTATTAGGGCCAAGTAGCTTTGTACTAGAGCTTGGTACTTGGCCAAGGTAGGATCTTTTGTGATTTATTTCCCATTTATTTGCTTGACCATAATCTGCGAATCACTGTAGATGTTCAGGTCATGGATCCCAGGGTCATGGAAAGCTTCAGTCCTGTAACCATGGCTTCATATTTTGCTTTGTTGTTTGTTGTGAGGAAGCTGAAGGAAATTACAGTCGGGATCATGAAGCCTTTGAGACTTTTCAAAATGAGTTCGGACCTTCCATTGGTTGAAGATATGTCAAAATTTAGAGTCCATGCTTCAGGGTTGGTGGTTACAGTTTTCCCCGAGTCGATTTTATGGGTCCGGATACGTAATTTGGGAAGTTGCATTCGATAATAAAATCAGCAAGTGGTTGGGCCTTGATAGCAGTCGTGGGAACGAAGGTGAGATTGAATTGGCTAAGCTTGACTGCCCAATTCATGAGCATTCCCGATACATCTGGCTTGTGGATTATTTTCCTTAACTGCTGGTTATTGACAATCCGGATTTCTCTTCCTTGAAAGTAGTTTCTGAGATTTATGGATACTATAATTAAAGCAAAAGCAAATTTTTCAATATTGGGATACTTGGTTTCTGCATCCTTCAGAACTTAGATTACATAATAGATCGACTTCTGCTGTCCATTTTCTTTCCGGATTAGGGCTGCTCCAACTTCCAGGATCCTGACAGATAGGTAGAAGGAAAGGGGTTCCCCGGGTTGGGCTTTAGTTAGAATTGGTGGATGGGACAAGTAATCCTTGATCTCTTCCAAAATCTTTTCATAGTCCAAACTCCAGTTTACTTCCTTCTTGTTCTTGGCTCCTTTCAATAAGTCAAAAAAGGTAGGCATCTTTCAGCTAGCTTGAACATGAACCGTCTGAGTGCGGGGAGTGACCCCGCCAGCTTTTGTACTTCCTTCTGGGTCTTTAGAGCTTGCATTTCTTGAATTTCCTTTATCTTTTTAGGATTATCCTCAATTCACTGACTGCTTATCATGAATCCTAGGAACTTACCATCTCCCACTCCGAAGGCGCATTTTTCCGAATTTAGCTTTAGTTGATATCTCCTTAGATTTTCAAAGCATTTTTTGAGGTCTACAATGTGACCCTAGATAGTTGTATATCATCGACATAGAACTTCTGGTTCCTTCCAAAATGGGACTTGAAAATTTTGTTCATGGCCCTTTAGTATATCAGCTTTTGTACTTCCTTCTGGGTCTTTAGCTTACAATCCAAGAAATGAAGGCTCTAAATGAAGGTAGCATAATAAATGCGTAGACCGCTCTGTGGGTAATGAAGGCTATTTTGGGAACATCTTTCTGGTTGATTTTGATCTGGTTGTACCCGGAGAAGGCGTCCATGAAACTTAACATGAGGTGTCCGAAGGTGGCATCAATTAGTTGGTCTATGTTTGGCAGAGGGTAGGGGTCCTTTGGGCATGCATCATTCAAGTCTTTGTAGTCCACATATTTTCCATTTTCCATTGGGTTTCTTTACCATGACCATAGTGGCTAGCCACTCTGGATACTTGATTTCATATATTATATCAGCATTGAGTAACTTTTCTACTCCTTCGTCAATTGATTTTTGCCTTTATGGAGCAAAGTTTCTTCTTTTCTGCTTTACTGGCTTTCTATCTGTGTTCACATCCAGACTATGCCTTGGCACAGACTATACAATCCGGGCATATCCTTAGTACTCCAGGTAAAAACATCTGCATACTCCCAGAGTAATGATATCAATTCTCCTTTGAAAATCGTTTCTAGCCCGAGCCCTATTTTTACCTTTTTTCCGGGTTGCTTTCATCGATAATGACTGTTTCTATTTTGACCGCTGCTTCAACTTTTGCTTGGTCCCGGGCAGAGACCAATTGCTGGATCCGAGCTTCATCATTCTTTTTCATGCAGTCTTGAGCCTGGGCCTAAGCTCTTTCTTGGTTGCTTCCTCCAGGGGCTCTTGTCCCGGGGTTGGTTGCTTGCATGGCAGTATTGTTTTGGTCTGGGGACGGGTTCGAGTCAGTTATTTCCATGACTTAGTTGCTTGGCTCAAATTCTTCTGAACCTGGCTTGGTTGCTTCCGGGTCCGGGATAGATTTAATGACCTGGACCTCTTTTCAGGATCCTTTCTTTGAGCGAGGGCGGTATTTTTTGTGACTTTGTTGCTTTCGAAGTATTGTGGCTTTCCTCTTGTTATCTTGTTAATTTTGAGACATTATTAGGGCCTAGCTGTAGCACTTCTCGATAATTTCATAATCGCCTTTTATCTCTCCAATCCACTTGGTGTTGGGAATTTGACTTTCAAATGAGAAATGAAAGTGATTGCTTGCATTCTTGTCAGAGCCTGGCGGTGAATTATGCCATTGTAGGATGAGGGAGTATTAATCACGTAGAACTTTATGACATGGGTGACTTGGTTGGGATATTTGTCATTTGCTCGGGGTCTCCCCTTAGCGGCTTCATCCATCTGAACTCTTTGTCCTTCTCAATTTCTAATAGGATTTGGCTTCTTGGGGCATTCAGCCTTGCATACCCGGTAAACCTTAGTGGTTGATTCTTCTTAGAAGTGGAGTCAGAGTTTCTGCCAGTTCGAGGATATTTGTCCTTAGCATCATACTCCTGATCCGTCTTCTGCTTCTTGTTGCCCACAATTTCATTATTCACTACTATCTTCTTCATACTTTCCTCCACCTTGATATACTTTCCAACCCTATCTTGGAGCTGCAACATGCTTTCAGGATGGCGCTTGGCCAGGAACATCTTGAAGAACTCATCCATAGTCCCTTGTTGTTGGGTTATCATAGCTACCTTGTCATCGAGATCTGAGACCTTCAGGGCCTCTTTTGTGAATCGGTTCAGGTAGTCTCTAAGGGACTCCTCCTTGGACAAGACCCATGAGAGAAGCCAAACTCTTCTCGTGAACTCTGACACTAATGATTTGCTTGATAAAGGCCTGACTCATTTCTATGAAGGACCCAATTAAATTGGAGGGTAGACGGCTATACCATCTTTGAGCCATACCTGACAGGGTTTAAGGAAAGGTCTGACACTTGATAGCTTCGTTCACGGGCTTTAACAACATGGCATTAGAAAATGTCCTGACATGATTAGCTGGGTTTCCAATACCATTATATGCCTTGATGGTGGGCATCTTGAACTTCCTCGAGATGTTAGCATTCATAATCTCTTCGGTGAATGGACGATTTGGATCATCAGGATCCCCTAAGGGCATCAAATTATTCGGGTCGGCCCTTGGGATCAGCACTTTCTGCCTTGGTGTTGGACCTTCCAAATCTATAATAGGAGGAAAGTCCCTTTATCTTGTTGGAGGTGGGGGTCTTGGTGTCTGGTGCATCTCTAGGTCACGCTTCAACCTTTGGATTTTGGCTTCATGAGTCCCGATACTCTCTTGTACATATTTGGAAATCGTCCCTTGGGTGCTTCAGTGCTGTTGGGACCCTTCATATTGAGGCTCCTTACAAGCACGCCTCCTCCTTTGAGCGGTTTTCTCGTCCAATGAGTCGGAGTCTCTAATAGAGTAGGGTCCAGAGAATTCTCGATTCTCAGGGATGGGAGCCAATCCATGAATGTATTGGGCGTCCGCCCTTGTCTTTCGCCTTGTTCAGATAGACCACTTCCTCTGACCTCTGGGTATGAAGGCATCACATAAGGTAGGTTGGTAGTCCCTAGAGTCACGACAGTTGAGTAATCATACCCGACGGGCTGGGAGCCCAACGGTGCCTGCAACTATCAAAGAGGGGGATTCGTCCCTTGAGGAGCAAAGAGATTCGTTCCTTGAGGAGCAGGGAGATTCATCCCTTGAGTTTGGGCATCAGCAGTTGTCGCTGGAATTGCTCCACCTTGAGTGGCATAGGTCGTGTGTGAAGGAATCTCAATGGAGGACGAGAGTGTCATCGTGGGGATTGCGTCGGTGGTTCCACCGGTAGTTCTGCTCCGTGTGTTTACAATGGTTGTTGTTGTCTTCCCACAGATGATGCCAAATATTATGGAATAAAAATTAGGGTTCATTAGTATTTAATGCTAGGGTTTATGACTTTCCAGTTTTGATGGATGCGCTTGCAGTCATGGACTGGCTTTCCTCGCAAGATACCTAAGTATCTCTATGTTGTAGAGAATCAAGCCAAAAACATAGTTCTAGGTTGAGGGGTAGAGCCCTTTATATAGAGGTGAATCTAGGGTTGGACTCGTATTGGGAGACTTGGTGGACAAGTCTCCAACTTAGATGGTAATTAGGACTCCTGTAAGGCTAAGTATTCTAGTTTGTGTCCATGTTAGATGTCATGTCTCTGATATTTCAGCTGTATTGGGCCTAGTCCGTGAACAGATCATGTTCGTGGACCTTGACGACTTCTGCTGGTGGGTCTTGACGACCTCTGCTCATGGGCCTTGACAATTTGGGTCATTTTTAGTCTGTGACAAGCCTTAATCATCTTGGTTTGTATTGGGTTTTGGACAAGAATTTCAACTATAATTAATGCATTATTTACTGTGTTTTTATGATGTATTTTCTATCCATATCAGGTGATGTCCATATAATTATCATATTTTTTTGAATTGGTGACACAAATAATAAATTAAAATTTACGAACAAAAATATCATCAAAATACATTTTATCAGACTGGGTACTTAAAATACGTTATAGCACACCAGATATTTGACCTAGTTTTAATTATTATTTTTAAAGTTGAGATACGTTTTTTGAGACTAGATATATGAGATACGATTTTTAAGACTGATTATATACCTAAATACCCATTCTCAAACAGCTATTTCAACAAAAAAAATATATTTCTGTGCACAAGAAAATAATGGTTAAGAATTTATCCTCTATCATATCACGTTTTGAGTTCGACCTCCGTTCACCCAAAAAATTTCTCATTTATATAACTATAAACCATATTTTCGCTTAGTCTAGAAGAAGCGTCATTATTAGGAAAATTTTATTTTCAGAGTTACTTTTTATTTTTAAAGCAAAACATGAGTGAAAAGACAAAATTAGGCCTGTCGGATCTAGAAATAAAAAACTTTTGAAGTGTTGTAAATAACGTATTGTAAATCTTGAATTACTTGATTATGAATAAATTAATAATTACACGTATAGAGAAAATAAAAATTGAAAAAAGAATTGTATTTCAATATATTTTAGTATCTCTGATTTCAATAACTAAAGCTCCTATTTATAGAGGTTGGTTGACAAGTCTTACTAAGGAAGCTTTCTAAATCTTCTTTAATAAGTATCATAGTTCTTCACTAGTAAGTTTCGTAAGTCTTCCTTAATAAGTTTTACAATTTTTCCTTACTAAGTTTCTTCTCTAAGAAGCTGTGCAAGTCTTCCTCGATAAGTTTTGAGAGACTTTTTTGATAAGCTTTATGAGTCTTCTTGATTAAGTTTTGACAATCATTATTATATTATAACACTCCCCCTTGATTGTTAAATGCGAATTTACTACAGAGATTAATTGCCTCGTTAAAACCTTGCAACGAAAAACCCAATGGGATAAACACCTTGACGAAGGAAAAAGAGTATAGTCTCCCCTTGAATTTAACATCTCACACTTTGATATCTTGTTGTATCAAGTTTCTCAATCTCCGCATGCCAATATTATTCCGTAGCTTTTCAAATATTGATGTGGGTAGTGACTTTGTAACTAAATCAACAAGATTATCAAATGAGCGCACTTGTTGCACATCAATATCACCATTTTCCTGTAGTTCATGCATATAGAAGAATTTTGGTAACATATGTTTAGTTCGATCCCCTTTGATACATCTTTTCTTCAACTGTCTGATATAAGCTGTTTTATCTTCGAACAAAATTGTAGGATTGTTTGAAATACTTGATAATCCACACGATTCTCGAATATGTTAAATTATAGACCTTAGCCAAATGCATTCCCTACTTGCTTCATGAATTGCAAGTAACTATGCTTGATTTGATGAAGTTGCTGCCATAGTCTGTTTTGTAGACTTCTAAGAGATAGCAGTGCCACAATATGTGAATAGATAACCTGTTTGTGACCATCCAAATTGAGGATCTGACATGTACCCAACATCTGCATATCCAGATAGTTGTGACTTTAAACTATGTGGAAAGAATAACCCAAGATCAATTATCCCACAAAGATATCTGAATGTGTTTGATCCCATCCCAATGCCTTTTAGTTGGATTAGAAATGAATCTTGCCAACAGGTTCACAGGAAAAGCAATCGGGTCTTGTGTTATTTTCAAGATACATAAGAGCTCCAATAGCACTAAGATATGGAACTTCAGGCCCAAGTGCATCTTCATCTTCTTTTCTGGGTCGGAATGGATCCTTTTCAACTTCGAGTGATCAAACAACCATTGGTGTCGTTAATGGATGAGCTTTGTCCATGTAGAACCGATCAAGAATCTTTTCTGTATAAATGGATTGATGAACAAGTATACCCGAAGATAAGTGTTCCACCTGTATGCCTAAATAAAATCTTGCCTTTCCAAGATCTTTCATTTCAAACTCAGTTTTCAAATAAGCAGCACCGTTAGTTATATCTTCGAAAGTACCTACAATGTAATATCTGGGATATATCGTGTAATTATTTTTGCAAATAAATAAATATTATGCATGTTCCGTATTTATTCTGTGAATTATTTGTTAAGTGGTATATGTGTTTGGATATTTAAAAATAATATAAATTGAGTATTTTAATTTTTATATGTCCAAAATAAAATATGAATAATTTTCATATCTTCCTATTTATTTTTATGTTGATTTATGATTTTATAGGAAATTTATGGATTTTATAAATTCTTTTTCCGAGTATTTATAAACTATTTAATTTAATCGGGAACCAGCCGACGTCACCCGTTTTTACGTTTTTATAACCCAAAACTCTTCTGAGAACTCCTTCCTAACCTAATTACAATATTCCGAGTATTTTCCATGTTTCGACTGTTAGTCCCTAATAATGCAACAAGAATTACAGAAGGGGGTGAATTGAATTCTTGAACCTTTTTCAAAAATATAAAATGTTCTAACTTAAAATATATATATGACAGTGTTTTGATTTGCAAAGTGCGGAATAACAAGTTAAATATGAATCAAAACACAAAGTGATAAAAACACAAGTATTTAAAACTTTCTGGTGGATTAGAAAGTATCCACCAGATATATATATATATATATATATATATATATATATATATATATATATATATATATATATATATATATATATATATATATCGAGAGAACTCTGTGAAGCTTGAATAGCTCACAGTTGCTTACAAATAAGAACAACTAAACTTACAGAGAAATGCTAAAGATACAGCTTACAAATTTTTCTCTAAGAATTTTCTTGCTTAGTCTCCTTGTTGTTCTAATTGCTACTCTTGGTTTATATATCACCAAGATTACACAGTAATAAGACAAGATAATAAAACAAAACCTATCAAGTCTAATACTATACTACTTCATTACTCTATTCCAGCATCTTTGAATATCTTCATAATAGCATGGAAATGGCAATGCTTCTTTGTTCTCAAAAACCCAGTTGAATAGGCTTCCACATTCCTTTTGCATACACTCGACGCATGTGACTGTGTTGTCACTATCAACAGATGTTTGAATTGATTATCCGTCGGGTACATGATCATCCGTCGTGCCTTGTTGATCATCAGTCGAGTAGCATTGTTGATTATCCGTCCGGTAGCTATTTGGCACTTGACTTCATTTCATTTATGCAGAATTATAAGACATCATCTATGTACAATTAATCAACCTATTTTGCATATCTAATTAAAGTCAACATGACTTATATGCTACTACAGAATCTAAACAAGGTGTATGCAGAAATATGCTACAGACTTATTGTTATATAAGCTACTCACTCGATGGATGTCAAATTCTTATCCGTCGGGACTATATAGAGTCATCCGTCGGGACAATATTTGCTTATCCGTCGAGTGCTACATTTTTCACTAAGTTAAATCTACTAAGGTGTTTTGTTAATAAAATCATCAAGTTCATAACATATCCACAACAATCTCCCCCAATTTATGTCTACTAGAATTGTAGCCATAAATTAAGAGAAACTTGATGATAACAAAACACCTTAAAAATACAAATTTAAAAGGAAGTAGATAAAACTGTAAAGTGCTTCAATTATTAAAATGTACAAAGATTTGCTCACATTCATTTTTAAGGTTCTCCTCTAGCCTGAGCAGATTAATCTATTTCCTTGAAGATTTGGATCTTTTTCCAAGCTTTCTGTTGTTTTCTTCTATCTGATTTTGGAGCTGTCTGTGGAATTCCAGTTCATCAGATTCTAAGAGATTTAGCATTTCTTGCATTTCCAAAAGAGTCTCATTGCTAGAGATGCTCAATTGGTCTTCTAATCTGAAGAATCTTTTAACTCCTTTATCATCCATGAATTCCATCAGCTAGTAGGGTCTTAGATGCACTCTACTCCCTGTGTAAGGAATAGTTAGAGTCTTTGGGAGTGCATCTTTAGCTCTAATACTCCTCAGTTCTTCAATCTTCTTTAGAACAAGTCTTCTAGCTGTCACATTGAATCCAAAGTTCTTCTTGAAGGATGAATAAACCTTTATCAGCACAGATTGGCTTTCTTGAAGGATCATGTGAAGTGGCTACTGTATCTCTTTTCCTCCCTTGTACTTGAATACTAACCTTTCAGGCAGATTCCTGTAAGCATCAATCCCTCTAACTTCTTCCAGTTCATCTAGATAGAGGTTTAAGTCTGAGAATTCCTTGATGTCACAGATGTACATGATATCTCCCTTGTTGACTTTGGTTTGAGCTTTGGTTAGAGATTTGGATATGAGAGTTGATGGCTTCACTTTCTTGACTGCTCTTGTCTTTGTCTTCATGAATTGAGGTAGATTGAGTTCATGTATTGGTAGACTATCCCAGTCTATTGGCTCATCCTTTGGAATGATAGGTTCACCATGAAAATTCTTGAATGGATATATCTTGAATTCTTCATGTGCCACAAAGGGCATGGATGTTGGAGTTGTTGCATATGTAGACTCTTTGGGAAAGTACCCTTCCATCTCCTCATCACTGAAATCCAACTTTCTTTTTATTCTTTGCTTGTACCTTGGCTTCTTTTTCTGTGGAGGTTCATTTTGCATTACTTGATCTTGAGATTCAACTGTTTCAGATGGTTGTGCAAAAACTTCTTGTGTAGGTTTCACAGCTTGTAGCTTGGCCAAGATAGCAGCTTGCTCCTTCTTTTGTTTGACCTTTTTAGCATCTAGAGCAGCTTGCTTCTTTTCTTTCTTCAATCTTGCCTTTTCTTATCTCTTTGCTTCAGCAAATTGAGGGTGTCCAGCCACCACAAAAATTTCTTTACCATTCCTGAAAACTTTAGCAATTCTTCTTTTTAATGCTGAATCAGCTGGATCCTTGTAGAATGCTATGGACCTGGCCAACAGCTTCTTTTCGTCAGGCTTTGGTGTCTCATACACTGTGTACAAGGGGTTCTTTAGTGAAGATTTCGGATAGTTCACCCTTTGCTTCAAAATTAGCTTAGCCTTTGGAGATTTGATGCAGGATGGTTGTCCTCTTTCCAGATTCTTCATGCTCATTTCATTCACAGATATTTTCCTGACATGAGAGTGATGAATGGCTGATTTTTCTGGTTTCTTTACTAACCCAAATCTCTTTTTTATATCCTCATCAATTTTCTCCCAGTTAATTGGACTCAACTGCTTCTTCTCAGCTGCTCTCAATGTGGTTGCTGCTTCATTTATGAGATCAATACTGTTTGTTGTTGGTGGCTTGGTGAAAGCAATTGCAGGAACAATTACTTTACTGACTTGAATGTTAAGCTGTTTCTCCCCCTCACTTGATCCTTTCTCCCCCTTTTTGTTATCACCAAGTTGTGTGGGAGGGAGTTGAGCTGCCACCAGTTGTTGGAGTAATGCAATTTGAGCTTCTTGATTGTCTAGTATCTTAGCCATTGACTTCTCTACAACAGATAGTCTTGAGTCCATGACCTCAACTTTCCTGTTTAGATCAGCCTCCTTCCTTAGTTTGTGAGCAATTTCAGTCATGGTGGTTGCAGGGAGTCTAGCATCCATCCTTTCTATAACATCCTGCTTGACTTCAGAAATTTCCTGCTTGATGGCATCCACACTCTGACTGTGTTGGAGGGCTTGAATCTTATGCAGATGGAGTGCTTTATGATGTGCTTTGAGTAGTTGCTTTATGCTAGCATTGGAAAATGCCTGAATGGCTGCTTGAGTGTCATGAATCAGCTTGAAAAGTGTTGATTGGAGATGTGAGTAGGAGCATTCTTTTGTGAGCATCCAGGCAGGAGTATCTGCATCTCCCCCGATGTCCATGCTACCTTCCTCATCATCACCACCATCATCCCCAAAAGAAGTCTCATCCAGTTCCAAATCACTGCCAATGTTGGAAGGCATAGCAGTGATTGCATCCTTTGCTCTTTGTAAAGATTGTGTTGTATACACCAAATTCAGCAATCTTTCAGCTTCCTCATTGCCCTGTACAGTTAGAGTTTGGTAAGCTGTCACAGGGTGAGTAAATGTCTCAGCATCTAGGGAAATGGAATCTATAACAGCTTGATATTCTTGCTGAAATAGCCTTTTCCTTTCTGCATCATTGACTCACTTGCAATGGTTTCCACCCTTATCACTCCTGTACCTGCATTTCTCTCTTGATCTCTCTTTTGTTGTATCAAGGTCTCACTTTGGCTCCCCACCCTCACACCCTCACCTTCACCATCTAAGGTGGGACTCCTCACACTCACTTTTGCCAATCCTGAAGAACTGGATTGCATTTGGTCACTCTTTTCCTCTCCTTTTTCCTGGGAGTAACCCAGACTCTCACTCATTTCACTCCCTTCCCTCAATCCTAGGAGTGATTGCACTACCACTAAGTCTTTTGCACTTGTAATAATTGATGAAATTTGAAGTTGTGCAGAGACACTCGACAGATAAGGGATATCTGTCGGGTTAGTGGTTTGACTATCCGACGGATAACCGCTGTTAAGCTTATCCGTCGGGATACAATCACTACTCGACGGATGAGTTGAAGTCAGCTAAGTACACATTTCCTTTTCTCACACCAGTGAGAACACTTTGTTGCTTTTCTTGTTTGTCACAACACAGGCTTCTGAGATGAAGGTTACTGAATTGCCTTTATTACACAGCTGGCTGATACTCAACAAATTGTGCTTGAGACCATCCACTAAGGCAACCTCCTCAATGATGACATTTTCTTTTGAAATCAAGACATATCCCATAGTATAACCCTTGCTGTTATCTCCAAAAGTAATACTTGGGCCAGCTCTCTCTTTGAACTCTGTGAGCAGGGTAGAATCACCAGTCATGTGTCTTGAACAACCACTATCCAAGTACCATAGATTCTTTCTGTTTCCCTGATTACTTGAAGAACTTGTCTCTGTTTCATCAGACTTGGCCATTAGGGCTAGATTGATATAGCTGACATCCTCATCCTTATCCAGACCATCTGCTGCCCAGTCATTTTCTTGTGTAATGAAAGCCCTTTCCTTTTGTTTGAGCAACACAAAATATTTCTGTTTATAATCCACAGGCTCAAACTTCTTCTTGCTCGAATCTGACTTTCTACACTCACTGGCGAAGTGCCCTGCCAAGCCACATTTGAAACATTTGAATTTTGATTTATCCACCATGTTTCTATTTGGCTTAGCTGCTCCAAAGTTCTTCTTGAACTTGAGCTTGGCAAATCTTCTGGAAATAAATGCTAATTGTTCATCAATATCCTCCATGTCATCTTGGCTCAAAAAATCTTCATTTTCTGCTACTAGCCCCTTGCCCTTGTTTTCACAGACCTTTGAAATAGACTCAACAACTTCTATCTTCACTTCTTTCTCTTTCTCTAACTCAGCAACCAGTGCAATGGACCCTCCTTTCTTTCTCCCTTTCTCCATTCTTTCATCTTGCTCTATTTCAAGCTCATAAGTCTTTAGAATGCCATACAGTCTCTCTAGTATAAACTCCTTGTACTCTTGTGAGTTTCTCAAGGAGACTGTCATTGGTTTCCATTCTTTTGGTAGGGATCTCAGAAATTTGAGATTAGAATCTTTGGTTTGGTGGACTCTTTCATGCAGCTTTAGAGCATTTAGTAGCTTTTGAAATCTACTAAAGATATCAGTGAGAGTTTCACCTTTTTCAAAGTGGAAATGCTCATATTGTTGAATTAGTAGCTGCATCTTGTTTTCTCTAACTTGTTCAGTGCCATCACAGATAATCTGAATTGTATCTCAAACTTCCTTGGAAGTTTTGCAATTGATGATGTTGTCAAACATGTCACCATCAACTCCATTAAATAGAATATTCATGGCCTTCTTGTCTTTCCTGACTTGTTCAATATCAGGATCTGACCATTCATGCCTTGGCTTGGGAACTGATGGCTCATTTCCAGTTGCAGCTCTCATTGGTACATGAGGGCCTCTCTCTATGCAATCTACATAGGCCTCATTTTGAGAAAGTAAATGGAGATGCATCTTTACCTTCCAGTGATGGTAATTATCTTTGTCCAGAAAAGGAATCTTGACTCCAACATCCTTCTTGTTCATCTTGCTGTTTGTTGTGATCTTTAAACTCTTTGTTCTTCAAGAGCTTGCTCTGATACCAATTGTTAGTCCCTAACAATGCAACAAGAATTACAGAAAGGGGGTTAAATGTAATTCTTGAACCTTTTTCAAAAATATAAAATGTTTAAACTTAAAATATATATGACAGTGTTTTGATTTGCAAAGTGCGGAAGAACAAGTTAAATATGGATCAAAACACAAAGTGATAAAAACACAAGTCTTTAAAACTTTCTGGTGGATTAGAAAGTATCCACCAGATATATATATATATATATATATATATATATCAAGAGAACTCTGTGAAGCTTAAATAGCTCACAGCTGCTTACAAATAAAAACAACTAAACTTACAGAGAAATGCTAAAGATACAGCTTACAAATGTTTCTCTGAGAATTTTCTTGCTTAGTCTCCTTGTTGTTCTAATTGCTACTCTTGGTTTATATATCACCAAGATTACACAGTAATAAGACAAGATAATAAAACAAAACCTATCAAGTCCAATACTATGCTACTTCATTACTCTATTCCAGCATCTTTGAATATCTTCATAATAGCATGGAAATGACAATGCTTCTTTGTTCTCAAAAACCCAGTTGAATAGGCTTCCACATTCCTTTTGCATACACTCGACGCATGTGACTGTGTTGTCACCGTCAACAGATGTTTGAATTGATTATCCGTCGGGTACATGATCATCCATCGAGTTGCCTTGCAGATCATCCGTCGAGTAGCATTGTTGATTATCCGTCGGGTAGCTATTTGGCACTTGACTTCATTTCATTTATGCAGAATTACAAGACATCATCTATGTACAATTAATCAACCTATTCTGCATATCTAATTAAAGTCAACATGACTTATATGCTACTACAGAATCTAAATAAGGTGTATGCAGAAATGTGCTACAGACTTATTGTTACATAAGCTACTCACTCGATGGATGTCAAATCCTTATCCGTCGGGACTATATAGAGTCATCCGTCGAGACAATATTTGCTTATCCGTCGAGTGCTACATTTTTCACTAAGTTAAATCTACTAAGGTGTTTTGTTAATGAAATCATCAAGTTCACAACATAACCACAACATCGACTTTTTCGATCCGGCATACGGTTTGTCCTGTGCGGGTCCCAGCGTAATATTTTTGATACAAAATTCGATTCTGTAAATCAATAAAACTCATATTTTTGATAAACGTGATCTTTTTATTAAACTATTATAATTATCACCTTGTAATACGTGTAACCAGGCGCTGAGACCAAGACCGCAGTACAAATTGTACAGATTTGGGTAATTATCCCGAAAACCGGTACCGTTTGGATCTGTTTTTATAAATAAACGTACTATTTTATATCCGGAATGATCCAACGGGATACTAATTTTACGTAATTATAAATAGCCTTTACCGTATTTTATTTCGTACCGAAAATCATTTGCAAACAGTAATTATATAATTTTATAGAGAAAATTCATATATTCATATAAACTTTCAAGAATCAAACTGCAAATCGGAGGTGTTATTGATCTTTGTTTGGAAAGCTCTAGTAACCAAAACAGAGGTTTTGAAGTGTTCTATCAGATTATCCAAGTTTCAGAACTGCAGAATCAAAGGTTATTTTTCTATAATTTTTATTAATTTCGAATTATTTTGATTAAAAATATGAATTTTTGTACGGATGATTATTTGAATGATTTGATGCTTGCTTGTTGTAGAGCTTGTTTTCCTGATGATTTTGATATGTCATATGACTGATTTGGAGTTCAATCACATGTTCAAAATTGAGTTTGATTTTCGAATTTTGAAATTAGGGTTTATAATTCGTTTGAATATTCTTGATTGAATTTCGGGGTTTCTTATTTCGGGATAGATAGATGTTGTAGAGGGGTAGGTTGTGTTCCTTATGAAATTTGCAATCGATTCGTATAAGTTTTGCAAATCGACGAGGTCTGTAGAGGAGTGAGTTGTGATTTGAAGTTTACGTCGAGCTCGCCGGAAACCGGCGAACTTCTCGGCCAATTTCCGGCCAACTCAGGGATTATTAGAATGAATTGATGGCATGTTGTGTTCCTGGTGTTGTGTAGATGTGATCTGGAGGTGGTGGTGGCCTGAGCATCCCTGGATAGTCTTCTCCGGCGAGACAGGGGTGTTTTCCGGCGAACCCCTGTAAAACTTGCAGTTTAGTACCTGTAGTTTTGGAGAAGAAACAGTTAGGTCCATGAACTTTCCAGAAATTGCAAAAATAGGATTCCTGTTTATAAATTATTTAAAAATCATATTTTCTATTTCTTTTAATTATAAAAATCATTTTTAATTACTGAAAATTCCAAAAATTATTATTTTAATTCCAAATATTATTTTAAATTCAAAAATAAATCTGAATTAATTAGTTAATTAATTTTAGTTAATAATTAATTAGTTAATTGGTCAATTAATTCAAAAATTAATTGATTAATTGATTAAATTAATTATTAATTGATTTTAATTAATTATTTAATTGAATTTAATTATTTTTGAATGATTTAAAAATTCCGAAAAATAGTTTCGAGCTTTAAAATATTATTTTAAATTGTTTTCAAGACTCGATAATTATTAGAAAATTATTTTGAAGCCAGATTTGGCCAACCGAACCCGGTCTATTGCTTTAAAATTGACCCAATGACCCGTTTTGACTCCGAAAAATATTTTAAAAATCATATTAAATACCCGAAAGACTGTTTATGACCCGAGACCTCCTTATAAATGAAATTTCATTGATTGTTTGACATAATATATGTTATATGTGACTTGTTTGTTTGATTGTCGATCTATGTGATTAGTGTTTATTTGTTTTAGCATGACTTTCAATCCGTTAGTCGGATTTGGGAAAAATGAAGGGTAGATAGAAGTGTATACTGAATAGAATCATATGAGTTGAGTATTGATAGATACTTATGGTATGTGAGCAGAAGAGGCAAGGCGTAGGAAAGGGAAGCAGATAGTCGAGGAGTAAGAGATTGTGATTGGAAATTGGTGAAGTATAGCAAGCTAGTACCAGGCAAGTGTTCTGAACTTTCTCGAGATATATTGTAGATAATTGATAGCCTGTTTATATTGCAAATGCTTTGAAGCACTGAACCCTAAACCTTATTCTTTCTGAACCATTAATTGTTGATTACCCAAATAAGAACCACGGATATATGATACTACTCCACAAATACATGCAACTAAATACCGAGCACTGAATTAAGATTGTTTACCTATTCAAACCATTGTACCTTATGCTTTGAAAGACCAAATCCTTGTAACCTTAAAACTTTGATTCCTTTGTTATCCAATTCTTTCATTACCTGACAGTCATTCTTTGAAATTGTCATATTGTTCCTTTGTGAAGATTGAAACCATCTCATTATTGGACATCCAATGTTGCTTATAATTCTGTTTATTGCTTTACATTATTTATTTTGTTATCATGATAGAATTGGATTGTTTTATAGAATTGTGGACCAAATTCGTGGTCAGACCGGATTGGTGGTCAAGTTAGGCCAATGTGTGCCTTGGATCCAGTAATTAGAGCAGAGCTGTGTGCCTTGCTCGGGATTAGTGCGTGACTGATCAGCAGCCTAACCTTGGTTTTTAAAATAAAAATATAATATCCAATTCTAAATCATTATCCATTGTTCACTTGATACTTTAACTCTTTTCACTTGATGATCATTATTCTTAGTCTTGTCAATGTGACTTGCTGAGCTAGTTAGCTCATTTGTGCGATGTTGTTTATATTCTTTTCCTGTTAAGAAGGAACCTGTTGGTAGCGAGGATCCCCAATCCAGTGCGAGAGCTAGGGGTCCAGGTTGATCGAGTTAAGCTAGCTGACAGCTTTTGGAATAGTTTAAGTTTATGAAGTTTGTAATAATATTTAATATTCGGTTGTAAGTTTGAATAGTTGGGATTTTGAGCGTTTGTAATATAAGTGTGTGTGTGGCTTGTGTGCATACTTTAACCTGTTGCGGTCCGTGGTAGTTGGTAAGTAGGGTCACAACATATTATTATTATTATCTTCATTATTGTTATAAGAAGGTTATAAATAAGGTGTGTGTGTGTGGATCCCAAACTTCTGACCCGAGTTTGGAGGGCGCCACATACAATATTCAAATCATCCACATACACAACAATAATAATAAAAGCAATTGGTGATCTTTTGATAAACACACATGGACACGCTTGATTATTAACATACCTATCATTTAATAAATATTCACTAAGCCTATTGTACCACATACGACTAGACTGTTTTAAGCCATATAATGATCGTTGTAATTTAACTGAGTATAAATATTGAGGCTTAGTTTTATCTATCTTTAACCCTTCAGGGATTTTCATATAAATATTATTATCAAGTGATCAATAAAGGTAGGCTGTAACAATGTCCATGAGACGTGTTTCTAATCTTTTCATACAAGCCATACTATCATAAAACGAAAAGTGACTTCATCCATCATAGGAGAATAAGTTTCCTGGTAATCAAATCTAGGCCTTTGAGAGAATTCCTGGGCTACCAGTCGGGACTTATATCTCACAATTTTATTTTACTCATTTCGTTTTCGTACAAACACCCATCTATTCCTGATGGCGATCACACCAGCTGGAGTTTTGACTGCAGGTCCAAATACATTTCTCTTGCATAAGGATTGCAATTCTTCATGTATTGCAATTTTTCATTTTGGCCAATCATCTCTTTGTCGACATTCTTCCACACTTTGTGGTTCAAGATCGGAGTTCATAATAATATCAGATGCCACGGAAAAAGCATATACATAATCAACCTCAACACTCCCACGATCCAATAATTTCCTGTTATGTACATAACTCAGTGAGATCTCATAATTTTCAGGTACCTTTGCTTCTATTGAAGCATGTGCCACTTCTGGGGCAATATCCTCTTCTGGAGGCAATACCACTTTTGGTGGTTTTGTCGCAGTCACTTCAGGTGCTTTAACCTCTTCGGGAGGTGATACCTCTTCTGGGGTATTTGATATAGCCACTTCAGGGGCTCGAACCTCTTCAGGATGTAATACCGCTTCTGGGGTATTTTCTAGGACACTTGTCACTTCAGGGGAATGTCCAATCAATTTCCGTATTCGTGATACAATATCCTTTGCACCAAGAGGTCTACCACGCTTCTGGCATGGTTTTGAATTACCAATCAATTCTACAGGAATTGCATTATGAATAGGGATTTCAACCCTTTTTGGCGCATTAACAGCAGGTATATGTGATTTTATGATATGTCTAAAATCATTAAAAGTATATGGCATTTGATTAGCAATATTTTGCATATGAATGATTCTTATAACCTCAGATTCACATTGTTCAGTACGTGGATCCATAGAACTTAATCCTGATGCATTCTATGATAGTTCAAAATTTAACTATGCAAAATATTATCTCCCCCTAATGGAGGGAATACAGACTCATCAAAATGACAATCAGCATATCGGGCAGTAAAGACATCACCAGTTAATGGTTCAAGATATCTTATAATAGATGGTGAATCAAAACCAACATATATACCTACTCTTCTTTGCGGTCCCATTTTAGATCTTTGCGGAGGTGCAATTTGGAACATATAGACACTGCCAAAGATCTTAAAAAGTGAAATATTAGGGGTTTGACCAAGAACTAATTTATAAGGAGATTGTTTGTGATAAGCAGATGACATTATCTTAATTATATTGGCGGCATGAAATATTGTGTGACCCCAAATAGAAGTGGGTAATTTAGATCTTAGAAGTAAGGGTTGTGCCATAAGATGAAGTCTTTTAACTAACGATTCCGCTAAACCATTTTGTGTACGCACGTGATCTGCGGGGTGTTCGACCGAGATTCCTACTGACATACAATAATCATTGAAAGTAGCAGATGTAAATTCAGCGGCATTATCAAGTCGAATTAATTTGATAGGATTATCAGGAAATTAGGCTCGTAATTTGATTATTTGAGCAAGAAGCTTGGCAAAGGCTGTATTTCTAGTCGAGAGTAGACAAACATGAGACCATCTAGTTGAAGCATCAATTCAAAACATGAAATATCTAAATGGTCCAGATGATGGATGAATAAGACCACATATATAACCTTGAATTCTTTTTAAGAAATCTGGAGCCTCGTTTTGAAGTTTAACTGGAGATGGTCGAACAATTAGTTTTCCCAAAGAACATGCTGAACAAGGAAGTTCATCATGTGGCATGACCTTTTGATTCTTAAGGGGATGTCCCGTAGAATTTTCTATAATTCGACGCAGTATGGATACTCCTGGATGACCAAGTCTTTCATGCCAAAGGGTGAATGATTTTGGATCTATAATTTTGGGAGTAGTGATACAGTGAGACTCGATTACTCTAATTTCGGTAGCATATTATCCAGATGAGATTGATTACAATTTTTCTAAGATCTTCTTATGTTCCGAGGTGATTGAGATGACAAGGAGATACTCTTTTTCATTTTCTCTAATGGTTTCTACATGTAAACCATCAAGATGAATATCTTTAAAACTCAGGAGATTCCTAGTGGATTTGCTAGAATATAGAGCATCATGTATGTGAATTTGTGTCTCATTTGGAAGTATAAAACTGGCTTTCCCTAAACTCTCTATGATATTTGATGTTCCCGAAATCGTCCGAACGTGTGAAATGGTTTTAGTCAACTTTGAGAAATATTTCTGATTTTGTAAAATTATGTGAGTGGTTACGCAGTCAGCAATGCATATATCTCCCATATTTATACTGTGTCTATAAAAGTGAACAACAATTTTATTATGCAAACAACGTACATAATACAAGAACATAAAATAAGTACACGAAAGCAGAATATTTATACAACCAAGTCTAAAACATAACATCAAAGAAATATAAATAAAATCTATTTATCTAAATCATAATAAAGGTTAGTACCAGTGTCTAGTTCATTTGAGATCTTTGTTAGGGCGAAAACACGCGCTAATATTCACGCAAGTATACGCGTTCGCAAGTAGTATAAGATATAAATCAGATTCGTTCCCACAGAGACTGGTTTAGGTTAAGTTCAATTTATGCACCTATGCAACAATGTATGGTTATCGCTCAATGCTAAGACAAATAACAAATTGGGTTTTTATTAAACTAAGAGATTATACTAAATAACATTAACTAAGAGAATTGAGGTTGAATTACTATATATGAGAAACATGGGATTCTAACTTCATTAAATACTTCATTCAATAGCCTTATTATTCTTAACCTTAGCATATAATGGTGATGATACTAATCAGATAACACGAAACTAGTAAACGCCAACTTTCATTGTACGAATACCCTACTACCAGACATCCACAAAAGAGAGGGAAGCTGAATAGACACCAATTATGCTTAGTCCTTATATGTCTATAAGAATTGAAAACATAACAATTTAATGCGCAAGTTATATATCGTGATTACATAGGGCAAGTAAGATGGTTAAAATTACCTACGAATCATGCATAACAAATACATGAACATATGCTAGCATGGCAAGTTCTAAACCTCTATATTCACTGTCGCTTCAATAGAGATTAACACGTTATCTTATATGTTAGCTACGCACATAAGACGAATAAGCACAACCAATACTAGGATATCAATCAATCACCACACACCAAGATATAGAAATAAATTAACTATTGAAATCCATAAGTAAATCCGCTAGAATCCCATGATAACGATTAGCCCATAATTGAACTCATTGTCATCATGGGTTCCAGTGAAAGCATGGTATAAAACAAGGTCTTAATAAACTGAATAATAATCAAAGTATGAATAAAAAAAGTCTAGGTTCAACAAGAATGAAAAAGAGCATCCAAAGTTACAACTATTTTCAAAGAATCACAAGTAGAAAATAAGATCTTCTTTTTCGGAGTTGTTTTGTGCTTCTAGGTCTTCTCCTTGATCTCCCAATCTTCCCGGATGATGAAAACCTTTTTTTTAAGTATATATAAGCCCCTAATGGACCTATACCCTTAAAATTATCAAATTCCACTCAAAAAAGGCTTTTTCAGCGAAATCAGCCGCGCATCAACATGCGGTCGCGTGCGGGTCTGACGCGGCCGCATGTCGGCATGCGGTCGCGTGCACTTCTGATGCGGCCGCGTGGGCGGCTTCTGGAAAATTCCGATGAATCTTATTTTGGCCATAACTTGAGTTCTACTCGTCAGAATTAGGTGATTCAACTGCCCACGCGAAGCTAACGAGATTCTCTACAACTTGACAATGGACTTGGCTTCCAAATCTGATCACTTTTCATCATATTTCCTTTAAAAGCTCCTTTCTTCATTTAACTGATACCTGAAATGCAATAACACAAAAACAGATCAAAATACCAATAACTTGAGTCCAAAACACCAATTTAAGCTTGTAATAAAGCATTCCAAGTGGATATAAAATCCACTTATCACACCCCCAAACTTGAATCGATGCTTGTCCTCAAGCATAAACAGACTCAAAACTATAAAACAAACTTAATGCATGAATGTAACTACGTGAATGCAACTAAATGATAATATAATCGATCCCCTCAGAATAACCATAACCAAATGAATAAGCCAATGCCTCTAAGAATGCAATGACTTAAAACAGAGTTCGAATAAATCCCGCAAACCAACTCACAAACCAGAAACGTGCGTGTATGGAATGCTTAACAGATATCTCTCGATACTAGATCAATAACCATAACTTATCTATCATCGAAACAATCAAAAGTTTATAAACAGAATAGACAATAAACGCATTATGACTCACAACACCTCCTTTCTACTAGAGTTATACAAGGATTCACACTATTATTGAACACATAACAAAGATGCTTATTTGACCGTGCAATGAATGAGGTCCCAAAAGACTTATGCAATAATACCCATGTAGCGAGCATGAGGTTAATGGATCCCAGACTATAAAAGCCTTAGCTCACTAGGCAGAAAGTCCCTTAGAACTTAATAACTCGAGTATTAAAGAGCTCACTCTTGATCAATTATGCATAAACACATACTTTTTTTCTCTTTTATCTTTTTTTCAATAATTTCTGAATGAGTGCATTTCGCTCCATCTCATTCAACCCTAGACTACTCATAAAAATATGAACAGACTACTAGCCATTTGACGCCTTACAAAAACTAGCAATGAATCCAAGTTTTCTCCAGATAAAAAAAATCAGTATTTTTACGTCATTACGAGAATATCACAAATTCTAAATATAACCAAGTGATTAAATCTCAACAACAAACAAGTATGATCATGATCTAGATCAAAAGCAACCCTATAAGACTTTGTGAAAATATTTGTTTCTGGCATGCAAATCAATTCATTAGGACTTAAACATCCCTCTATTCATCATCATCACACTCAAATCAACATCAACTTATCAAATATCATAGTTCATCTTAAGGGATCATGTTAAATATGCATGCAAATGCAAATATATGAAATCACATAAAAACAAACAAATATGTCCTAAATGAACAATCATGCAAATATGAATGAACTACAACTAAACATGCAATATAAATCTATATAAATCTATATGGACACACACACTACTAATCCTTACATTATCACCCCCAAACTTAAAATTTTCAATGTCTTCATTAAAGGTAATAATAAGGATTTCAAGCATACCTAATTAGCGGGAGAGTCACCCTCGTCGGGTGGAGGATCAGGTGGCCAATCAACCTCGCCACCAGTGTCTCGAACAACAGTACCGAAAGCGTGTGGAAAATCTTTAGCAAAATATCGGTGGATGACATGCATGGCCTCCATACGCCTAGTCAATCTTCTATATTGTGCATCACCAACACCAGTCCTATCAACTACCTGTTGCACATGAGAAGAACCCTCTGTAGGCACGGGAATATCCGTCCAGCCACTCTCTACATCATCAAAAATATATCAAAACCCCTTATCATAGGGTGCACCTAAGAATGAATAACTCAAGTGATCTGGCATTCGGTTGAGCTCAAGTGTGGGAGCTTCTTGAATAAATGGTTCAAAACGCTCCTGAGAAATTTTCAACTCTGCTAACCCAAAAGAATCGAATGGTATATCCAACTTCCTCATCCACGGAGGTGCATTCAAATCCTGCAATTGCTCTGCTCCTTCTTTATCTTCAATAACTGATTTTCCCGTTAAGGATCTCTCTAAGGTCTCTGACTTTGGCAATTGCTCAAGTTCCGAATTCACGACAGAGTCTACCCACTCTACTTTAAAGCACTCCTCTTTAGCTTTGGGTAACTTTATTGCCTTGAACACATTAAAAGTGACCTTATGATCATGAACCTTCATTGTAAGCTCTCCTTTTTGTACATCAATCATAGTTCGGCCAGTAGCTAAGAATGGTCTCCCCAATATAATGGGAATCTTCTTATCCTCCTCAAAGTCAAGAATTACAAAGTCAGCAGGGAAGATGAGTTTATCCACCTTGACCAAGACATTCTCCACTATACCTCGTGGATAAGCGATGGAACAGTCAGCTAGTTGCAATGGCATGTATGTTGGTTTCGGATCAGGAAAACCAAGCTTCTTGAAGATAGATAAGGGCATCAGATTGATGCTAGCTCCTAAATCACATAAACACTTGTCGAATGACAAGTTTCCGATGGTATAAGGAATAGTGAAGCTTCTAGGATCTTTAAGCTTTGGAGGCAACTTCTGTTGCAGTACAACACTGCATTCCTCCATTAGAGCAACGGTCTCTAAGTCATCGAGCTTCACTTTCCGAGAGAGAATACCTTTCATAAACCTCGCATATCTAGGCATCTGTTTAAGAGCTTCAGCGAAAGGTATGTTGATATGAAGTTTCTTGAACACCTCCAAAAACTTCTGAAACTGCTTATCCAGCTTTTTCTTTTACAGCCTCTTAGGAAAAAGAGGTGGAGGATAGATCTGTTTCTCCCCTGTATTACCCTCAGGAGGAGTGTGTTCCACAGTAGTCTTCCTTGGTTCCACCTCTTCTTCCTTCTGCACTTCTTCTTCAGCCACAAATGCATTTTCTGAAACTTGAGATTTTTCAGGCTCTTCGTCTTGCTGAATTTGGGGGCTTGCGACCTTTCCAGACCTTAAGGTGATGGCGTTCACCTGTTCTTCAACTTCCCTCTTACCTGGATTTATTTCTGTATCACTAGGAAGCATTCCTGGTGGTCGATTCAATAAGGCGTTAGCAATTTGTCCTATCTGGTTCTCCAGATTCTGGATAAAAACAGCCTGGCTTTGGCATATAAGAGCCTGGTTTTTGCACATAAGCCTCAACTCCTCCAATTCAGATTTTTCATTCGAAGATAGACCCGCATCATGAGTTTGTTGTTGAAGTTGGAGTTGTTGTCTTGGTGCAAATTGTTGCTGAAAACCAGGAGGGTTGAATTATTTTGCTCAAAACTGCTGGAACGGCTGTTGCATCACATTCTGATTGTTGCTCCATCTGAAGTTAGGATGATTCCAGTTGTCAGGATGATAAGTGTCTGGAACTGGTTGCTGCGATCTCTGAAAGTTGATCACAAACTGAGCTGATTCACTAGATATAGCACATTGCTTCATCGCATGCGAACCTGCACATAGCTCACAAACACTGGTTATCTGATTAACACCCAAGTTAGCCAGAGAATCGATCTTTAGAGACAATTCATTTAGTTGAGCAGTGATAGCCATAGCTGTATCCACCTCAAGAACTCCAGCTACCTTGCTCTGTGTCAATCTCTAGGCTGGATACTGATATTCATTAGCAGCCATCAGTTCAATTAGATCTTAAGCTTCCTCATAGCTCTTCGCCCATAAGGTTCCGCCTGATGCTGCATCGAGCAAGGGTCTGGACTGTGCTCCCAACCCATTGTAAAAACAATTGGTGATCATCCAATCAGGCATTCAATGACGAGGACACTTCCTAAGCATCTCCTTGTAGCGCTCTCAAGCTTCACATAGCGATTCTCCCATTTGTTGTGCAAATTGAGTAATAGCATTCCTGAGTGCAACTGTCTTCGCCATAGGGAAAAATTTAGTGAGAAACTTCTGAGCAAGATCTTCCCAAGTAGTAATTGAACCAGCTGGTAGAGAGTGTAACCGGCTCTTAGCCTTGTCCCTAAGAGAGAATGGGAACAGTCTCAGCTTCACATCATCTTTAGAAACACCGTTGAACTTGAAGGTGTCGCATATCTCAATAAAATCCCTAATGTGCATATTGGGATCTTCAGTTGGAGAACCCCCAAACTGGAATGAATTCTACACCCATTGAATTATGCCAGGCTTGATCTCAAAGGTATTAGCTGTGATAGCTGGCCGGATAATACTAGATTGAATGTCATTGATCTTGGGTTGAGAAAAATTCATCAAGGCTTTCGTTCGTGCTGCTGGATCTCCCATTGTACTGAGTACCTGAAACACAAACAAATAAACTGTGAGAGTAAAAGAGTCTGAGTCAGTGAACTTTAACGACCACTGATGACAAGCACATAAACTAAAAATTAACACCGAGTCCCCGACAACGGCGCCAAAAACTTGTTAGGGCGAAAACACGCGCTAATATTCACGCAAGTATACGTGTTCGCAAGTAGTATAAGATATAAATCAGATTCGTTCCCCCAGAGACTGGTTTAGGTTAAGTTCAATTTATGCACCTATGCAACAATGTATGATTATCGCTCAATGCTAAGACAAATAGCAAATTGGGGTTTTATTAAACTAAGAGATTATACTAAATAACATTAACTAAGAGAATTGAGGTTGAATTACTATATATGACAAACATGGGATTCTAACTTCATTAAATACTTCATTCAATAGCCTTATTGTTCTTAACCTTAGCATGTAATGGTGATGACACTAATCAGATAACACGAAACTAGTAAACGCCAACTTTCATTGTACGAATACCCTACTGCCAGACATCCACAAAAGAGATAGAAGCTGAATAGACACCAATTATGCTTAGTCCTTATATGTCTATAAGAATTGAAAACATAACGGTTTAATGCGCAAGTTATCTATCGTGATTACATAGGGAAAGTAAGATGGTTAAAATTACCTATGAATCATGCATAACAGATACATGAACATATGCTAGCTTGGCAAGTTCTAAACCTCTATATTCACTGTCGTTTCAATAGAGATTAACACGCTATCTTATATGTTAGCTACGCACATCAGACGAATAAGCACAACCAATACTAGGATATCAATCAATCACCACACACCAAGATATCGAAACAAATTAACTAATGAAATCCATAAGTAAATCCGCCAGAATCCCATGATAACGATTAGCCCATAATTGAACTCATCGTCATCATGGGTTCCAATGAAAGCATGGTATAAAACAAGGTCTTGATAAACTGAATAATAATCAAAGTACGAATAAAAAAAGTCTAGGTTCAACAAGAATGAAAACGAGCATCCAAAGGCTCGATAATTATTATAAAATTATTTAAAAGTCAGATTCGGGTGTTCGAACCCTATTATTTAATTATAAAATGATTCGGAGTCCAATTTTAATTCTGAAAAATGTTCAAAAATTCGTATTAAATACCTGGAAGATCATTTTAACCCCGAATCTTCTTTGAAAAATTATATTGATCGAATACCTTGTGTGCTATGTGCTACGTGCTATCTGATTGATGTGTTATATGCCTATGTGGATATTGTTTGACTATTTCAGTCATAACTTTCAATCCGTAAATCGGATTTGGGTAAAACGAAGGGTAGATAAAAGTTTATCACATCTATGTGACAATTAGAATGATATGAGATTGAGAATTGATAGATACTTGTGATGCCTAGCAAAGTCAGCAAGGCATAGAAAAAGAAACCAGTGATCCTTAAATAGAATCGAAGCGTAGAAAGAGAAGGCAAGTGATTGATAGATTGAAGCAAGGCATCGAAAGAGAAGGAAAGTGGTTGATGAGTAAAACTATTAGATGAGTACAAGTAAAGTGGAAATCGTCCATGATAAGGCAAGTACTTATGAACCTTCTTCAAGATATATTGCAAATATTTTCGAACTGTTTCATAATATGTCGCTATTATTCAAAATAACTCTTGTTTTATATTGCAAGCACCTTAAACTATTTAACCTTGAACCCTGATTCTTATTGATTTTGAGCCATAAGCCTTATTCTTCATAAACCATTGATTGCTGAATTCCCAGATACGAGCCAGACACATACGATACTACTCCACAAATACATATCTACCACATACTGATTTCTGATATTGAATTGCTTGACATACCAACCTTTATTCCTCATTTAACAGAAGACCAATCCTTGGAACCCTTGAACCCTTGGTCTTCTAATTTCTGATTCTTTCCTTGATTGAAAGCCAATCTTTTTGAATTCCCTGTTATGCCTTCATGGTGTTATGAATCACCCTATGCTTTAAGATAAATGTTGTTTATGATTCAGCTTATTGATTTACATTGGTTATCATATTAAATTGTTTTAGAATTGGATGGTTTTATAAATGTGGACCAGATTCGTGGTCATAATAGGCCAATGCGTGCCTTGGATCCAATATATAGAGCAAAGCCGGGAGCCTTGCTCGGGGTTAGTGCATGACTGATCAGCAACCTAACCTTGGTTTTTAAAATGGAAAGTGAATATCCAGTTCTAATCATTGCTTATTTAGAAACTTGATTCTTCTGAATCATTTCAAGTGGTTATTGTTTAACCTCAGTTATTGCTAATATGACTTCGATTCAACCGTTTTTACGCTTTTATAACCCGAAACTCTTCCGAAAAATCCTCCATAATCTAATCTGGTAATTCCGGACATTTTCCATGTTTTGACTTTTTCAATCTGGATTACGGTTTGACCCATGCGCGGCCTGGCGCAAGATTTTCGATACGATAATCATTTCGATGAATCAAAAAAACCCGTACTCTCGAAAGACGGGATATTAATACATTATTTTCGTATAAAGTATTTTATAAAAAGCCCGGTTTGGATAATTATCCAATACGGGTACCAAATCAAATCGTTTCTACAGTTACTTAGCGGCTAAGTAACTAATTTATCGATCCAAAATGATCCAACATGAACCAATATTCCACAAATATATATAGCCCTTTTATTATTTCATTTTATTCATATAATCATAATCAGTCAGTAAAACCCTGTAAAATACAGAGAAAATGTCAAATTTATGTCGCATTCTTGAGAATCAAACATACGAACGAAGGCGTTATCGAACTCCGATTCGGGCGTGCAATATATCAAATCGAAGCTCTCGAAAAATACTTTCTGATTCAATCAACCGTTTCAGTGCAGAAATCAAGGTGATTTTGTTATTTATTTATTTTAATTTGAATTATTTGATGATTAAAATATGATTTTTTGTTCTTGATGTTGTTTGTGTGATTTAATGGCATAATCATGTAGATAATTTTCTCCTGATCATTTTGGTATATTATATGATGAATTTGGAGTTCAATAACATATAGAAAATGAGGTTTGATTCTCGGATTAATTGAATTAGGGTTTTTAGTTACTTTGAATGTTCTTAATCAAATTTGGGGACTTTTGATTCGTTAATTCTGGGTATGATTGAGTAACACTATTAAAGAGATCGTGTGATAAGCAATCGAATGATGTGATTGGATTGAATAAAGGATGAACATTCGAGCTCGCCGAAGTTTTCAAAACTCGACGACGGCGGAACTTTGGTCATATTTTACGGCCAAATCGTGTGATGGTTGCTCAAATCTCTTGCACGACTGAGTTCCTGGGAATGAATACGACATACACTGTTAATTTAAGTAGTTTCTGGAATGTTTTTAGGCCGCCGAAAAAGCTCCATGGCGGCGGCCATGTAGTTCCGGCGCCATGGAGTTCCGACCGACGTCGAAGAGAATGATAGGGGAGGGGGGAAATTGTAGTTTCCACCCCTGTCTTTTACAGAAATTTCATTTTTCATATTACAGTTTCAAAAACATACAAAAACCAGATTGCTGTTTTATTTATTTTCGAAAATAATATTTTTATTATTTTAAAAATCAGAAAAATGGTTATTTAATTATTTTAAATCCGGAAAATTATTTTAATTATTTATTTATTCAAAAATAAGTCGAAATTATTTTATTAATTAATTTTAATTAGTTTTAATTTATTTTAATTAATCGATTAATATATAATTAATTGATTAATTAATTTAATTAATTATTAATTAATTTTAATTTATTTAATAATTAGATTTAATTATTTAAAATTGATTTAAAAATTCTGAAAAATAGTTTCAAGCTTTAAAATATTATTTTAAATTATTTTCAAGGCTCGATAATTATTATAAAATTATCTTAAAGTCAGATTCAGGTGTTCGAACCCTATTATTTAATTATAAAATGATTTGGAGTCCAATTTTAATTCCAAAAAATGTTCAAAAAATCGTATTAATTACCTGGAAGATCATTTTAACCCCGAATCTTCTTTGAAAAATTATTTTGATCGAATACCTTGTGTGCTATGTGCTACGTGCTATCTGATTGATGTGTTATATGCCTATGTGGATATTGTTTGACTGTTTCAGTCACAACTTTCAATCCGTAAATCGGATTTGGGTAAAACGAAGGGTAGATAAAAGCTTATCACGTCTATGTGACGATTAGAATGATATGAGATGGAGAATTGATAGATACTTGTGATTCCTAGCAGAGTCAGCAAGGCATATAAAAGAAACCAGTGATCCATAAATAGAATCGGAGCGTAGAAGAGAAGGCAAGTGATTGATAAATAGAAGCAAGACATCGAAAGAGAAGGAAAGTGGTTGATGAGTAAAACTATTAGATGAGTACAAGTAAAGTGGAAATCGTCGATGATAAGGCAAGTACTTCTGAACCTTCTTCAAGATATATTACAAATATTTTCAAACTGTTTCATAATATGTCACTATTATTTAAAATAACTCTTGTTTTATATTGCAAGCACCTTAAACTATTTAACCTTGAACCCTGATTCTTATTGATCTTGAACCATAAGCCTTATTCTTCATAAACCAATGATTGTTGAATTCCCAGATACAAGCCAGACACATACGATACTACTCCACAAATACATATCTACCACAAACTGATTTCAGATTTTGGATTGCTTGACATACCAACCTTTATTCCTCGTTTAACAGAAGACCAATCCTTGGAACCCTTGAACCCTTGGTCTTCTACTTTCTGATTCTTTCCTTGATTAAAAGCCAATCTTTTTGAATTCCCTATTATGCCTTCATGGTGTTATGAATCACCCTATGCTTCAAGATAAATGTTGTTTATGATTCAGCTTATTGATTTACATTGGTTATCATATTGAATTGTTTTAGAATTGGATGGTTTTATAAATGTGGACCAGATTCGTGGTCATAATAGGCCAATGCGTGCCTTGGATCCAGTATATAGAGCAAAGCTGGGAGCCTTGCTCGGGGTTAGTGCGTGACTGATCAGTAGCCTAACCTTGGTTTTTAAAATGAAAAGTGAATATCCAGTTCTAATCATTGCTTTCTTTACGCCATCCTATCAGAGAGTCTTCTTTGACATCCATGTCTCGTATCATACCTTCGGAGTAAGTTGAATCTCTTGAGTTATCGTTATTCAACCAAATTTCTATCTTTTTAGTTCCGCTTTACTTAATATCCATTCATCTAGAAGTAGTACATACCATTCTAGTTCGACATAATTTATCATATTCTGAATACTTCTATCAAATTTCAAATCACACAATATTGATTATCTACAATTAGTTTCTGGATCTGATGACGTACCACCATTTCAGCAACTAACCCACTTATGGGATAAACCGTTTTTTCCTAAATGAGAATGATCAGGTTAAAATAACCTATCAATAATAATGCAATTAACGTTTTCCTCACTTTTGGTTCTCAGGTAGCATCACTATGACGTTTCTTGGCGAAATATATCCATCTAGTCTTTGATGTCTTGCCTTAACCCCTTGATACGTGTAACATTTTCTAATCTATCCCACCATTTCTTTCTTCATATCTGGCCACCAATAATTTTCCTCTAAATCTCTATACATATTGGTACTCTATGGATGGATTGAATATCTTGGGTTGTGAGCTCCTTGTCAAATTCCATTCTTCAATTATGTCACTGGTGGAATCCCATATTCTGAAATAAAATCTGGGAATGCCTTGATCATCCTTTTGAGCATATATATACATATTTTTTTTCTAACAATTAATATCTTGATCTATTATTTTCCCTTGACATTTCTTTACCTTCTTTAGCAATTTTGGCTAAAAAGTCATACTATACATCTTTGCATTGTTAGGTTTGCAAACTCTGGCTTCCATTCTCAACTTTTGAAATTCCTTGTATAATTCTTCCAACAATGTCAACACGTTCGGTCTTTTCTTTCTGATTAATGCATTTGTTACTACGTTTACTTTTCCTGGCATCTTATGAAGTTTCTTTATCACCCTTTTGATTCCACTTCCTTTTTATATCTCTGTTCTTTATTCTCATAGCTTATTCAAAACCGAACTCTTGACATTAATACTCATTTTGTGGTCATATCAAATTAGATATTAATACGAACTTTGATGTTCACAACATCTCATTCTGGAGTAAACATCAATCATCTGTATTAATACCACTTTCGATATTTAACAACAACCTAAGTATCAACATCAATCAGAAACTGAATTAAAACTGTATCTCACACTTTATCCTAAAACAGAAATACTTGACAAATCATTTATTGTATGATTATCACCACCATTTAGAAACAAGATGTCCTTTGATAAAACTTTGTTGCAGATGATAACATCTCTTTGACTGTCTAATGACGTCCATATTGGTGTAGTTATTAACCTCTGTTTTATTCCATCTCCCTTCTTCCTTCCTTCTTGTTGCTTCATCTTAAATATTTAGCTCTTGAAAATATTCTTCTCACTTGTCCATATAAATGACTTTTTATTTCTCTTGTCTATTATGAAGGGCATATTCATCCAAGTAAAAATTCACACATTTGCAGCAATTTTCTGAATTTTACCAGCATCCTTACTTTTCCCTAATTCCTTATTATTTTGATTTCGGATTTGAAAGTCACATTTAAATTTGAATTAATCTAATTGGAATCGATCTCCATATAACTGGCCATTAGTTGGTAAAATTAGCCAATTAACTCACTTAATTGATCAATTGCACCAAGTGTTGACTAGCTAAATGAAGTCAAAGACCAATTATATATAGTCGAATTGGATGTAACAACCTCTTTCAAGAACCGAGATCACAATTAAATGGAGTATCAACATGAATATCTATGACACACGGAAGTATACTTTCCATCTTTAAGAGTAGGGTATTTTCCGGGAAAATTTGGGCAGCATTTCTTTTATATTATTGACCACCAGCCCGACTCAAGCCGACACCACAATCAATCAGATAACCAACAATCAACCCTCAAATATATCAGTCCACTTTCACTTTCTAAACTCACCATTTTACCACCTCATGTATTATTAGTCAGTACAACCCATGTCTATAATTCAACTTAAAATTATAGCGAATAATTCTTATTATACCATACATTTTTCTCATATTTTCTGATTATAACAGAATATCACTACTGAGTACAATTACAAATTTTTCTAAAATTCTTCTACTTCATGTTTTAATTCAAGCTCTCTACTTAACAATTCATCCATCTTTGTCAATATACATTTGTTCTTATTAACTTGCTCAACCTCTGATGACCAACACCGGGTCTCAACCAACACTCTTAAAATCTTACGAATGAGTTCATTTGGTTTTAAAGCTTCACATCTTAAAAATTGTTGCAGTCAAACAACCATACCTTCATCTCCTCTTATGCCTTTCCATATTGAACCTTCTTTGCCAACCCAGCTACAAGCATTAATTTTACCACAACTCACTTACTTGGGTGGGAAAACCCAACCATCCCTGGATGAACGCACTTAAAGTTTATTCGTAACTAGCATTTCTTCGATCTTGAATCTTCATGACGAATATCTCCCACATGATTGAGATATCATTTTCACAACGTTTTTATCGATTATCTGGTTATTATTAAGAATTTCTTCATTCGCCTTCATTGTCCAATCGATCATTTGCCTCATCTGATATATGCAGCTTTACTTTCTTGTTCTCTAGTTAATTTATCTCATACAGTTTGCTAATTACTCCGATTCACGCCAAAATCTCAGACTCGAAGCGTATCATATATGCAGATTTCCACTTTTGATTTGATGTTCTCGCAACTATCCCATTATCGGCATAATAGTTCTTCTATGCACGTAAATGTCCACCATCCTTCGGCTTGCAATTGACCACATAACTACCTCTACTGTACAGGTTCATTGTACTTTCCTTTTAAAACATTCAAAGGATAGACCTTACACAAGAATGAGTTTGTGTATATGATTCTGGATTGGAAACTTTCTATAAGGAATAAGAGTATAAGGAAACAATCGGAGAAATTCATGAATCAACAAATCAGGATTTAAGAAGAAAGAATGAATAATGATTTGAATAGGAATGAGACAACCATATTAGTACTCAAGATGGCCAGTCTTTCATACCATATGGCACACAACACATAATTAGGTGGCGTCCCACCAGACTCCTTGTCATTTCGATAAATCGTCATACCATAACACTGCTTGTCCCAATTAGAAAACAATATTTTGAAGAAGGAATAATTTGAAAGAAATTCAACAGTCACCTTATAAAGCTGATCATAAAAGAAGTTTATACTTTACTCGAGATTTATAAGAATTATAGGAAAGAATGATATCATTGGTCGTTATCCACATTACATCTGTTTACAGCTTCAACGCTTGCTCGATCAATAGATCCCATTCGAAGTCATATATTAACTTTAGAAAGTACTCTGAATTGCTTTCTTAAATCGATCATTAAAATAAATTCCCATGTACTGAGTCTTGTATCCTTCACGCTATGTTTATAATTCAACTTTATTTGCAGTCTTACGAGATTTACACTCATAACTTTAAATTTTGCTTATGTTGCTGATCGTTCAACTTGTCTCCTCTTTTGCTAATAACGTTCTTCCTTTAGAAAGTCTAGAGATTTCCTTAATTTTCTTTGCTCGTACTCAGCTTCTCATGAATCGACATATTCCTCGTACTCTAATTGCCTCAGAAATTGGATGAGCGGTTTCTCCGTAATAGCGTTTCCACTTGGTCTTCTAAATGAACCATACTAATTTCTAAAACAAGCATTCGTCTGGATAATCTGAATCTTATAACAAATAAGAAACTCAAGTAGTAGTTTGACAACCAAGTTTTCAAAACTTGTTTTGTTCCAAGGAATTTTAGAAATTTTTTGTGAAGAAAATATCTTTTGAAAACTATTTAAAATTTTGAAAAATCATGCACCTGGTTGTCATTACTATATGAGTTGGTTATCGCCCTTCTCAACAACTACATGGTACTAGATCAGGGAAACAGTCAGGTAAAAGCCCATTCATTTCCATATATCTTCTACCCTTCATTGGGTCCATTTTACCTTCATTGATCGACAAAACTTCAATTACTATTGCATATTATCTTATTCAATGCTTCTCTTCAAATCTTCCATATGGGTAACATTTCCATCATCATCTCTTACGATTACTAAGTATAAAAAATATCTCCAGTAATTATCAGATCTATTTTATAACGCAAGGTCGATTTATATCACATTACTTCTATACGCATCATGTTTGGTCACATCATCATCATCTACTTCCAAGAAAATTCTCGATTTCAAATCTTTTTAAACTCCATTAGAATCCATCCAGCTCACTTCACAAGATAATCATAGATAACATACTTGCTAGTAGCTCCATATAACCTGGTAGCGGCTATTTTCCAAAACACACGCATCCTCACTCTAGGTTCTTTCTCACATTTCTTAATACCTTGTATACTCACCATATGTTATAGCTTTCGGATCCATCCTTCTGGGTGTTGTTACTCCATAAGACGAGTTTTAAACGGATGTTATGGAACAGAGTTTAGAGTAGACAGATAGGATATGCGCACAATTGAATATACGGTAGAACCATAATCAGCGTGTGGGGGATTCCCGAATAGGTAGTCTCGCATCAGGGGATGAGATAATAGTTTGAAAAGGTGCAACCGTCGCAGCTGGACGTGATATGGCTAACACCGATGGAAGAGCAGGACGCGAGTCAGATGAAGGTCCTCCACCTGAGTGCTCCGAATGATTGAACGATCCCGGGATAAAAGAATCTGCCATAGCCGCCATCTGAAAATCGCGTCGCTAGATAAGGATGTCAAATCTCATCACGAATCTTAATAAAACCTACTATTTGATCGCACTCAACCTCTCGACGTTCTATTGCTCTATTTCCTAGTCCTAATCCTAATCCTCTATCCATTCCCGACAATCTAGGCTTGTTTCAGTGACTTAAAACCTGTAGCTCTGATACCAACCTGTGACGCCCTCCAAACCCGGGTCAGAAGTTTGGGGCTCACAACACACACCACAATAGTTAAATCTGTATATAAAGTATTATATGCATTGACCCTTCTTTATACAACTAAGGATCACAACAGGTTACAGTATGAAAACAAGCCATAATCTTAACTTTTATTACATCGTACCAAATTCCAACTAATTCAACTTACAATGGCTACGGATATCGTACTTACAATCCTACACAACTCATCTATAATATAAAACTCCTGCTAACTTGATCCAACTTAACCGGAAATCCTAGCTCGCACACTGGACAGGGAATCCTCGTTACCGACAACTACCTTTTCACTTGTTGAAAACATAAAAATTTTGTATGAGTGAGCTGATCACTTTTCATCATATTTCCTTTAAAAGCTCTTTTCTTCATTTAACTGATACCTGAAATGCAATAACACAAAAATACATCAAAATACCAACAACTTGAGTCCAAAACACCAATTTAAGCTTGTAATAAAGCGTTCCAAGTGGATATAAAATCCACTTATCAGTCTTGTTGTTTGGTTCTTCACTTAGATTATGACTAGCGACGTTCATTTCCACCCTTTTCCCGTTATTCTTTTTATTTTCCTCGTAGAGGTCGACTAGATGTTTTGGCGTGCGACAAGTACGTCACCAGTGCCCATGTGCCCCACATCTGAGATAGATATCCCTAGTATCTTCTTCTTGTGGTGCTTTCCTTTTATTTGGTACTCCATATTGCAAATTTTGGTGGTCATAGTTGTTGTAACCATCACGCTGCCACTTCAGGTGGCTATAGTTATAATGATTTCGAAACCGGCCTCGAAAGTTTCCCTACCCACGGTTTCGTCCGTAACCTCGTCCTCCTCTATGCCCTTTCCCACGCCCATTCATCCGGAATGACGTGTTATGTACTTCAGGTAACTGGGCAGAGCCTGTGGGACGTATCTGATGATTTTTCAGTAACAACTCATTATTCTTTTCAGCGACAAGAAGAAGAGATATCACTCGCTATACTTTCGAAAATTGCGCTCCCTATATTGTTGTGCCAGAATCATAGTGTTTGAGTGAAAGGTTGAAAGGTTTTTTTCTATCATGTCAGCATCAATAATATTTTCACCACACAAAATCAGTTTTGAACTTATTTTGAACAAGGCAGAATTATATTCAGCGACAGATTTAAAATCTTGCAACCTTATATTTATCCCGTCATAACAGGCATGTGGCAAATGGACAAGTTTTTGGTGATCAAACCTATCTTTGAGAATGATCCAAAAGGTGATTAGGTTTTCCACAGGTATTATATTCAAATTTCAAATTTTCATGGATGTGGTGTCTAAGAAAAATGATAGCTTTGGCATTTTGTTCGACAGTTGGGGTCTTTCCTGATTCTATGGTGTCTTTTAGCCCATCAACACTAAGATGTAATTCCGCATCGAGCACCTAAGACAAATAATTATCCCCGGACACATCCAACACTACAAAATCTAATTTTGCAAGGTTTGCCATTTCGAGTTTGAAACAAACATTTAAAATATGGTATAATATGTCAGATAATTAAGCAAGTAAGTTTAAACAATATACATAATAATTTAGTACAAAAGTTAGCCAGCCAGAAAACTTTTGAGTACTACTTGACGGCAGAGCCATCTTTATAATAATGTTACTTGACGGTAGAGCCATCTTTATAATATTTAAGCAATAATATAAATGAATCTGTAAAGACGATAAAATTAATATCTTAGCACAAATATGAGCAAAATTAAGTCATACCTCTTTTGTGGAAAAAGCTTGAGTTGACACGGTTTCACTAGTAAAATTAAGTTGTACCTCTTTTGTAAAAATAAGGCTCGGCAGGCAAAGACTCGTGTTGATAACGTGTTGTAAATTTTGAATTACTTGATTATGAATAACTTAATAATTGCAGGTATAGAGAGAATAAACGTTGAAGATATAATTATATTTCAATATATTTCAGTATCTCTGATGTCAATAACTGAAGGTCCTATTTATAGAGGTTGGTTGACAAGTCTTACTAAGCAAGTTATCTAAATCTTTTTTGATAAGTATTTTAGTTCTTCACTGGTAAGTTTCAGAAGTCTTCCTTAATAGGTTTTACAATTCTTCCTTATTAAATTTCTTTTCTAAGAAGTTGTGCAAGTCTTTCTCAATAAGTTTTAAGAGATTTTCTGGATAAATATTATGAATGTTCTTGATTAAGTTTTGACCATCATTATTATTATATTACAACGGTAAGAACATGAGTAAAGTTCTATGGAGTCCACCTTTAATTGGAGTCCTCAGAGTCCATATATGTTCTGCAAGTAAAATATAGCTTAAAATATTGCAAAACATATTATTTTTCGACAAACATCACTATTCTATCAAAAATCTTGTAGATTGCATATATTTTACAAGCAGAACATTGCAAAAATATATATTCTACAAAACATGTTTAGTTTGCAGAACATAAATGTTCATGTTGCAGAACATATTGCAGAACATACATATTGTACCGTAAATATATGAGATTTGCATGATTTTGTTGAAATTATGCTATTTGTGTAACATGTTTTGCAAAATAACACGTTTTACAATATATTTTATTTGCAGAACGTAGATGGACTCCGAGGACTCCGATAAAAAGGTGGAGTCCATAGAACTCCAAGTAACAGTTCCATATTGTATCATTTTTTGAAGATGGTACATGCTACAAAACCCCTTGTCTCGCACCTACTTACTGGTCAACCCCCAAACACAAATAGCAAACCAGCCAACAATCTTTATAGGAGGAGTATCTTTGTTTGTTTTGAATGCCGAAAACACCCAACCAAACTTGGTTTCTTATATATTTGTTGTGTGTGTATAATAAACCCTCCTTTCTTTCTCATTGTCAAAAATGGAAGCAAAGCTTTTGAGAGTTGCCTCTTCTACCATTATACCCCCTTATTACATCAATTTCTCCAAATCCAATTCATCTTTTTCTCGCCAAAATTACACCCTTAATTTCTCACATTTCAAGAAACCCTTTCTATCTGTTCAAGCATCTGCTACTTCCTTTGGGTACTATATAAATATAATATGTTTTCTGTTCATTTCTTGTTTTTTTTATATATTTATGACTGCTTTCTCAAGTATTTATTTATCAGGCCAATTTTATGTATTTTTCTATTCATGTTTGTTTGTGTGTTTTCTTATGCTTTTGGTTGAATTCTTCTTGTTAAAGATTTGATTTTTACTACAAGTTTGCTAGATAATTGAAATTTCGAAAACCCTGTGTGTATTTATATGATTCTTTAGATGTTCATTATAATTTACTATTAGTCTTCGAAATTAAACAGTTTAGATCGAATGTGAAAGGATGATTCTTGTATTGCGTATTTGCATTCAAATTCTCGCTTAATTTTTATCACTGATGTAATTTCACTCTGCTAAATGAATCTATTGCTCAAGGTGAGTTTTTGTTGTAAAGAGGGAGTTCAAACATTTAATCTTGTAAGAATTTCATGTGATAATTAAGCTTAAAATTAAAGTCGCGGGAAAAGCAAATTGATTTGAGTTAGGTGCACAGAAACTATAAGTTTATAGAATTACAAAGTCGGTAGTCTAATATAAATGAATGCATAAATAATCTGTTTGTCTTATCGTCCTCTAGAAAACTGAGTTATTGTTTGATTTTATCAGGTTGTAAAAGTTTAATAGTCCACGAGGGAAGTTATGTCCATTTGTACAACCAGAATGTGGTTTTAATTGGTAATAGGGGTGTTTTGCCCAAAAGTTCAGATCTCAATCATGTGCACAATTTTTATGGTATATGTAATATTTTTCATAAAATCGTAAGCTAACGCAATGAGAAACTTTAGTACCGTTCTTAAGACATGATGTTATACCTTCTCATATAGTATGTTGTTTCTTGGGTGTTTAAATTTATCTTGATATAATAGTGGGTATTTGGCTTAAAAAATAACAACAAATTTCTAAAGTTATTTCTTCCCTTGTAGAGTGGATGCTAAAAAGAGGATTGACGAGAGTGAGTTTTATACTTTAGATGGGATCCGAAGTTCATTGATAAGGCAAGAAGATAGCATTATATTCAGCCTTGTGGAGAGAGCGCAATATCGTTACAATCCAGACACCTATGATCCAAATGCCTTTTTGAAGGACGGATTCCAGGGATCTCTAGTTGAGTTTATGGTCAGAGAAACTGAAAAGCTTCATGCTCAGGTATGTTATTACAAATGATAATATCAGAAATTATACAGTCAGAGTTAAGAACAAAAAACTGATCTGGCAATGACTTGTCGAATTTTGACACAGGCCGGAAGATATAAGAGTCCTGATGAGCATCCTTTTTTCGGAGAGCACTTGCCCGGACCCATATTGCCGCCTTTGCAATATCCACAGGTAAGCTTTCAGCTCAGGTGATCGTAGAATCGTACAATTAAAGTTACATTCTTCTTTACTGATTAAGCACCTGAAAATTTTCAGATTCCTGTACCAACTTTTTTCTGTTTACTTGCCATCTAGAACCCATAATTTACTGATTGACACTGTTCTTACTGTAACATATTCGTAACTAAGCAAGACTTTCGTAGGAATATGAAATACGATCATCTTTCTGTATTTATATGGATACCACTTATTGTACAAACTATTCTCTTAACGAAGCCCATATGCATGAACATTTAAATGTATAATTCAACTTCAACATGGAAACATTTTTTTACTTGTATATATATAATTTTACAGACATTTGTCTGGTTGATTTTCTATGTAAACCTAATTATTTGTGAATATCTCGTATGCGGTGTAGCTGTCTTTAAATGTTATATATGATACTTAAAATTTACATGCAGTATAGTCCCTCCATCCTGCAAGAATGAAGGTCTTAAAATTTGGTGTTTGGAAAGTTTGATCTTGTAAAGTGGATAAAGGACTAAGAGGGTTTCCCCCCACCCCCGGAAAATAAGCACCTCTTCTGGGGGAAAAGAAAAGTACCTATTATGACCAATGACCACTGGGTCTAGCGGTATTTTCACCGCACCCTCTACTAGATGTCGATGATTGGAACCTTTTTAAAGACAAGGTGGGTATGTGAGTGTTTGATCATAAAAAAAATAAAAAATAAGTACCTATTATAGTACCCGTACTTCCTTTCCAGAATCAATACTTATTTTTTTTTTCAAAAATGCCACGCGAAACACCCTTAAATTGTTTGTGGAATCAACTTTAAATATGTCACCTGTTTTCTTTTCTTTTATTTTTTTGCTAAATTATGTCACATGTTTTCAATTATGGTTTACTGCTAAAATACAGTATCCCGATGAAATTCCAAATTGCATGCTTCGAGCATAATCTTGTTTCTGTTATACACGTAGGTTTTGCATCCTGTTAGTGAAACAATCAATATCAACAGTAGAATATGGGATATGTATTTTAAAAGACTTGTTCCAAGATTAGTCAAGGAAGGCAGTGATGGCAACTGTGGATCAACTGCAGTGTGTGATACAATTTGTTTGCAGGTACATGTACTATATGATTTTCTATGTTACAGTCCCCTTTAGTGTAAACTTTTGTGTAATTAAGATGACATAAATTCCAATGTTCAAGTATCACCTCCTCTTGCCAGCTTCATTTTTCCTTTATTTTCACATATTTGTGTTTGTCAGGGTCAAAAATACGTAATACTTATGTCCATGCCCTTATCATTTATATCCATGTGTTATATATATAACCTCGCGACTCGGTCAACAATGAATTGGCCAGTGATACCCGTCCCATGTTCAGAAGATGGCCAGCGTTTGAGACTCTTAAGAGGCATGTAAAAGTTGAAGTGAGTTATTAACTAGCAAAGAAAAGACGGGAAGTTGTAGTCTTCTTTTTCGAGTCTTTTAATCCAAATGCGAAACATTTATCACCATAAAATAGCCATTTTGAACAATAAAAAAAGAACTAGCACAATTATCACCATTTAAAAAAAGATGCACATCTCCAGAAAAAATCATTTTTTCTTGATGTGTATTTGTATGATGATTCGACTGTGATAACAATCTGTCTCCGTAAAATGTTTTTGATGTCTTACTCTGTAAAGAAAGGCACCTCTAGGAAGAATCTTGTCTTCGATATAGGCAAATATGCTTTTATGTTATGTGTTTGTCACTGTTTAAAAAATATGGTGTGTTGTATATGACATGTTATGTATGGAGTCTTAAAAGTAACAAATTATTGTAATGCAATGTTGGAAAAGGTTTTTTTAGGAAAACTTAAGCACAGGGAAGTCAGCTCTGTTAAGTTAAATACTGCATTGGAAGAGCAGAAAAAGTAATAGACGGGCTGAAATGATAGCTGTTTAATAGCCAATTACTACATGTTTGTTTGAATGCCACTTGGTCATAATTTGCTCTACGTCCTAATATTGTTCTTCTTGATTACTTTGTCCTTTGTTTTAGTATACAAATATATTTCATTTGGGCTATAAATTAGCATTCATATATGGATGATTGGCGCTTGAACTCTGGATCAGCCCTTGATGCATGAATCAACTACAACTTCTAACTGATAATTGCCACGTAAACCACATCCTTGTTCCTCTGCAATGTCTTGGGGGGTTTATAATGTTAATAATGTCAACAAATTCCAATGTTGCTCTGTATGTTGATTCAAATAGATGCTCAAGTTTAATACTTTTCTGGCCATCTTCTAAATACCCACTGTTGAATTTAAAAATCTTGGAAAAAATAATGTTTGATTGATTGTAATATAAGTTTCGGGGGTTTTTGTATGCAGGCCCTCTCGAAGAGAATCCATTATGGTAAATTTGTAGCAGAAGCAAAATTTCGAGCCTCACCAGATTCTTATGAAGCTGCTATAAGACGACAAGTATGTTACCTTTTAAGCTGTACATGCCTCTTTAGTTTTATACTGAACCTCTTACTTGTGGTCTTGATTAGTGTAGGCTACCTTTGACAAAGCAGATACCATCAAAAAAAAATGTTAAAGATACCATCAACATTTTAATTTAGTTTCTTATAGTGAATTATATGGTGGTTTGTTCTGCAGGACAGGGCCCAGCTAATGGATTTGCTAACGTACCCAGAAGTGGAAGAAGTAATCATCAGGAGGGTTGAGATGAAAACCAGAACTTATGCTCAAGAGGCTACAGAAGATGAGGCTGATACTGTGTACAAAATTAAACCGAGCTTGGTGGCTGATCTTTATGGAATCTGGATAGTGCCATTGACAAAGGAAGTTCAAGTTGAATATTTATTGAGGCGTTTGGACTGAATGGAATGAGAACTTTGCACAACACAAGCCCAAACATGTTAGATCAATTCAGACAAACAGAATGGTAATCCTCATTTGTAGGTCATTTGTTAACGTATGAATTTATGGTTTGTAAATTGAGTAATTTCTTACACAGAAAATACCTGGTTTTGGTTCATTTGTTTCATGTTCTGGAGCGGTAAATGAGCGCTGATCATTGTAGTGATTTGTGTACATTCTATAGATGTATGGAAAATGTTGGTCCGGAAACAAAGTATGTACCGATGAATGATGACATGAGTCATGAGAGTGAGTCCGGTATGGTTTTGAACCATAATGAACAATTTAAATCATAAATGATCCACTGATATGCTATGATGGTTTGTTTTTCATGACAATTGCTGTTCAATGGTTTGTTAACCATTACTAATAATATGTGTACTTGATATGTGTTTATCATGACAAATGACAAGATGTTGAATGTTGCTCTTAGCTAATGAATACGTTTCAGATTTGACTTGTAATTTGATACCTCCATGTATGCTTGATGGTATAGTTGACATTCTTGCTCGTGGGTATGAATGGCGACATAATTAAGACTTAATTGCACGAAGATGGCCTCAGTTATAATATTTTTGCACAAAACTGGCTGACGTTTAATAATAGGCACCCGCATGACCCTTGTTTATAATTTTTAACACCCGATTGCATTCCGTCTGTTTCAACTAACGGACGTTACATATTATCATTTTTAAAAATAAGCAGAGGGCTAAATTAGTAAAATCACAATTGATACACACATAACCCCTGCATTATTGTCAAGTCGATCATCTTATTTCCCTCCAAAAGAAGTCTCACAATTTCCCCTAACCCACTCACAAAAAATCCTAAATCTAACTGTAACTGGGACTTCAACCGGAGCAAAATGGCGTGGAGATTGAGGCATAAGGAAGATGAAGATGTCTTCAAACCGTACCACTGTCCAGAATATACCGGTAATTTCTATTATCCCTCTGTGCATGCATATTCAGTTGTAAGGGATCATAAATTTGGGGGTTTAGGGTTTATTGTATGTTTAGTACTAATTACTTGTACTAATTATTTATTGTGTTCGATTGTGCATACAATGGTAATGTTAACTTATTTAGTTATTAGGGATCATAAATTTGGGTATTTAGGGTTTCTTGAAGAAAAAATGTTAATGTCATATGGTTTATTGTGTGTTAATTACTTCTTTGTACTGATTTGGTTATTATATGTTTCTTGAATAAGTGAAAATTTGTACAAATTATTTGTTGTGTTCGATTGTGCATACAATGGTAATGTTAACTTATTGATTATTTTGTGGGTGATTTATAATGTCAGATGATGATCTTTTCTCAATTAAACTGTACTATGATGGTGAACTGCTAGATAACCCTAAGAGATATAATGGTGGCTCTGTTGTGTATGTTGATTTTTGTGATAGTGATGCAATTAGTCTGTTAGAGATTAAATCTATGCTTGTTGAAAGTGGATCAAAGGTTGGGTATGATGTAATATACTATAAAATACCAGGGACAACAATGGAGAATGGGTTGTTTGAGTTAGAGACAGATGCTGATCTAATGTTAATGTGTACATTGATATCTAACAAGGAAAGACCTAGGACTAATAGGTATGTAGAGGTATTTGTAACTCAGCCTCTGGAGCCATTAGATGTTATTCCTAGCCAAGAAGAGATTAATATGGACAATCCCTTTGGACAATCTACACAACAAGAAATAGATGAGGAACAACAGTTAAGGGAATTAGAGGGTATTTATAAAGATTTTTCAGATCCTGAGGATAGTGATGAGTATGAATTGAATGTGAGTGACAGTGATGATGAGTCTTGGCACTCAGATGCCTCTAATAAGGATGAGAGTGATGATGATCTGGTGTTTGAAAAAAATGTTGATAAAATGGTGTTTGAAGATCATGACACCCCTGAAGAGCCTGTTAAGGATGACAATGTGGGTACAGATGAGGAGAGTGTCTATGCTGGGAGTGATGATGAGAGGATGGCCCCTAATTCTACAGATGAAGATGAGCCAAATTTTCCAGAATTCAACGAAGATGTGGATATGGAGAGACCTGTCTTTGAGCTGGGTATGTTGTTCAAAAGTTCCCAGATTTTTAGAAAAGCTGTAAGGAATCATGCAATCATGGAGAGAAGACCAATTGAGCTTGTCAAAAATTATGGAAGAAAGAAAAAATATGTGTGCAAAAAACCTTGTAAATGGACTGTTTATGCTTCTCCATTTAACAAGACTCCTACTTTTCAGATTAGAACATTGGTCAGAAAACATACTTGCATGCCTACATTTAAACAAAAACAAATAAATTCAGTTTGGCTTGCAGAGCATTATGAGAAGGAAATCAGGATGAACCCTGGCTGGCCTGTTAAGGCTTTTCATAAAAAAATATTTAATGACTTGAAAGTGGAAGTGTCAAAGCATGCTGTTTATAGGGCTAAGACTAGAGCACTATTAAAGATCAATGGCACTCACAAAGAACAGTTTGGTCAGGTATGGGATTATGCATATGAAGTGAGGAGGGTTTTTCCTGAAAGCACTATTAAGATATTGTGTGAAGATCCAGAGCCAGGTGAACAAAGTGGGAGGTTTATGAGAATGTATATTTGCTTGGGGCCATTGAAGAAGGCTTTTGTTCAGTTCTGCAGAAAATTAGTTGGCCTAGATGGTTGCCACCTTAAAGGACCATTTGGTGGGCAACTCTTGGCAGCAGTTGGGGTAGATGCCAATGATGGCATGTACCCAATTGCATGGGCAGTAGTGGAATCTGAAACTACAGAATCCTGGAAGTGGTTCATGGAGTTATTGAGCCAAGACTTGAATATTCAAAATGATGCAGAATGGACCTTCATATCTGATAGGCAGAAGGTAAATATTTTTGCACAATTTCAAAATATGAATTGTATGTACATTGATGCAATATAGTAATTATTTGTTATGCATAATGCAGGGACTTATAAATGCACTGGAGGAGGTGGTACCAAATGCAGAACACAGATTTTGTGTTATGCATTTGTACCAAAATATGCATAAAGAATTCAAAGGAGTGGCATTGAGACAACTCCTTTGGAAGGCTGCAAGGTCTACCACTGATTGGGAGTTCAATTTACATATGAATAAGATGAAGGAGGTATAAATGTCATTATACTTGTTTAGGTAGTTATCTTTAACTTTATCTTACATATATTTGTTTTTTCATAGATTGCTGTTAAGTTTCATGAGTGGTTAACGGCCAAGCCCAAAACACAGTGGACAAGGGCAGCTTTTAGAACACATGCTCACAGTGATATGTTTGTTAACAATCACTGTGAGGTGTTTAATAGCTCTATAAGAAAGTTCAGGGACTTGCCTATCATAACAATGTTCAGAGAGTTGCACAAGGCTGTGATGAAAAGAATCCAAGTGAGGAGAGATAAGTTGGCTTCAAGAGACACAATCATTTGTCCTAGTGCCCTTAAGAAATTAGAAAAGTAAGTACTTCTTTACTGAACTAGTCTAAGCCTTACATTACTATCATTTTCTAATATTTTTGTCATGGCTTATATGTAGAGCAATTCAGTATGCTGGGAATTGTGCAGTATCATGGTCTGGAGGCACCAAATATTTGGTAACTTGCACAGATGGGGGTCATGAACTGGTGGTTGACCTACATAACGGAACATGCACTTGCAGAAAATGGGATCTCACTGGGATCCCATGCTATCATGCTTGTGCATGTATAGCTATTAAGAATGAACCCTGGGAAATGCATATAAACAACTGTTATAGCAAGGAAGAGTACATGAAGGTATGTATTTTTCACAAATAATTAGTACTCCTTCTTATTTGTTCAACATCTATACAATTAAAAAACTAAGTATTTTATTTGTTCAACAGCTATACAATTGCACACTGGACCCCATTGTGGGGCCTGAATTTTGGCAAACAAGTGTTGAACCAAAGCCCTTACCCCCAAATGTTAAGGCCCCTGCAGGAAGGCCAAAGAAAAAAAGGGTGACAAAGAATGATATCCCTCCTGATGCCACAAAACTAAGCAAGGTTGGGACAGTTGTGAATTGTCATTATTGCAAAGCAAGGGGTCACAATGCCAGGACTTGTGTTGCCAAGGTAAACTTAGATTCACAATGCTAGGACTTGTGTTGCCAAGACTTAATTTCAAGACTTACTTAGATTCACTGAAAATGTACAGAAAAATGATGCAATTAAAAAGGCTGTTGAGGAAGGAACTGTGCCTAATATAGCCAAGTCAACTTGTGTGTGCAAAACATGCAATAAACATGGTCATAATTCAAGAACTTGTTCAGTTAAGGTACAAATATGTATACTACAGTTTATGTTCTTAAGATAATGATTTGTGCTCACTTGCTTTTATTCAATTAATTCACGGAAACAGATGGTGCAAGGGGGAAATTCTTCTACAAATCCATCAACAGATCAAGACCAGCAAAGAATACTTGAGATGATGCATCAACATGAAGTGAGACAGATTCATGGAACCCAAGGAAGCTCAACCTCTGCATTTCAAGAACAAACCAGGAAAAACACCCCAAAGAGAAAGAGATAAATGTCATGTTTTATGGTTTATGTTGTGTCCAAGAAGAATGGTGGTGGTGTAGTAGTAATGTGGGTGAACATATCTATGACTGTCTTATTTTGTGGTTGGGTCTGGTACTTAGCATATGGTACGGCTAAACTTTTAATTTCTTTTGTTTGTCATTAAGTTTGTTGGGTATGTAATAGCTGGTATTAAAGGCTTCAAGCCTTCCTTTTGTCAACTAGTTTTTGGTTATCAGGACAGGCTATTGTATTGCCAACAATGTCTTATGTTGGATTTATGATATCTATTCAAACACTTTAATGTCTTTATATTACAGTTAAGGTACTTTTATATAGCATTAGTTGGTATAAACATGTAGTGATAGGCTGAGTAGGTTATTTAGCAGTCCTCTGTTCTAGCAGTCCTCTCCACAGCCCAACCTCCACAAAAGCATTTGTATGCCATTGTATTTGGCTGAGTAGGTTATTTAGGATGGGAGTGTAAGTTGTTTAGGATGGGAGTGTTAATTTTAGGTTTTGTATGTATTTATATAGAGATACATCTCTCTATTCTAGGATAATAGCCGTTAGAAATTAATTTTTCCAAGTTTACCCTTCTTATTCAACGTCCGTTAGTTGAAACAGACGGAATGCAATCGGGCGTTAAAAAATATAAACAAGGGTCATGCGGGTGCCTATTATTATACGTGAGCCAGTTTTGTGCAAAAATATTATAACTGAGGCCATCTTCGTGCAATTAAGTCCATAATTAATTACAATTACAAGTAGGTGGCAAATTCCTTTCTTAAGCTATGAGCAAGGACTTTCTTTGCATGTTAGTGGTTGACTTCCAATCAAGTATACTTAAATCTGCTTGGACAATCCACATGAAGTAGATGCAGAGCAAACACCATTGTTCAATGATGAGCCTCTATTGACAAAAGCCAACTTATTGCTTATACACTATATGTAAGGTTACATTATAATTGTCTAGCTATATGCTATATATGTAAGGGTTACATTATAATTGTGTAGCTATATGCTATATAGAAGGCTACATTATAATTTTCATTACCATATTTTGTAATAGAGACAAAGATGGAGATATCGATGGGTCATTGGCTGCGGCCAGCAACAGTTGTTACAATAATTTTTGCAGCAATGTTAGCAACGATGGTACCAGAAGTGATGTCAAGGCGGTACGTAGTTGGGGGAGATCAGTGGTGGAGCAGCAATGTTAACTATACCATCTGGTCTCAGAGCATACATTTCTATCGGGATGACTGGCCATGTATGTAAACACACACACTGACACACATATATGTATAATCTTTACTTTATCTTGCTTATTCTGCTTACATATCTTTAGGCTCCATTCGCCTGTTGGTAATCTATTCCTGTGCATTTCACTTGCACAATTGTTTAACCCCAAGAAGTGGCGGCTAGGCGGAGCCGGTCTAGCCAGAAAAATGTAGTTGTTGGGGGCTAAATTAAGATGAAATTATAGTTAGTTAAAATTATCATAGAAAATTAATTTGGTGTAGTGAAATTTTTGTGGTAGATATCTTTATTCATCAAAATTGTTCCAAAAAATGATATTTATGTACATTTCAGAATTTAAAAACAATCCAGATATAAACTTTTAAGAATTTTTTTGTTTGTAGATTTTTAATGTCGGACTAAATAAATTATAAGATATTTTTTAGGTATATAGAAACTAAATGTACATATATAAAATTAGAAATTAAGAGAAATTAAATAAAATTAGAAATTAAGAGAAATTAAAAATTAAAAATATTAAGTACAATAATTATTTGGCTGGTTGGTTAAAGAGGAGGGGATAACTATCTTGGTTGCAGGTTCGAATGAGTTTAACTTGATTCACGGATTTGTAGATAAACTTTTTCAAAAGTTTTTGTGGTCCCGAGAGAAAAACAGATAAATTTTCTTTTCAAATTATTCTCCCTAATTTTACCAATTTTTAAAAGTTTTCTTCACATAAATTTTTAAAAAATTTCTCTCCATTTCATATTTTTCAAAATTTTCTGTCCTTTCCGACAAAAAATTTAGAAATATATTAAAAATTCTTTTTTCCTTCTTTTCTCTTCCATTTCTCTTCACTTCAATGAAAAAGACTGGGAGCACGACACCATATTGGCATATTGTACCATATTATTGCAACTCAGAAATATCTTCTACTTACATTGAACAGAAAGGACTAGGTTTTACTGAACTTTTGCTAAGCTCGTCGATACAAAATCTTCAAACAGTTTTTAAGTATATGCAGACGCGGAACAGTCTGTTAGCTAAAACTTAAGAGCCTGGTATTGGGCTTTATAATTTATATTCAAATTCATCTTTGTTAAGCTCCTTGGTTGTATTGTAAGTTAGCGACTTGATGTTATCCTGCTGTGTTCATTATTCATGTGAAAATTTTGATTTTTAAAACTACTTCTAGGATAAAAACCTTCTAATAAGGAGCAAAGGGAAAATTTATGCGGTCCACAATTGAGACACGTGCATTCGCATAAACAAAAATTAGCAGTTATTTATTAAAATTTTTAAATATAAATACGTATATTTTATAAGTGTCCCAGTTAAAGAAGATTTGGTACCCCTCTAAAACTAGTAAATCTTTCAATTTATTTATAGTTATATGATCATAAGTTGGGGATTAAATGGTTGAAATGCTAATTTAACACTTACATATAAAAAAAAAGTTGGAAAATCTAGTGAAAATGACAAAAAAATTGAATTTGGACGACAGACGGGTAAAATAATCACTCAAGTACACGGTGCTCCCACAGAAGTCGCTCCCATAGAAGTCAGACTCTGAATCCGCCACTGATTAAGAGTAACCTTATTAATTAAAAAAAATATACACAATTTATATTTTGGTCCTTGATATTTTCAATAGTTTCGGTATTTCTGTTAGGGCTAAAACACGCGCTAATATTCACGCAAGTATACGCGATCGCAAGTAATATAGAATAAATTCTAGTTCGTTCTCATAGAGATAGGTTTAGGTTAATTTCAATCAATGTATTTATGCAACACTAGTATGGTTATTATCCAATGCTAAGACGAGTAACAATTTATGGTTGTTTATACTAAGATTAACTAATAAATTATACTAAAGAACATAAACTAAGGGATTAAAGAGAATTGATTAATATATGACACAAATATGAGATTCTAACTTCATTAAAAATACTTCATTAATAGCCTTTCCATTCTTAACCTTAGCATGTAATGGTGATGACACTAATCAGATAACACGAAACTGATAAACGTCAATTTTCGTTGTACGAATACCATACTACCAGCCATCCACAAAAGAGATAGAAGCTAAATAGACACCAATTATATTGAGACCCTATATGTCTATAGAATTTGACAACATAACGGTTTAATGCACAAGTTATCTATCTTGATTACATAGGGCAAGTAAGATGGTTAAAATTACCTACGAATCATGCATAATAAATAAATGAACCTATGCTAGCATGGCAAGTTCTAAACCCTTAAATTCACTTTCGCTTCATTAAGGATTTACACACTATCTTATAAGTTCGCGACGCTCATAAGACGAATAAGCACAACCAATATTAGGTTATCATACAATCACCACACACTAAGGTATTGAAACAAATTAACTAAAGAAATTCATAAATAAATCCGTTAGAACCCCACGATAACGATTAGCCCATGATCAGACTCATCATCAATGTGGGTTCCAATAAAAGCATGGTATAATAAACGTAGTCTTTATACTTAATAAAATCAAGTATGAAATAAGAGTAAAGGTTCACGAATAAGAAAACTAGCATCCGAAGTTACAACTTGGAATAAAGAATCACAAGATTAAACTAGATCTTCTTCGCCTTGGTTGATTTTGTGCTCTACGGTCTTCTTACGCCTCCTCCTTAAGCTCTGGTACGTCTCCTTATGAAAAACGAGCATAAGTTATGTTTATATAGCAGCCCACACAAAGTAAAATAGAAGTCTTCTGGATCAAAATTCCAGGAGAAACAGGATTTTATGAATTCGACCTGGCGCTGGCGCGGGCACGCGCTTGACTAGCGCGGGCGCGCTGCATCTCTGGACTCCTGGCGCGGCCGCGCGCTTGACCAGCGCGGCCGCGACGTCTCTCTGGAAAAAATGCTAACTTCTTCTGTTCTTACTGATTTGAGCTGGTCTTTTCACGAGCTTTTATTCTAGACACCATCCTAACACCAAATTAGCACTGAAACCATACTAATTCACCTGGTTACCTGGTAAATGTCTGAAATGCAAAAACACTACAAAAACACGTTAAAAACACTAACAACTTGAGTGCAAAATATCAATCCAAAGCTTTACAGAGCGTAATAAAGTGTCATAAATGCCACTCAACATACCCCCAAACTTGAATCAATGCTTGTCCTCAAGCATAAAAGACTCAAAGAACAAGAAATAAAAATGCATGAATGCAAACTATATGAATGCAACGATCCCCATAGAATAACTAAACCAATCAACAAGCAACATCTCAACAAATGCATTTATTCGCACAAAGATCAATCAAACCCCACAAACCAGCTTACAAGCCAGAAACGTACGTGTGTGCAACTGCTTACAGATATACTATCGTAACTAGATCAATAATCATGACTCACTACTCATCAAAACAATCACAAGGTTATAAATAGAATAAAAGCTAGACTCAAAATAACTTATAACACTTCAATTCTTATATCGGAGATTTACATGGATTCACGCTTTTATTCACAATATAAAACAACACAAATTTGCTTATTTGATCGTGCAATGAGTGAGGTCCACAAAAGACTTATACAATAATACCCATGTAGCGAGCGTTATGTTAGTGGATCCCAGACTATAAAAAGCCTTAGGTCACTAGGCATAAAAGTCCCCTAAGAACTTAATAACTTGAGTATCAAAGAGCCCACTCGTAATCAATTATGCTTAAACACATATTTTTTTTCTTTTTCTTTTTTTTCTTGTTTTTTTCTTTTTTCACAAATTTCTGAACGAGTGCGTTTCGCTCCATCACGTTCAACCCTAGACTACTCATATAAAAGGAGCTGGCTACTAGCCATTTGACACCTAGCCACAACAGCTAGCAATGAAATCCAATTTTCTCCAATTTTTAAATATCCATATTAATTTATTATTAAGAGAATATCCTAAATTCTAAATATAAACAAGCGACTACACCTCGACAAACAAATAAACCATGACCATAATCTAGCAATCAAGCAACCTATAAGACTTAGTGAAATACAATTGTCTCTAGCATGCAACTCAACTCGATAAGACTTAACATCAGTAAATGTTGTGTATATGTTGTGTACTTGATGATTACATGAACAAAACATCTTGGTAGATTTTACTTAGTGAAATAATGTAGCACTCGACGTATAAGGTTTAAAGTCCCGACGGATGATTCAATATAGTCCCGATGGATGATGACTTATTATCCATCGAGTGAGTAGCTTATGTAATAATAAGTCTAAAGCACATTTCTGCATACACATTGTTTAAAATCTGTAGTAGTACTTAAGTCATGTTGACTTTAGTTAGATATGCAGAATAGGTTGATTAATTGTGCATAGATAATGTCTTGTAATTCTGCATAAGTGAAATGAAGTCAAGTGTCTGATTGCTACCCGACGGATAAACTACAATGAATTCGACGGATGATCAACAATCCGACGGATGATCAATAACTCGATGAATAATCAATAACCCGACGGATAAAGAATTCAAATATCTGTTGACAGTGACAACTCAGTCACATGCGTCGAGTGGATGCAAATGGAATGTGGTAGCCTATTCAACTGGGTTTTCGAGAACAAACAAGCATTGCCATTTCCATGCTATTATGAAGATATTCAAAGATGCTGGAATAGTGTAATGAAGTAGCATTGTAATAGGCTAGATAGTTTTATTTTATTATCCTGTCTCATTACTTTGTAATCTTGGTGATCTATAAACCAAGAAGTAGCAACTAAGGAACTAAAAAAAAAATCTGAGAAACAAGTAGAGAAACATTTGTAAGTAGAATCCTTAGCATTTCTCTGTATTCTTAGTTGTTCAATTGTTGTAAGCAGCTATGAGCATTTTGCACACAGGGTTCTCTCGATATATAATATATATCTCTGGTGGAATCATTCAAATCCACCAGAAAGTTTTTAAAGACTCCTATTTTTAATTACTTGTGTTTTGATTCATTTAAGTAACTATTCTGCATTGTGCTAATCAATTCACACTTATATATATATATATATATATATATATATTCGAGTTTAAACATTTTTATTTCAAGAAAAAGTTTCAAGAATTCCATTCAACCCCCCGTCTGTAATTCTTGTCATATTGTTAAGGGACTAACAATTGGTATCAGAGCAAGCTTTTAACTTACAAAGAGTTTAAAGATCAAAACAATACAGCAAGATGAACAAGAAGGATGTTGGAGTCAAGATCCCTTTTCTGGATAAAGATAATTACCATCATTGGAAGGTAAAGATGCATCTTCATTTGCTTTCTCAAGATGAGGCCTATGTTGACTGCATAGAAAGAGGCCCTCATGTTCCAATGAGAGCTGCAACAGGAAACGAGCCATCAGTCCCTAAGCCAATGCATGAATGGTCTGATCCTGACATTGAACAAGTCAGGAAGGATAAAAAGGCCATGAATATCCTGTTTAATGGAGTTGATGGAGATATGTTTGACAACATTATCAACTGCAAAACTGCCAAGGATGTTTGGGATACAATACAGATCATCTGTGATGGCACTGAGCAAGTTAGAGAAAATAAGATGCAGCTCCTGATTCAGCAATATGAGCATTTTCATAATGAAGAAAGTGAGCATCTCACTGACATCTTTAGTAGGTTTCAAAAACTACTAAATGCTCTAAAGTTGCATGTAAGGGTCTATCAGACAAAAGACTACAATTTGAAATTCCTTAGATCTCTTCCAAATGAATGGAAACCAATGACAGTCTCATTAAGAAACTCACAAGATTATAAGGAGTTTACTTTGGAGAGACTGTATGGCATCCTGAAAACTTATGAGCTTGAAATAGAGCAAGATGAGAGGATGGAGAGAGGAAAGAAGAAAGGAGGATCCATTGCACTAGTTGTTGAGTTGGAAAAAGAGAAGGAAGTGAAGATGGAAGCTGTTGAGTCAACTTCAAGGGTCTGTGAAAGTAAGGGTAAGGGGCTTACAGCTGAAAATGAATATTCATTGAGCCAAGATGACATGGAGGACATTGATGAACACCTAGCATTTCTTTCCAGGAGATTTGCCAAGCTCAAGTTCAAGAAGAACTTTGGAGCAGCCAAGCCAAATAGAAACATGGTGGATAAATCAAAATTCAAATATTTCAAATATGGCTTGGCAGGGCATTTTGCCAGTGAGTGTAGGAAGTCAGATTCCAGTAAGAAAAAGTTTGAGCCTGTGGATTATAAGCAAAAATACTTTGAACTGCTCAAACAAAAGGAAAGGGCTTTCATAACACAAGAAAATGACTGGGCAGTAGATGGTCTGGATGAAGATGAAGATGTCAGCTATGTTAATCTAGCCCTAATGGCCAAGTCTGATGAGACAGAAACAAGTTCTTCAAGTAATCAGGTAATTACTACAAACCTTGCACATTTATCTAAAGCTGAGTGTAATAATGCCATAAATGACATGTCTACAGAGTTATATCATTTACGTGTTACACTTAAGTCTCTTACTAAAGAAAATGCTAAAATCAAAGAAAACAATTTATTTTTGAGTGAGAGAAATAATGTGCTTGGGTCTCAGTTCATTGATTTTGAAAATTTAAGAATTGAGTGTAAAATTGCCAAGGAGGAATTAACTGAGTCCTTGAAGAAAGAAGAAATTTTAAAGAAGCAACTCGAGCGTGAACAAGAGGTGATTAAGGCATGGAAAACATCCAGGGATGTCCATGCTCAAATCACCAAAGTTCAAGGAATTGAGTCTTTCTGTGATGCAGCCTGGAAAAAGAACAAAGAGAAACTAGAACCAAATTTGGTAGATGGAGTGCTAACAGATGTAGAATCGGCGGATGATGAGGATCATTCGTCGGATAACAAAAAGGGTTATCCGTCAAATGATGAAAATCCTCGTCCGTCGGTTGTGAGCAAGCCTATCAGTAAAGCCAAACTTGTTACGCTGAATGAGAAGTATGGGTCTGTTTTCAAGAACTTTATTTCAGGAGAATCGAGTCAAGTTAAGAAAGGGAAAAAGGCTAATGTTGGTCACATGACTGTCAAACAGTTAAGTGACAGCCTTGAAAAGATAGAGGTAAAAACAGAGACTAAAAAGAAAAATAATAGAAATGGTAAAGTAGGGATTAACAAACACAATAACTACACACCTGATTAATATGCTCCTAGAAAAATCTGTGTCAAGTGTGGTAGTGTAAATCATCTGTCTGTTAATTGCAAATCTGCCATGCCTACTCCCATGTTTGTGCCACCTCACTTTCCTAACATGAATGCCATATCTCCCATGCCTATGAATGATATGTCTACACAGAATATGAATGCACAGTTTGCTAACATGCCATTTGCACCTAATCCTTATTATGCTGTATTTAGTATGCCACAAATGCCATTTAGTATGCCATACTGGAATAACATGTTTACTAATAGCATGCCATTCCCTGTTCATTATAATATGCATGATAATTCTGTTGCAATGAATGGTTTCAAAGGCACAACTCAAATGACCAAGGATGAATCTGATATCCCCAAGTCAAATGAGATAAAACCCAAGAAACAGAAAAAGAAAGCTAACAAGGCAGGACCCAAGGAAACTTGGGTACCAAAATCAACTTGATTTGATTTTGATGTGTGTAGGGAAACAGAAAGAATCTTTGGTACTTGGATAGTGGTTGTTCAAGACATATGACTGGTGATTCTACCCTGCTCACAGAGTTTAAGGAAAGAGCTGGCCCAAGTATTATTTTTGGAGATGACAGCAAGGGTTATATTGTGGGATATGGCTTGATTTCAAAGGACAATGTCATCATTGAGGAGGTTGCCTTAGTGGATGGTCTCAAACACAATTTGTTGAGTATCAGCGAACTTTGTGATAAAGGCAACTCAGTAACCTTCAACTCAGAAGCCTGTGTTGTGACTAATAAAAGAAGCAACAAAGTGGTTCTCATTGGTGTGAGAAAAGGAAATGTGTACCGAGATGATTTCAACTCATCTAATGCAGAATCTGTTACTTGTCTTCTCAGTAAAGCAAGTCAGGATGAAAGTTGGCTATGGCACAAGAAACTATCCCATTTAAACTTCAATACCATGAATGAGCTAGTAAAGAAAGAATTGGTTAGAGGCATTCCTCTAGTGGGGTTTTCTAAGGATGGACTGTGTGATGCCTGCCAAAAAGGGAAGCAGATTAAAGCATCATTCAGGAAGAAACTTGATTCAACAATTGAAGAACCTTAGCAAATGCTACACATAGATTTGTTTGGACCAGTCAATGTGTTGTCTATCTCAAGAAAAAGATTTTGCCTAGTAATTGTAGATGATTTCTCAAAGTTCTCTTGGACATATTTCCTAAAGTCTAAAGATGAGGCTAGTGAAATCATCATCAATCACATAAGGCAAGTCAATAATCATCCTGATTTCAAGGTTAGAAGAATCAGGAGTGACAATGGAACTGAGTTCAAGAATTCTGTCATGAGAGCATTTTGTGAGGAAAATGGGATTCTGCATGAATTTTTAGCAGCAAGAACTCCACAACAGAATGGAGTAGTGGAAAGGAAGAACATATCACTTATTGAAGCTGCAAGGACAATGCTTGAAGAATCTAAACTGCCAACATATTTCTGGGCTGAAGCTGTTAATACTGCATGCTACACTCAGAATATTTCTTTGGTTAATCAAGCAAGATGCATGACTCCATATCAATTGTTCAAGAACAAGAAGCCAACTCTAAACTTTCTTCATGTCTTTGGCTGCAAGTGCTATATTCTGAGAAATCAAACTGATCAAAATGGGAAGTTTGATACTAAAGCAGATGAAGGAATTTTTGTTGGATATGCTGTTATAAAGCATATAGAGTCTACAATCTAAGAACCAACATTGTTGTGGAATCTATACATGTTGTGTTTGATGATAAAAAGATTGAAGGACTGCAAGATGGAGATTACCATGAGAGCCTCAAATTTGATAATCTGGAGATGGTTAGTGATGACAGTGATGATGAAAGTGATCAAGAAACGGTATATAAGGATAATGCAGAAAAGTCCACTTCAAATGAAGCACAAAACTCAACATCTGTCGAGTTACATAATGCTTCATCCGTCGGGAGGCAATCTGCGTTATCCGTCGGGAGACAACCAGCCTCATCCGTCGGTACTCAAAACTCACCATCCGTCGGGTTATCAAGAGAAGCTGGAAATCAAGATAGATCACCTGTAGAAAGTTCCCCTTTCTCAAATCAAAGATCCACAAACTTAGGGGGAGTTTCTAACAATCAAAACTCAATCACACATCAAGACAACAATGATGCCTCTTCATCTAGAGCTAATCTGCCTCAACAAAGAAAATGGACAAAAGATCACCCCTTTGAGCTTATTATTGGTGATGTTTCTTCTAGAGTTCAAACAAGGAGAGCAACTCAAGAAGAATGTCTATACAGTATCTTTCTTTCCAAGGAAGAGCCAAAGAAGATAGAAGAAGCTTTGTTGGATCCTGATTGGATTTTAGCTATGCAGGAGGAGCTAAACCAATTTGAAAGGAATAATGTACGGAAGCTGGTGCCCAAGCCTAAAGGAAAGAATCCAATAAACACCAAATGGGTATTCAGAAACAAGATGGATGAAAATGGCATAATAGTCAGGAACAAAGATAGATTGGTTGCTAAGGGCTATTGTCAACAAGAGGGAATAGATTTTGATGAAAGATTTGCTCCTGTTGCAAGACTTGAAGCCATTAGAATTTTCTTAGCCTATGCAGCCCATGCCAATTTCAAGGTCTATCAAATGGATGTCAAAAGTGCCTTTCTGAATGGAGATTTGGAGGAGGAAGTCTATGTCAGTCAACCTCCTGGTTTTGAAGATCCAAATTTTCCAGAACATGTCTATTATCTTTTGAAAGCACTTTATGGACTGAAGTAAGCACCTAGAGCCTGGTATGACACTTTATCAAAGTTCTTTTTGGAAAATCACTTCACAAGAGGTATTGTAGATACAACTTTATTTTTAAGAAATGTTAATGGTTCTAGTATACTTGTTCAAATTTATGTAGATGATATTATTTTTGACTCTACAGAGGAGAAACTTTGCAAAAAGTTTGTCAAATTGATGCAAAGTAAGTATGAAATGAGTATGATGGGAGAACTGACTTACTTTCTTGGTTTACAAGTTAAGCAAGTCAGTGATGGAATATTCATTAGTCAAACTAAATACATTTTTGATCTTTTAAAGAAGTTTGATCTAATGGATTGCACATCTGCAAAAACTCCCATGGCCACTGCAACTAAGCTTGAATTAAACACTACTGAAAAGTCTGTGGATATTTCAAGTTATAGGGGCATGATTGGCTCACTTTTGTACTTAACAGCTAGTAGGCCAGATATAATGTTTGCTACATGTTTATGTGCTAGATTTCAGGCTGATCCTAGAGAATCTCACTTAATAGCTATTAAGAGAATTTTCAGATATCTCAAGGGAACACCAAAACTTGGCATTTGGTACCCTAGAGACTCTGGTTTTGATCTAACTGGTTATTCAAATGCAGATTATGCAGGTTGTAGAATTGATAGAAAAAGTACAACAGGAACCTGTCAATTCTAGGAAACAAGCTTGTGTCCTGGTTCAGTAAAAAGCAAAATTCAGTTTCTACTTCTACAGATGAAGCTGAATAAATTGCTGCTGGTAGTTGCTGTGCACATATATTATGGATGAAAAATCAATTGCTAGACTATGGTTTGCAAGTTGAGAGGATTCCTATTTTTTATGATAACACAAGTGCAATTGCCATCACTGAAAATCCAGTACAACATTCAAGGACAAAGCACATAGATATCAAGTACCATTTCATAAGGGAACATGTAATGAATGGTACTGTGGAGCTATATTTTGTTCCAAGTGAGAAGCAGCTTGCAGATATCTTTACCAAGCCACTAGATGAATCCACCTTTTCAAGGTTGGTAAGTGAGTTAGGTATGCTTAATTATTCTTAAATCTATATGAGTTAATTTGCAAGTTGAAATGCAGCCAGAAATTTAATTAATTTTTCAGTCTTGGATGAAATTTTGGCTAAGTCAAAATTTACATCTCGATGGATGATCTTTATCCATCAAGTTTGATCATCCGTCGGTATACTATTTGCTAATAAAAATCAATTATTTTTCTGGAATATTTTATGACTCGACGGATAACAGTTTATCCTCATCCGTCGAATTGTCTTAATCTCAGCCGTTAATTCCATGTACATTATCCATCGAGTAAACTTACAGTTTGTAAGCATAACACGACGGATAATGGGTGGAATTTTTAAAGTTTATTTTTTTAAACGACTATTTTAAGAAATTTTTATTGGTTACTTTATTTTACTTTTTTATTTTTAACAGTTATTTTTGAGATAGTATAAAAGCATATTTCATTTCAATTGCTTTTCTTTTATCATTCTCAATTCAACTGTTCTAATTTCATTCTCTCTCAAAGCACTTACTCTCTTTCTCTTCAAGCTCTTATTCTCTAACAATGGCACATGTTGTAAAGATTATGTCTCAAACTGGGTTCATTTATGAGAAGAACAATTTCACTGCACTGGTTAACAAGGGTATTCAGCAATCTGGTGACTATCACAAGATGATGGACTTTGTGAAGAATTGCAAGCTCAGCTATGGCATGCTGGAATCACCCACAATCTTCTGTGAAGTTGTTGAAGAGATGTGGACCACTGCTACCTACAACTCTACAGATAAGACCATCACACTCACCATTAAAGGTAAAGAATTCTGTATCAATAGTGATGTTATAAAAGCATGTTTCAAGATTCCTGATAACACTGTGACCTCACCACACACTGACATTGATATAATCAATATGCTTAATTCCATGAACTATGCTCTTTCTACTTCTAAGTTAAGTGACATTAGGAGAATGGGTCTTAGGAAAGAATGGAGTTTTATGTGTGATGTTGTGACAAAGGTCTTTCAGGTAAAGTTAGTAATTTTGATTCAGTCAATATCTCAATGCTTAACATGCTCTACATGCTAGTTACAGATAAATTCTATAATTTCAGTGACCTTGTCTTGTTTGAGTTAGGCTTTAAATTAGGAGAATTAAATAAAAGAGGTAAAAATGTGTATTATGCTAGATTCTTTATGATGTTAGCTAACCACCTCTGTGAAGAGATTGTGCTTAAGAACCCTAACAACAAACTAGATTGTTGGGTTCAAGAGAGAAGGCTCATTGCAGATTTGAACAGGGCTAATTATCACAAGGATGTGCCATTGTTCTATTTTCCTGTAATGCAATCACCTCAGGTAAGTGAGGTAAGTTCATCTATCCCTACAACTATTCCAACCTCAACAATTTCTTTGAGTTCTAGTGTGGCTATGGCAACTGTGTCAATGACCCAACAGTTGCCTACACAAGCTACCAAAACTGCAAAAATTTTCAAACCCAAATCAAAGAAAGCCCCCTCTGATATCTTCCAAAAGATGCCAGTTGAAAAATCCACTAAAACCAAAGAGGGGAGTGTAAAGGAGGGCAAGATAGGTGAGGAAAGGGGTGAACATAAAAGAAACCCCAAGAATAAGGTTGGAGAGTTGAGTGGATCCCAGCCTAGCCACACTGCAGTTTCCCAATAAACTGCAGTGCTTAAAAAGGATAAAAGCTCATTTCTAGCTGCATCCTCCCAAAAGGATGTAGTTATTGAACAAAGCTCTCAACCAAGAGCACAAGCCAAGAGGGTTAGGGACACAAGCTCACCCCAAACTTATGCTAGAAAGAAGAAGTCTAAAACCCTTGGGGATGCACAGGGTACACACACAGTGCAAACTGGTGCAACAGACACAGTCACTGCACCTTCACAAATTCAGTTTGATGTGGCTCCAATAAATGTGGAGTCACAGCCAAAATCTCCAGTTATAGAAGCACCTCAAACACCAAACTCACAACAAATTCTCTGGATGTGGATATGATAAACACATCAATTCCTGATTCCCCTTCTTTAACTCTGTTGGGGAAGTCAAAATCTATTGCAAGTGAGCATCATCTTTTAGATGATTTGTTGGCTCACTTGCCAATTCTTTCAGGAACTGTTGTATCATCTGTGCCCAAAATATCTTCAATCAGCACAGAGTCAACAATAGTTTCTATTCCCAGTTCATTCATTTCTACTCTCTCGACGGATATTGCTCATCCGTCGAGTAGTGATTGTATCACGACAGATAAGCTTAACAACAATTATCCGTCGGATAGCAAACCACTCACTCGATGGATATCACTCATCCGTCGAGTATCTCTGCACAGCTTCAAACTTCATTTATTTCAAGTGCAGAAGATCTAGTGGTTGTACAGTCACTCTTAGGATTGAGAGAGAAGAGTGTTTTGAGTGAGAGTCTGGGTTGCTCCCAGGAAAAAGGAGAGGAAATGAGTGAAACTATGCAATCCATTTCTTCATGATTGGAAAAAGAGAGTGAGAGGAGTCCCACCTTAGTAGGTGAAGGTGAGGGTGTGAGGGTGGGGAGCCAGGGTGAGACCCTGATGCAACAAAAGAGAGAAATCGAGAGAAATGCAGGTACTGGAGCTATAATGATGGATGTCATTACTAGTGAGTCAATGAATGTCCAGGATGCAGAGAGGGAAGGACTATCTCAGCATCCTAAAGCTGTTATAGATTCCACTTCCCTTGATGCTGAGGCATTTACTCACCCTGTTCCATCTTATCAACTTTTAGCTGAACAGGGAAATGACAATGCAGAAAAGATGCTGAATTTGGTGCATACCACACAGTCTATGATAAGAGCTAGGGATGCCATCACAGCTTTGCCTTCTACAGCTGGTGATGTGGACTATGAGACTGGTGGTTCAGCTGATTTCTTTGGTGATAGGAGTGGGGATAGTGAAGATGAAGCAATGGACATAGGGGAAGAAGTAGGCTCAAGTTCAAGATCAGGTATGCCATCATGGGCATTCTTAAAGCACTGTGATGAGCACTACTTCAAGACCACCCTGATCCAACTAATCAATCAGACAAATACTGCTCTTCAAACCGCTACTAATGCTAGTATCAAGAAGCTCCTTCAGGCACATCTAGTCTCTCTATAACTTCAACAAATCCAGGGCTTCCAGCATGCTAGGGATGTAAACACCATGAAGGGTGATATTGAGGAGATGAAGAAGGCCATTTCAGACAAGCTAGATTCTAAACTTCCAGAAGCTACAATGCTTGACATCAAGAGGCAATTAAGGAAAAATTCTGATCTTGCAAATAAGATAGATGCCTTGGACACAAGAATGTCAGCCATGGAAGCATGTTTAACAGCCATTCATCTTCATCAAGCCCAACAGACAGATCTACTTCAAAAATTGGTGGCTGCTCAAACCTCCTCCTCTACTCAACTTGATGACAACAAAAAGGGGGAGAAAGGACCAAGTGAGGGGGAGAGGCTTCAGATTCATATCAGTAAAGTAATTGTGCCTTCAATTACTATCTCAAAGCCACCACTTACAGACAGTATTGATCTGATCAATGCACCAGCAGCCAACATAAGAGCAGCTGATAAGGAGAAGTTGATTTTAGTCAACTGGGAGAAAATTGATGAGGAAATACAGAAGGAGTTTGAACTTGTCAAGGAGCCAGTTAAGTCAGCCATTTATCACTCTCAAGTCAAGCAAATTAGTGTGAATGAGATGAGCATGAACTATCTGGAAAGAGGACAGCCATCCTGCATCAAATCTCCAAAGGCTGAAACAATTCTGAAACCAAGGGTAAACTACTTAAAATCATCATTGAAGAACCCTTTGGATACTGTGTATGAGACACCTAAGCCTGATGAGAAGAAGCTTCTGTCAAGATCAATTGCTTTCTATAAAGATCCAGCTGATTCAGCTTCAAAAAGAAGAATTGCTAAAATTTTCAGGAATGGGAAAGAAATTTGTGTGGTGGCTGGACATCCTCAATTTGCTCAAGCAAAGAGAGAAGAAAAGGCTAGATTGAAGCAGGAAAAGAAGCAAGCTGCTCTGGATGCTAAAAACACTAAATAAAAGAAAGAGCAAATTGCTATCTTGGCCAATCTACATGCTGTAAATTCATCACAACAAATCCCTTCTCAGCCATCTGAAGTTATTGAATCAAAGAAGCAAGTTGAACAACAGAAGAAATCTCCAAGAATCAAGGAAATGGCTAAAAGAACTAAAAATAAACTGGACATGGTTGATAAGGAATTGGAGAATCAGTTTCCCAAGAAATCCACTCCAACTACAACTCAAGCATCAAAACCCTCTGTGATATTTGAAGATATCAAGGTGGTGGATCCTTACAGGAACATCCATGGTGAACCTATTGTGCCTAAGGATGAACCAGTAGAATGGGAGAACATACAAATTCCTGACTTCTATTTGCCAATCCTTAACAAGCCAAGAAGAACAAAGTCAAGAGCAGTCAAGAAAGTGAAGCTGTCACCTCTCAAATCCAAATCTCTAGTCAAAGCTCAATCTAAAGTCAGTAAGGGAGATTACATGTTGTTGTGTGACATCAAAGAATTTTCTAATCTAAACCTCTATCTAGATGAACTAGATGAAGTGAGAGGAATTGATGCATACAGAAACCTACCTGAAAGGTTAGTGTTCAAGTACAAAGGAGGAAAGGAGATTCAGTGGCCACTTCACAGGATCCTTCAAGAAATGTACTGATTAAAGTTTATTCATCCTTCAAGAAGAACTTTGGGTTCAATATTACTGCAAGAAGATTGGTACTGAAGAAGATTGAAGAGCTGATGAGTGTTAGAGCTAAAGATGCACTCCCAAAGACTCTAATCATTCCTTACACAGGGAGAAGAGTGCATCTAAGGCCCTACTGGCTGATGGAGTTCATGGATGACAAAGGAGTGAGAAGATTTTTCAGATTAGAAGACCAATTGATTATCTCTAGCAATGAGACTCTTTTGGAAATGCAAGGAAAGCTAAATCTCTCAGAATCTGATGAACTGGAATTCCACAGGCAACTCCAAAATCTGATTGAGGAAAATAACAGAAAGCTTGGAAAGAGATCCAGACCTTCAAGGAACTAGATAAATTTGCTCATGCTAGAGGATCATCTTGAAAATGAATGTGAGCAAAAACTTTGTACATTTTGTTAATTGAAGCACCTTTCAGTAATATCTACTTTCTTTTAAATTTGTATTTTTAAGATGTTTTGCTATCATCAAGTGTCTCTTAATTTATGGCTACAATTCCAGTAGACATAAATTGGGGGAGATTGTTGTGTATATGTTGTGTACTTGATGATTACATGAACAAAACATCTTCGTAGATTTTACTTAGTGAAATAATGTAGCACTCGATGGATAAGGTTTAAAGTCCCGACGGATGACTCAATATAGTCCCGACGGACGATGACTTATTATCCATCGAGTGAGTAGCTTATGTAATAATAAGTCTGAAGCATATTTCTACATACACATTATTTAAAATCTGTAGTAGTACTTAAGTCATGTTGACTTTAGTTAGATATGCAGAATATGTTGATTAATTGTACATATATGATGTCTTATAATTCTGCATAAGTGAAATGAAGTCAAGTGCCTGATTGCTACCCGACAGATAAACTACAATGAATTCGACGGATGATCAACAACCCGACGGATGATCAATAACTCGACGGATGATCAATAACCCGACGGATAAAGAATTCAAATATCTGTTGACAGTGACAACTCAGTCACATGCGTCGAGTGGATGCAAATGGAATGTGGTAGCCTATTCAACTGGGTTTTCCAGAACAAAGAAGCATTGCCATTTCCATGCTATTATGAAGATATTCAAAGATGCTGGAATAGAGTAATGAAGTAACATTGTAATAGACTAGATAGTTTTGTTTTATTATCCTGTCTCATGACTTTGTAATCTTTGTGATATATAAACCAAGAAGTAGCAACTAAGGAACTAAAAAAAAAAATCCAATAAACAAGTAGAGAAACATTTGTAAGCAGAATCCTTAGCATTTTTCTGTATTCTTAGTTGTTCAATTGTTGTAAGCAGCTGTGAGCATTTTGCACACAGGGTTCTCTCGATATATAATATATATCTCTGGTGGAATCATTCAAATCCACCAGAAAGTTTTTAAAGACTCTTGTTTTTAATTACTTATGTTTTGATTCATTTAAGTAACTATTCCGCATTGTGCTAATCAATTCACACTTATATATATATTCGAGTTAGAACATTTTTATTTCAAGAAAAAGTTTCAAGAATTCCATTCAACCCCCCTTCTGTAATTCTTGTCATATTGTTAAGGGACTAACAATAAACACGACATCACTACATTAGCATCAATATCACCAATCAATCGGCAAAATCATCTACGAGATCATGTTATTATGTAAAGCATGAAACTATATGAACAAACTATCCTAAAAACTACAGAAAAAACTACTACATGGCAAATATGCAACTACATGAACTAAACTAGCATGAATATGCAAATTACATGCGACTCACATAAAACACATAAATCCTTAACTACTACCCCCAAACTTAAAATATTCACTGTCCTCAGTGAAGGTAATAGCAAAGAATCAGGCATACCTAATCAGAACCAGGATCATCACCCTCAAGGGGTGGAGTATCAGGAGTGTCTGGAGGTGGATACACCGAGTCCTCATCGAATACTGGCCACTGGATGTCAACTCCTGTGGCTCTGAAAGCAGTCCCCAATGCCTGGGTGAGGTCATATGCAAACCTGCTATGGATGTCATGCATCGCATTCATCCTCCTACCTAGACGCCTATACTGTATCGTACTCAAACCAGCACTGCCCTGTGCTTCCTCCTGCTGCTGCTGCTGCGATCCCGAAGGACCAGCCTCCTCTCCCAACTGAGCTCTCCATGCTTCTCGATAAGCCTGCGAAGTCCCACCAGCATAAGTCTGATCCGCTGGCCTTCCACCTGGCAGATGGTCATAAGAATAACCAAGCCCCTTAGGATCGGGCTTCCCAAAATACCACTCATTTATGTTCAACAGCGTCAAACTATCAATTGGAGCACTAGGGAGCTGCAGCTGCTCATGTGCAGGCCAACGAACACCAACCGCCACGCACAACTTCGTCACAATGGACGCATAGGGTATCGAACCTGTAGTACTCCCTCGCAAGAACCTCAGAATACCCTGATGGATCACCATCCCAAGATCCATATAATTTCCTACAGAATACCCCACAATAAATATGCACGCTCCACAGTAATCTCATGCACATGAGAAGATGGTATAATATTAGCGCAAATAAAAGAATTCCATGCACGTGCAAACCTGTTCATGCACGAAGCAGGAAAAATGGTATACTCGTTCGTGCCCTTCTTGAACTTCCAATGCGTCTCAAGCACGCACATGGGAGCAACAATCAAATCCAAGTTAAACTCCTCCGGAGTCTTCTCGTTCCAGTTCTCCTGATCCTCCTTCCTCTCGGGTTGCTCAATCACCCTACGAATCGCCTCAACACTGTAGTCCACCGTCATCCCCCCCCACCATAGTGAACCCGTTCTTATCCGCCTTAGCATTAGAATAAAACTCACGCAACACACTCATGGGCACAATAGCGGGTGTCTCACATAAAACCACCCAGCCCATCTCCAAGATCATCTCCAATAACTTACCATCATTCCCCGATGACAGAAAACCACGCTCCTTGGCTATAGGCTTCGAAAGCAGCCTCACATACTCTGCCTCAGCCTCGGGAGTTAGAAGTCTAGGTCTCACACCACCTGCACTTGAAGAATCGGTGGTGCTGCTGCTTACTTGAGTTCGCTGTCTTTTTGGTGCCATTGAGATTGAGAGAGTTTGAGAGAATAGAAGATTGTAAGAGAGATTGTGTGTTTGAGAGTTTTGAGAAGTGATAGAAAAGTTTGTGTATAAGTGTATGTATATATAGGATATTGGGAGAGAATTAGTTATGGAAAGGAGTGGGAATTGATTATGGGAATAATGGGTTTGACTTGGAGAGGGAAATTTGGGATGTGAAAGAGTAAAAATCGGGTGGGAATTGATTTTCTATTAAAAACCCCAATTTTCACCGACTTAATTTTTTTTTTCTGAATCAGGGACTCGGCGCGGCCGCGCGCTAGATTAGCCCGGGCACACTCAGTTACTACCATTTCAGTGCGGCCACACACTAGATCAGCGCGGGCGTGCCCAGTTTCTGAAATTCCAGCGCGGCCGTGCGCTAGATCAGCGCGGGCGCGCCGTGCTACTAAAGTTGGCCTTGAATTTTTTTATTTTTCTAGATTTTTTTTATGTTTTTCTCTTTTCTTTCTGCTTCCTCTATCTACTAATGTACAACATACTTGGTTTGCCTCCCAAGAAGCGCTTGTTTTACGTCGTTAGCTCAACGTAGAATCTCGAGATCAAGTAGACAATAAAACGACACTAACCATCTCACGGTTTGCCGTATTCCCATAGTAGTGCTTCAACCTCTAACCATTTACCTTAAATACTTGGCCTGGATCATTCTTAATAATCTCCAAAACTCCATGCGAAAACACAGTTTTGATTATGAAGGGCCCTGACCATCTCGACTTCAATTTTCCAGGGAAAAGACGGAGATGAGAGTTAAATAATAAAACTTGTTGTCCCGGCACAAATGACTTGAGCACTAGACCCCTATCATACCACCTCTTGACCTTCTCCTTGTACATTTTGTTATTTTCATACGCTTGAAGCCGAAATTCGTCGAGTTCATTCAATTGAAGTATTCTCTTCTTACCAGTTGCATCCAAGTCAAGGTTCAACTTCTTCAAAGTCCAATATGCTTTATGCTCGAGCTCCACAGGAAAATGACACCCCTTACCATAAACTAACTGAAACGGCGACATTCCTAATTGAGTTTTGTATGTTGTTCTATACTCCCAAACAGCTTCATTAAGCTTCAAAGACCAATCCTTCCTTGATGGACACACAACTTTCTCTAAGATACGCTTGATCTCTCTATTAGACACCTCTGCTTGACCATTAGTCTGGGGATTGTAGGCTGTTGTAATGCGATGATTCACATTATACCTTTACATCATGGAAGTGAATTTGCGATTGCAAAAATGCGACCCCTCATCACTGATTATGACTCTTGGAGTCCCGAATCTTGTGAATATCTTCTTATGAAGAAAATTAAGCACCACATTCGCATCATTTTTCAGCAAAGCCTTGACTTCCACCCATTTTGACACATAATCGACCGCCAACAAGATGTACAGATTATTACAAGATGAGACAAATGGCCCCATGAAGTCTATTCCCCACACATTGAAGACTTCAACCTCGAGAAGCACATTAAGAGGCATCTCATCCTTCTTGGACATATTACCCATATGCTGGCATCGATCACACTTAAACAAATTGATGTGCATCCTTAAATAATGTAGGCCGGAAGAATCCCGCTTGAAGGACTCGAGCTGATGTCTTCTCCACCATAGTGGCCTCCATAAACAATTGAATGACAGTCTCACAAGATCCCCCCGTTTCGCTGCACGGAATACATCTCCTGATAATTTGGTCAGCTCCTTGCCTAAACAGATATAGTTCATCCCACATGTACCACTTCACCTTATGAAGAAACTTCTTTCTTTGAGCATACGACAAGTCGGGAGGCATGATATTACTCACAAGGTAGTTCACAATGTCTGCAAACCACAATTCTTCCTTTTGCACTCCAAACAGCTGCTCATCGGGAAAAGACTCATTTATCAATGTCTTATCCAGTAAAGTTATACTCGGATCTTCCAAATGAGAGAGATGATCAGCGACTTGATTCTCAGTACATTTTCTGTCCTTGATCTCAAACTAAAATTCCTGAAGCAAAAGAACCCATCTAATCAATCTAGGCTTCGAGTCCTTCTTCGAGATGAGATATCGAATTACAGCGTGATCAGTGAAAACTATCACCTTCGTCCCAAGCAGATAAGATCGAAACTTCTCAAAACCGTAGAAAATCGCCAGAAGTTCTTTCTCTGTAGTACTATAATTCAGTTGAGAGCACCATTTAGGGTCTTACTAGCATAGTAGACCACATGAAATATGTTGTTCTTTCTCTGCCCAAGAACTTCTCCAACTGCATAGTCACTTGCATCGCACATCATCTCAAAAGGTTCACTCCAATCAGATGCAGTTATGACATGTGTTGTGATTAAACTCTTCTTCAAGAACTCAAAAGTAGCTAGAAACTTGTTATCAAAGTTGAACGGGACATCCTTCTCCAGAAGATTGCACAAAGGTTAAGAAATTTTTGAGAAGTCCTTGATGAACCGCCTATAGAAGCCCGCATGACCAAGAAAACTGTGAACTCCCTTAACAGAAATTGGTGGAGGAAGATTTTTGATGAGCCCCACTTTGGCTTTGTCCACCTCAAGACCCTTACTAGAGACCTTGTGCCCAAGAATAATGCCTTGTCACACCATAAAGTGACATTTCTCCCAGTTGAGAACCAAGTTGGTCTCAACACACCTTTTAAGAACGTCGCCAAGATTCTACAAGCACTCATCAAACGAATCGCCAAACACATAGAAGTCGTCCATAAACACCTCCACATTCTGACCAATCATGTCAAAGAAGATAGCCATCATACATCTCTGAAATGTGCCAGGTGCCCCATATAAACCAAAAGAAACCCTTTTAAAGGCGAAAGTACCAAATGGACAAGTGAAAGTAGTCTTCTCCTGATCTTCTGGAGCAATGTAAATTTGATTATAGCCCGAATAGCCATCCAGAAGACAGTAGTACTCATGCCCAACCAATCTATCAAGCATCTGATCAATAAACGGCGGCGGGAAGTGATCTTTTCTCGTGGCCTTGTTGAGCTTCCTGTAATCCATGCAAACTCTCCACCCCGTGACTGTTCGAATAGGAATGAGCTCATTCTTCTCATCAGCAACAACTGTGATACCTCATTTCTTTGGTACATACTGAACTGGACTCACCCAAGAACTGTCAGAAATGGGATAGATGATCCCTGCATCTAGCCATTTAAGAATTTCCTTCTTCACAACTTCCTTCATGATAGGATTGAGCCTTCTTTGTTGCTCAACAGTAGGCTTGCTACCTTCCTCTAGCAGAATTTTATGCATAAAATAAGAAGGGATACTTCCCTTAATATCTGCTATCATCCATTCAATTTCCGATTTGGACTCTCTCAGAATTCTTAAGAGTTTTTCTGCATGACTACCTGAAAGGTCAAATGCAATAATAACAGGTAAAGTAGATGCATCACCTAAAAAAGCATACCTTAAGTGTTTAGGTAATGGTTTAAGCTCAAGTGGAGGAGCTTCCTCAACAGATGGCTTGAGGCGCTTAGGAGATTTGTTCAGCTCCTTCATTCCAAGAGATTCAAAAGGCATATCCATCTTCCTCTTCCAGGGAGAAGCATTCAGATATTATAACTGCTCATCACCTTCATCATCTTCGCTATCAGAATTCCCCAACAAGATCCTTTCTAAGGCATCAGACCTTAGCAATTGATCAAGTTCTGAAGTAATCACAGAATCGACCAACTCCACCTTTAAGCACTCCTCATTTTCCGTAGGGAACTTCATAGCATTGAACACCTTAAAATTTACATCCTGATCTAGCACTCTCATGGTAAGTTCACCCTTCTGCACATCAATCAAGATTCGGCCAGTCGCCAAGAAAGGTCTTCCAAGCTTATGGGAATCTTCTTATCTTCTTCAAAATCAAGAATTACAAAATCAGCAGGAAAGATGAGTTTATCCACCTTGATCAAAATATCCTCAATAATGCCTCGTGGATAAGTAATAGAACGATCGGCCAACTGCAAAGTCATATAAGTAGGCTTTGGATCCGGTAAGTCCAACTTCTTGAAGATTGACAAAGGCATCAGATTGATTCTAGCTCCCAAGTCATATAAGCATTTGTCAAATGACACTTTTCCAATGGTGCAAGGAATAGTGAAGCTTCCAGGATCTTTAAGCTTCGGAGGCAACTTCTGCAGCACATCGCTGCATTCCTCCGTGAGAGCGACTGTCTCTAAATCATCGAGCTTCACCTCCCGAGAGAGAATACCTTTCATAAACTTTGCATAACTAGGCATCTGCTCAAGAGTTTCAGCGAAAGGTATGTTGATGTGAAGTTTCTTGAACACCTCCAGAATCTTCTCAAACTGCTTATCCAACTTTTTCTTCTGCAGCCTCCTAGGGAAGGAGGTAGAGGATAGATCTGTTTCTCCCCTGTATTACCCCCAGGAGGAGTGTGTTCAACAGTAGTCTTTTTTGGTTCCACTTCAGCTTCCTTTTGCTCTTCTTCCTCAGTTACAGCTTCTTCGTCCGAAACTTGAGAGTGTTCGGGATTTGTAAACTTCCCAGACCTTAATGTAATCGCCTTTACCTGCACCTTTGCTTCCCTTTTTCCTGGTACTTCAGTGTCACCAAGAAGTGTACCAGGTTGACGATTTAACAAGGCATTGTCCAATTTGATTTTTCAAGGTCTTGATAGAAACCGCTTGACTTTTGCACATGAGCCTCAACTTCTCTAATTCAGATTTTTCAATGGACTGTTGCAGCTGGAGTTGTTGCCTTGGTGCATATTACGGTTGCTGAAAACCAGGGGGTTGTACTGTTTTGCTGGATACTGATGGTAAGGCTGCTGAACCGCATTCTGAGTGTTACTCCAGCTAAAGTTAGGATGATTGCGATTGTTAGGATGATAGGTGGCTGGTACAGGTTGCTGCGACCTCTGAAAGTTGCTCACGAACTGAGCTAATTTACTAAAAATGGCACATTGATCAGTCTCATGGGCACCAGAACAAAGCTCACAGACACTAATGATATGATTAACTCCATAATTAGATAGAGAACCCACCTTCATCGTCAAAGCCTTAAGTTGAGCATCTATAGCAGTAGCTGCATCCAACTCTAGAATTCCTACTACCTTGCCCTGAGATAGTCGTTGAGTAGGATACTGGTATTCATTAGCAGCCATCAGTTCAATTAATTCATAAGCTTCATCGTAGCTTTTAGCCCACAAGGTTCCTTCTGATGCTGCATCAAGCATGGGTCTAGAAGTAGCACCAGAAACATTATAGAAATAGTTAATGATCATCTAGTCAGGCATCCCATGATGAGGGCACTTCCTAAGCATCTCCTTATATTGATCCCAAGCCTAGCATAAAGATTCTCCAGATTGCTGAGCAAATTGAGTAAGTGCGTTTCTGATTGCAGCAGTCTTCGCCATAGGAAAAAATTTGGTTAAGAACTTCTGAGCAAGATCCTCCCATTTGGTGATAGAACCTGGTGGTAAAGAATGTAACCAACACTTAGCTTTATCCCGCAGAGTGAATGGGAAAAGTCTCAACTTAATAACATCTTCCGAAACTCCATTGAACTTGAAAGTGTCGCAGATGTCGATGAAATCTCTGATGTGCATGTTGGGTCTTCTGACGGAGAACCCCTAAACTGAACTGAGTTCTGTATCATCTGAATCGTGCTTGACTTGATCTCAAAAGTATTAGCCGAGATGGCTGGTCGAACAATGCTAGACTAAATATCATCGATTTTTGGTTGAGAGTAGTCCATCAAAGCCTTTGGATTTGCTTCTGGTTCTCCCATTGCAACAAGAGTTTCTTTTTCCTTCTCAACTAATATTTCTTCTTCAACTTTCTCCTCGACTACAACTTCTTCCTTAGCTTGATCCAGTGTCCTCTTACGAGACTGAGAACGCGTATGCATACATGCTCGCTAAAGTACCTGAAACACAACAAGGAATTAAGAAAGTAACAATGTCCGAGTCACTAAACTTTAACGACCAATGATGACAAACACATAAACTAAAAATTAACACCGATATCCCCGACAACGGCGCCAAAAACTTGTTAGGGCTAAAACACGCGCTAATATTCATGCAAGTATACGCGATCGCAAGTAATATAGAATAAATTCTAGTTCGTTCCCACATGGATAGATTTAGGTTAATTTCAATCAATGTATTTATGCAACACTAGTATGGTTATTATCCAATGCTAAGACGAGTAACAATTTGTGGTTGTTTATACTAAGATTAACTAAGAAATTATACTAAAGAACATAAACTAAGGGATTAAATAGAATTGATTAATATATGACACAAACATGAGATTCTAACTTCATTAAATACTTCATTCAATAACCTTTTCGTTCTTAACCTTAGCATGTAATGGTGATGACACTAATCAGATAACACGAAACTGATAAACGCTAACTTTCATTGTACGAATATCATACTACCAGCCATCCACAAAAGAGATAGAAGCTGAATAGACACCAATTATATTGAGACCCTATATGTCTATAAAATTTGACAACATAACGGTTTAATGCACAAGTTATCTATCTTGATTACATAGGGCAAGTAAGATGGTTAAAATTACCTACGAATCATGCATAATAAATACATGAACCTATACTAGCATGGCAAGTTCTAAACCCTTAAATTTACTTTCGCTTGATTAAGGATTAACACACAATCTTATAAGTTCGCGATGCTCATAAGACGAATAAGCACAACCAATATTAGGTTATCATACAATCACCACACACTAAGGTATTGAAACAACTTAACTAAAAAAATCCATAAATAAATCCGTTAGAACCCCACGATAACGATTAGCCCATGATCAGACTCATCATCAACGTGGGTTCCAATGAAAGCATGGTATAATAAACGTAGTCTTTATACTTATGAAAACCAAGTACGAAATAAGAGTAAATGTTCACGAATAAGAAAACTAGCATCCAAAGTTACAACTTGGAATAAAGAATCACAAGATTAAACTAGATCTTTTTCGCCTTGGTTGATTTTGTGCTCTACGGTCTTCTTACGCCTCCTCCTTAAGCTCTGGTACGTCTAAGTTATGTTTATATAGCAGCCCACGCAAAGTAGAAGTCTTCTGGATCAAAATTTCATGAGAAACAGGATTTTCTGAATTCGACCTAGCGCGGGCGCGCTACATCTCTGGACTCCTGGTGCGGCCGCGCGCTTGACCAGCGCGGCCGCGCTTTACCAGCGTGGCCGCGCTGTCTCTCTGGAAAAAATGCTAACTTCTTCTATTCTTGCTGATTTAAGCTAGTCTTTTCACGAGTTTTTATTCTAAACATCATCCTAACACCAAATTAGCACTAAAACCATGCTAATTCACCTGGTTACCTGGTAAATGCCTGAAATGCAAAAACAGTATAAAAACACATTAAAAACATTAACAACTTGAGTGCTAAGCATCAATCCAAAATTTTACGGAGCGTAATAAAGTGTCATAAATGCCACTCAATAGTTCCTTTCTAACAAAAAATCGTGCCTTTAATATTTATTTGTGCAACTATACCTTTTTAAAAAAAAATCTTACTTAACTGGAAATAAGTGATCAGTGAATCATGAACTTGCATCCAATGATCCCACAGTTATATGAATTTCTCATCTGGATCACTATTTCTTCCTCTTGGTCACATTTTTCATGCACTTTCTAAGTCTGTACTTGCTGGCTCTTGAGCTATGTCCGAATTCGGTTGGTCCTCAGATTATTGTATATAAGAAGAACAAAATTTTGATTAGAATGTTTGAATTCTTGGGAAACACCAAAAAAATATGAACTAGGACACTTTTCAGTTTATGGTTGGACCCTGCTTAAGAGTGGGAAAGTTTATTTTCGTTTTAAGTTGCCCCATTTATCTTATTTTTTGTAGACAAGGAAGAGGAAATTACAAGTACAAAACACAAATAGAAATTAGCCACACTAAATTTACTCTGAAACAACAGTAAGTTCGAAAGAGATTCCTAGTCTTAGTTCAGGCAAAAAATAAACTTTAAATGGCGTGCACCATTGAGAAACGAGTAAAAAAATGACCTGACTAGCATCATTTGAACTATGAATCTGTATTATATGGTTCTGAAATGGTGAGATGCAAAGTAAACCTCACACTAAAAGAATTGTTGGGTCACAGAGAATGTTGGAAATGCATTGGTGCAGAAAGAACAACACTAAAGGAGCTTCTTCCTCTCAAAGAATGTCTTGAGATGCCATAGTTGCAGTCCAGCTACAGACAAGCAAACCAAGAGCGATAGAAAACTAAAAGTTGCCATTTTTGAATTTGTTGATCGATTTAATGCTTGCATTTGTTCCTCCCTACAAATGCCAAGACATAAGCAAATTAACCGAGGCCATAAAAATTCCAGAATAAGTATTGTGGAGTTATCATTTTCTACCTTTCACGTAGATAAAACATCTCCTCGTGAATTGATGTCACACTGTCAAACAGTTTCTTCAGCTCAAGTTCCATTACCTAAGGAGAAAATACTTGAGACAGTGTTGCTTATATCAAAAAAAAAAATTGTGAACTTGAAATCTTGGTGGAGAAAAGCAACTGCAGTACTATAGCAGTCACCTATGACACAGGTCTGATATGAAGAAGGCCTCTTCCTCAAACAAAATTAAGTAAAACAAGGACCCACGTAGATGCCAGTAATGCAATATTCCATAAAGTAAAAGATAAGTAAAACATGCTTACTTCAACTTGTCCTTTTTTAGCGACCTTGGACCAATCTTTTGCAGCAACACCTGATTTCCAGTCAAACTCGATGGAGAGTGTGACTGGTGGCTTGTGATCAACTGCCCAATAACAAGCCATATAATCACCGGATTCAGCTGCTGTAAATGCAAATGTACCAGAATCCACATGATCCGCATAGTGATAATTGTTCCCATAGGGCGATGTCACCTACACGATGAATGAATCTTGTTTCAGCTGCTGTGAATGCAAATAAACATTGTGAATGAATTATGAAATGAAAATGGGGGAGGGGGGGGGGGTACCCGGATAGTGATCATATGGGTATCAGGGGCGGGTTGTAAATCAGTAATAACATTGTACTTTCCGACGGTCATGGCACTGCTCTTGATGTCTTCTGTTATGCATTTGGAGGTTCCTGATTTTAGATCAAACCGCATTGCCCCAACCAATGGCGAGCACCATATCATCGTCACAAGGATTATGGTTCTAAATCTCCACATTCCCGTCTATGGAAATCAAATTTAGTGTTGGAAATTTGGTTTTTTAGATGGTTGAAGATGGTTTTTTAGATGTGCAAGGACTCAGGATCTTGTCACTTGGTCCGCCTTCAAAGTAAAAAAATAAAGTTTAGAACAAACCTCTTATAACACTATAAAAAAAAAACTTTTTATTCATTCAACCCTTCACATGTCACCACTTCATACATCCCTTCATGAATATTCAAATTACATTTGTTTAAGCTTAACATGTTTCTCGGTTCATCAGACTTGTAAATACAATAATTTCTGCAACAAATTATTATCTTTGTTCTTAAATATGCCTCAAACATGTTTTTTTTAATAGTATAGATGTTATAATTGAACAGCTATCAAAATAAGTCAGGAGGAGAATTTAGTACAAGTATACACTGAATAAAAAATACATAAACACTGTCTTCTTGGTTTACTTTTTACTTTCATTTAATTTTTATAACAAAGTTATAAATAAAAAACGCCATTACTTACGATATTTGTCAACTTGTATCTATATCTATATTCACATAAAAAGTGACCCAAAGTTAAGAGAGTTAATTTATTCAAATAATTTTTAAAAATTATAATAGAATAAGTGTCATGTCAAAATTTCTAATTTTTATTCAGAAAATTCAACTCAATTTGAGTACGATATTTGTGTTATGATTTTAATTATTATACGGTTTTAAAAAATTTATTATTTCATTAAAATATAGTATTAAGTCATATGGAAAATAGGATTACTAAGTTGAAATTAATATAAGAAATGCAATTAAAAAATGGGTAAAATAATATATATAATATTATAAGTCACATATAAGTAAAAAAAAGAATAAAAATTATATATTTAGAATTATAATAAATTCAAAATGGGGTGAAACCAAAAACGTAAAATATATTGAATTAGGAATATATAAGAGAATTAAGAACAAAAGGTTAAAGCCAAAACAGTGAAACAAAAATAAAACCAAATTTAATAAAATCACAAGATATGTTGAGTATAAGATAACAAAAATAAAATCAAACTTACTCACAAGACATGTAAGATATGTAAAAGTATGTAAGATATGTAAAAGTATAAGATAATAAAAATAAAACCAACTAATATAACTAAAAGTTTTAGTAGAATTGAAAAACATATAAAAGCAAGCATAATTATAAGATATATATTATGAATGAATAAGTGAAAATAAAAATTGGTGGTACCAAAATTAATATTTGTATCACGACTAGACTCCATACATAATAGCTCATATGTATTACTCCCTCTGTCTCAACTATTTTTTACAGTTTTGTAATGTCCATCCAATTCTTTACATTTCAAAATTTATCAAAAATAATTAATGAGTCCTATCACTTTCCCACTTTTCCTCTCTTTTCACACTACTTTTATTTCATTATCTTCATTTTATATATTAAAAATGAATGGGTCCCACCACTTTACTCACTTTTCTTTCTATTTTTTACTACTCTATACACATTTCTTTTTCACTATTTTATATAATTTTTTAATTTTAGTTATATAGTGATACAATTCCTTTTGTGGCCCCTGTCAAATGACAATTTTTTCAAAATTTCAGTTAATTCTTAAATAAATGATTGATTATTTTATTAAAATAAACACTCGAAAGATTAAAATTAGATAGACTACTTAATAATCTTTTATCATCAACAAACTATTAAAAGTTGAATAAAAAGGAGTTCACATTATATCCTATATATAATTAGTGTAAAATACTTAAAATAATACAATTAGATAGTTTGGTCGTCTAGGGTTAATAAGGTCATTTAAAAACTAAACATATCCACTCCACACAGCTTGGCTCGTACATAAGTTCAAAATACAGGAAAAAAACTACTCAATTTTTTTTAAAAAAAATAGTTTTCCTAACAAACCCATATAATAAAGATGTAATTTGTTCAATTAAACTCATTCTTATCATTTATAATATGTAATTATTTTAGATAAAAACCTTAAACAAATATCAAAAAGTTATAAAACCAAATGAACAAATAAAAAATAAATACATAAACAACAAAACCTAAAAAAATATAAAAATAAATTACATTAATTATTTAATAGATCAGATATTAAAACAAACAAACATTCAACTAAAAAAAAAAAATCATAATAGATGTGAAAATACTATTGCAAAGTTCTATATTATTTATTGAAATTAAAATAAATAAAAAATAATTTATAAACATATTGCATGACATGTTAAAATTTATTTTGCACTCTATTAATATGAAATTAAGTTTTATTATAGAAAGTACAATAATCGGTTATGAAAATTATATCATATTGAAGATTATACATAATATTTTTATAATATAAATTTTAGAACACATATGTTCTTAATATTTATATTAAAATATTAATCACAAATCAAAATATCTAATTACAAAATTATATAAAATGTATATATTTAAATATATTCAAATCATTATTTTTGTAAGTCATAAATGATATAGTTTAGTTGTGTAAATAAGTTTAAAAATAATTTATTTAGAAAAAATAAAAGAATTGTCACGCGTAATATACCATTATATTGAGTAAGAATAATAAAATTTTAATATTTGTTAATTTCAAATTACTAAATGTCTAATATATAATTAGTGTAAGATGTAAGTTTTGATGATCACAACACAGAAAGCCATCATGTTATTATTTGAGAATGTTTGCAGGATATAACAGCTTAATGTCAGTGCTGTTTAAGTATCATGACAGCAAGCTATCATTAGACAATGATCTATTTCAGCAAGTTACGATCAACAGTGTCAGAATAACAACAAGCCAAGATGCACAGTCCAGATTCAACAAGGAAGTCGAATTTCATGGAGATTTTATAGGATCTTCATATATATCAGTTGTAAGGATTTCTCTAATATAATATACGTGCATGATATATAGAGAGCTCAATTATAAAACGTTATTACTTATTCAAATTGATTTCCTGAAGAATAGGAGTTTGTTTTTATTTCAAACTCTATCTTCTATCTACTGATTAAAACGTTTTATACTCTACAAAATAGAAGAGATGTTTTCTGAACGTTGTTCTTCCTTCTTTCTCTTCTATCTAACGTACACATGAACGTTGGAAACCATCCCAACGATCTTAAATGGTAGAATTGGATTCTAGCCGTTGTAATTCATTGAGAATGTTTCAAACGTTAATGTGTGGTTATATATGTGGTTTTCTTGCAGTTTTATGATTGACGACTTGGAAAGCAAGAACACATACAACTCCTGATCTTTATTGATTTCAAAATACTCTCGAACTCCTAATTATATACACGTATTTTATTGAAGAGAGTCTATAGTTTGAGTTGTAAACTTTATCATTGATTTGTATTGTTCAAATTGTATTGATTAGTTGCTGGATAAGTTGGCTAAGGGAAACAAGGGTTTAGTGGTACTTGCTAGAGGAGTTTGTACTACGGGGTAGTATAGTACTTAGAGAGCAGGTTCTTAAACAGGGTTTCAGCAAGTCATTATCAGCAGCTGGGATAAAAGGATATATATTATTGTATCTTGTAGTTGTAACCTTCATTGATCAATAATATATTCTCTTACCAAGTTGGTAAGGGATCAGGACGTAGACCATAGGGGCTTAGGGGTCGAACCTGGCTAAAATTTTTGTGTGTTATATTTACTTTTCTGCACATTATTTTCTACATTGCATTTAGTCATCTCAGCTTACTATCATTGTCAGATTATAGTTCAGTTGGTAAAATCTCAGTAAGCTATTATCGGGTAAAATTTAAAAGTAATCCTACTTAGCTATAATCACTTATTCACCCCCCTCTAGGTGTAATTTCAGTTGATATCAGAGCTTTGGTATACTAATCTTTCTGTAACAGGAATAGTATTCGATCGAAATGGCTGACAAATATCCCGAAGGAACCTCGGATTACCGAACACCTCTCTTGCTTGGTACATAAAACTATAACTGGTGGAAAGGTCGCATGGAAGTGTATCTATCCAGGGATCCACTAGCTTTGAGAGTTGTTCAGAAGGGTCCATTTGAGTTCAAGGACAAAGAAGGCAAAGTGAAAGACGTTGATGATCTCACAGAGGCTGAACTAATCAAATACAGCTTCAATGGAAAGGCTAGGAATTCTCTCATGAATGGGTTATGTCCTAGTGAATGTGATAAAGTCTCTTCATGCAAATCAGCTAAAGAGGTATGTGATACTCTGGAATTGTATCACGAAGGATCCAAGAGCTTAAGGAAGGTGAAATTGAGCAAACTAATGAATGAGTTTGGAAATTTCAAGCTTCAAGATGGAGAAACTATTCGAGAATGTCAAGCAAGATTCCAGATAAATCTGAATGCCTTAAAGCAGCTTGGCAAACATATCCCATAAGAGGAAATCAACATGAAGATACTTAGTACTGTGCCATTTATCTATGAACCAAAGGTAACAGCTCTAGAATGCTCTCCAACTATAGATACTATGGATCAATTGGCTGTTTTTGCAGAATTGGAACAATTTGAAAGCAAAATCAAGGAAAGCCAATCAAGTTCTATGCAAGCTCCAGTTGCTCAAATGAAGCAATTAGCTCTTCACACTGATAACAACTTACTGGAATCTGATGATGAGTCAGATGAAGAATTAGCTTTAATATCCAGGAAGATCAGAAAGATGATCTAGAAGAAGAACAGGCTGAAAAGAGATAAAGACAGATTTTCCAATAACAAGAAGCCCAACAAAGATTCTAAAGATCAGACATGCTTTGAATGTGGAAAGCCAGGCCATTATAAGCGGGACTGCTACAAATTGAAGTCAAAACAGCAAACTGTCTTCAAGGATAAGAAGAAAGCTAAAGCTCTAACGACTTGGAGTGATAATGACTCAGTTTCCAATGATGATTCAAGTGGAGACATGGTCAATCTTTCCCTAGTTGGACTTGATGATGATTCTGTTCGAGGAAATTCAGAAAGTGGATACCTAGAAAGTGATTCAGAAGAAGATCAGAGTGAGGTAAACTCTTGTAAATATAATTTATCTTCTGATAATATTATTTTGGAACCACTAACTATGCAGGAATGTGAGAATGTATCTATGGGAGAATATTATTCTCTTAAAGCTGAAAATAGCAAGCTAAAAGAGAAGAATAATTATCTCTAGACTATGGTTCAAGATTTGATGAACAAAGTGGATACTTGGATTGACAAGAAGGTACCTACACAAGCTGACAAAGAGGCTGAAATCAAGGATCTTCAAGCTAAAGTCAGTCATGTGGAAAACTTCAACAAAATTCTCCTCAAAAGAAACAAGACTCAATTAATGGAGATCACAGAGTTAAAGAAGGAGATTGAAGCAAGGGATGGATGTTTGGAGCTGTTCAAACTCAGAGAATCAATAGATGCAACACCTTCAAATCAAGTCGAAGTACCATCTCAGCAAGCTGAAATCATAAGTCAGCAAGCTGAAAAGATTGATCTGCTCACAAAGGAAGTTGAGGATCTAAAAAGGGGCATGGGATCGTTTGTTCAAGGAGAAGAAAGTCTCAAATCAATGATGAACAACACAAATATTCCATTGGTTAGAGAAGGAATTGGAATGAATGCAAACAAGAAGGACAAGGCTCTAAGATATGAAGGAAAATATGGCATACCCTATGATTATGCTATGCCTTGGAAGATATGCAACAAACGTGGAAAGAAGGGACATCTGGAAAAATATTGCAGAGCTCAGAATGTTCAGAAAGCTTATCATGGAGGAAACAAATAGAAGACAGCTTACTATGATCAGAATGGCAGAATCAAGATAGCTTACTATCATCAAGCTGGCAGAGTTAAATCACCTAGATTTATCCAAAAATGGATAAAGAAATCTTATTTACATGTTTATATGTTCTATCTGCTAACCATGCTGGACCCAACAAACTTTGGGTACCAAAAGGTTGAGTTGTTTTATTTGTTTTATAGATGTGTCTTGCCGCTCGAGTCAAATCAACTCAATGGATCTTGGATAACGGATGTACTAGACATATGAGTGGAGACAAAGCACAATTCCTGAGTCTTCAGATGAAAAAGGGTGGAAGAGTGACCATTGGCGATAGCAAAACTCTTCAAATCCTTGGAAAAGGTAAAATAGGGAATAAACACATTTCAATTGATAAAGTTCAATATGTTAAAGGCCTTAAATATAATCTGCTTAGCATAAGTCAGTTATATGATGATGGTCATACTGTTAAGTTTGGTATTGATAAGTTTATTATTACTATTGGTACTAACAAAGTCCCCTAGTTGCTAGAAGGGAAGGAAATATATATATTTTGGACTTTAAGTTGCAAAAAGCAGCTTGCTGTCTTGTTGCAATAGACACTGATCCTTATGTTTGGCATAGAAGATTGGGTCATGCTCACATGGACTTGCTTAACAACCTTTCAAAGAAGAAGCTAGTCAGAGGTTTACCCAAAATCAAGTATGTCAAGACTTAAGTGTGTTCAGCATGCCAATTAGGCAAGCAAATTAGAAGTACTCACAAAGCAAAGAAAATGGTATATACTTCTAAACCCTTAGAACTTTTGCATTTAGACTTATTTGGTCCAGAATCCTATAAAAGTATAGGAGGTAAGCAATATGGTTTTGTAATTGTTGATGATTATTCTCGTTTTACATGGGTATTGTTTCTGAAAACTAAAGATGCTGCTTTTGATGAGTTTGAGAAACTAATTAAATTACTTGAGAATAAGCTCAATACAAAGCTTGTAGGTATAAGGAGTGATCGAGGTGGTGAATTCCAAAAAGACTTTGTTACTTATTGTGAAGAAAGAGGAATATCACATGAATTCTCGGCTCCAAGGACTCCACAACAAAATGGTGTGGTGGAACACAAGAATTGGTCATTGCAAGAGACAACAAGGACATTGTTGCAAGAAAGCAAATTACCTAGAAGTTTTTGGGCTGAAGCAGTCAACACAATATGCTATGTTCTGAATAGAGTATTGATAAGACCTATTTTGGACAAGACTCCATATGAATTGCTCAAGAAAAAGAAGCCCAACATCAGCTACTTCAAATTTTTGGCTCAAAGTGTTTTGTGCTCAAGAAAATTGGTAATGATGGTAAATTCGATGCTAAATCTTACGAAGCTATTTTTCTTGGTTATTCTATGAATAGTAAAACCTATGGAGTTTATAATTTGTCTAAGCATATTATTGAGGAATCTATAGATGTTACGTTTCAAGAACCTAACAATGATCTTCCAAGAGACGAGGAAGATGATGCAGGTGAAGCTGGACAACAACAAGCTGAAACAGAGAAGGCTACCTCAAAACAGCAAGCTGAAACAGAGACTGATTCTGGAAAACAGCAAGCTGAAATTGAAACCGCCTTTGGAAATCAGCAAGCAGAAACTTCTACTCAAGTTGATGATGCAATTGTAAAAATGGCAAAGATGACTCTTGATGGTCCTAGAGGAAATAGAGCAAAGGATAAAATGCCAATCTATGATGGTGAAAACTTAGCTCCTCCATCTAAGATAAGGAATACCTCACATGAAGATATCTCAAAGCATTCATTGCCAAAAGCTACACGGACAGTGAAGAATCACCCTCCAGAACAGGTTATTGGTGATATTTCTGATGGACTCAAGACAAGAAAAGGCACTGTAAATTTTTGTGCTTATGCTGCATTTCTAGCTCAAGAGGAACCCAAGAATGTCAAAGAAGCACTCGAAGATGAAAATTGGATCACGGCTATGCAAGAAAAACTCAATCAATTCGAACGATGTGATGTTTGGGAACTTGTCAAGCCACCAAGGAATGTTTCAGTCATTGGTACAAAATGGATTTTCAAGAATAAAGTGGATGAATTTGGTACTGTTACTCGTAATAAAGCAAGGCTCGTGACACAAGGGTACAACCAATAAGAAGGCATTGACTTTGATCAAACTTATGCTCCAGTAGCTAGATTGGAATCAATTAGGATACTTCTTGCTTATGCATGCTACAAGAAGATCAAGCTACATCAAATGGACGTCAAAAGTGTTTTTCTTAATGGATTTCTGGAAGAGGAAGTTTATGTCAAGCAACCCCCTGGTTTTGAACATGAACATTATCTGGACTATGTTTACAAGCTCAAGAAGGCATTATATGGCTTAAAGCAAGCACCAAGGGCTTGGTACAAAAGGCTTAGTAAGTTTTTGATCAAAAATGGTTTCATTCGAGGTATAATTGATCCTACTTTATTTACTAGGAAAAATGGTGATGATATTTTGATTGTCCAGATATATGTAGATGATGTAATCTTTGGATCCACTAATGATTCTATGTACGAGTGGTTTTCTAAGTGTATGCGCAGTGAATTTGACATGAGCATGATGGGTGAGCTCAATTATTTCTTGGGGCTCTAAATCAAACAATCTAAAGATGGAATTTATGTGCATCAATCAAAATATGTCAAGAATTTGCTGACCAGATTTGGTTTTGACAATGTCAAGCTTAAATCTACTCCAATGAATCAAAACAGCAAGCTGACATCGGATGAGAAAGGTAAAGATGTTGATATCAAGAAGTATAGAGGTATGATTGGTAGTCTTTTATATCTTACTGCTTCTCGGCCAGATATTATGTATAGTGTTTGTGTATGTGCTCGTTTTCAAGCAAAACCTAAGGAATCACACTTAAATGTAGTTAAAAGAATATTTCGATATTTAAGTGGGACTATTAATCTTGGGTTATTTTATCCTATTACAAGTACATTTGATTTTGTGGGGTATAGTGATGCTGACTATGCAGGTTGTCAAACTGATAGAAAGAGCACAAGTGGTGTTTGTACATACTTTGGACAAAGTCTCGTATCTTGGCAAAGTAAGAAACAAACTTCAGTTGTATTATCCACATCAGAAGGTGAGTATTTGGCAACTGGTAGCTGTTGCTCTCAAATTTTATGGATGATTCAGACTCTACGAGATTTTGGAATCAAGTGTGGCAAAGTTCCAATCTATTGTGACAACACTAGCACCATCAACATATCCAAGAATCCGGTTAATCACTCAAGAACAAAGCATATTGATGTTCGTCACCATTTCTTGAGAGATAATGCTGTCAAAGGTAAGATTGAATTAGGTTTTGTACCTACTGAATATCAATTGGCAGATATCTTTACAAAACCCCTTGGAGAAGCAAGATTTTCTACCATTCGAAGGGAACTTGGCATGTGTAGTGTATAATGGCAAGCTATCATTGGAAATTTGGTAATGTTGGCTTACTATCATTTTTCATGTTAGCTTACTATGATGGGTTATTAAAATGACATTTTTTTATTTAATTTTTTTTAAAAATTATGATATATCATTATCTGTTTAATTAGGTTTAAATATTTGCATGCTTTGCTGCTTTAATTGTTAAATGATAAAAGTGCTAATTGTGGTGTTTTAGATAGATTTAAACCGTTATATTGATAAGTGTTAGATTTTAGGATAAATTTAATTTTTTTTTATTTTTTATTTTTTATCCTTATCTCTCCCCTAAAAAGGCTATCAAATACGGGTTAAGGGTTTCATTCATATTTTCATCACCGATTCAGTTGCTTCAACACTCACTGTCATCTATTCAACGATCATTGCAATTCGATCTCATCATGGTTCGAGCAACAAGGAAATCAGGCCTCCTCGCCAATCGTTCTCTCTCTAAACAAGATAACACAGTAGTCGATTTGGGGACTGAAAGCGCCGATGAAGTGTCTCAAACCCCTGATTCCAAGAAACTCAAGCTTACTCTTGCATTCGATTCTCCTGATTTGGAACAGAGGTTCACCGAGAATGCATTGGATTCTCGCCCCATTCTCCCTAGTATTCCGATCAATGGTAAGCTTCTTCAACAATCTGGTGCATTAGCGTTGTTTCATTCTGTTGGTATGGATAATTTTGTGCTTGAATTACCGAAAGTTTATTATCCTAATTTAGTTCGTGAATTTTATGCCAATTTGCATGAGGATAAGTTTGGTAATTGTGTGTCCACAGTTCGTGATAAGCTCATTCGATTGAACCCTCCTATTCTTAGATCGTTAATTAAGTTTGAGAATTCCACTGAGATTGAGGTTTTTAAGTTATGTTGTGTTACCTGATTTTTCTATAATGGATCAATTTAAGTGTCTCTTAGGGTCTGATATCAATGTGGAAGAAAACCCTCAACCTCCATCCACTACCTTAGTCACACCAATGGCTCATTTTTTGTTTAAAATTTATCGTGCTAATGTGTGTCCTAGAGGTGGAAACAAATCCACTTTCAGTTGTTAGGATGTGACTGTGGTTTCCATGATTTTAACTGGTAGGGCTTTTGACTTGTCTCACTTGATTCTCAAGAATATGCTAGCTGCTGTGAATCAGAAGAAATTAAGGTTGCCTTATGGGTTGTTATTATCCAAGATTTTTGACTCATTTAAGATTGATCTTAAGTCTGCTGTTAAGTTGTCTGTAAAGGAGGTGTTGGATGCTAAAACCATAGCAATGTCCAACTTGTTATTGAAAATGGTGAGTTGGTCAGGATCATTCCCACTCTAGCTACTGAAACCCATGTTGTAGCCGAGCCTTCAACCTTTACTCCAACTGCTGAGATGATGCAGCTGCTTAAGGGTATTCAAGATGATAATACTCTGCTTTTGGGTCATGTGGCTGCTACTATAGAACAAGTGAATCAGCTCAAGACTGAGATTAAGGGCTTGAAAGACATTATGCTTAACTTCATGTCTGTTGCAAAACCCTCAGCTTCTCAATCAAATGCTGATTTGGAAACTGGACTGGATGATTTGGTTAATGCTGCTGGAGATATGGAAAATGAAGATCAGCAAGATGCTTATTTTTCTCCAAAGGATGATGCTGTCAACACTTCTGACCATCCCTCAACCTAAATATTTTTGATGCTTTAAGGGGGAGAAATTTAGGAGATTTCTGATTTCTGTTTGGTGTCTGTTAGACTTGTTTATGATTTGGTTTCTGTTAGCTTATATCTGTGGTTTTCTACTTATTTTATGATGGTTGTTGAGACTTAACTTGCTTTTGGTTTTTAAGACTTGGTGATTTATGCTGGTTTGTTAGTTATGATTGGAGATTTGGATATGCATGTGTGTCATTTTTATTTTAATTGCTGTTAGGTCCCAATGTGTTTGTAGAAGGGGGGGTTGAATACAAACAGTACCGAATAATCGAATTAAATGCGGAATAAAAAAAATGTGAAACAAAATTCAAGTTAAATAAAAATATTATTAAACTTGAAAGGTGTTACAACAACTGTATCGATTACAAGGAATTAATCTCAAATTAATTATCACAAATTTAGAATAAATTCGACATGAACTTTTTCTATTTTCGCAATAATTAGAATCAAATGCTAAACGCGATTTGAGATTAAGTTCTAGGGATTTTGATCCGCTAGATTGTTACACAAGAACAAGAGAATGATTTCTAGTTGATTGGATTTAACATTACAAACTAGAAATTGTGATCTTGAATTAGCAGATAAGATGAAATATTTGGCTGCTTTTTCTCTCTGTATGTCCTTGACTTCTTTTCTGTTGGATGGATTAATTGAAAGAAGGTCTTCTGCTTCTTTTTAAATCAACAGCCGAAATGTTAAGCTGGTATGACAATCCTTTTTGCTCAGCAAGACTTTCGGTAGGACTATCTTTTGAACTAGCAAGACTATCAGAATGAACTAGCATGACAATCAGAATGAACTAGCAAGACAATCCTCCTCCTAGTGTAACTTTCGGTGAGACTATTGAAAATGGCCTAGCATGACAATCGGTATGACAATCCTGATTGTCATGCTAGTTCATTTTCAATTGTCTTGTTGATTTAATGCAGATTTTAATCCAATTTAAATTCTGAAAATTCCTAAAATTAATTCAGAATTAATTAATCAATTAATTCAATTAATAAATAAATTATTCTTCGCAGATATAATTTATTTTCTTAATTAAATTATATGACTTAATTAATTAATAGAGAATTAATTCTAGTCTTCAACAGCACCCATCCTTCTGCAGATCTTCTGAAAATCACTGAAAATTATGAATCAATTCCACCACTTCAATGCTGACACTCGATGTACTGTCTGGTTCATGAGTGACTAACTTTGGTGACGTTTCTTCATGTCTTGACTTTGACGCTTTGATTTTCTTCAGATTAAATCCTTGTAATTAATGATACTCTGACGAGATCTCTGTCATTTGATTAAATCCACGATCTTGATTTATATCACTGAGGCATGATCAAATTCTTGAACTTCTTCCAGTGAATTAACTCCTCAAGTCTGTAGATGAACTTGTTCTGAATCCTTTGACAGATATTACTTTGCGAGATCTCTCTGACGGTCGATCCACTATTTACTTATTACATTCTTATTTGAGTTGAGTTGAATCCTCGAATATACAAATAGGTCTATGACATATGACTTACAATCTCCCCCTATTTGTTTGTTAGACAATAACACACAAATACCTAGAGGATAACTCAACTAACAAATAAGAAAAAGATATAAACATACATGCAAAGTAAATAGCAGAAAAGTTCTGGATGAGATTTAACATTTTCCAGATTCCAAGTAGATGTTCCTCTAGACTGAACATATCTTCAAGTAGTTCCACTTTCATTTGTACAACCACATTTCCTGTTGAGAAGCCCATATCTCTTGCTTCTCCCCCTATGAGAATCAACTGATTAAAGAAGATCACCTTCGTTTTACCACCTCTCCCGTACAATAGGATCCGCAGATAAAAACCAATGGTACTCCCCTAACAGCTTCTTCCCTTACTAGGAAATCACCTTGTGTTTACCACCTCTCCCGTGCAATAGGATCCGTAGTTACAAACAACAATGGTGTGGTGTAGTGTACATTTTTAGGATCTTTTTCTACCTCCCTGCTATTTCTCCCCCTTAGTTGAGGAATCCTCCAAACTATTTCTTAAGCTTTTATCTCCCCCTTAAAGAAGGAATGTATGCCGTCGTCTGAAGGAGTTCTCATATTTCACTTGGTTGGAAAAGAAATAACAGGTAGTTTTTCTTTCTACCTCACTGTGAGTGTGTGATTCTGTTTAGTGTACCTCACATGTGTTTCACTCTTCTCTCCACTCGTGTTTACACTCATTCTCACAAGTGTATCACTCCTCTCATAGCTCCAAAAATCAGCTATACCTGCAAGGAAAATCACCTTAGCCATCCTTAAGGAGGTCACAGGTGGTGCAATGGGAGTTCACAAATCCCCATCCTTGTTAAACTCGTCAGATAAATCTGAGTCATAATCTACAAGTTGCTAGTTTCCCTTTTAGGGTTCCAGATTTGAATTCTGGGAAGGTAAACAATGATCCAACGAATTTAGCATAAAGATCAAAGTTCCCTTCTAATGTCTGTGAAGACATTTCCTTGTGACTTATCAGGTAATATCTGAATCATTGTCAACAAGTTGCCGATCTGCACCTATGTCAGATCCACTATCCGCAGATGCATCCAGGGGATTTAAGCCTGGGGAGGTAGATATTGACCACTGACATATGGCTTTTGGATCAGTATCCTCTCCTAACACCTGTAAAGGCAATTGGTCCACTAACGAACCTTGAACAATCGAATCTGACCTTAAAATGGTCGAAACTCTTGATTCCGTCAACTCATCCTTTGTGTGTGTAACCTCTCCTTGTGCATCAAGAATTGATTATGTTTGAAGTGGTGACACTACATCGGATACCTTGGCCGACAGGCAAAATTCAATAGACGCACCCTGTTGAGAGAATGAATCTAGTAACTGTTTTTGTGCCTTTTCAGCCATTACATCTTTTTGAGAAGATGTATGGGGGCTAGCAGTTGTCTCGGTTTAAATACTACTCATCTATGTAGGAGACAGAGCTACTGGGTTGACTACAGAACCTTCCTTATGTGGTGCACTAGGCACTATCTCCCTCACGCTCATTCATACTACATTTAGTGGTAAGAGAGTGTTGGTTGGTTCTGTTTTTGTGTTTGTCTTTACAGTCTGGGATAGACGTTGTGGGTTTTCAACCTCATGACTGTCAATGAAAGAAAGTCATTGGAGACTGAACCTGTAACACAGAACATATGGTAATAGAGAGAAAATGATTTACAATAGTGATTTCAAAAGATTTTACATGAAATAAGAAATCACTAATGTAGAAAGAAGTTTGATTTTGTTTTTCAATATGAATGAGTTTTTTTTTGATAAAACATTGATCACTTAGGGTAAAGTCTAAGTAATTCTCATTCATGTCAAAAGCTTACAAATATCTGCAACATAATGTTAACAAGATATCATTGACCGATACTTGTCAAGTACTTTAGATACTACTTGTTATGTTGCATAAACAATATATCACTGCACATATAAAACAATATGATTGTGCTTAGTGATAAGATAGTTATTAATATGACGACTCTACTTATTCATATAAAATTATAACTTCTGTTAGAGTGCCATACCATGTCCTTGACGATTGCTTGAGCAGTATACTAGTTCATACCAATCTGAAGTGAGATTGTGAAGAAGAAATTGCATAGTCCAATAGATCTGCAGCTGCAAAGTCCATGAACTGTGGTGCATTGACTTCCTCTTTTGACTTACCAACCAGGAGTACACTTGTACACATCTTACTAGAGTACAATTCCAAGTGTAATGTGCAGCAGGTGTCTGATATGTCGTAATATTCTCAAGTCTCGTCACTGGTGCTATATGTTAGATACTGCTTCCTGATAATAACCTAGCACAATATACAAAATTACAATGATAACATTCCCAGCTTGCAAACAGCCATATCCCTCAGATAAACCTTTGCTGTTATCTCCAAAGGTAACCAGGGGGCCAGCTTTCTCAATCCTCATTTGATAGCAGGGCTCTATCTCCGGTCATATGTCTTGATGATCCACTGTCAAGAATCCACACTACCGGTTACACCTGTTTAATACCCTGCACTTCAAATGGATTAGACCTTCTTCGGAACCCAAACTTGGTTGGGCCCGGCATACTTGTAGAATTGTCCTTTGTCAGGCAAAACAACATTTTTAATTTTAACGATCTCAACATCCTCAATGACTGAACATTTGACCTTGTAAACAGCCTTAACAAATTTCTGTTTAAGCTTAGGCACAAATGTCTCCTTTCTAGCCTTAGAAGGACTAGCAGTCTTAGACCTATCATGCTTCTTGTTATTCACATGCTGACGAGTAGTACTCTTATCATTAGACACATGCTTACCATTAAAATAAGCATGCATCATATTAAAAGCACAAGACATACAATTAGCAACAATACATGCTTTATGAGAGTGATTAACAACAGGTAATTTATGCATGGTAGACATGGAATTATTGTTATCCAACTCATGTGTGTCTGAGTTAGTCTCAGTTGCTTTCACAACTTTGACTGGAACTTTCGACTCACTTGACTTGGAAACAATCTTCTCATTAGCATGATCTTCAGCACGTATTTCTTCATGAATAACAGAAGAGGTCGCATCAAATGGTTCAGCAATTGATGCTTTATAGAGGGGTTCATCAACACCCTTAAGCACATGTGGTACTTCCCTCCCTTTAGCACAGACATGAGGAGGGGAGTTTATGCCTAATTCTCCAATAGCAGCATTGTAATCATAACCTATTCCAGATGTTTGATTAACAGCTTGCTTACTGTAGAACTCTTTAGCCTTCGAACAAGAATTGAAGTAGGCTCTAACCTTAGTCTCAAGACCGGTGATCTTGTCTTTGAGAATAGTTTCGAGTTTTCTATAACAGTCAACTCTATTCTCTAGAAAAGATACCTGTTCTTTTAATTTGTCTTGATTAATGTGCACAAGTCTTAATTCATTGACCTCTTTCTCAAGGTCTGTGATCTGTAAACTTAACAGTTCATTATCACGACGTGCACAATCTAAGTTACCTCTTAGATGATAAACCATTTCAGTATCAGAAAGTTTTACCTCTATTCTTGACGATGAAGCTTTTCCATCAATAGCCATAAGAGCAAGATTTCCTTCATCTTCATCTTCACTGTCAGTATCATCCCAGCTTCTTCCCTTTGCCAGATAAGCCCTTTCAGAGTTCTTTCTTACTTGCTTTGGCTTCCTACATTCTGTGGCAAAGTGTCCCAACTCATTGCAGTTATAGCATCTAATGGTGCTCCGATCAACCATTCCTGTTTTGTACCCACCACTGCTGGTGTTAGAGGATGAAGATCCACCTTTCTGGAATTTGTTGTAGTTGGACTTGTACTTAAGCTTGGGATTCCTCCTGAATCTGACATGGGAGAATCTCTTGACAATTTGGGCCATTGATTCATCTTCCAATTGCTCCAGCTCTTCCAAGGAATAAAAATCATCACTTGATTGATTTGTAGTAGGAGGATCATATTCTGCTACTAACTCATTTTCCTCACCCTTGGAAAACTGTACCATTCTTTCTAACTGTTAAGATTGTTGTTGTTGTTGACCTTCAGCTACAAGTGCAGTAGATGTGCCGACCATTCTATCCTTCCCGTAGACTTCCTTATGTTGAATCTACTCCAACTCATAGGTTTTTAGCACTCCATATAGCCTGTCCAAAGAAATCTCACTCAGATCTCTAGCTTCTCTAATGGCAGTGATTCTATGTTCAAGATGAGCTGGCAGTGTTAAAAGGAACTTTTTGTTGACCTCCCTGATTGAATAATACTTTCCATTGATGTTCAGGTTGTTGATCAACGCATTGTACCTCTCAAACACTTCAGTAATTCCTTCTCCTGGATTTGATTTGAAATGTTCATATTCAGAGGTTAGGATTTCCAACTTGTTCTCCCTAACTTCCTCTGTGCCTTCATTAATCACCTCACTAGTTTCCCACATGTGTTTGGATTTTTTACAGTTCATCACATGTCTGTTCATCAAGGGATCAAGGGAATCAATTAATATTAATTGAAGGCTGGCATCCAAGGAGGCTTCTTCCTTCTCAGCAGGAGTAAAATCTTCAGGCTCTTTTGGATAGGTTCTAGCTTCAGTAGTCACCACACCATCTATTATTACCTCCGGTTCAATAACCATCGGAGTTTTTATACCCTTCTTTAACAAGTTTGAATATTTGGGATTTGCAACTTGTAAAAATAATAGCATCTTCTTCTTCCACATGATATAATTCTCTTTATCAAATTGTGGAATTTTAACGGTTCCAACTTTATGTGAAGTCATTATGAATTTTTGAATAAATAAAAATTCAAGGAGTTGAAAAATCACAAAAGTCTAGGATCTTGATTTGTTCGTTAATCAGAAGGCTCTGATACCAATTGTTAGGTCCCAATGTGTTTGTAGAAGGGGGGGTTGAATACAAACAGTACCGAATAATCGAATTAAATGCGGAATAAAAAAAATGTGAAACAAAATTCAAGTTAAATAAAAATATTATTAAACCTGAAAGGTGTTACAACAACTGTATCGATTACAAGGAATTAATCTCAAATTAATTATCACAAATTTAGAATAAATTCGACATGAACTTTTTCTATTTTTGCAATAATTAGAATCAAATGCTAAACGCGATTTGAGATTAAGTTCTAGGGATTTTGATCCGCTAGATTGTTACACAAGAACAAGAGAATGATTTCTAGTTGATTGGATTTAACATTACAAACTAGAAATTGTGATCTTGAATTAGCAGATAAGATGAAATATTTGGCTGCTTTTTCTCTCTGTATGTCCTTGACTTCTTTTCTGTTGGATGGATTAATTGAAAGAAGGTCTTCTGCTTCTTTTTAAATCAACAGCCGAAATGTTAAGCTGGTATGACAATCCTTTTTGCTCAGCAAGACTTTCGGTAGGACTATCTTTTGAACTAGCAAGACTATCAGAATGAACTAGCATGACAATCAGAATGAACTCGCAAGACAATCCTCCTCCTAGTGTAACTTTCGGTGAGACTATTGAAAATGGCCTAGCATGACAATCGGTATGACAATCCTGATTGTCATGCTAGTTCATTTTCAATTGTCTTGTTGATTTAATGCAGATTTTAATCCAATTTAAATTCTGAAAATTCCTAAAATTAATTCAGAATTAATTAATCAATTAATTCAATTAATAAATAAATTATTCTTCGCAGATATAATTTATTTTCTTAATTAAATTATATGACTTAATTAATTAATAGAGAATTAATTCTAGTCTTCAACAGCACCCATCCTTCTGCAGATCTTCTGAAAATCACTGAAAATTATGAATCAATTCCACCACTTCAATGCTGACACTCGATGTACTGTCTGGTTCATGAGTGACTAACTTTGGTGACGTTTCTTCATGTCTTGACTTTGACGCTTTGATTTTCTTCAGATTAAATCCTTGTAATTAATGATACTCTGACGAGATCTCTGTCATTTGATTAAATCCACGATCTTGATTTATATCACTGAGGCATGATCAAATTCTTGAACTTCTTCCAGTGAATTAACTCCTCAAGTCTGTAGATGAACCTTGTTCTGAATCCTTTGACAGATATTACTTTGCGAGATCTCTCTGACGGTCGATCCACTATTTACTTATTACATTCTTATTTGAGTTGAGTTGAATCCTCGAATATACAAATAGGTCTATGACATATGACTTACAATTGCAGTAACAGGTTATACAATTTTGAGATATGCATATATTTAGGGGGAGTTTTTATAATTCTCCTAAATGTGGGTAATCATCAAAAAAGGGAGATTGTAACTCCTTAGTTTTGATGATCACAATACAGCAAGCCATCATGTTGTTATTAGAGAATATTTGCAGGATATAACAGCTTAATGTTAGTGCTGTTTAAGTATCATGACAGCAAGCTATCATTAGACAGTGATCTATTTCAGCAAGCTATGATCAACAGTGTCAGAATAACAACAAGCCAAGATGCACAGTCCAGATTCAACAAGGAAGTCGAATTTCATGGAGATTTTATAGGATCTTCATATATATCAGTTGTAAGGACTTCTCTAATATAATATACGTGCATGATATATAGAGAGCTCAATTATAAAACGTTATTACTTATTCAAATTGATTTCCTGAAGAATAGGAGTTTGTTTTTATTTCAAACTCTATCTTCTATCTACTGATTAAAACGTTTTATACTCTACAAAATAGAAGAGATGTTTTCTGAACGTTGTTCTTCCTTCTTTCTCTTCTATTTGAACGTACACATGAACGTTGGAAACCATCCCAACGATCTTAAACGGTAGAATTGGATTCTAGCCGTTGTAATTTGTTGAGAATGTTTCAAACGTTAATGTGTGGTTATATATGTGATTTTCTTGCCGTTTTATGATTGACGACTTGGAAAGCAAGAACACATACAACTCCTGATCTTTATTGATTTCAAAATACTCTCGAGCTCCTAATTATATACACGTATTTTATTGAAGAGAGTCTATAGTTTGAGTTGTAAACTTTATCATTGATTTGTATTGTTCAAATTGTATTGATTAGTTGCTGGATAAGTTGGCTAAGGGAAACAAGGGTTTAGTGGTACTTGCTAGAGGAGTTTGTACTACGGGGTAGTATAGTACTTAGAGAGCAGGTTTTTAAACAGGGTTTCAGCAAGCCATTATCAGCAGCTGGGATAAAGGGATATATATTGTTGTATCTTGTAGTTGTAACCTTCATTAATCAATAATATATTCTCTTACCAAGTTGGTAAGGGACCAGGACGTAGACCAGAGGGGCTTAGGGGTCGAACCTGACTAAAATTCTTGTGTGTTCTATTTACTTTTCTGCACATTATTTTCTGCATTGCATTTAGTCATCTCAGCTTACTATCATTGTCAGATTATAGTTCAGTTGGTAAAATCTCAGTAAGCTATTATCAGGTAAAATTTAAAAGTAATCCTAGTTAGCCATAATCACCTATTCACCCCCTCTAGGTGTAATTTCATAAGACACTTAAAATGGTTGTTTGGTCGTCAAGGTTAATATGGTCATTTAAAAACTAAAGCTACATATCCACTCCACACGGGTCGTACATAAGTTCAAAATACAGGAAAAAAACTACTCAATTGTTTTTAAATTAGTTTTCCTAATAAACCCATATAATAAAGATGTAATTTGTTCAATTAAACTCATTCTAATCATTTATAATATGTAATTATTTCAGATAAAAACCTTAAACAAATATCAAAAAGTTATAAAATCAAATGAACAAATAAAAATAAATACATAAACAAAAAAACCTAAAAAAATATAAAAATAAATTACATTAATTATTTAATTGATCAGATATTACAACAAACAAACATTCAACTAAAAATTAAAAAAAAATAAAAAACAAAATAAAAATCATAATAGATGTGAAAATACTATTGCAAAGTTCTATATTATTTACATGGTGATTGAAATTAAAATAAATAAAAAATAATTTATAAATATATTGCATGACATGTTAAAATTTATTTCGCACTGTATTAATATGAAATTAAGTTTTATTATAGAAAGTACAATAATCGGTTATGAAAATTATATCATATTGAAGATTATACATGAAATTTTTATATTATAAATTTTAGAATACATATGTTCTTAATATTTATATTAAAATATTAATCACAAATCAAAATATCTTACAAAATTATATAAAAAATATATATTTAGATATATTCAAATCATTATTTTTGTAAGTCATAAATGATATAGTTTAGTTGTAAATAAGTTTAAAAATAATTTATTTAGAAAAAATAAAAGAATTGTCACGCGTAATATACCATTATATTGAGTAAAAATAATAAAATTTTAATATTTGTTAATTTCAAATTACTAACAAAAAAAGATGTCTAATAAATATAATACAAGTTAAAATAATAAAACATTTTTTCTATTATTCTACTATAATATCTAATAATTTGTATAAAAAACACAATAGGCAATTAATTAAGAAATTGAACTATAAATATATATTTTTAAATTATATAAAATATTATTAAAAGTATTATATTATATATAAAATAAAAGCAATAATAATATATATTGTTACAAACATGGCAAGATAAAATCCCAAACAACTTTTCAATCTTTGATCAAACTCTTGAAAAAAAATATATAAATAAAAGAAAAATAATTACGTAAATATATTACGTGATATGATTAAATATTCTCCTTACAAATTTATAATGTGAAAAAATCTGGCAACGAAAAAATAAAATAAATTATAACACATATGTTATATTTAGGCTATTAACGTCAAATATAAAAATATAATTATAATTAAATATATAAGGAAAAAAGTACAATTTTAAAAAATATATTATTTATAAAAATAAAATTTGTTTAGATAATAAAATTATTATATTATAATTTAGATAAAAAAATATTCAAAAAAATAATATAAAAAATGATAATTATCACCTGCATCGCACTAGTAGAAAGCTAGTTTTAGTTAAAGAATCTAAGTAGAGTTCTCGGAGTTGGTATGAGATGTTACTGATATTTGTGTAATTTATGCAATTAATTTTCTTATCACCATGTACAAATAATATAAAAAAGTGCATAATCTGTGTTGGTAATAATTTTCTAGTTTATGTGCTCAAAAATTTCTCTCCGATCAGATTAAAGGTTCTTTCCTTTAAATGGGAAAAATTTCGAGAAAATAATTTCTATTAGTTTTTCCCGTAAATAATCCCCCCAAACACGTTGTACTGGAAACAGTTTTGGACCTTGGAGACATTTACAAAAGCAGCCCATAATTAAGTCCCTCAGTTTATGAAGAGATGATAAGTCGGCTTCTTTCGGAAGAGAAAACATTATTAGTCCGCTAGCAAACCCAAATTCTTACTTTAAGGTAGACATGAATTAATAGCGCAATAAATTTGAAAATTATTAGAGGACTCCTATATTGATATAATTTTTTTTCTATAATACTTTGGAAATGATAACTTTGCTCATAATAACAAGGGACCCCGCTTGGATTCATACGCGTTCACGAATTAAATTTTGACACTTATATTGTCACGTCATTTTGTAACTATTATGATACAAGTTTTGTGTTATGTAACACTAGTTTTACTATTAAAAAGAACAAACATTCTTTCTTTTGACCCAAAAAACACAACTAATGATCAACTATAATATATTTCTTATTTGACTTTAATAACTACTATCCTAAAACCTGTACGATACATGAATTATTTTTAATATTACATTTTTTTGAATTTAATTTGAAGTAAAATTTTTAAGTTTTGAAACTTATTTATTTAAAATTTTAGTAATATGATTTGATAATACTTATTAATATACACATAGGTTTATAAGTTAATAATAATACAGTATTAAAAAATGATGTAATGATTAAAATTTATATTTATATTTATATTTATAAGCTGAGATCAATAGTATACAAATTGTCATTAGTCCGTTAACCGATCAAATTCAACAAACTATATTCAAATTTATGTTAGTTTAATATGTTTAAATCTGAATCAATGATAAAATTTTATGTGTCAAATGGTAAAAATTTATGTTATCTTGAGATCCGTTATATCAACCAAATCCAGCTAATTATACTTATTATTTTGTTTATTTTATTTTAACCCAGAATGATTATTATTTTATTTTAGACCGAATGAATAATATATATTATTATTTCGTACGGAACCCGCAGCCGCGCACTAAGTAAACTTCACGGGCTCACGTAATAGCCTGTAAATCACGTAATATATTTTTAGTGGGACCAATAATATTTATTATTTTATTTTAGTCCGATTCTTCAAATCCAACTAAATGTATGTAGCTTTTTTAATTTTTTATTTAAAATTGGATAAATAATATAATTTTGTTTAGCCGGGCTGACATATGATAATTCGTTTATGAATATTTATCTATTTATGAGAGTGTTTTTATGTTAAATATTAATATAATTACGGTGACCAGACCAACTACCAACCAAACTTTCAATGTTTCGTTTTTATTATAATAATATATATAAATATATTATAAATTTATTGTTATTGATATTTATAAAAATATTTGTTTGGATCCCAAATACGTGACTATTCTATAATATGATATAACTATAATTTTTAATCCTATTTTATAATAAGATATATTTATAGTTATATGAAAATTGAATTTAATATTAATTATAATTAGAATAATTGCACGACTAAAAAATTTCTGAGGACACGAAATCCTAAACTTGACCCCCGATTTGCTCTTATGAAGCGAATTTGATTCGAAGAAGATGTGATATTGGTAGGTAGCTTTGCTTGGTTTCGATTGATGCGAATGACGGCTTACAGGAGGGGTAGGTATTGAGTGTATCTGGATTAAAAAAAGGTTGTAATGAGTTAAAAAAAAAGAGGCTTTCTGATATATAATATGTTAGATATATTTGAGATGTCATGTCTAATGTGTTTCATGTTTAGTTTTCAGATCTTAACAAATATGAAATATCAGTACTTACTGGAATCAGTACTTACTAGAAGTTAGAACTTAAGGATATCAGGACTTAGATTATCAGAAGGTAAATATCAGAAGATGGATATCAGAACTTAAGTACTGGAGGACTAACAGTTAAGGATGGAAGCTGATTTACAGCAAAGAAGATTGAGACTAATACAAAAAGAAGATATGCATGGAAATAGTTAGAGGACTTAAAAAATTGTATAAGATATCTGATTGATATATTTTAGGAGACAGAATTATATTCCATATCAATTAGAAGTTATCTTGTAACTGTGTACTATATAAACACAGACATAGGTTTACACTATATGTGTTATCATTATCGAGAAGATCATACATTGTAACCTAACAGCTCTCGTGATATTTGTTCATCACTGAGAGAGAACAGTTCCATTATAACAGAGTTTATTATATCGAATATATCTGTTTACTGTTACTTATGTTCGAAATCGATTTGATTGTATTCTACACTGTATTCAACCCCTTTCTACAGTGTTGTGTGACCTAACAAGTGGTATTAGAGCCTATCTGTTAACACACATACAGTAAAGATCCAAAACAATCATGTCTGAAGAAGAAGAAAATCCAACCAAGCCCGCCAAAACTGAAGAAACTTAAAAGACTCTCCACAGTCGATATGAGACTATAAGGGTTCCCATACTAAGACCTTCTGAGTAACCCATATGGAAAATGAAGATGGCTATGTTTCTGGAAACTACAGATCCAGAATACCTTGACAGAATTAATGAAGGACCGCATAAGCCAACCAAGCTCTCTGTTCTAGTTGCAGATCAGCCAGCAAAGACCATACCAAAGGAGAAAAATGAGTACACAACTGAAGATATCTCATCCATTTCCAAGGATGCAAAGATAAGACATTTGCTGCATAGTGCCATTGATAATGTCATGTCAAACAGGGTAATTCACTGCAAAACTGCAAAGGAGATATGGGATGCTTTGGAGACAAGATGCCAGGGAACGGATGCAATCAAGAAGAACAAGATGACTATACTCACTCAAGAGTATGAGCACTTTGACTCAAAAAGTGATGAGTCATTAACTGACTTATATGACAGGTTTGTCAAACTCTTGAATGATCTGTCACTAGTGGACAAAGAATATGATCTTGAAGATTCAAATCTAAAATTCCTTTTAGCTCTTCCAGAAAGTTGGGATTTGAAGGCTACTATTATAAGAGACAACTATGCTCTTGATGAAACTACTCTTGATGATATTTATGGTATACTCAAGACTTATGAACTTGAGATGGATCAAAGGAGCAAGAGACATGGGAGAAAGTCAAGGACATTTGCTCTTAAGGCTGAGGAGGAATTCCCCAAAGTGGCTGTCTCAAAGAAAGGCAAAGGAAAAGCTCTCATCACAAAGTCTGATTCGGAATCATCAAGTTCTGATGATGATGATTCAGAAACTGAAAGTTTACCTGAAATAGATGCTGATGAAGAGATGATAAAATTTTGTGCTCTTATGGTAAATGGTATCACAAAGATAGCCTACAGGAAATTCAGAAGGGGAAAGAAGTTTTTCAAGAAATGTGAAAGTACTGATAAGAAAGGTTTCAGAAAATCTGAAGGCAAAGGTGCAAAGTCTGACAGAGGAGACAACTCAAAAGTCAAATGCTATAATTGTGGTGAAAGAGGCCCCATATCTCCTAACTGCAAGAAAAGAAAAAGTGACAAAGGCAAGGCATTTGTCACAAAGAAGAAAAGCTGGACAGACTCCTCAAATTCTGGAGATGAGGTGAACTATGCCTTGATGGCAAATGCTGATGGCAGCCCTGAAACTGCTGAATTAAAGGTACCTCAAACAACTTATGCCTTTCATACTGATGATATTACTGAGTTGAGATTATATCTTAAAACCATGTTTATTAGCTACAGAGATCAAACTTTAACATGTGAAAGATTAACTTCTGAAAATCTTGCTTTTAAGAAAAGAAATGATTATTTAGAAAGGAGTTAGTTATGTTCCATCAAACTCATAAAGAGAGAGATGATGCTTTTTATGTTAGAGATGAATTGCTAAAATTGAATAAATCTCTCAAAACTGAGTTAGAAAAAGAAAAAGAGATTATCAGGACTTGGACTAACTCTGGCATAACAACTCAGAACTTATTAAGTAGTGGAAACTGGAAAGAGGGCTTAGGTTATGGAGATGATAAAAGTGAAAAAGGAACTGAACAAATTGAGCCAATTATTGTTAAATAATCTGTTAAGCCAAAGGTAAATCCTGTTAAGTTTGTAGCTAAAACTGTAAAGTCTGATTCTGAAAAGATGAAAGAGTCTGTGACAGAAGTTAAGGAGAAGTCAACTTCTGACAAATTGGAACAGGATAAACCAGCTGAAGTCAACATAGGCTTAATGACAAAGAAGCAACTTAAGCATAAGCTGAAAGAAATAAGGAATGTCAACAAGGTTAAGGCGGCTAGGAAAAATAGGAATGGAAAGGAAGGTGTAAATAAAAGCAATAATTATATGCCTATTCTTAATGCTCTTAGAAAGAAATATTATAATTGTGGAAACTCTAACCATCTTGCTTCTTTTTATAGGAAGAATAAGAATATAAACTCTTTACCTCCTAAGTCAGGAGTTAAGAGTCAGTCTGTTAGGTTTAAGCCACAAAATCCTTGTTTTCATTGTGGTAGTTTATGGCATTCCATTTATACTTGTAAGGAATATCATAGTTTATACTATGATTATTATCAAATAAAACCTTCTTTGAAGAAAGTTGCTTTAATTCCTTCTAGTGTAAAGTCTGATGCAAAGTCTGATATAAGTTCTGATAAACAGCATGTTAGCATAAAATCTGATATTAAATCCGCTGCAAATGCTAACAAACTTAAAAAGGCCAAAGTATCCAAGCAAGTCTGGGTCCTTAAAACTAACCATTAGTGGTCTTTGTGATTGCAGGGTAACAGGAGAAACATCCTAGTACTGGATAGTGGATGTTCAGGATATATGACTGGAAATAAAGCCCTGCTCTCAGACTTTGTGGAGAAAGCTGGCCCAGAAGTTTCTTATGGAGATGGAAACATGGGAAAAACTCTGGGATATGATAATATTAATCTTGGGAATGTCATCATTGAAACAGTAGCTCTTGTCTCAGGACTTAAACACAATCTGCTGAGTGTGAGTCAAATATGTAACAGAGGTTATCATGTGTATTTCTTTGAAGAACACTGTGACGTTGTAAGCAATTCTACAGGCAAAGTGGTTCTAAAAGGTTACAGGCATGGTAACATTTATGAAGCCAGACTTTCAACAAGTTCTGATGGTTCTGCAATCTGTCTGATGAGTAGAGCATCAATTGAAGAAAGCTGGAATTGACACAAAAGACTCTCTCATTTAAACTTCAACAACATAAATGAGCTTGTAAAGAAAGATCTTGTGAGAGGATTTCCAAAATCAGTATTCGCTCCTGATGGCCTTTGTGATTCATGTCAAAATGCAAAACAAAGAAAATCTTCTTTCAAGAGCAAAACTGAGTCATTAATTCTTGAGCCTTATCACCTACTGCATGTTGATCTATTTGGTCCAGTCAATGTCATGTCTATTGCAAAGAAGAAATATGCTATGGTTATAGTGGATGAGTTCACAAGGTACACCTGGGTGTACTTCTTGCACAAGAAGAATGAAAACTAGTGGGAGCCACTTATGAATAAAAACCCGATTCATATAGTGTTTTGAACTGAAATTGAATATTTGCTAAGTGTTGTTATGTGTTTATCATTTACAGATTTACTTTGTACGTTATGTCTTCTGCACTATCACTCAGGAGCATACTAGATGCTCACAAATTGACTGGTCCTAATTATGCTGACTGGCTTCGAAACTTGAGAATTGTTCTCAGGATTGAGAAGCTGGAATACGTGATTGACTCACCTAAGCCTACTGAACCTGCTAGTGATGCACATAATGATGAATATGTTGTGTATCGTAAGTGGATAGATGATGCAAATGTTGATCAATGCATCATGCTAGCATCCATGAACATTGAGCTACAGAAGCAACATGAGCATATGGATGCTCACACTATCCTCATGCATCTACAAGAGTTGTATGATGTGGCGGGGAGGACAGCTCGATATGAGATATCGAAGGAGCTGTTCGGTTGTAGGATGTCTGAGGGATCATCTGTGAATGACCATGTACTTAAGATGATCAATTTGATTGAACGTCTTGGACAACTTGGTTTTGTCATGGATGGGGAGCTGAGCCAAGACCTGGTCTTGCAATCGCTTCCGAATTCGTTCTCGCAGTTTGTTGTGAACTTTCACATGAATAAGTTGGATGCCAGCCTGCCTGAACTCCACAACATGTTGAAGACTGCGGAATCGAATTTTCCCCCTAAGAAGAGTTCTGTTCTTCTAATTGGTGAAGGTTCCAATCCTAAGAAAAGGAAGCGGAACCCTTCCAAGAAGAAGAAAGTAGGTGAGAAAATGCCGGTTCCACCAAAAGCTGAAGACCCCAAGAGCAAAGTTGTTTGCTTTCACTGTAACAAGGTGGGGGCACTGGAAGAGGAACTGCAAGGTTTACCTTGCAGAATTGAAGAAGAAGAAGAAGGGTAGTGAGACTACCGCTTCTGATTCAGGTATGTTCATGATAGAAATGAATATGTCATTAAATCAAATTTCTACTTGGGTATTAGATACCGCCTGTGGTTCTCAAATCTGTAATTTGTTGCAGGGACCAAGGAGAAGTAGGACTCTTGAGGAAGAGGAGGTGATTCTACTGATGGAAATGGAGCAAGAGTTGCTGCTGAAGATGTAGAATCATTTCATTTACATAGGCCTACGGGCAAGACTATTATTTGAAATAATTGTTATTTTGTTCCCTCGATTGTGAGGAATATTATTCCCATGTTAGACTTGGCTGGATTTTCATTTATTATTGAGAATAATGAATGTTCTATTCTTAGAGATAATATTCTTTATGGACGTGGTGCTTTAAATAATGGTCTGTATGTATGTGACATAATTTATTTCAGATTGAACAAACTAATAAAAGAAAAGGGATGATGCAAATCTCACTTTATAGTGGCATTGCAGTCTCCATTTAGTAGACATGGAGAGAGGGCTGCAAATTTGCTAGGAATGGTACACACAGATGCATGTGGACCAATGTCTACGCAAGCCATGGGTGGATTTTCATACTTCATTACTTTCATAGATGATAAATCTGGATTCGGATATGTGTTTGATGAAATACAAGTCTGAGGCCTTTGAAAAGTTCAAAGAATATAAGTATGAAGTGGAGAAACAACCAAACATAGTATTATAACTCTTTGATTAGATCGAGGTGGTGAATACTTGAACGGAGAGTTTCTGGATTATCTCAAAGTAAATGGTATAGTCTCCCAGTGGACTCCTCTAGATTGGTATCTGAAAGGAGAAATCGAACTTTGTTAGACATAGTTCGGTCCATGATGAGCTATGCAAATCTTCCAGTATTCCTGTGGGGTTATGCATTGGAAACCTCAGCATATTTACTGAATAAGGTGCCTTCCAAATCTGTTCCTCAAACTCCGTATGAGATATGGAAAGAAAGGAAACCGAGTCTTAAACATGTTAAGATTTGGGGATGTCCAGCTTATGTCAAGAAAGTTGACCCAGATAAGCTGGAATATCGATCCGGAAAATGTAGTTTTGTGGGATATCCTAAAGAGACTTTAGGGTATTACTTTTGCACCGATCATCGGGTGTTTGTCTCTAGATATGCTACCTTCTTGGAAAAGGAGTTTATCCTTGAAGGAAACAGTGGGAGCAAAATTGAACTTGATGAAGTTCAAGAAGCACAAACTACTACGGATTAAGTGGAAACACCTGTTCTGACTGAACAACCTTTTGTGGAACAGCCCATTCATAGATCAGGGAGAGTGTCTCGCCAACCTGAGAGGTATTATGGCCTTGTCATTGAGAATGACAATGAGTTGTCGATCATTGATGATGACGACCCTGTGACCTATAATGAGGCTATGAGTAGTGTTGACTCAGAGAAATGGCATAGTGCCATGAAATCCAGAATGGAATCTATGTATACGGTATACAAAAGATAGATTATAGCAGATGGCCAGGTGGAGACCTTTAAGGCCAGGCTTTTGGGAAAAGGATTCAAACAAAGGCAATGGATTGACTTTGATGAAACCTTTTACCTGTAGCCCAGTTAAAATCAGTTCGGATTTTGCTTGCGAATGCTGCTTACTACGACTATGTGATCTGGCAAATAGCCAGATGGTTTTCTTTCCAAGGGAAATGAAAACCTAGTGTGTAAGCTGCTGCGAACCATATGTGGTTTAAAGCAAGCTTCTCGAAAGATGGAACATTCGTTTTGATGAGACAATCAAAGAGTTTGATTTTATCAAAAAACGTAGATGAACCATGCGTCTACAAAAGGGTTAGTGGGAGCGCGGTAACATTTCTTGTATTGTATTGAATTAGAGTTGACACACATAACAACATAGCAGACCCACTCATAAAGCTACTTTATGAAAGTCACTTTGATCGTCATAAAGACAAGATGGGTATTAGATACCAGAGTGATTGGCTTTATTACAAGTGGGAGATTGAAAGGAATATGTCCTAAGTCCAATCATGTATAAGGATTTAGGAATAACTTTTATGTAATCTGTTTTGATTTCATTGATATTAATAAAAGACTTGTTTTGTTTTTATTACGGGCTTTATCTATTTAAGTGTTTAAATAAGATATACCATAGTTTAGAGTAAAGCTTTTTATGGATTATGATGAGATCATAATAGTGAGACCTAAAAAGATGATAACTCTAAACTTAAATAGTTCCTGGTCATAGGATTACTAACTGGTAATTAATAATCCGCAAAGATCGGTACATACTATGCTTGCTTCATTATGAAGGATGTCTGTTCTCATAGACATTTGTGTGGTGACACTATAGCTAGTATGTAGGTGCTTATTATAGAATAAGTTCACTGAACATGACTCGCACAGCTGAACAACTGATGGAGTTCACTCACGTGTCAGCAGTTGTTCACATAGTGATAGTTGTACAAGTATCCTTAGACTTGAGGTCATCATAGTCATCTTGTGTACACTGAACTATGCTTTGGTTTAGTTCTTAGTCTCCAGGGACAATTATTAGGGCTCTTCTGGGTATAGGAATTTGTACACGAAGATAGTGTATGATCAATAAAGGATCTACCCCTTCCAGTGAAGGAAGCGAATGTTCAAGGCTGATCCACTTATGATAGTTCAGGAATCTCTGGCCAGAGTGAATGAAATTAGAAAGGAGTTTCTAATTTGCATAGAACTACGCATAGTAAATGGTAAGCAAGTGATTGAATTAGATAGGCTTGACACGAGATCCATGCCTTGTATTTAATCGGGACATTGTAGGGTAGAAGGAGTTTATTGTACGGTAACTATTCACTGAATAGGTTCTTGGTATTCTAAGCAGTGAATTCATATTATCCGGATAGTCGCGATATGCTGAGAAGTATCCCTCACGATGTAGAATAAATGTGATTAATTAATTAATCATATTTAATAAAATAGAGAATTTATATAAATAATGATAAAATAGTTTTATTATTATTTATTTCTACTACCGGCTTAATATTGAACCTACAAGGTCACACCATAAAAAGAGAATGATTTAATGGTGGAGGAATTAATTAATAATGGCTAATAATTATTTATTTATGAAATAAATAATTAATTGGCAAATTTAATAATTGATTAAATGAGATTTAATTGATTATAAATTAATTAAGAAAAGTTCTTAATATTATTAATTAAAGGATTTAATTTTTGGAAATTAAATCAAGAGAGAGAATTATTTCTAAAGTGTTTAGAAAAAGGATTAATGATTAAAAGGTGTTTTAATTATTAATGAGAATAATAAATGGGATAATAATAATAATATTTATGGGAAAATTTCAGCTGAAAATTTTGCCTATAAATACACTATTATAGACCCTAATTTTATTCTAACCCACACAAAATCCAAAAAGTTTGGAAAACCCAATTCTCTCCACCTCCTTCCTCCTCCTTAACATCGTTTTCTTGGTGGATACCGGTGGAGTGCTTCACACTTGAGGAGCAACTGCTAAGGATCTCTGATCGTTGTCTCCGAATTATTTTTAAAGGTTAAATTCGATCCCTCGAATTTTTATTCATGATCTGTATGCTTTTATTTGGATTTTATAAGTGTAAAAGTGTTTTTCCATGCCCCCGTTGCGTTTAAAATCCAACAGAAGGTACTTTTATCTGTCAATCCAAGTACACCAGAAACTTACTGAAGAAGTTTGGAATGCAAGATAGTTCAACAACATCCACTCCCATGGCCACTGCAACCAAGTTAGATAAAGATACTGGTTCATCAGTAGATATTACTAACTACAGAGGTATGATTAGCTCTTTACTCTATTTAACTGCAAGTAGACCTGATATCATGTATGCTACCTGTCTTTGTGCAAGATTTCAGGCTGATCCAAGAGAACCTCACTTAATAGCTGTGAAAAGAATTTTCAAGTACCTTAAGGGTACAACTGATCTGGGATTATGGTATCCTAGAGAATCAGAATTTAAGCTAATAGGTTTCTCAGATGCAAATTTTGCAGGATGCAAAATAGACAGGAAAAACACTAGTGGAAGCTGCCAATTTCTTGGAGGCATATTGGTTTCTTGGTTTAGCAAGAAACATAAGTCAATTTCCACATCAACTGCAGAAGCTAAATATATTGCTGCAGGAAGCTGTTGTGCACAGATTCTTTGGATGAAGAATCAGATACTGGATTATGGGTTAGAATTTTCTAAAATCCCTATTTACTATGATAATCAAAGTGCTATTGCTATGACAGGTAATCCAGTTCAACACTCAATGACAAAACACATCAGCATTAGGTACCATTTCATAAGGGAACATGTGATGGAAGGTATAGTGGAATAGCATTTTGTTCCAACAGATCAACAACTAGCAGATATCTTCACAAAACCGCTATGTGAAGCTACTTTTACAATACTGGTAAATAAACTTGGAATGGTTTCAGGTTCTTTCTCTAAATCTGCTTAGTTTTTATTCTCATGCATCAGACTTTATGATCAATGTTTACAGATTGTCTTATCTTCATGAAATTTGTTCTTTAAGTGAAATTCATTAAATACTGATTGTTATCTGATGTGGATCTTTAAACTCTGATAGTGTTTTGGATGTTCTGTGACTATTCAATCCAATGAGGTTAACTGTGCTAGATGTTGACCTAGTAGTCTTTAACATACTAGAAATCTCATGTTTGAATTAATTGTTTATGTGGAAACTCATTAACACAAGCAAATTATGATTTTGAGCTTAGTCAAGTTTACTTTGTGTATCTTATTACTAAGTCACAAACTAGATTCTTGCTTCTTATCTGTTAGATTCTGATGTTAGTAAATCTTAAGGATGAACTAAATGCTGATAAGCCTCACTTATCAAAAGAAAAGAAAAGTCAGGTACTCTTTTGAGATGTAGAGTAAATATGTGGAAGGGAAGACCCAAGTGCATTGCTGGTATTAAGTAATATGCATTAGAAAAGCAAATAAATTTTCTTGGTGACTTTTCACATTCTCTGATTACTGGAGAAATACTATGACAATAGCATAAATTCTGATAAGCAGTCGTGACTCACTTACACTGAGAAACCACTGTAAAAAGGTATTTCAAAATATGCATAAAATGAGCACAAACAGTTGAGGTGGACTCTTGCATAAATTTGTTATATAGTAGACTTCATGAGTGATGACATATTTTAAGCACTTTTCTGAGTTATGCCTTATTTCTAAGATGTATTGAAGTTTATCAGACTTTAATCTTTATCTGATATTCTGCTGAATGCACACACTATCACTCCATATGAATGATGAAAATTACTGTGGTGATTAAGTTATTTTTGACAAACAATTAAGTGTCATTTGCATAAATTTTGAGGACAAGTTCTGATGGAAGTTCTGATGATTAAATTCTGAAGAAAACAAGTCAGTATTTGTATGAAGAATCACAGAAAAAGATATTCACTTTTTGAGTTCAGAAGCCATATTCTGATGACTGTTAAAATCTGATATAAGTTAAGTTCTGATATTAAATCCTGATGGAATCCTTGATGCTTATGTGGCATTTTTCTTTACTTGACTTATTTGTGGTAAAATCTGAAATAGTCATATCAAATCAGAATATATTTGGGTAAGATAAAAATAGTCATAATCATTTTGGGTCAGTGATAAACATGTTTGTCTTGAAAAACTGCATGTGCATAGTAATTATTGTTTATTTTACGTGCTCATTAACTCTTGCTTTAACTTTTTACTGACTGTTATTATTACACATCGGTCTAGGGAGACGAGGCATCATTATGTTTTATTCTTAATAGTTAAACAGTCCTCGCGTCCCTTGGTATTCTATTGGCTATTTAAACCGACTATTCATCCCAGCCAAATCATCTTCCATTTTCTCACAAACTCACTCTCTCTTTTAATTCTCATCATTTTTCTTCTTCATAAACAAAAATGGTTCGTTTCAACTTGTTCATGAACTATGAAACTTTCAATATAGAGTTGAGTTGTGATGACTGGCAACAGGAGTGGCATGTCACCGCCATTCCTGAAGAGCTCTGGAACTCTGTTCCACAAGAGGTTCACACATACCTCTTGTTCTTTTTGATGGACTACCACCTCCATCTTGATCGATTGGAAGAAGAAAGGAGAGAGGCTCTCTGTCAGCAAGAATGGATTATCCATCTTGCAGTGCTCTTTGTCAACAGCAGAAGGAACTAGTCGATAAGTTTTCTTAGACTAGGACTAAGGCTGTTGATGTTAAGCATCTTAGAATAGGACTATCTTGTAATTTTTGCATGTAATAGATAAATTTCATGAAATGTACTCGTTTGATATATTAATGAAATTTCCTTTAATTACAAGATTTAGTCTCTGTTTCTCAAATTATGTGACTGTGCATGTTTTAATTACAATTTGTTAATCTTTACTTCATCTATTTTAAACTTTATCCTTTGATGAATGTTTTGATTACAATAATGGTCAATAATAATTTTTTTTGATTTGAGGAAACAATTGAAGCACGGGTTCATGCATCAGAACCTGTGATAGTTGAAGCTGAGAATGTTACTTCTCAGAAAGAAACTGCAGCTCAAAGTTCTGATACTTTGAAGAAGAAATCTATAAGTTCTGAAGCTGCTAAAGCAACTCCTTTATTGGCAAGGAGATTGAAGAAAATGAAGGCTAGGAGGTATTTGGTTAAGGCTCCATCAGAAGATACTGAAGAAGCTGAGGAAGGGGATCAGGAATCTCTGATCTCACAAGAACCAATTATCATTGAAGCCCTTCCAGCTTAAGCCAAAGACACTGCTACTGATACCGTTTAACCCCTCCTGTCTCACCTATTAAAGCTACAGATGATGCTGAAGAACACACTGAAAATTCTGAAATAGATATTCATAATTTGAATATACCAAATGTTCTTTATCTGGAAGCTCCATGTACAGAAGCTCATAAATTTCCAACTCAATTTCCAATTTTAAATGCTAAGATACCATCTACATCAACCACACCAGCTCTAGAGATAAATTCTGATGTTCAGAATTTAAATGAAGCTGTTCCTGAATCTCCAATTGCTTCACACACTGTTGTGTTGTCAGAATATAATGAGTCTTCCTCAAGTTCTGAAAATAGTGTTTCTGCTGAGACTCCAGTTCCTATACTAGGAAAGGAAGAATTGGTGAAGAAATTTGTTGAAAAGGAAGCACCTATTCCTTGGGAGGATACTCATAGAGGTGTGGAGTGGACCAAGAAGTGGAATGACAATGATTTCATTCCAAGTTCTGACATTCTGACAGTGCATATTGCTAAAGCTGATGAGTTGCTCACAAATGCTGATTTAAAGACACAACTCAAGATCATTGCTCTATCTACCAAACATCTTCAAGGTCTACATTCTTCAACTCTTGAGAAGGTTGATACACTAAAGGAACATGCTGATAAGCTAGATCTATAGCTTAAGCTTGACAAAAACAGATATATCAGACCTACTCTTGAGAAAATTGAAGCCATTGAGAAGATTCAAGAGAAGCAACAGGCCCAAATTGATGAGGTCCTGGCTAACCAAGTTTCTCAGAAAGCTCAATTGGAAGAAATCCAATCTTCAGTTGAACTTCTTCTTTCTCTCTTACTTCCTGATGATGCCAAAAAGAGGGAGAAGGTAGTTAAGTCCAAATGCTCATCTACTGAAATACTGAAGATAAAGGATGATAAAAATGATGACCAGGGAAACTCTGATAAGAGTAGAGGTCAAGGAAAAGTTCAAGGAAAATCTTCTACACAGAACAAGTCAAGTTCTGATGCTGTGAATGCTAAAAGACTGAAGTCAAGTTCTGATAAACAAAGTCTAATGTCAAGTTCTGATATTCTGATTCAGTCAGGATCTAAAGTGTGAAGCCCTCAATCTCGGGGTTAGGAAATGAGGACCCACACACCTTTAATCTACTAATTAAATAATCATAAACCCCGATTAGCTACTAACAGGATCAAACAGGATAAAGTATGAGATAAGATTACAACTACCAATAATAAAATATAACTTACAACCCCAAAATAAAATCAAATATACATAGTCGATCCCGGCTTGGAACCGAAAGATAACCCATTGTATCTTTGCAACTCTCTGGCTAAGCGCTTGCTCACTCAAAAACTTTACTACCTGCTCTGGAAACCAGAAGCCCTCAACACAATAGGGACCACCAGGTACGCTCTTACGAGCAGTGCGCCTAAGTCTGGCCATCTTCTTGCTTAACTGCCATGGTTAGATTAAAACAAAACATATGAGTATAAAACTCAGCAAGTAACTAAACAACAGTTCTACAATATAAAATCCACAATATACTTTACTGATCTCAGGGCATTCTACTTTAACTGTTCTAAGTGGCAGATTTCTATATTTCAGTTTATAAAAGGGGTTATGAAGAAAATTTTGGGCTTTCAAGGAACAAGGCTCAAAGCAAGGTGAAAGCCGACATTCATTACAAATCATTAAAGGATCAAAACAGATCTTTCAAATGGAAAACGACAAATCTTTTCATTATAAGGAATCAATTATATGATCAACATAATCAAAAATCAGGGTTCACAAGCTGTAAGCTCCACAATATCATAATCAACTCTTTTCAAAGCAATATAAATCTTTTTCATTTTCAAAGAAACAATTTCTGAATAGGAAATTTCAATTCCTTTTAAAATCATTATGGAACCCTTGATTGGACCACTTTATCTTTCATTTCATAATAATACGGGTGATCAGCCCGTACCAACCTCCATCCGGTCTTTAAGGTACCAATGGCATAATTTAAGCCTTAAATTGGACTAGCCCCGCTAGCCTCTTACTATGACTGGACTAGTCCCACTAGCCTCTTATGTCCCAATCCATCAGGAATTCATTTGGAAAATCTTGAGTTGGAAAAAGGTAGGTTTACTAAATACATTTTACATTTACCTAGAATATGAAATCACTCAGACTTTTTTTCAAGTCGAAACTCATTCTTAAGTTCAATTTCAAGAATTTCAAAGTTAAGGGAATGAATCAGGGATAAATAAAGTTCAATTCTAGGGATCTTGATCAATGATAACAAGGTACTCAAGTTAGGGAAATCAAAACTGTTTCAAGGATCAATAGGGAATAAGGTAAACAAGGAATGAAGCATCATTACAAGGGGTTCGTAAAGGTACTTATAGGGTTTATAACAGTTCATGGTATAACAAATAATTAGAACAGGAAAAAGAGTTACCAAAGGGGTTGGATCAATAAGCTTATCAATAACAATTTCACAAGATCAAAGACAGGGTATCTCAAATCAATAACACGGGTTCATTACTTTAACAGTTCAATACTCTACATGGCATGAACAATATGTTATTTCTAGAGAACTAACAATGAGATTTACAGAAGGGGGGTTGAATGTAAATCTCAAAACTTTTTCAAGTTTTGAGCAGTTTATAAAGACTGTGTGTTCAAGATGAACAAGTGTGTGAATTGCTTTAAGCTAATACAGACAGATATATATTCAAACACAAATGTAAAGAACACAATAAACCTTTAAAAACTTTTCTGGTGGATTTGTTGTTCCACCAGAGATGGTATTTCAGAAATTCTGTGATCTAAGAATTTGATCACAGCTGCATCCTAGTACAAACTAGATAATTTTTCTCTCAAGATTTTTCTAAACAGCTCTGGAAAAATTCTTATCTAATTACTAGCTACTACTTGGTTTATATATTACCAAGTTTACAAGTGAAGACAATAATATATAAAATAATAAAGTAAGATCTCCACTTGTTAGTTCACTCCAGTACTTTGTTGACTTAATGCCTCTTTATACTAGAGTAGAACGGCTGCTTTTTCTGATGTTCCTGAAATTAGGCTGCCACATTTCAGTTATCTCTGTTCACCCACGTGCCTCTGTTTGTAGGTACAACTACCACTTATCAACGGTTAATCAACAGAACATCCGTTGAAGCTTTCATCCGTTGATGCACTCATCCGTTGAAGGATGTTATCCGTTGAAGCTTTAGAGACATCCGTTGAAGCTTAGCTTCTCATCCGTTGAAGGTCTTTAAGTCATCCGTTGATACCACTTCATTTATACAAAATTACAAGGCATGAAATATTTACAATTGGCCTTCCTATCTGCATATCTTCTAGTAGTCAACATGACTCATAGTTTCTCTCAACTTCTAAGAATTACATCTTAAATACAGAGACTGAAATATGCTACAACACTAGACTTATTTCTAAGTAAAGCTACACCATCAACGGATAGCCAAAGTGGTCTTATCCGTTGAGGCTACAGACACTGAATTTCTACTTAAGTGTTTTGTTAAACATATCATCAAACTAATGCACATATATTCCTAACAATCTCCCCCTATTTATGTCTATAAGAATTGTAGGCATAAATTCAGGGTTAACTTGATGATAACAAAACACTTAACAGATATATGAATTGAAACTAAGTAGAAATTTGAAAATGCTGCAAAAATGTATGTACTAGGAGGAAATTGAAGATTTACAGTATTTCCAAGGATACTCCTTTAGCCTGAGCAAATCATCTTTTTCTTCTTTGTTCCCTGGTTTTCTTTCCTAGCCCTTTGTCATTTTCCTCAATTTGGAGTTGGAGTTGTCTGAAGAATTCAGCTTCATCTTCAACACTGATATCCAACTTAGATTGCATTTCCTTGAGAGTTTCATTGCTGGCAATCTTGAGTTGGTCTTCAAGTCTGAAAAATCTTCTGACTCCTTTATCATCTCTAAATTCCATCAACCAATGAGGTGATTTGTGAATTGTAATTCCCCTTTCTTGAATGAGTAAAGTCCTGGGTAAAGCATTGGGCTCCCTCCAAGTTTTCCTTATATTGGCAATCTTGTTGAGAATTTCAGTCTTGGCAGTTCTGGTAAAGCCAGAATCCTTTTGTATAGCTGAAAAGACTCTAATCAAGGTAGAGTAGCCTTCATTCAGAATCCTGTGGAGAGGCCATGTTCTTTCCCCAGCTCCTTTGTATCTGAACACTAATCTCTCTGGTAGCTGTCTGTAAGCAGCTATTCCTCTTACATCCTCCAGCTCATCCAGATAAAGTTCAATGTCTGAAATTTCTTTTATGTCACAGATGTGAACATAATCATCTTTAGAAATGGATGGCTTAGGCTTAGGCTTTTGTTTTTGAGTGAATTTCTTAGAGGTTATGGGAGGTGTAGATTTGGGTTTTCTTTTCTGTTTCTTTGGTAGTGGAAGAGTGGTTAGAAAGGTAGGCAATTTGATGGTGTCCCAATCAATAGGTTCCTCTTTTGGAATGATTGGTTCACCATGGATGTTTATAGTGGGATTAGCAACAAGAGGTTCAGGTATGGAAGGTAGTGGTTTAGATATAGATTTGGTTACTTCAGTATTATCTTCACTCCTTCTATGTGCCTTGGCCTTTCTTCTGTTTCCCTTCTGCCATTCCTCTCTTTCTTCCATACTCTCACCAAATATACTCCCAAAAACCTCATCTAGGTTTGCAATCTTGTCTTCACCCCTGACTTCAATTCCTTTCTCTTCTTCAACTTGACTTGACTTTAGCTGTTGTTCAAGCTTTGCTTGTGCTCTTTTGTCAGCCTTTAGTTGCTTGACTTCTTCCTTCTTGGCTATTGAGAATTTGGGATGTCCTTGCATCACACATATGCTCTTTCCCTCTCTAGAGATAATAGCCCTATTTCCCCTTACAGCCTCATCCATGGTCTCTTTGAGATAAGCAATACTCCTACCTAAAAGCTTGTTCTCATCAGCTTTTGGAGGAGGAAAGTCCACTTCTTTTAAAGGATTCTTTGTAGAGTCCTTATTGGATCTTTTATTGGGCTTGAGAATTATAGCTTGTAGTTCTTTGGAAGAAGCTTCTCCATCCTTATGTCTCCCTACTGGCTTGAGCTCCATGTTGATTGGTTCAATCTTTGTGCTATATTTCACAGATGTTGATTTATCTTGTGTAGAACCAAACAACAGTTGCAACCTTTCATCAATTCTCCTCCTTTGCTCTTTCACTTGAATTTCAGCTGCTGCTAGCTGAATCAAATCAATTCCATCAGGCTTTCCTTTGATTTGAATGATTGGAGAAGTAGTGATGGCAGGAACTAGCACTTTAGATATTTTGATTTTTGTAGATGGCTCTCCTTCCCCTTCCCTTTTACTCTCCCCCTTTTTGTTATCATCAAGGAGAGGGGTCAAGCCTTGTGCTTTTGCCAGCTGCATTAGGAGACTGGTTTGAGATTGTTGGTTGTGAAGAATGGTGGCCACAGAATCTTCAATAACTTGAACTCTGTCTTCCAACTTGGCCAGCCTTTTCTCAGTAACTGATTCCTTTTTCAATCTCAAAACCAAGTCCTGCAATGTACCATAGGGCATGACTGAATCCAATTTTTCAGAACTGTAGGATTTCAAGTCAGCAATATCCTTCCTGAGATCATCCATACTCAGATTCTGCTTTACTTGCTGCACCTTCATGAGATGCAGTGAGTCCAGGTGAGCTTGAAGGATAGCCTTGATACTTGCATGTGAAGTGTTCTGAATGGCCTGTTGAATAGTGTTGATTTGTTTGACTAAGGAGACATTGAATTCCCCTGATCTATACTCCTTTGTCAAAGCCCATTCAGGTAGATTTGGAATTGAACTAGGGCCTTCATCTCCCCCTAAGTTCATGCTTCCATCAAAAGAAACAGAGTCATCATCATCAGAATTTACTCCAAATTCCTCAGATGGCTCACCAGCTGTAGAAGGCATCTTGTTAATAGCAGCTTTATCCCTTTGAAGAGATTCTGTTGTGTGTACTAGATGTAGTGTCTTTTCTGCCTCCTCATTGCCCTGAGCAGCCAACATTTGATAGGCTGACACAGGATGAGTAAAAGTGTCAGCATCCAAGGAAATGTTATCAATTACAGCTTTGTAATGTTGCTGAAATTGTCTTTCCTTTTCAGCATCATCCACAATCATTGACTCACTAGCAATGGCTGGTTCCACCCTTATATCTACTGTACCTGCCTTTCTCTCTTTTTCTCTATTTTCTTGCATCAGGGGCTCCCCCTGGCTCACACAACTCACTCCCTCACCTTCACCTACTAAGGTGGTACTCCTCTCACTTACTTTTTCCATGCTGGAAGAAATAGCATGCATTTTTGAGCTCTCAATCTCTCCTTTTGCCTGGGACCAACCCAGCCTCTCACTCAAGTTTTCACTCCCTTCCCTCAATCCTAAGAGTGATTGCACAGTATTCATGTCTTCTACACTTGGAATTGATTCAGTTATGTGTGGAGAGACTATCAACGGATGTGGAATATCCGTTGAAGGTGAAACTGATGTTATCAATGGATAACTGCTGTTAAGCTTATCCGTTGAAGAGCAACCACTTGTCAACGGATGAGTGATATCCGTTGAAGAAGGAAAAGAAGTTGAAATTGAAAGTGATATAACTGTTGAATCTGTGTAGATTGATTTGAGATGTGGTGACACAGATCCTTCAATTATATCTGAAAGAATTTGCGGGTGATCCAACAAATCATCTAAGAGATGATGATCACCTGTATTTGAGTGGGGCTCCTCCCTGAGTTGTAAAGAGGGAGAATCAGGAATTGATGGGAATAACATATCCACATCCAGAGATGGTGATGAAGTGTTTGGTGATTGATGTGTGATTATTGTGAGAGAATGGGGCTGTGACTCCACATTTATTGGAGCCACATCAAACTGAGTTTGAGAAGGCATAGATACAGATGGATGTATCTGTGCAGTGTGTGCACCCTGTGTAGAAGATTGGGTTCTAGCCTTCTTTCTTCTAATAAAAGCTTTCGTTGGTGAGTGTTTGGCTTCAGTATCCCTCCCTCGTTTGTTCTGTGTTCCTGGTTGGGAACTATTTTCAATAGTAACATCCTTTTGGGAGGATGCAACTAGGGATGTGCTAGATACCTTTTCAACCACCACAGCTTTTTGAGAAACTGTGGCTTGGCTAGCTTGGGAAGCACTTAACTCTCCTTCCTTATCCTGGGGGTTTTTTTGATGTTCACCCCTCCCCTCACCACTCACACCCTGTTCACTCCCCTCAGGGTTAATGGTTGGTGTTACAACTGTTGTCTTTTGAGAAACAACAGAGGTGGTTTTCTTTGTCTTTGATTTTGAAAGTTTAGTTTTGGTGACCTTGGTAGAAATCTGTTGGGGCATTGTCACAGATTTCATGGCCACACTAGAAGATAAAGAAATAGAGGGGTTGGAAGAAGTAGGAGTTGTAGAAGCAATTACCTCACCTACCTGAGGTGCATTCATGATTGGTAAATATACCAATGGCACACTGCTGTTGAGATCCATTCTCAATAAATCTGCAAGAACTCTTTTCTCTTGTGCCCAGCACTTGAGTTTATTATTCTCATTGATTATGACCAAACCTTCAACAACATGGTTAGCCAATAACATAAAGAATCTAGCATAATAGATGTTATTAGGTCTATTAGCTTTGTTACCTAATCTAGTACCCAATTCTAGCATCACATAGTTGCTAAGATTAAAATACCTATCAGAAACAAGCATATAGAGCATATTAACAAGAGATGAAGTTATGGCATCAAAATTACTAATTTTCCCAGAGAAAACCTTTATAAAGGCATCCCCAAGAAAACTCCATTCTTTCCTAAGGCCTTTTCTTCTAATACTCCCTAAACTAGCAGAGTTTAGAGAATAACCTATGGAATCTAACATGCTGGATACATCATTATCAGTGTGTGGTGTCATGGCATTGTTCTCAGGTAATTTAAAACATGCTTGTAAATCATCACAGTTAATACAGTGATTTTTACCTTTGAGAGTGAAGGAGATAGTCATATCTATGGAGTTGAACTCAGCAGTTGTCCAAATCTCCTCAACTACTTCACAGTAAATCGTTGGGGCTTCCAGCATTGCATAGCTAAGTTTACAGTTTTTGATGAAGTCCATCATTTTGTGATAGTCTGAATGGGCTTCATTCTTTTCTACCAAAGCTATGAAATTGTTCTTCTCATAGATGAACCCAGATTGAGACATAATTTTCACGACTGGTGCCATTGTTGTGAGTAGAAATTGCAGAGAATAACTTGAAGGTTTTGCAGAGAGAAAATGGTAAATGCTTGAAATTTTAAGAAAGCGTAAAGTAAAAATGAAAAATCAGAAGGGCTTATATGCTTTCAAAAAAAAATAAGTAAAAGATTAATCAATAAGTATATGTTAGTGAATTTCAGCCGTTTAAGAATAAACTGTAAGTATTCTAACAACTACCTTTAAAACCAATACATACAGATGTATGTATGAGTATCAACGGTTAAGAAAATAGAATCAACGGCTGTGAAAACACCTGAATCGACTGATGTGACATTTCAACGGATAAGGCAAATTGTCATCCGTTGAAAGGTACTTCAGTTTTATCCGTTGACGGATAAAACTTCCAGAAATGTATTTGTCTTTCAACGGATAATGAATATCCGTTGATAGAGCAATTTTGACTTTCAACGGATAGGAAACATCCGTTGATGGTATAAACTTTATTAAAAGTCAAATTTGTTCTAGCAACTAATATAGTTCAGGCTTCAATTCAAATTGCAATAAGGACATGAATTTTAAGAGTAATTAAGCATACCTAGCTCACTTACTAATCTTGTGAATGTTGATTCATCAAGTGGCTTGGTAAATATGTCTGCAATTTGTTGTTCACTTGGAACAAAATGTAGTTCCACTGTACCATTCATGACATGCTCCCTAATGAAGTGGTACTTGATATCAATGTGCTTGGTTCTTGAGTGCTGTACAGGATTCTCTGTTATGGCTATGGCACTTGTGTTGTCACAAAAGATAGGAATTCTATCAACATAAAGTCCATAGTCAAGGAGTTGATTTCTCATCCATAACACTTGAGAGCAGCAACTTCCAGCAGCAATGTATTCAGCCTCAGCTGTAGAAGTAGAGACTGAATTTTGCTTTTTGCTAAACCATGATACAAGCTTGTTTCCCAGGAATTGGCAGGAGCCTGTTGTACTTTTCCTGTCTATTTTGCAACCTGCATAGTCTGCATCTGAATAACCAATTAGATCAAAGCCAGATTCTCTAGGATACCAAATACCTAAATTTGGTGTACCCTTGAGATATCTGAAAATCCTTTTGATAGCTATTAAGTGAGACTCCCTAGGATCAGCTTGAAATCTAGCACACAGACATGTAGCAAACATTATATCTGGTCTGCTAGCAGTTAAATATAAAAGTGAACCAACCATGCCTCTATAACTTGTAATGTCCACAGACCTTTCAGTCTTATTTAATTCAAGTTTGGTGGCAGTGGCCATGGGAGTTTTTGCAGATGAACATTCCATTAAGTCAAACTTCTTTAAAAGATCATGAATATATTTAGTTTGACTAATGAAAATTCCATTACTAACTTGTTTAATTTGTAAACCAAGAAAATAGGTTAGTTCTCCCATAAGGCTCATTTCATAATTACTTTGCATTAGCTTAGCAAACTTTTTACAAAGTTTATCATCTTTAGAACCAAATATTATGTCGTCTACATAAATTTGAACAAGTATACTAGAGCCATTAACATTCCTAAAGAAGAGAGTTTTATCAACAGTACCTCTAGTGAAGTGATTCTCCAAAAGAAATTTTGATAATGTTTCATACCAGGCTCTAGGTGCTTGCTTCAGTCCATAGAGTGCTTTCAACAGATAATATACATAGTCTGGAAAATTTGGATCTTCAAATCCTGGAGGTTGACTTACATAGACTTCTTCCTCTAATTTCCCATTTAGAAATGCACTCTTGACATCCATTTGATAGACTTTGAAATTGGCATGAGCTGTATAGGCTAGAAAAATTCTGATGGCTTCAAGTCTTGCAACAGGAGCATATGTCTCATCAAAATCTATTCCCTCTTGCTGAGAATAGCCTTTAGCAACCAATCTGGCTTTATTCCTTATGATAATGCCATTTTCATCCATCTTGTTTCTGAATACCCATTTTGTGTCAATAGGACTCTTGTTCTTTGGTTTGGGTACCAGCTTCCAAACTTGGTTTCTCTCAAATTGGTTTAGCTCTTCCTGCATAGCTAATATCCAATCTGGATCCAATAAGGCTTCTTCCACTTTCTTAGGTTCCTCCTGAGATAGAAAACTACTATACAGACATTCATCTTGAGTAGCTCTTCTTGTTTGCACTTTAGATGATGCATCACCAATGATCAGTTCAAAGGGATGATTCTTGGTCCATTTCCTTTGAAGTGGAAGATTTGCTCTAGATGAGGTGGCCTCAGTATTGTCATGATGTGAGACAGAGTGTTGACTAGTTGAAACTCCCCCTGAGTTGTTGGTCCTTTGCAGGGAACTTGGAGTTCTATCAACTGATGATGTAAATCGATTATCCGTTGGTAAACTATGATCAACGGATGCTTCATTTAGTACTTCAACGGATGATACACCATGTCTTTCAACGGATACTGCATTGCCTCTATCAACGGATGCAGAATTCTGACTTTCAACGGATGCAGTATTTTGTGCATTATCCAGGGGCATGTTTTGAATCCCTTTTGAAGTGTTATCTCCATCAGTCTCCTCTTCACTATCATCACAATATATCTCAATGTTGTCAAATTTGAGTCTCTCATATTGTCCCTCATCTGTTAGTCCATCAATCTTTTTATCATCAAACACAACATGCACAGATTCCATAACAATGTTGGTTCTCAGATTGTAGACCCTATAAGATTTTCCAGCTGAATAACCAACAAATATCCCTTCATCAGCCTTTGCATCAAACTTCCCTTTATGGTCAGATTGATTCCTTAGTATAAAGCATTTACATCCAAAGACATGAAGAAAGTTTAGAGTTGGTTTTCTTCTCTTGAACAACTGATAAGGAGTCATGCCTTTAGCTTGATTGATCAAAGAGATATTTTGAGTGAAACAGGCACAATTAACAGCTTCAGCCCAGAAATATGTTGGTAACTTTGATTCTTCAAGCATTGTTCTGGCAGCCTCAATTAAAGATCTGTTCTTTCTTTCAACTACCCCATTTTGCTGAGGTGTTCTTGGAGCTGAGAACTCATGCATGATTCCATTTTCTTCACAGAACAGCCTCATTGATAAATTCTTGAACTCAGTTCCATTGTCACTCCTGATATTCCTAACCTTCAGGTCAGGATGATTATTGACTTGCCTGATGTGATTGATAATGATTTCACTTGCTTCATTCTTTGATCCAAGAAAATAGACCCATGAAAACTTTGAGAAATCATCTACAATCACTAAGCAATATCTTTTTCTTGCAATTGACAATACATTGACTGGTCCAAACAAATCCATATGTAGCAGCTGTAATGGTTCATCAATTGTTGTTTCAAGCTTCTTTTTGAATGATGCTTTCCTTTGTTTGCCTTTCTGACAAGCATCACACAAACCATCCCTTGAGAATTCAACAAGAGGAATTCCTCTTACTAGGTCCTTTTTGACTAGATCATTCATTGTCTTGAAATTCAAATGGGATAGCTTCTTGTGCCATAGCCAACTCTCAACTGAACTTGCTTTGCTGAAGAGACAAGTAATAGATTCTGCATTTACAGAGTTGAAGTCAGCTAAGTACACATTTCCTTTTCTAACTCCAGTTAGAACCACTTTGTTGTCTTTCTTACTAGTGACAACACAGGCTTCAGAATTGAAGGAAACTGTATTCCCTTTATCACATAGTTGACTGATGCTCAGTAAGTTATGTTTGAGACCATCAACTAATGCAACTTCATCAATGATGACATTCCTTGTTGAAATCAAGCCATATCCCATAGTAAACCCTTTGCTGTCATCTCCAAAGGTTATGCTAGGGCCAGCTCTTTCCTTGAACTCTGTGAGCAGGGAGAAATCTCCTGTCATGTGTCTTGAACAGCCACTGTCCAAGTACCATAGATTTCTTCTATTTCCCTGCACACCATAAAATCAATCAATTTGATTTTGGTACCCAAGTTTCCTTGGGTCCATTCTTGTTAGCCTTTCTCCTAGACTTCATTCCTCCTACATCTCTAGACTTAGGTAACTTTGAGTCAACCTTGGTCTTGGATGTAGTTGGTTGAGGTGTAGGGTTAGTCACAGAATCATTTAGCACATTTGGAATATGATAAGGCATGGATTGTGCATACATGTTATTCCACATAGGCATATTGTATGGCATTTGAGGCATACTAAATGCAGCAAGATAAGGATTGTTAAAATATGGCATGTTTGCAAAATGTGCATAAGGATTCTGTTGAGACATAGTAGGCATAGCATGTAGAGATGATGCAGACATGTTAGGCATGGAAGAGGGTACAGTTATGGGGGTTTTCTTAATAGATTTGCAATTAGCAGATAGATGATTAACACTACTACAATGCACACAGCTTTTTCTAGGAGCATACCTATCAGGTGTGTAATTGTTATGTTTGTTAACACCTACCTTCCCATTTCTGTTAGATTTTCTTTTAGTTTCCTTTTTATCCTCAACCATCTTGAGCCTACTATTTAACTGTTCTAAGGTCATGTGCCCTATATTCACCTTACTAACATCTTTGGATGTGCTTGCTTCTTCTTTAACAAAGTTCTTGGAAGTTGAACCAAACTTTTTGTTGAGTTTCTTTAGATTTTCACTATTAGAAACATCTGCCTGTTTTAATTGAGGAACCTTCAACGGATGCTCATTTTCTTCCTTCAACGGATAACCTTCATCATCCGTTGATTCCACATCCGTTGACAGCCCATCAATTAATTCCAGTTTCTTTTTGTTTTTATCCCAGGCAGTTTCACAGAATGATTCAATTCCTTGGACCTTGGCAATTTGAGCACTAACATCCCTAGATGTTTTCCAGGCTTTAATCACCTCTTGCTCTCTCTTTAATTGATTAGAAAGTATTTCTACTTTCTTAATAGATTCAGCTAGTTCATTCTCAACAGATATACAATGCAGCTTGGTTTTCTCTAGGTCAATCAACTTATCTTCTAACATAGCATTTCTATTACTTAAAAACAGATTGTTCTCTTTAATCCTACTATTTTCTTTAGCAAGAGATTTAAGAGACACACGCAAATGATACAATTCAGTAGACATGTCATTAAAAGCATCATTGCACTCTTCTTTAGTAAGTTGTGTTACATCAGTAGTGATTACCTGAGTTGTTACCTGATTGCTTGATGAACTAACTTCATTTTCCTCAGAATCAGCCATGAGAGCTAAGTTGACATACTCCACATCTTCATTCTCTTCCTCTCCATCAGCTGCCCAATCTTTTTCTTGAGTAATGAAAGCCCTTTCCTTTTGCTTGAGCAGATCAAAATATTTCTTCTTGTAATCTACTTGGTCAAATTTCTTCTTTTCAGAGGTTGGCTTTCTGCACTCACTTGCAAAGTGTCCACTTATACCACAATTGAAACACTTGAACTTTGATTTGTCCACCATGTTCTTATGAGGTTTAGTGGCTCTAGTGTTTTTCTTAAACTTCATCTTTGCAAATCTCCTGGACAGAAATGCAAGATGCTCATCAACACTATCAGAGTCATCTTGACTGGAGTTGTCTTCATTCTCAGCAACTTGCTCTTTTCCTTTGCTTGATTCCTGATATCTTGTACCATCTTTGGAGTTTGATGTAGATCTCACAGTTTCTTGTCTGCATTCCCTCTCATTTTCAGCTACCAATGCAACTGAACTTCCTTTCTTTCTCCCCTTCTCCAATACCTCATCCTGTTCCAACTCTAGTTCATAAGTCTTCAAGATTCCATATAATCTTTCAAGAGTGAAGTCCTTATAATCCTGAGAGTTTCTTAAGGAGACAGTCATGGGTTTCCATTCCTTTGGCAAGGATCTTAAGAATTTAAGATTTGAATCCTTTACCTGGTACACTCTACCATACAGCTTCAATCCATTCAACAGCTTTTGGAATCTGTTAAATGTGTCATTTAAAGATTCATTTTCTTCAAAATGAAAATACTCATACTGTTGAATGAGAAGCTGCATCTTGTTCTCTTTTACTTGTTCTGTACCTTCACACAGCAGCTGAACTGTGTCCCAAACCTCTTTGGCAGTTGAGCAATTTATCACATTATCAAACATATCCTTGTCAAGACCATTAAACAAAATGTTCATAGCCTTCTTATCCTTGTGGACTTCTTCTGTGTCTTCCATTGTCCATTCTGCTCTAGGTTTTGGAATGGATTGACCAACAGCAATTGTGGCCGTAGCAACTGTGGCTACTTTGTGGGGAATGTGAGGACCATTCTCAATACAGTTTACATAACCTTCATCTTGGGAGAGTAGATGAAGGTGCATTTTCACCTTCCAGTGGTGATAACTGTCTCTGTCAAGAACTGGGATTTTTACTCCAATATCCTTCTTACTCATCTTTGTTAGATTCCAAGATCTTTAAACTCTTTGTTTGTCAAGAGCCTGCTCTGATACCAATTGTTATTTCTAGAGAACTAACAATGAGATTTACAGAAGGGGGGTTGAATGTAAATCTCAAAACTTTTTCAAGTTTTGAGCAGTTTATAAAGACTGTGTGTTCAAGATGAACAAGTGTGTGAATTGCTTTAAGCTAATACAGACAGATATATATTCAAACACAAATGTAAAGAACACAATAAACCTTTAAAAACTTTTCTGGTGGATTTGTTGTTCCACCAGAGATGGTATTTCAGAAATTCTGTGATCTAAGAATTTGATCACAGCTGCATCCTAGTACAAACTAGATAATTTTTCTCTCAAGATTTTTCTAAACAGCTCTGGAAAAATTCTTATCTAATTACTAGCTACTACTTGGTTTATATATTACCAAGTTTATAAGTGAAGACAATGATATATAAAATAATAAAGTAAGATCTCCACTTGTTTCTTCTCCAGTTCACTCCAGTACTTTGTTGACTTAATGCCTCTTTATACTAGAGTAGAACGGCTGCTTTTTCTGATGTTCCTGAAATTAGGCTGCCACATTTCAGTTATCTCTGTTCACCCACGTGCCTCTGTTTGTAGGTACAACTACCACTTATCAACGGTTAATCAACAGAACATCCGTTGAAGCTTTCATCCGTTGATGCACTCATCCGTTGAAGGATGTTATCCGTTGAAGCTTTAGAGACATCCGTTGAAGCTTAGCTTCTCATCCGTTGAAGGTCTTTAAGTCATCCGTTGATACCACTTCATTTATACAAAATTACAAGGCATGAAATATTTACAATTGGCCTTCCTATCTGCATATCTTCTAGTAGTCAACATGACTCATAGTTTCTCTCAACTTCTAAGAATTACATCTTAAATACAGAGACTGAAATATGCTACAACACTAGACTTATTTCTAAGTAAAGCTACACCATCAACGGATAGCCAAAGTGGTCTTATCCGTTGAGGCTACAGACACTGAATTTCTACTTAAGTGTTTTGTTAAACATATCATCAAACTAATGCACATATATTCCTAACACAATATCCTTTCTATAACCATTTACACAAGTAATTAGAGTTACTTGCCTGAATTCGCTTTCATGAAGGTTGAACTACTGCCGCCTAGTATACCTTTCCCTTTCCTAGCCTGAATGCCCTCACGCTCCGAATCTACAATCAAAACCAAAACCTTAATTAGTTTCTCAACTCTCGTTCCCAGAACGTTCACTCAATGCGATAGCTCGATTATACTCTCGACTCGAACTATACGAGTATAGTTTATACGCATATGCACATATCACATAACACATTCTTTTCTCATATCCTTAATATCTTTATATACTCAATAACAAACTTATACTTGCTTTAATCTCGACTATTCTTCAAATCAAACGATTATAACTCATACGAGTACACGATTCATTCACAACTAAATCTTTACGACCATTACTATCACTTATAGCTTTTAAAATCAATCAACTTAGTTCCCTTTTCTTTTATTCCTTAATTCAAACCACACACTATAATCAAATAAACAAATCCATAGATATTCACATATACACACCCAATTATTCTTTCAATTATCAAAATCAAGCTTTTGACTTTTAATTCTTATGGCCTATTCGGCCTTATCACTTAACACAGATAAGAATCAAACATGCAAAGCTCTTAATTGACATGCATCAAGTATATCATCCCAATCTAGTTCAATTTCATTCTTACAACTCATTTAAACTCATAATTTAAACCTAAACATGAATGATCACTCATTTTAACACATAATACAACTTAATTTCTTAAAAACAAGTAGGGACATTCGAAATTTTCAAGAATCGAAACATGCATGCATCACTTTGGACCTCTAGACCTCAACTCAATCTAGTTACTCTATAATTTATAAAAACAATTGTCAATAGATCATTTACACCAACAAAAATCAATTTGATCTTCCCAAAAATCAAGAGCCATTCGACCTCTTTTTTTTAAAAGAAACCACACAGGCAAACATAATTCTAAATCCTTGCATCTTTAATCACCCTAATCTCTTAACATTATCCTAGAATAAACATCCATAACCAACAAAATCAACTCAATAACTTTTAAAAATACAATTCCATTCGTTTTTTTCATCAAAATACCACATGCAAACACATAAAATTGATTTAAAGATACTAGAGCTCAGTTTTCTTTTAACATCATCACTCACCACCGGTTCACCGGAGTTCATCACCAGTGGCGGTGGCTTCACGGTGGTGTCCCCATTCGGGGGTTTCCAACCTTCAACCACCAATTTACATAAGTAAATACATACATGCAAACACATATCTTCACTCTAAATCACTTAAGAATCAAAACCCTTTTTGTTTTCATGAAAACCGAATCAAACCACCAAATCCAACTTTGGATTTTTCAAAAACCTTGAAGATAGTAACATGTATATATATATGGATAGATAAAGTAAAATATCACACAATTATGGTCTTATAATTGAAAGAGGGTGAAGAACAAGAGAGAGATTGAAGAGAGAGTGTACAGAGAGAGAGAGAGAGAGAGAGTAGTCCCGAGAGGGAGAAAGAAAAATGAGAGAAAAGAGAAAAAATGAGTGCTTAGGTGAGAAAAGAAAGTGGGGGTTGGGTGGGGTTATATACTACCAAGGAAGGGTAGTTTAGTAATTAGGCCATTCTATTTCCAATTCATCCTTTATTCTCTAAAAAAATGAATTCGATTTGCAAATATCTCTCTCAGAAAAGATGAATTTGATACGAATGATAATTTTAAAATGTGCATCTCAAAATTAGCTTTCCAACCATTACTCATAATAAACTTTTGAGCGTACGGTTGATTTTATATGATTTTTACAAGTTTATGCTAAAAATAGCGTTTTAATACATAAAAATCATTTTAAAATGTAACGATCATGAAATAAATCCGTCTATCATTTTTAGAAAGTCTCTAGGACTATTTCAAAGATAACAAAATAAATCTCATGCCTTTACCTTACTCAGATAATTTTATAAAAATGTGCAAAGGTTAAATAAACCTTATTTAAATCAAATAATTCCCTTATATCCATAAAAATATTATCAGATCATGTATTCTCGTATACAGACAAGCAAGCACATATACTCACACATCACAACTCATGTCTGATCATAAAAATTTTCCCACTTTAATATTATTCCTTTTTTACGCGTACCGGGTCACGTTCTGCCTGACGGCCCGACGCTCAACATTTCAATTACACTTCACAATATCATTATCGACCGACACGTCACTAGAACACAATACTTTACTTAAAAATTCATTTCACATAATATCATATAATTCACATTTTAAATACTTTAATCCCTTTTTAGGACGGGTTCCGTTCTACTTGACGGTCTGACAACACAGCTTAACTCTTAAGCTGACTCTTTAAATTGGAACGCTTCTATCTACGCTCCCAGATACTTATATACCATAAAAAAAATTAATCAACACTTAATCACATAATTTATAATCACATCACATAAATCATACTTTATTCACTTAATTACGTCACGAAATTCTCAGTCGTCACAATCTAACCTCCTTAAAAGGATTCTGTCCCCAGAATCTAGTCTAAGCAAATAGATGAGGATACTTTTCTTGCATTTCACTTTCTAATTCCCAAGTTAATTCTTCCACTATTTGATTTCTCCACAACACTTTGACTAGAGGTACAACTTTGTTTCTAAGTGTCCTCTCCTTTCGGTCTAAGATTCGAACTGCTTGTTCCACATAAGACAAGTCTAGTTGAATTTCCACTGGTTCCAATTTGATCACTTGGCGCGCATCAGCATTATACTTCTTTAGAAGAGACACATGAAATACATTGTGTAGATGTTGCATTTGCGGAGGTAGCGCTATTCATACGCCACCTTCCCAACTCGTTGCAGTACTTCAAATGGTCCAACATACCTAGGACTCAACTTCCCTTTCTTTCTGAATCTGGTTAAACCTTTGCAAGGAGATATCTTTAACAAGACTTTGTCTCCAGGTTCGAATTGCACATCTTTTCGTTCTCGATTTGCGTACTTTGTTTGTTGATCTTGAGCTGCAATTAATCTTTTTCGAATCATTTCCACCTTTTCTTTCGTTTGTTGAACTAGCTCTGGGCCAATTAATTTGCGCTCACCAACTTCGTCCCAATACGTAGGGGATCTATATTTTCTTCCATACAACGCTTCATAAGGCGGCATGCCAATACTCGCGTGATAACTGTTGTTGTAGGAAAACTCAATTTACGGCAAATGATCGTCCCAATTTCCTTTGAAATCTATTGCACAAGTTCGCACATATCCTCAATTGTCTGAATTGTCCTTTCACTTTGTCCGTTAGTCTGCGGATGATATGCCGGACTCATTTTCAGCTTAGTTCCCAAATGATCATGAAATTGTCTCCAAAATCTCGAGTTAAACCTTGGATCTCTATCAGACACGATAGATACTGGAACTCCGTGATACATCACAATCTCATCCAAATACAATTAGACCAACTTTTCCAACGAAAACCTTTCATTTATCGACAAGAAATGTGCTGACTTCGTCAATCGATCGATTACTATCCAAATCGAATCATGATTAGACTTGGTCTTAGGTAATCCTACCACGAAATCCGTTGCGATATGTTCCCATCTCCATTCTGGTATGTCTAGTGGTTGAAGCAATCCACTTGGCCTTTGATATTCCGCTTTTACTCTTTGACACATATAACACTTACTTATCCATTCCGCAATTTCCTTTTTCATGTTTGGCCACCAATAACTCTCTTTTAAATCCTGGTACATTTTCGTACTTCCAGGGTGAATTGAAAATCTCGAGTTATGCGCTTCTTGCAAAATCTCGTGCTTTAGCTCCACAACATTAGGTATCCAAATACGTGAGTTAACATGATATATTCCTTTCTCATCCTTTTGAGGTTTAATTTCTTCTCCTGATAACTTATCCTTTTCGCTATTCATCACTTGCTCTTGACAACATCGAATCTTTTCCAAAATTTCGGGTTGGAATGACATCGCATATATTGCTTCACCTCCAAATTCTGGAGTCTGCACTTCTATTTCCATCTTTTCAAAATCCTTGATCAATTCCTCTGACGACGTTAATATATTCAATCTTTCTTTGCGACTTAGAGCGTCTGCTATCATATTTGCCTTTCCAGGATGATAGTTTATCGCACAATCATAATCTTTAATCAACTCTAACCATCTTCCTTGTCTCATATTCAACTCCTGTTGAGTGAAAATATACTTTAAACTCTTATGATCTGTAAAAATCTCGCATTTTTCCCGTATAAATAATGTCTCCAATCTTAAGGGCAAACACAATTGCTGTAAATTCCACATCATGTGTGGGATATTTTTGCTTGTGCGGCTTGAGTTGCCTTGACGCATATGCTATTACCTTCCTGTGTTGCATTAACACACATCCAAGTCCTTTATACGAAGCATCACTGAATATTACAATTCTCCTTTTTCATCAAGTAACACCAACACTGGGGTGGTTACCAACCTCTTCTTTAATTCTTGAAAGCTTTCTTCGCACTTTTCCGTCCACACAAACTTTTCGTTCTTCCTTATCAATTTCGTTAAGGGAACAAAAATCGTAGAGAAATCTTGCACAAACCTTCTATAGTATCCGGCTAATCCCAGAAAACTTCTGACTTCCGTAGGAGTCTTGGGTCTTTCCCAATTCATTACGGCTTCTATCTTGGCTGGGTCTACTTTGATTCCCTCTTTATTAACTACATGACCAAGAAATTGCACTTCCTTTAGCCAAAATTCACACTTCGAAAACTTAGCGTACAACCTTTCTTTTCTCAGAATTTCCAAGGAAATCCTCAAATGCTCCTTATGATCTTCTTCCGCCTTGGAATAAATCAGTATATCGTCGATAAATGCTATAACGAACTTATCCAGGTATTTCTTGAACACTCTGTTCATAAGATCCATAAATGTGGCTGGCGCGTTCGTCAAACAAACGCCATTACCAAAAACTCGTAGTGCCCATATCTCGTTCGAAACGCTGTCTTGGGTATATCTTCCGCTTTAATCTTTAATTGATGATACCCAGATCTTAAATCAATCTTGGAGAAACACGAAGCTCCTTTTAACTGATCAACAAGTCATTGATTCACGGTAAAGGGTACTTATTCTTAATCGTCAACTATTTAATTCGCGATAATCAATGCACAACCTCATCCTTCCATCCTTTTTCTTTACAAACAATACCTGTGCACCCTACGGGGATACACTCTGGCTGAATTACTCCTTTATCCAACAATTCTTGCAACTGTGCTGCCAATTCCTTCATCTCGACTGGCGCCATACGATAGGGAGCTTTCGATACTGGTTCCGTTCCAGGAGCCAAATCAATCGTAAACTCGATCTCTCTATATAGAGGTAGTCAGGCAATTCATCAAGAAACACATTAGGAAAATCTCTTACTATTGAAATATCTTCAAT